>NC_137470.1:30932655-31621405 GCF_964235325.1 Thermobia domestica | reverse complement strand
CCTTATTACCAAGAGGCAATTTAATGTGTTAAAATGTTGGGGCTACTCCTTTACCCCTTAGAATGTGAACCAATATTCGCATGTTTATCTTGCTACATTTACTTTCGGAAAATACTTTGGACTCTTCAGTTAAGTACTAATTTGTACAAAATAAAAAGTTGGCTGCCATTAAATTCCCCACCTGAAATTAGGGGAGGCAATGCCCCCGTGCATCCCCGTTCCGTCTTTTTGCGCCACTATGATTCCTGATGCAGGCCTGACCATGTTTTCAAAACTTTTGTATTCGTCCACCACAGGCTGTCAGTATGGAACAGATCATTAGTCCCGAGTAAAGGTCAATAATGTGATCAGAGCTGCAGCAGTCACTTGTTCCACTCTTGAATCCAATTTATAAAATATGGTTACTTCCTCTTCCCTTAATTCTACCTGATTTGTTGTATGTATGCGATGTGAATTGTTAAATCAGTGTACAAAAGCATTTTTTTTTTGCTAGAAGTGAATGCTACAACAGGTCAACGAAAGATACAAAAATCATATCAAAACAAACTACACGAAATCAAAAGGTTCCGTTCAGAAACCATGTCACAATTAAAATATGGACGTTATTAATATGGTTGTGTAACATGCGGAAAACAACATTTTAGATATTAATGTCCAACTAAGGTTACGCAATGTAGGAATTGCAACGAATATAATCCTTTAGCACAGTATTGTCCAAAAGAAGAACACGAATAGGTACAGAAGAAGAATCAATGAATTATCTGTGAAGACATTCAGGTGGAACACAAGACCTTCATCTTTACTGAAGTACAACAAGCATTAGATGACATAGAAGCAATTACGAATGTAGAAGGTGAACAAAACTTTAATTCAATGAAGATTTTATGTTAAGTTCCATTCAGGTATCCAATACAGTGACAAAAGTGGTAATCTTTTTTTTTTTTGTTTGTTTGTTTGAAATGTCTATGTGCATTACGAGCTGACAAAAATGCCATGGACGGGTGGTCTGATAGTAGCAATTTAACAACAAATACCAGACGTAAATGCCAAACAGTAGAATTTAACGAAAACTGTTTCCTGTAAAAGTTTTTTCTTTTTCAATAGTGCTTTGAAAGAAATCGAAATTGATACCACTTTCCATTTGAAATTTTGGATTTGAGCCCCCGTAGTAGTATTCCCGTCACGCCAATGGATATGTAAGCATCACCATTTGATTCTTCACATACGATTTGGTAATTCAATTTTTTGTTTAAAATGTCTACGTGCATTACGAGCTGACAAAAATGCCATGGACGGGTGATATGATAGTAGCAATTTTACAAAAAAATAACAGATGTAAATGCCAAACCGTAGAATTTAACGAAAACTGTTTCCTGTAAAAGTTTTTTCTTTTTCAATAGTGCTTTGAAAGAAATCGAAATTGATACCACTTTCCATTTGAAATTCTGGATTTGAGCCCCCGTAGTAGTATTCCCGTCACGCCAATGGATATGTAAGCATCACCATTTGATTCTTCACATACGATTTGGTAATTCAATTTTTTGTTTAAAATGTCTATGTGCATTACGAGCTGACAAAAATGCCATAGACGGGTGATATGATAGTAGCAATTTTACAAAAAATAACAGACGTAAATGCCAAACCGTAGAATTTAACGAAAACTGTTTCCTGTAAAAGTTTTTTTCTTTTTCAATAGTGCTTTGAAAGAAATCGAAATTGATACCACTTTCCATTTGAAATTTTGGATTTGAGCCCCCGTAGTAGTATTCCCGTCACGCCAATGGATATGTAAGCATCACCATTTGATTTTTCACATACGATTTGGTAATTCAATTTTTTGTTTGAAATGTCTACGTGCATTACGAGCTGACAAAAATGCCATGGACGGGTGATATGATAGTAGCAATTTTACAAAAAATAACAGACGTAAATGCCAAACCGTAGAATTTAACGAAAACTGTTTCCTGTAAAAGTTTTTTCTTTTTCAATAGTGCTTTGAAAGAAATCGAAATTGATACCACTTTCCATTTGAAATTTTGGATTTGAGCCCCCGTAGTAGTATTCCCGTCACGCCAATGGATATGTAAGCATCACCATTTGATTCTTCACATACGATTTGGTAATTCAATTTTTTGTTTGAAATGTCTACGTGCATTACGAGCTGACAAAAATGCCATGGACAGGTGATATGATAGTAGCAATTTTACAAAAAATAACAGACGTAAATGCCAAACCGTAGAATTTAACGAAAACTGTTTCCTGTAAAAGTTTTTTCTTTTTCAATAGTGCTTTGAAAGAAATCGAAATTGATACCACTTTCCATTTGAAATTTTGGATTTGAGCCCCCGTAGTAGTATTCCCGTCACGCCAATGGATATGTAAGCATCACCATTTGATTCTTCACATACGATTTGGTAATTCAATTTTTTGCTTGAAATGTCTACGTGCATTACGAGCTGACAAAAATGCCATGGACGGGTGATATGATAGTAGCAATTTTACAAAAAATTACAGACGTAAATGCCAAACCATAGAATTTAACGAAAACTGTTTCCTGTAAAAGTTTTTTTCTTTTTCAATAGTGCTTTGAAAGAAATCGAAAATGATACCACTTTCCATTTGAAATTTTGGATTTGAGCCCCCGTAGAAGTATTCCCCTCACGCCAATGGATATGTAAGCATCACCATTTCACTGTAAAAACTGTATAGTTGGAATAACCCAGAATTCTGGGTTGAAAAAGTGACAACCACGCCGTATTGTCTTAGAAATCAGAAAATATGGTTATAATAACAATACGAGAAGTCAAAACTAGTAAAAAATAAAAACCTTTGGCATGACCTGGATTCGAACTCACACCGCGCGGCTGTTAAGCGCGTGCGTTATCCACCAGACCAACCGGAATCTTACTTTAGGCTGTGTGATAACAAGAATTACAGCATACTTTGGAAGCAATTGTTTAGTCACTTTGAATTTAAAACAAGTCAATTAAAAAAACTAAACCAAACCAAACATCACCCGGAATATTGAATCAATGCCATTAAATGCTAGTTTAGTACAGCAGCTATTTATCAATGTTAACGTATGTTTTGAGAGAATTTGTCTTCACTCTTGGCGAAGTGTACTGAGTGAACTGCAGTGCACTTCGCCAAGAGTGAAGAAACTTTCTCTCAAAACATACGTTAACATTGATAAATAGCTGCTGTACTAAACTAGCTTTTAATGGCATTGATTCAATATTCCGGGTGATGTTTGGTTTGGTTTAGTTTTTTTAATTGACTTGTTTTAAATTCAGTGACTAAACAATTGCTTCCAAAGTATGCTGTAATTCTTGTTATCACACAACCTAAACTAAGATTCCGGTTGGTCTGGTGGATAACGCACGCGCTTAACAGCCGCGCGGTGTGAGTTCGAATCCAGGTCATGCCAGAGGTTTTTATTTTTTACTAGTTTTGACTTCTCGTATTGTTATTATAACCATATTTTCTGATTTCTAAGACAATACGGCGTGGTTGTCACTTTTTCAACCCAGAATTCTGGGTTATTCCAACTATACAGTTTTTACAGTGTTGATTCTTCACATACGATTTGGTAATTCAATTTTTTGTTTGAAATGTCTACGTGCATTACGAGCTGACAAAAATGCCATGGACGGGTGATATGATAGTAGCAATTTTAAAAAAAATAACAGACGTAAATGCCAAACCGTAGAATTTAACGAAAACTGTTTCCTGTAAAAGTTTTTTTTCTTTTTCAATAGTGCTTTGAAAGAAATCGAAATTGATACCACTTTCCATTTGAAATTTTGGATTTGACCCCCGTAGAAGTATTCCCGTCACGCCAATGGATATGTAAGCATCACCATTTGATTCTTCACATACGATTTGGTAATTCAATTTTTTGTTTGAAATGTCTACGTGCATTACGAGCTGACAAAAATGCCATGGACGGGTGATATGATAGTAGCAATTTTACAAAAAATAACAGACGTAAATGCCAAACCGTAGAATTTAACGAAAACTGTTTCCTGTAAAAGTTTTTTCTTTTTCAATAATGCTTTGAAAGAAATCGAAATTGATACCACTTTCCATTTGAAATTTTGGATTTGAGCCCCCGTAGTAGTATTCCCGTCACGCCAATGGATATGTAAGCATCACAATTTGATTCTTCACATACGATTTGGTAATTCAATTTTTTGTTTGAAATGTCTACGTGTATTACGAGCTGACAAAAATGCCATGGACAGGTGATATGATATTAGCAATTTTACAAAAAATAACAGACGTAAATGCCAAACCGTAGAATTTAACGAAAACTGTTTCCTGTAAAAGTTTTTTTCTTTTTCAATAGTGCTTTGAAAGAAATCGAAATTGATACCACTTTCCATTTGAAATTTTGGATTTGAGCCCCCGTAGTAGTATTCCCGTCACGTCAATGGATATGTAAGCATCACCATTTGATTTTTCACATACGATTTGGTAATTCAATTTTTTGTTTGAAATGTCTACGTGCATTACGAGCTGACAAAAATGCCATGGACGGGTGATATGATAGTAGCAATTTTACAAAAAAATAACAGATGTAAATGCCAAACCGTAGAATTTAACGAAAACTGTTTCCTGTAAAAGTTTTTTCTTTTTCAATAGTGCTTTGAAAGAAATCGAAATTGATACCACTTTCCATTTGAAATTTTGGATTTGAGCCCCCGTAGTAGTATTCCCGTCACGCCAATGGATATGTAAGCATCACCATTTGATTCTTCACATACGATTTGGTAATTCAATTTTTTGTTTAAAATGTCTATGTGCATTACGAGCTGACAAAAATGCCATAGACGGGTGATATGATAGTAGCAATTTTACAAAAAATAACAGACGTAAATGCCAAACCGTAGAATTTAACGAAAACTGTTTCCTGTAAAAGTTTTTTTCTTTTTCAATAGTGCTTTGAAAGAAATCGAAATTGATACCACTTTCCATTTGAAATTTTGGATTTGAGCCCCCGTAGTAGTATTCCCGTCACGCCAATGGATATGTAAGCATCACCATTTGATTTTTCACATACGATTTGGTAATTCAATTTTTTGTTTGAAATGTCTACGTGCATTACGAGCTGACAAAAATGCCATGGACGGGTGATATGATAGTAGCAATTTTACAAAAAATAAGACGTAAATGCCAAACCGTAGAATTTAACGAAAACTGTTTCCTGTAAATGTTTTTTCTTTTTCAATAGTGCTTTGAAAGAAATCGAAATTGATACCACTTTCCATTTGAAATTTTGGATTTGAGCCCCCGTAGTAGTATTCCCGTCACGCCAATGGATATGTAAGCATCACCATTTGATTCTTCACATACGATTTGGTAATTCAATTTTTTGTTTGAAATGTCTACGTGCATTACGAGCTGACAAAAATGCCATGGACAGGTGATATGATAGTAGCAATTTTACAAAAAATAACAGACGTAAATGCCAAACCGTAGAATTTAACGAAAACTGTTTCCTGTAAAAGTTTTTTCTTTTTCAATAGTGCTTTGAAAGAAATCGAAATTGATACCACTTTCCATTTGAAATTTTGGATTTGAGCCCCCGTAGTAGTATTCCCGTCACGCCAATGGATATGTAAGCATCACCATTTGATTCTTCACATACGATTTGGTAATTCAATTTTTTGCTTGAAATGTCTACGTGCATTACGAGCTGACAAAAATGCCATGGACGGGTGATATGATAGTAGCAATTTTACAAAAAATTACAGACGTAAATGCCAAACCATAGAATTTAACGAAAACTGTTTCCTGTAAAAGTTTTTTTCTTTTTCAATAGTGCTTTGAAAGAAATCGAAATTGATACCACTTTCCATTTGAAATTTTGGATTTGAGCCCCCGTAGAAGTATTCCCCTCACGCCAATGGATATGTAAGCATCACCATTTGATTCTTCACATACGATTTGGTAATTCAATTTTTTGTTTGAAATGTCTACGTGCATTACGAGCTGACAAAAATGCCATGGACGGGTGATATGATAGTAGCAATTTTAAAAAAAATAACAGACGTAAATGCCAAACCGTAGAATTTAACGAAAACTGTTTCCTGTAAAAGTTTTTTTTCTTTTTCAATAGTGCTTTGAAAGAAATCGAAATTGATACCACTTTCCATTTGAAATTTTGGATTTGACCCCCGTAGAAGTATTCCCGTCACGCCAATGGATATGTAAGCATCACCATTTGATTCTTCACATACGATTTGGTAATTCAATTTTTTGTTTGAAATGTCTACGTGCATTACGAGCTGACAAAAATGCCATGGACGGGTGATATGATAGTAGCAATTTTACAAAAAATAACAGACGTAAATGCCAAACCGTAGAATTTAACGAAAACTGTTTCCTGTAAAAGTTTTTTCTTTTTCAATAATGCTTTGAAAGAAATCGAAATTGATACCACTTTCCATTTGAAATTTTGGATTTGAGCCCCCGTAGTAGTATTCCCGTCACGCGAATGGATATGTAAGCATCACCATTTGATTCTTCACATACGATTTGGTAATTCAATTTTTTGTTTGAAATGTCTACGTGTATTACGAGCTGACAAAAATGCCATGGACAGGTGATATGATATTAGCAATTTTACAAAAAATAACAGACGTAAATGCCAAACCGTAGAATTTAACGAAAACTGTTTCCTGTAAAAGTTTTTTTTCTTTTTCAATAGTGCTTTGAAAGAAATCGAAATTGATACCACTTTCCATTTGAAATTTTGGATTTGAGCCCCCGTAGTAGTATTCCCGTCACGCCAATGGATATGTAAGCATCACCATTTGTTTTTTCTCATACGATTTGGTAATTCAATTTTTTGTTTGAAATGTCTACGTGCATTACGAGCTGACAAAAATGCCATGGACGGGTGATATGATAGTAGCAATTTTACAAAAAATAACAGACGTAAATGCCAAACCGTAGAATTTAACGAAAACTGTTTCCTGTAAAAGTTTTTTTCTTTTTCAATAGTGCTTTGAAAGAAATCGAAATTGATACCACTTTCCATTTGAAATTTTGGATTTGAGCCCCCGTAGTAGTATTCCCGTCACGCCAATGGATATGTAAGCATCACCATTTGATTCTTCCCATACGATTTGGTAATTCAATATTTTGTTTGAAATGTCTACGTGCATTACGAGCTGACAAAAATGCCATGGACGGCTGATATGATAGTAGCAATTTTACAAAAAATAACAGACGAAAATGCCAAACCGTAGAATTTAACGAAAACTGTTTCCTGTAAAAGTTTTTTCCTTTTCAATAGTGCTTTGAAAGAAATCGAAATTGATACCACTTTCCATTTGAAATTTTGGATTTGAGCCCCCGTAGTAGTATTCCCGTCACGCCAATGGATATGGAAGCATCACCATTTGATTCTTCACATACGATTTGGTAATTCAATTTTTTGTTTGAAATGTCTACGTGCATTACGAGCTGACAAAAATGCCATGGACGGGTGATATGATAGCAATTTTACAAAAAATAACAGACGTAAATGCCAAACCGTAGAATTTAACGAAAACTGTTTCCCGTAAAAGTTTTTTCTTTTTCAATAGTGCTTTGAAAGAAATCGAAATTGATACCACTTTCCATTTGAAATTTTGGATTTGAGCCCCCATAGTAGTATTCCCGTCACGCCAATGGATATGTAAGCATCACCATTTGATTCTTCACATACGATTTGGTAATTCAATTTTTTGTTTGAAATGTCTACGTGCATTACGAGCTGACAAAAATGCCATGGACGGGTGATATGATAGTAGCAATTTTACAAAAAATAACAGACGTAAATGCCAAACCGTAGAATTTAACGAAAACTGTTTCCTGTAAAAGTTTTTTTTCTTTTTCAATAGTGCTTTGAAAGAAATCGAAATTGATACCACTTTCCATTTGAAATTTTGGATTTGAGCCCCCGTAGTAGTATTCCCGTCACGCCAATGGATATGTAAGCATCACCATTTGATTCTTCACATACGATTTGGTAATTCAATTTTTTGTTTGAAATGTCTACGTGCATTACGAGCTGACAAAAATGCCATGGACAGGTGATATGATAGTAGCAATTTTACAAAAAATAACAGACGTAAATGCCAAACCGTAGAATTTAACGAAAACTGTTTCCTGTAAAAGTTTTTTCTTTTTAAATAGTGCTTTGAAAGAAATCGAAATTGATACCACTTTCCATTTGAAATTTTGGATTTGAGCCCCCGTAGTAGTATTCCCGTCACGCCAATGGATATGTAAGCATCACCATTTGATTCTTCACATACGATTTGGTAATTCAATTTTTTGTTTGAAATGTCTACGTGCATTACGAGCTGACAAAAATGCCATGGACGGGTGATATGATAGTAGCAATTTTACAAAAAATAACAGACGTAAATGCCAAACCATAGAATTTAACGAAAACTGTTTCCTGTAAAAGTTTTTTCTTTTTCAATAGTGCTTTGAAAGAAATCGAAATTGATACCACTTTCCATTTGAAATTTTGGATTTGAGCCCCCGTAGAAGTATTCCCCTCACGCCAATGGATATGTAAGCATCACCATTTGATTCTTCACATACGATTTGGTAATTCAATTTTTTGTTTGAAATGTCTACGTGCATTACGAGCTGACAAAAATGCCATGGACGGGTGATATGATAGTAGCAATTTTACAAAAAATAACAGACGTAAATGCCAAACCGTAGAATTTAACGAAAACTGTTTCCTGTAAAAGTTTTTTTTCTTTTTCAATAGTGCTTTGAAAGAAATCGAAATTGATACCACTTTCCATTTGAAATTTTGGATTTGAGCCCCCGTAGTAGTATTCCCGTCACGCCAATGGATATGTAAGCATCACCATTTGATTTTTCACATACGATTTGGTAATTCAATTTTTTGTTTGAAATGTCTACGTGCATTACGAGCTGACAAAAATGCCATGGACGGGTGATATGATAGTAGCAATTTTACAAAAAAATAACAGATGTAAATGCCAAACCGTAGAATTTAACGAAAACTGTTTCCTGTAAAAGTTTTTTCTTTTTCAATAGTGCTTTGAAAGAAATCGAAATTGATACCACTTTCCATTTGAAATTTTGGATTTGAGCCCCCGTAGTAGTATTCCCGTCACGCCAATGGATATGTAAGCATCACCATTTGATTCTTCACATACGATTTGGTAATTCAATTTTTTGTTTAAAATGTCTATGTGCATTACGAGCTGACAAAAATGCCATAGACGGGTGATATGATAGTAGCAATTTTACAAAAAATAACAGACGTAAATGCCAAACCGTAGAATTTAACGAAAACTGTTTCCTGTAAAAGTTTTTTTCTTTTTCAATAGTGCTTTGAAAGAAATCGAAATTGATACCACTTTCCATTTGAAATTTTGGATTTGAGCCCCCGTAGTAGTATTCCCGTCACGCCAATGGATATGTAAGCATCACCATTTGATTTTTCACATACGATTTGGTAATTCAATTTTTTGTTTGAAATGTCTACGTGCATTACGAGCTGACAAAAATGCCATGGACGGGTGATATGATAGTAGCAATTTTACAAAAAATAAGACGTAAATGCCAAACCGTAGAATTTAACGAAAACTGTTTCCTGTAAAAGTTTTTTCTTTTTCAATAGTGCTTTGAAAGAAATCGAAATTGATACCACTTTCCATTTGAAATTTTGGATTTGAGCCCCCGTAGTAGTATTCCCGTCACGCCAATGGATATGTAAGCATCACCATTTGATTCTTCACATACGATTTGGTAATTCAATTTTTTGTTTGAAATGTCTACGTGCATTACGAGCTGACAAAAATGCCATGGACAGGTGATATGATAGTAGCAATTTTACAAAAAATAACAGACGTAAATGCCAAACCGTAGAATTTAACGAAAACTGTTTCCTGTAAAAGTTTTTTCTTTTTCAATAGTGCTTTGAAAGAAATCGAAATTGATACCACTTTCCATTTGAAATTTTGGATTTGAGCCCCCGTAGTAGTATTCCCGTCACGCCAATGGATATGTAAGCATCACCATTTGATTCTTCACATACGATTTGGTAATTCAATTTTTTGCTTGAAATGTCTACGTGCATTACGAGCTGACAAAAATGCCATGGACGGGTGATATGATAGTAGCAATTTTACAAAAAATTACAGACGTAAATGCCAAACCATAGAATTTAACGAAAACTGTTTCCTGTAAAAGTTTTTTTCTTTTTCAATAGTGCTTTGAAAGAAATCGAAATTGATACCACTTTCCATTTGAAATTTTGGATTTGAGCCCCCGTAGAAGTATTCCCCTCACGCCAATGGATATGTAAGCATCACCATTTGATTCTTCACATACGATTTGGTAATTCAATTTTTTGTTTGAAATGTCTACGTGCATTACGAGCTGACAAAAATGCCATGGACGGGTGATATGATAGTAGCAATTTTAAAAAAAATAACAGACGTAAATGCCAAACCGTAGAATTTAACGAAAACTGTTTCCTGTAAAAGTTTTTTTTCTTTTTCAATAGTGCTTTGAAAGAAATCGAAATTGATACCACTTTCCATTTGAAATTTTGGATTTGACCCCCGTAGAAGTATTCCCGTCACGCCAATGGATATGTAAGCATCACCATTTGATTCTTCACATACGATTTGGTAATTCAATTTTTTGTTTGAAATGTCTACGTGCATTACGAGCTGACAAAAATGCCATGGACGGGTGATATGATAGTAGCAATTTTACAAAAAATAACAGACGTAAATGCCAAACCGTAGAATTTAACGAAAACTGTTTCCTGTAAAAGTTTTTTCTTTTTCAATAATGCTTTGAAAGAAATCGAAATTGATACCACTTTCCATTTGAAATTTTGGATTTGAGCCCCCGTAGTAGTATTCCCGTCACGCCAATGGATATGTAAGCATCACCATTTGATTCTTCACATACGATTTGGTAATTCAATTTTTTGTTTGAAATGTCTACGTGTATTACGAGCTGACAAAAATGCCATGGACAGGTGATATGATATTAGCAATTTTACAAAAAATAACAGACGTAAATGCCAAACCGTAGAATTTAACGAAAACTGTTTCCTGTAAAAGTTTTTTTTCTTTTTCAATAGTGCTTTGAAAGAAATCGAAATTGATACCACTTTCCATTTGAAATTTTGGATTTGAGCCCCCGTAGTAGTATTCCCGTCACGCCAATGGATATGTAAGCATCACCATTTGATTTTTCACATACGATTTGGTAATTCAATTTTTTGTTTGAAATGTCTACGTGCATTACGAGCTGACAAAAATGCCATGGACGGGTGATATGATAGTAGCAATTTTACAAAAAATAACAGACGTAAATGCCAAACCGTAGAATTTAACGAAAACTGTTTCCTGTAAAAGTTTTTTCTTTTTCAATAGTGCTTTGAAAGAAATCGAAATTGATACCACTTTCCATTTGAAATTTTGGATTTGAGCCCCCGTAGTAGTATTCCCGTCACGCCAATGGATATGTAAGCATCACCATTTGATTCTTCACATACGATTTGGTAATTCAATTTTTTGTTTGAAATGTCTACGTGCATTACGAGCTGACAAAAATGCCATGGACGGGTGATATGATAGTAGCAATTTCACAAAAAAATAACAGACGTAAATGCCAAACCGTAGAATTTAACGAAAACTGTTTCCTGTAAAAGTTTTTTTCTTTTTCAATAGTGCTTTGAAAGAAATCGAAATTGATACCACTTTCCATTTGAAATTTTGGATTTGAGCCCCCGTAGTAGTATTCCCGTCACGCCAATGGATATGTAAGCATCACCATTTGATTCTTCCCATACGATTTGGTAATTCAATATTTTGTTTGAAATGTCTACGTGCATTACGAGCTGACAAAAATGCCATGGACGGCTGATATGATAGTAGCAATTTTACAAAAAATAACAGACGAAAATGCCAAACCGTAGAATTTAACGAAAACTGTTTCCTGTAAAAGTTTTTTCCTTTTCAATAGTGCTTTGAAAGAAATCGAAATTGATACCACTTTCCATTTGAAATTTTGGATTTGAGCCCCCGTAGTAGTATTCCCGTCACGCCAATGGATATGGAAGCATCACCATTTGATTCTTCACATACGATTTGGTAATTCAATTTTTTGTTTGAAATGTCTACGTGCATTACGAGCTGACAAAAATGCCATGGACGGGTGATATGATAGCAATTTTACAAAAAATAACAGACGTAAATGCCAAACCGTAGAATTTAACGAAAACTGTTTCCCGTAAAAGTTTTTTCTTTTTCAATAGTGCTTTGAAAGAAATCGAAATTGATACCACTTTCCATTTGAAATTTTGGATTTGAGCCCCCATAGTAGTATTCCCGTCACGCCAATGGATATGTAAGCATCACCATTTGATTCTTCACATACGATTTGGTAATTCAATTTTTTGTTTGAAATGTCTACGTGCATTACGAGCTGACAAAAATGCCATGGACGGGTGATATGATAGTAGCAATTTTACAAAAAATAACAGACGTAAATGCCAAACCGTAGAATTTAACGAAAACTGTTTCCTGTAAAAGTTTTTTTTCTTTTTCAATAGTGCTTTGAAAGAAATCGAAATTGATACCACTTTCCATTTGAAATTTTGGATTTGAGCCCCCGTAGTAGTATTCCCGTCACGCCAATGGATATGTAAGCATCACCATTTGATTCTTCACATACGATTTGGTAATTCAATTTTTTGTTTGAAATGTCTACGTGCATTACGAGCTGACAAAAATGCCATGGACAGGTGATATGATAGTAGCAATTTTACAAAAAATAACAGACGTAAATGCCAAACCGTAGAATTTAACGAAAACTGTTTCCTGTAAAAGTTTTTTCTTTTTAAATAGTGCTTTGAAAGAAATCGAAATTGATACCACTTTCCATTTGAAATTTTGGATTTGAGCCCCCGTAGTAGTATTCCCGTCACGCCAATGGATATGTAAGCATCACCATTTGATTCTTCACATACGATTTGGTAATTCAATTTTTTGTTTGAAATGTCTACGTGCATTACGAGCTGACAAAAATGCCATGGACGGGTGATATGATAGTAGCAATTTTACAAAAAATAACAGACGTAAATGCCAAACCATAGAATTTAACGAAAACTGTTTCCTGTAAAAGTTTTTTCTTTTTCAATAGTGCTTTGAAAGAAATCGAAATTGATACCACTTTCCATTTGAAATTTTGGATTTGAGCCCCCGTAGAAGTATTCCCCTCACGCCAATGGATATGTAAGCATCACCATTTGATTCTTCACATACGATTTGGTAATTCAATTTTTTGTTTGAAATGTCTACGTGCATTACGAGCTGACAAAAATGCCATGGACGGGTGATATGATAGTAGCAATTTTACAAAAAATAACAGACGTAAATGCCAAACCGTAGAATTTAACGAAAACTGTTTCCTGTAAAAGTTTTTTTTCTTTTTCAATAGTGCTTTGAAAGAAATCGAAATTGATACCACTTTCCATTTGAAATTTTGGATTTGACCCCCGTAGAAGTATTCCCGTCACGCCAATGGATATGTAAGCATCACCATTTGATTCTTCACATACGACTTGGTAATTCAATTTTTTGTTTGAAATGTCTACGTGCATTACGAGCTGACAAAAATGCCATGGACGGGTGATATGATAGTAGCAATTTTACAAAAAATAACAGACGTAAATGCCAAACCGTAGAATTTAACGAAAACTGTTTCCTGTAAAAGTTTTTTCTTTTTCAATAATGCTTTGAAAGTAATCGAAATTGATACCACTTTCCATTTGAAATTTTGGATTTGAGCCCCCGTAGTAGTATTCCCGTCACGCCAATGGATATGTAAGCATCACCATTTGATTCTTCACATACGATTTGGTAATTCAATTTTTTGTTTGAAATGTCTACGTGCATTACGAGCTGACAAAAATGCCATGGACGGGTGATATGATAGTAGCAATTTTACAAAAAATAACAGACGTAAATGCCAAACCGTAGAATTTAACGAAAACTGTTTCCTGTAAAAGTTTTTTCTTTTTCAATAGTGCTTTGAAAGAAATCGAAATTGATACCACTTTCCATTTGAAATTTTGGATTTGAGCCCCCATAGTATTATTCCCGTCACGCCAATGGATATGTAAGCATCACCATTTGATTCTTCACATACGATTTGGTAATTCAATTTTTTGTTTGAAATGTCTACGTGCATTACGAGCTGACAAAAATGCCATGGACGGGTGATATGATATTAGCAATTTTACAAAAAATAACAGACGTAAATGCCAAACCGTAGAATTTAACGAAAACTGTTTCCTGTAAAAGTTTTTTTCTTTTTCAATAGTGCTTTGAAAGAAATCGAAATTGATACCACTTTCCATTTGAAATTTTGGATTTGAGCCCCCGTAGTAGTATTCCCGTCACGCCAATGGATATGTAAGCATCACCATTTGATTCTTCCCATACGATTTGGTAATTCAATATTTTGTTTGAAATGTCTACGTGCATTACGAGCTGACAAAAATGCCATGGACGGCTGATATGATAGTAGCAATTTTACAAAAAATAACAGACGAAAATGCCAAACCGTAGAATTTAACGAAAACTGTTTCCTGTAAAAGTTTTTTCCTTTTCAATAGTGCTTTGAAAGAAATCGAAATTGATACCACTTTCCATTTGAAATTTTGGATTTGAGCCCCCGTAGTAGTATTCCCGTCACGCCAATGGATATGGAAGCATCACCATTTGATTCTTCACATACGATTTGGTAATTCAATTTTTTGTTTGAAATGTCTACGTGCATTACGAGCTGACAAAAATGCCATGGACGGGTGATATGATAGCAATTTTACAAAAAATAACAGACGTAAATGCCAAACCGTAGAATTTAACGAAAACTGTTTCCCGTAAAAGTTTTTTCTTTTTCAATAGTGCTTTGAAAGAAATCGAAATTGATACCACTTTCCATTTGAAATTTTGGATTTGAGCCCCCATAGTAGTATTCCCGTCACGCCAATGGATATGTAAGCATCACCATTTGATTCTTCACATACGATTTGGTAATTCAATTTTTTGTTTGAAATGTCTACGTGCATTACGAGCTGACAAAAATGCCATGGACGGGTGATATGATAGTAGCAATTTTACAAAAAATAACAGACGTAAATGCCAAACCGTAGAATTTAACGAAAACTGTTTCCTGTAAAAGTTTTTTTTCTTTTTCAATAGTGCTTTGAAAGAAATCGAAATTGATACCACTTTCCATTTGAAATTTTGGATTTGAGCCCCCGTAGTAGTATTCCCGTCACGCCAATGGATATGTAAGCATCACCATTTGATTCTTCACATACGATTTGGTAATTCAATTTTTTGTTTGAAATGTCTACGTGCATTACGAGCTGACAAAAATGCCATGGACAGGTGATATGATAGTAGCAATTTTACAAAAAATAACAGACGTAAATGCCAAACCGTAGAATTTAACGAAAACTGTTTCCTGTAAAAGTTTTTTCTTTTTAAATAGTGCTTTGAAAGAAATCGAAATTGATACCACTTTCCATTTGAAATTTTGGATTTGAGCCCCCGTAGTAGTATTCCCGTCACGCCAATGGATATGTAAGCATCACCATTTGATTCTTCACATACGATTTGGTAATTCAATTTTTTGTTTGAAATGTCTACGTGCATTACGAGCTGACAAAAATGCCATGGACGGGTGATATGATAGTAGCAATTTTACAAAAAATAACAGACGTAAATGCCAAACCATAGAATTTAACGAAAACTGTTTCCTGTAAAAGTTTTTTCTTTTTCAATAGTGCTTTGAAAGAAATCGAAATTGATACCACTTTCCATTTGAAATTTTGGATTTGAGCCCCCGTAGAAGTATTCCCCTCACGCCAATGGATATGTAAGCATCACCATTTGATTCTTCACATACGATTTGGTAATTCAATTTTTTGTTTGAAATGTCTACGTGCATTACGAGCTGACAAAAATGCCATGGACGGGTGATATGATAGTAGCAATTTTACAAAAAATAACAGACGTAAATGCCAAACCGTAGAATTTAACGAAAACTGTTTCCTGTAAAAGTTTTTTTTCTTTTTCAATAGTGCTTTGAAAGAAATCGAAATTGATACCACTTTCCATTTGAAATTTTGGATTTGACCCCCGTAGAAGTATTCCCGTCACGCCAATGGATATGTAAGCATCACCATTTGATTCTTCACATACGACTTGGTAATTCAATTTTTTGTTTGAAATGTCTACGTGCATTACGAGCTGACAAAAATGCCATGGACGGGTGATATGATAGTAGCAATTTTACAAAAAATAACAGACGTAAATGCCAAACCGTAGAATTTAACGAAAACTGTTTCCTGTAAAAGTTTTTTCTTTTTCAATAATGCTTTGAAAGTAATCGAAATTGATACCACTTTCCATTTGAAATTTTGGATTTGAGCCCCCGTAGTAGTATTCCCGTCACGCCAATGGATATGTAAGCATCACCATTTGATTCTTCACATACGATTTGGTAATTCAATTTTTTGTTTGAAATGTCTACGTGCATTACGAGCTGACAAAAATGCCATGGACGGGTGATATGATAGTAGCAATTTTACAAAAAATAAGACGTAAATGCCAAACCGTAGAATTTAACGAAAACTGTTTCCTGTAAAAGTTTTTTCTTTTTCAATAGTGCTTTGAAAGAAATCGAAATTGATACCACTTTCCATTTGAAATTTTGGATTTGAGCCCCCATAGTATTATTCCCGTCACGCCAATGGATATGTAAGCATCACCATTTGATTCTTCACATACGATTTGGTAATTCAATTTTTTGTTTGAAATGTCTACGTGCATTACGAGCTGACAAAAATGCCATGGACGGGTGATATGATATTAGCAATTTTACAAAAAATAACAGACGTAAATGCCAAACCGTAGAATTTAACGAAAACTGTTTCCTGTAAAAGTTTTTTTCTTTTTCAATAGTGCTTTGAAAGAAATCGAAATTGATACCACTTTCCATTTGAAATTTTGGATTTGAGCAACCGTAGTAGTATTCCCGTCACGCCAATGGATATGTAAGCATCACCATTTGATTCTTCACATACGATTTGGTAATTCAATTTTTTGTTTGAAATGTCTACGTGCATTACGAGCTTACAAAAATGCCATGGACGGGTGATATGATAGCAATTTTACAAAAAATAACAGACGTAAATGCCAAACCGTAGAATTTAACGAAAACTTTTCCTGTAAAAGTTTCTTTCTTTTTCAATAGTGCTTTGAAAGAAATCGAAATTGATACCACTTTCCATTTGAAATTTTGGATTTGAGCCCCCGTAGTAGTATTCCCGTCACGCCAATGGATATGTAAGCATCACCATTTGATTCTTCACATACGATTTGGTAATTCAATTTTTTGCTTGAAATGTCTACGTGCATTACGAGCTGACAAAAATGCCATGGACGGGTGATATGATAGTAGCAATTTTACAAAAAATAACAGACGTAAATGCCAAACCGTAGAATTTAACGAAAACTGTTTCCTGTAAAAGTTTTTTCTTTTTCAATAGTGCTTTGAAAGAAATCGAAATTGATACCACTTTCCATTTGAAATTTTGGATTTGAGCCCCCGTAGAAGTATTCCCGTCACGCCAATGGATATGTAAGCATCACCACTTGATTCTTCACATACGATTTGGTAATTCAATTTTTTGTTTGAAATGACTACGTGCATTACGAAGTGACAAAAATGCCATGGACGGGTGATATGATAGTAGCAATTTTACAAAAAATAACAGACGTAAATGCCAAACCGTAGAATTTAACGAAAACTGTTTCCTGTAAAAGTTTCTTTCTTTTTCAATAGTGCTTTGAAAGAAATCGAAATTGATACCACTTTCCATTTGAAATTTTGGATTTGAGCCCCCGTAGAAGTATTCCCGTCACGCCAATGGATATGTAAGCATCACCATTTGATTCTTCACATACAATTTGGTAATTCAATTTTTTGTTTGAAATGTCTACGTGCATTACGAGCTGACAAAAATGCCATGGACGGGTGATATGATAGTAGCAATTTTACAAAAAATAACATACGTAAATGCCAAACCGTAGAATTTAACGAAAACTGTTTCCTGTAAAAGTTTTTTCTTTTTCAATAGTGCTTTGAAAGAAATCGAAATTGATACCACTTTCCATTTGAAATTTTGGATTTGAGCCCCCGTAGAAGTATTCCCGTCACGCCAATGGATATGTAAGCATCACCACTTGATTCTTCACATACGATTTGGTAATTCAATTTTTTGTTTGAAATGACTACGTGCATTACGAAGTGACAAAAATGCCATGGACGGGTGATATGATAGTAGCAATTTTACAAAAAATAACAGACGTAAATGCCAAACCGTAGAATTTAACGAAAACTGTTTCCTGTAAAAGTTTTTTCTTTTTCAATAGTGCTTTGAAAGAAATCGAAATTGATACCACTTTCCATTTGAAATCTTGGATTTGAGCCCCCGTAGTAGTATTCCCGTCACGCCAATGGATATGCAAGCATCACCATTTGATTCTTCACATACGATTTGGTAATTCAATTTTTTGTTTGAAATGTCTACGTGCATTACGAGCTGACAAAAATGCCATGGACGGGTGATATGATAGTAGCAATTTTACAAAAAATAACAGACGTAAATGCCAAACCGTAGAATTTAACGAAAACTGTTTCGTGTAAAAGTTTTTTCTTTTTCAATAGTGCTTTGAAAGAAATCGAAATTGATACCACTCCATTTGAAATTTTGGATTTGAAACCCCGTAGTAGTATTCCCGTCACGTCAATGGATATTTAAGCATCACCATTTGATTCTTCACATACGATTTGGTAATTCAATTTTTTGTTTGAAATGTCTACGTGCATTACGAGCTAACAAAAATGCCATGGACGGGTGATATGGTAGTAGCAATTTTACAAAAAATAACAGACGTAAATGCCAAACCGTAGAATTTAACGAAAACTATTTCCTGTAAAAGTTTTTTCTTTTTCAATAGTGCTTTGAAAGAAATCGAAATTGATACCACTTTCCATTTGAAATTTTGGATTTGAGCCCCCGTAGTAGTATTCCCGTCACGCGAATGGATATGTAAGCATCACCATTTGATTCTTCACATACGATTTGGTAATTCAATTTTTTGTTTGAAATGTCTACGTGCATTACGAGCTGACAAAAGTGCCATGGACGGGTGATATGACAGTAGCAATTTTACAAAAAATAACCGACGTAAATGCCAAACCGTAGAATTTAACGAAACCTGTTTCCTGTAAAAGTTTTTTCTTTTTCAATAGTGCTTTGAAAGAAATCGAAATTGATACCACTTTCCATTTGAAATTTTGGATTTGAGCCCCCGTAGTAGTATTCCCGTCACGCCAATGGATATGTAAGCATCACCATTTGATTCTTCACATACGATTTGGTAATTCAATTTTTTGTTTGAAATGTCTACGTGCATTACGAGCTGACAAAAATGCCATGGACGGGTGATATGATAGTAGAAATTTTACAAAAAATAACAGACGTAAATGCCAAACCGTAGAATTTAACGAAAACTGTTTCCTGTAAAAGTTTTTTCTTTTTCAATAGTGCTTTGAAAGAAATCGAAATTGATACCACTCCATTTGAAATTTTGGATTTGAGCCCCCGTAGTAGTATTCCCGTCACGTCAATGGATATTTAAGCATCACCATTTGATTCTTCACATACGATTTGGTAATTCAATTTTTTGTTTGAAATGTCTACGTGCATTACGAGCTGACAAAAATGCCATGGACGGGTGATATGATAGTAGCAATTTTACAAAAAATAACAGACGTAAATGCCAAACCGTAGAATTTAACGAAAACTATTTCCTGTAAAAGTTTTTTCTTTTTCAATAGTGCTTTGAAAGAAATCGAAATTGATACCACTTTCCATTTGAAATTTTGGATTTGAGCCCCCGTAGTAGTATTCCCGTCACGCGAATGGATATGTAAGCATCACCATTTGATTCTTCACATACGATTTGGTAATTCAATTTTTTGTTTGAAATGTCTACGTGCATTACGAGCTGACAAAAATGCCATGGACGGGTGATATGACAGTAGCAATTTTACAAAAAATAACCGACGTAAATGCCAAACCGTAGAATTTAACGAAAACTGTTTCCTGTAAAAGTTTTTTCTTTTTCAATAGTACTTTGAAAGAAATCGAAATTGATACCACTTTCCATTTGAAATTTTGGATCTGAGCACCCGTAGTAGTATTCCCGTCACGCCAATGGATATGTAAGCATCACCATTTGATTCTTCACATACGATTTGGTAATTCAATTTTTTGTTTGAAATGTCTACGTGCATTACGAGCTGACAAAAATGCCATTGACGGGTGATATGATAGTAGCAATTTTACAAAAAATAACAGACGTAAATGCCAAACCGTAGAATTTAACGAAAACTGTTTCCTGTAAAAGTTTTTTCTTTTTCAATAGTGCTTTGAAAGAAATCGAAATTGATACCACTTTCCATTTGAAATTTTGGATTTGAGCCCCCGTAGTAGTATTCCCGTCACGCCAATGGATATGTAAGCATCACCATTTGATTCTTCACATACGATTTGGTAATTCAATTTTTTGTTTGAAATGTCTACGTGCATTACGAGCTGACAAAAATGCCATGGACGGGTGATATGATAGTAGCAATTTTACAAAAAATAACAGACGTAAATGCCAAACCGTAGAATTTAACGAAAACTGTTTCCTGTAAAAGTTTTTTCTTTTTCAATAGTGCTTTGAAAGAAATCGAAATTGATACCACTTTCCATTTGAAATTTTGGATTTGAGCCCCCGTAGTAGTATTCCCGTCACGCCAATGGATATGGAAGCATCACCATTTGATTCTTCACATACGATTTGGTAATTCAATTTTTTGTTTGAAATGTCTACGTGCATTACGAGCTGACAAAAATGCCATGGACGGGTGATATGATAGTAGCAATTTTACAAAAAATAACAGACGTAAATGCCAAACCGTAGAATTTAACGAAAACTGTTTCCCGTAAAAGTTTTTTCTTTTTCAATAGTGCTTTGAAAGAAATCGAAATTGATACCACTTTCCATTTGAAATTTTGGATTTGAGCCCCCGTAGTAGTATTCCCGTCACGCCAATGGATATGTAAGCATCACCATTTGATTCTTCACATACGATTTGGTAATTCAATTTTTTGTTTGAAATGTCTACGTGCATTACGAGCTGACAAAAATGCCATGGACGGGTGATATGATAGTAGCAATTTTACAAAAAATAACAGACGTAAATGCCAAACCGTAGAATTTAACGAAAACTGTTTCCTGTAAAAGTTTTTTCTTTTTCAATAGTACTTTGAAAGAAATCGAAATTGATACCACTTTCCATTTGAAATTTTGGATTTGAGCCCCCGTAGTAGTATTCCCGTCACGCCAATGGATATGTAAGCATCACCATTTGATTCTTCACATACGATTTGGTAATTCAATTTTTTGTTTGAAATGTCTACGTGCATTACGAGCTGACAAAAATGCCATGGACGGGTGATATGATAGTAGCAATTTTACAAAAAATAACAGACGTAAATGCTAAACCGTAGAATTTAACGAAAACTGTTTCCTGTAAAAGTTTTTTTCTTTTTCAATAGTGCTTTGAAAGAAATCGAAATTGATACCACTTTCCATTTGAAATTTTGGATTTGAGCCCCCGTAGTAGTATTCCCGTCACGCCAATGGATATGTAAGCATCACCATTTGATTCTTCACATACGATTTGGTAATTCAATTTTTTGTTTGAAATGTCTACGTGCATTACGAGTTGACAAAAATGCCATGGACGGGTGATATGATAGTAGCAATTTTACAAAAAATAACAGACGTAAATGCCAAACCGTAGAATTTAACGAAAACTGTTTAATGTAAAAGATTTTTCTTTTTCAATAGTGCTTTGAAAGAAATCGAAATTGATACCACTTTCCATTTGAAATTTTGGATTTGAGCCCCCGTAGTAGTATTCCCGTCACGCCAATGGATATGTAAGCATCACCATTTGATTCTTCACACGATTTGGTAATTCAATTTTTTGTTTGAAATGTCTACGTGCATTACGAGCTGACAAAAATGCCATTGACGGGTGATATGATAGTAGCAATTTTACAAAAAATAACAGACGTAAATGCAAAACCGTAGAATTTAACGAAAACTGTTTCCTGTAAAAGTTTTTTTCTTTTTCAATAGTGCTTTGAAAGAAATCGAAATTGATACCACTTTCCATTTGAAATTTTGGATTTGAGCCCCCGTAGTAGTATTCCCGTCACGCCAATGGATATGTAAGCATCACCATTTGATTCTTCACATACGATTTGGTAATTCAATTTTTTGTTTGAAATGTCTACGTGCATTACGAGCTGACAAAAATGCCATGGACGGGTGATATGATAGTAGCAATTTTACAAAAAATAACAGACGTAAATGCCAAACCGTAGAATTTAACGAAAACTGTTTCCTGTAAAAGTTTTTTCTTTTTCAATAATGCTTTGAAAGAAATCGAAATTGATACCACTTTCCATTTGAAATTTTGGATTTGAGCCCCCGTAGTAGTATTCCCGTCACGCCAATGGATATGGAAGCATCACCATTTGATTCTTCACATACGATTTGGTAATTCAATTTTTTGTTTGAAATGTCTACGTGCATTACGAGCTGACAAAAATGCCATGGACGGGTGATATGATAGTAGCAATTTTACAAAAAATAACAGACGTAAATGCCAAACCGTAGAATTTAACGAAAACTGTTTCCTGTAAAAGTTTTTTCTTTTTCAATAGTGCTTTGAAAGAAATCGAAATTGATACCACTTTCCATTTGAAATTTTGGATTTGAGCCCCCGTAGTAGTATTCCCGTCACGCCAATGGATATGTAAGCTTCACCATTTGATTCTTCACATACGACTTGGTAATTCAATTTTTTGTTTGAAATGTCTACGTGCATTACGAGCTGACAAAAATGCCATGGACGGGTGATATGATAGTAGCAATTTTACAAAAAATAACAGACGTAAATGCCAAACCGTAGAATTTAACGAAAACTGTTTCCTGTAAAAGTTTTTTCTTTTTCAATAGTGCTTTGAAAGAAATCGAAATTGATACCACTTTCCATTTGAAAATTTGGATTTGAGCCCCCGTAGTAGTATTCCCGTCACGCCAATGGATATGTAAGCATCACCATTTGATTCTTCACATACGATTTGGTAATTCAATTTTTTGTTTGAAATGTCTACGTGCATTACGAGCTGACAAAAATGCCATGGACGGGTGATATGATAGTAGCAATTTTACAAAAAATAACAGACGTAAATGCTAAACCGTAGAATTTAACGAAAACTGTTTCCTGTAAAAGTTTTTTCTTTTTCAATAGTGCTTTGAAAGAAATCGAAATTGATACCACTTTCCATTTGAAATTTTGGATTTGAGCCCCCGTAGTAGTATTCCCGTCACGCCAATGGATATGTAAGCATCACCATTTGATTCTTCACATACGATTTGGTAATTCAATTTTTTGTTTGAAATGTCTACGTGCATTACGAGTTGACAAAAATGCCATGGACGGGTGATATGATAGTAGCAATTTTACAAAAAATAACAGACGTAAATGCCAAACCGTAGAATTTAACGAAAACTGTTTAATGTAAAAGTTTTTTCTTTTTCAATAGTGCTTTGAAAGAAATCGAAATTGATACCACTTTCCATTTGAAATTTTGGATTTGAGCCCCCGTAGTAGTATTCCCGTCACGCCAATGGATATATAAGCATCACCATTTGATTCTTCACATACGATTTGGTAATTCAATTTTTTGTTTGAAATGTCTACGTGCATTACGAGCTGACAAAAATGCCATGGACGGGTGATATGATAGTAGCAATTTTACAAAAAATAACAGACGTAAATGCCAAACCGTAGAATTTAACGAAAACTGTTTCCTGTAAAAGTTTTTTCTTTTTCAATAGTGCTTTGAAAGAAATCGAAATTGATACCACTTTCCATTTGAAATTTTGGATTTGAGCCCCCGTAGTAGTATTCCCGTCACGCCAATGGATATGTGAGTATCACCATTTGATTCTTCACATACGATTTGGTAATTCAATTTTTTGTTTGAAATGTCTACGTGCATTACGAGCTGACAAAAATGCCATGGACGGGTGATATGATAGTAGCAATTTTACAAAAAATAAAAGACGTAAACGCCAAACCGTAGAATTTAACGAAAACTGTTTCCTGTAAAAGTTTTTTCTTTTTCAATAGTGCTTTGAAAGAAATCGAAATTGATACCACTTTCCATTTGAAATTTTGGATTTGAGCCCCCGTAGTAGTATTCCCATCACGCCAATGGATATGTAAGGATCACCATTTGATTCTTCACATACGATTTGGTAATTCAATTTTTTGTTTGAAATGTCTACATGCATTACGAGCTGACAAAAATGCCATGGACGGGTGATATGATAGTAGCAATTTTACAAAAAATAACAGACGTAAATGCCAAACCGTAGAATTTAACGAAAACTGTTTCCTGTAAAAGTTTTTTCTTTTTCAATAGTGCTTTGAAAGAAATCGAAATTGATACCACTTTCCATTTGAAATTTTGGATTTGAGCCCCCGTAGTAGTATTCGCGTCACGCCAATGGATATGTAAGCATCACCATTTGATTCTTCACATACGATTTGGTAATACAATTTTTTGCTTGAAATGTCTACGTGCATTACGAGCTGACAAAAATGCCATGGACGGGTGATATGATAGTAGCAATTTTACAAAAAATAACAGACGTAAATGCCAAACCGTAGAATTTAACGAAAACTGTTTCCTGTAAAAGTTTTTTCTTTTTCAATAGTGCTTTGAAAGAAATCGAAATTGATACCACTTTCCATTTGAAATTTTGGATTTGAGCCCCCGTAGTAGTATTCCCGTCACGCCAGTGGATATGTAAGCATCACCATTCGATTCTTCACATACGATTTGGTAATTCAATTTTTTGTTTGAAATGTCTACGTGCATTACGAGCTGACAAAAATGCCATGGACGGGTGATATGATAGTAGCAATTTTACAAAAAATAACAGACGTAAATGCCAAACCGTAGAATTTAACGAAAACTGTTTCCTGTAAAAGTTTTTTTCTTTTTCAATAGTGCTTTGAAAGAAATCGAAATTGATACCACTTTCCATTTGAAATTTTGGATTTGAGCCCCCGTAGTAGTATTCCCGTCACGCCAATGGATATGTAAGCATCACCATTTGATTCTTCACATACGATTTGGTAATTCAATTTTTTGTTTGAAATGTCTACGTGCATTACGAGCTGACAAAAATGCCATGGACGGGTGATATGATAGTAGCAATTTTACAAAAAATAACAGACGTAAATGCCAAACCGTAGAATTTAACGAAAACTGTTTCCTGTAAAAGTTTTTTCTTTTTCAATAGTGCTTTGAAAGAAATCGAAATTGATACCACTTTCCATTTGAAATTTTGGATTTGAGCCCCCGTAGTAGTATTCCCGTCACGCCAATGGATATGTAAGCATCACCATTTGATTCTTCACATACGATTTGGTAATTCAATTTTTTGTTTGAAATGTCTACGTGCATTACGAGCTGACAAAAATGCCATGGACGGGTGATATGATAGTAGCAATTTTACAAAAAATAAAAGACGTAAACGCCAAACCGTAGAATTTAACGAAAACTGTTTCCTGTAAAAGTTTTTTCTTTTTCAATAGTGCTTTGAAAGAAATCGAAATTGATACCACTTTCCATTTGAAATTTTGGATTTGAGCCCCCGTAGTAGTATTCCCATCACGCCAATGGATATGTAAGCATCACCATTTGATTCTTCACATACGATTTGGTAATTCAATTTTTTGTTCGAAATGTCTACATGCATTACGAGCTGACAAAAATGCCATGGACGGGTGATATGATAGTAGCAATTTTACAAAAAATAACAGACGTAAATGCCAAACCGTAGAATTTAACGAAAACTGTTTCCTGTAAAAGTTTTTTCTTTTTCAATAGTGCTTTGAAAGAAATCGAAATTGATACCACTTTCCATTTGAAATTTTGGATTTGAGCCCCCGTAGTAGTATTCGCGTCACGCCAATGGATATGTAAGCATCACCATTTGATTCTTCACATACGATTTGGTAATACAATTTTTTGCTTGAAATGTCTACGTGCATTACGAGCTGACAAAAATGCCATGGACGGGTGATATGATAGTAGCAATTTTACAAAAAATAACAGACGTAAATGCCAAACCGTAGAATTTAACGAAAACTGTTTCCTGTAAAAGTTTTTTCTTTTTCAATAGTGCTTTGAAAGAAATCGAAATTGATACCACTTTCCATTTGAAATTTTGGATTTGAGCCCCCGTAGTAGTATTCCCGTCACGCCAGTGGATATGTAAGCATCACCATTCGATTCTTCACATACGATTTGGTAATTCAATTTTTTGTTTGAAATGTCTACGTGCATTACGAGCTGACAAAAATGCCATGGACGGGTGATATGATAGTAGCAATTTTACAAAAAATAACAGACGTAAATGCCAAACCGTAGAATTTAACGAAAACTGTTTCCTGTAAAAGTTTTTTTCTTTTTCAATAGTGCTTTGAAAGAAATCGAAATTGATACCACTTTCCATTTGAAATTTTGGATTTGAGCCCCCGTAGTAGTATTCCCGTCACGCCAATGGATATGTAAGCATCACCATTTGATTCTTCACATACGATTTGGTAATTCCATTTTTTGTTTGAAATGTCTACGTGCATTACGAGCTGACAAAAATGCCATGGACGGGTGATATGATAGTAGCAATTTTACAAAAAATAACAGACGTAAATGCCAAACCGTAGAATTTAACGAAAACTGTTTCCTGTAAAAGTTTTTTCTTTTTCAATAGTGCTTTGAAAGAAATCGAAATTGATACCACTTTCCATTTGAAATTTTGGATTTGAGCCCCCGTAGTAGTATTCCCGTCACGCCAATGGATATGTAAGCATCACCATTTGATTCTTCACATACGATTTGGTAATTCAATTTTTTGTTTGAAATGTCTACGTGCATTACGAGCTGACAAAAATGCCATTGGACGGGTGATATGATAGTAGCAATTTTACAAAAAACAACAGACGTAAATGCCAAACCGTAGAATTTAACGAAAACTGTTTCCTGTAAAAGTTTTTTCTTTTTCAATAGTACTTTGAAAGAAATCGAAATTGATACCACTTTCCATTTGAAATTTTGGATTTGAGCCCCCGTAGTAGTATTCCCGTCACGCCAATGGATATGTAAGCATCACCATTTGATTCTTCACATACGATTTGGTAATTCAATTTTTTGTTTGAAATGTCTACGTGCATTACGAGCTGACAAAAATGCCATGGACGGGTGATATGATAGTAGCAATTTTACAAAAAATAACAGACGTAAATGCCAAACCGTAGAATTTAACGAAAACTGTTTCCTGTAAAAGTTTTATCTTTTTCAATAGTGCTTTGAAAGAAATCGAAATTGATACCACTTTCCATTTGAAATTTTGGATTTGAGCCCCCGTAGTAGTATTCCCGTCACGCCAATGGATATGTAAGCATCACCATTTGATTCTTCACATACGATTTGGTAATTCAATTTTTTGTTTGAAATGTCTACGTGCATTACGAGTTGACAAAAATGCCATGGACGGGTGATATGATAGTAGCAATTTTACAAAAAATAACAGACGTAAATGCCAAACCGTAGAATTTAACGAAAACTGTTTAATGTAAAAGTTTTTTTCTTTTTCAATAGTGCTTTGAAAGAAATCGAAATTGATACCACTTTCCATTTGAAATTTTGGATTTGAGCCCCCGTAGTAGTATTCCCGTCACGCCAATGGATATATAAGCATCACCATTTGATTCTTCACATACGATTTGGTAATTCAATTTTTTGTTTGAAATGTCTACGTGCATTACGAGCTGACAAAAATGCCATGGACGGGTGATATGATAGTAGCAATTTTACAAAAAATAACAGACGTAAATGCCAAACCGTAGAATTTAACGAAAACTGTTTCCTGTAAAAGTTTTTTTTCTTTTTCAATAGTGCTTTGAAAGAAATCGAAATTGATACCACTTTCCATTTGAAATTTTGGATTTGAGCCCCCGTAGTAGTATTCCCGTCACGCCAATGGATATGTGAGCATCACCATTTGATTCTTCACATACGATTTGGTAATTCAATATTTTGTTTGAAATGTCTACGTGCATTACGAGCTGACAAAAATGCCATGGACGGGTGATATGATAGTAGCAATTTTAAAAAAAATAACAGACGTAAATGCCAAACCGTAGAATTTAACGAAAACTGTTTCCTGTAAAAGTTTTTTTCTTTTTCAATAGTGCTTTGAAAGAAATCGAAATTGATACCACTTTCCATTTGAAATTTTGGATTTGAGCCCCCGTAGTAGTATTCCCGTCACGCCAATGGATATGTAAGCATCACCATTTGATTCTTCACATACGATTTGGTAATTCAATTTTTTGTTTGAAATGTCTACGTGCATTACGAGCTGACAAAAATGCCATGGACGGGTGATATGATAGTAGCAATTTTACAAAAAATAACAGACGTAAATGCCAAACCGTAGAATTTAACGAAAACTGTTTCCTGTAAAAGTTTTTTCTTTTTCAATAGTGCTTTGAAAGAAATCGAAATTGATACCACTTTCCATTTGAAAATTTGGATTTGAGCCCCCGTAGTAGTATTCGCGTCACGCCAATGGATATGTAAGCATCACCATTTGATTCTTCACATACGATTTGGTAATACAAATTTTTGTTTGAAATGTCTACGTGCATTACGAGCTGACAAAAATGCCATGGACGGGTGATATGATAGTAGCAATTTTACAAAAAATAACAGACGTAAATGCCAAACCGTAGAATTTAACGAAAACTGTTTCCTGTAAAAGTTTTTTCTTTTTCAATAGTGCTTTGAAAGAAATCGAAATTGATACCACTTTCCATTTGAAATTTTGGATTTGAGCCCCCGTAGTAGTATTCCCGTCACGCCAATGGATATGTAAGCATCAGCATTTGATTCTTCACATACGATTTGGTAATTCAATTTTTTGTTTGAAATGTCTACGTGCATTACGAGCTGACAAAAATGCCATGGACGGGTGATATGATAGTAGCAATTTTAAAAAAAATAACAGACGTAAATGCCAAACCGTAGAATTTAACGAAAACTGTTTCCTGTAAAAGTTTTTTCCTTTTCAATAGTGCTTTGAAAGAAATCGAAATTGATACCACTTTCCATTTGAAATTTTGGATTTGAGCCCCCGTAGTAGTATTCCCGTCACGCCAATGGATATGTAAGCATCGCCATTTGATTCTTCACATACGATTTGGTAATTCAATTTTTTGTTTGAAATGTCTACGTGCATTACGAGCTGACAAAAATGCCATGGACGGGTGATATGATAGTAGCAATTTTACAAAAAATAACAGACGTAAATGCCAAACCGTAGAATTTAACGAAAACTGTTTCGTGTAAAAGTTTTTTCTTTTTCAATAGTGCTTTCAAAAAAATCGAAATTGATACCACTCCATTTGAAATTTTGGATTTGAGCCCCCGTAGTAGTATTCCCGTCACGTCAATGGATATGTAAGCATCACCATTTGATTCTTCACATACGATTTGGTAATTCAATTTTTTGTTTGAAATGTCTACGTGCATTACGAGCTGACAAAAATGCCATGGACGGGTGATATGATAGTAGCAATTTTACAAAAAATAACAGACGTAAATGCCAAACCGTAGAATTTAACGAAAACTATTTCCTGTAAAAGTTTTTTCTTTTTCAATAGTGCTTTGAAAGAAATCGAAATTGATACCACTTTCCATTTGAAATTTTGGATTTGAGCCCCCGTAGTAGTATTCCCGTCACGCGAATGGATATGTAAGCATCACCATTTGATTCTTCACATACGATTTGGTAATTCAATTTTTTGTTTGAAATGTCTACGTGCATTACGAGCTGACAAAAATGCCATGGACGGGTGATATGACAGTAGCAATTTTACAAAAAATAACCGACGTAAATGCCAAACCGTAGAATTTAACGAAAACTGTTTCCTGTAAAAGTTTTTTTCTTTTTCAATAGTACTTTGAAAGAAATCGAAATTGATACCACTTTCCATTTGAAATTTTGGATCTTTGCACCCGTAGTAGTATTCCCGTCACGCCAATGGATATGTAAGCATCACCATTTGATTCTTCACATACGATTTGGTAATTCAATTTTTTGTTTGAAATGTCTACGTGCATTACGAGCTGACAAAAATGCCATTGACGGGTGATATGATAGTAGCAATTTTACAAAAAATAACAGACGTAAATGCCAAACCGTAGAATTTAACGAAAACTGTTTCCTGTAAAAGTTTTTTCTTTTTCAATAGTGCTTTGAAAGAAATCGAAATTGATACCACTTTCCATTTGAAATTTTGGATTTGAGCCCCCGCAGTAGTATTCCCGTCACGCCAATGGATATGTAAGCATCACCATTTGATTCTTCACATACGATTTGGTAATTCAATTTTTTGTTTGAAATGTCTACGTGCATTACGAGCTGACAAAAATGCCATGGACGGGTGATATGATAGTAGCAATTTTAAAAAAAATAACCGACGTAAATGCCAAACCGTAGAATTTAACGAAAACTGTTTCCTGTAAAAGTTTTTTCTTTTTCAATAGTGCTTTGAAAGAAATCGAAATTGATACCACTTTCCATTTGAAATTTTGGATTTGAGCCCCCGTAGTAGTATTCCCGTCACGCCAATGGATATGTAAGCATCACCATTTGATTCTTCACATACGATTTGGTAATTCAATTTTTTGTTTGAAATGTCTACGTGCATTACGAGCTGACAAAAATGCCATGGACGGGTGATATGATAGTAGCAATTTTACAAAAAAATAACAGACGTAAATGCCAAACCGTAGAATTTAACGAAAACTGTTTCGTGTAAAAGTTTTTTCTTTTTCAATAGTGCTTTCAAAGAAATCGAAATTGATACCACTCCATTTGAAATTTTGGATTTGAGCCCCCGTAGTAGTATTCCCGTCACGTCAATGGATATGTAAGCATCACCATTTGATTCTTCACATACGATTTGGTAATTCAACTTTTTGTTTGAAATGTCTACGTGCATTACGAGCTGACAAAAATGCCATGGACGGGTGATATGACAGTAGCAATTTTACAAAAAATAACCGACGTAAATGCCAAACCGTAGAATTTAACGAAAACTGTTTCCTGTAAAATTTTTTTCTTTTTCAATAGTACTTTGAAAGAAATCGAAATTGATACCACTTTCCATTTGAAATTTTGGATCTGAGCACCCGTAGTAGTATTCCCGTCACGCCAATGGATATGTAAGCATCACCATTTGATTCTTCACATACGATTTGGTAATTCAATTTTTTGTTTGAAATGTCTACGTGCATTACGAGCTGACAAAAATGCCTTGACGGGTGATATGATAGTAGCAATTTTACAAAAAATAACAGACGTAAATGCCAAACCGTAGAATTTAACGAAAACTGTTTCCTGTAAAAGTTTTTTCTTTTTCAATAGTGCTTTGAAAGAAATCGAAATTGATACCACTTTCCATTTGAAATTTTGGATTTGAGCCCCCGTAGTAGTATTCCCGTCACGCCAATGGATATGTAAGCATCACCATTTGATTCTTCACATACGATTTGGTAATTCAATTTTTTGTTTGAAATGTCTACGTGCATTACGAGCTGACAAAAATGCCATGGACGGGTGATATGATAGTAGCAATTTTACAAAAAATAACAGACGTAAATGCCAAACCGTAGAATTTAACGAAAATTGTTTCCTGTAAAAGTTTTTTCTTTTTCAATAGTGCTTTGAAAGAAATCGAAATTGATACCACTTTCCATTTGAAATTTTGGATTTGAGCCCCCGTAGTTGTATTCCCGTCACGCCAATGGATATGTAAGCATCACCATTTGATTCTTCACATACGATTTGGTAATTCAATTTTTTGTTTGAAATGTCTACGTGCATTACGAGCTGACAAAAATGCCATGGACGGGTGATATGATAGTAGCAATTTTACAAAAAAATAACAGACGTAAATGCCAAACCGTAGAATTTAACGAAAACTGTTTCCTGTAAAAGTTTTTTCTTTTTCAATAGTTCTTTGAAAGAAATCGAAATTGATACCACTTTCCATTTGAAATTTTGGATTTGAGCCCCCGTAGTAGTATTCCCGTCACGCCAATGGATATGTAAGCATCACCATTTGATTCTTCACATACGATTTGGTAATTCAATTTTTTGTTTGAAATGTCTACGTGCATTACGAGCTGACAAAAATGCCATGGACGGGTGATATGATAGTAGCAATTTTACAAAAAATAACAGACGTAAATGCCAAACCGTAGAATTTAACGAAAACTGTTTAATGTAAAAGTTTTTTTTCTTTTTCAATAGTGCTTTGAAAGAAATCGAAATTGATACCACTTTCCATTTGAAATTTTGGATTTGAGCCCCCGTAGTAGTATTCCCGTCACGCCAATGGATATGTAAGCATCACCATTTGATTCTTCACATACGATTTGGTAATTCAATTTTTTGTTTGAAATGTCTACGTGCATTACGAGCTGACAAAAATGCCATGGACGGGTGATATGATAGTAGCAATTTTACAAAAAATAACAGACGTAAATGCCAAACCGTAGAATTTAACGAAAACTGTTTCCTGTAAAAGTTTTTTCTTTTTCAATAGTGCTTTGAAAGAAATCGAAATTGATACCACTTTCCATTTGAAATTTTGGATTTGAGCCCCCGTAGTAGTATTCCCGTCACGCCAATGGATATGTAAGCATCACAATTTGATTCTTCACATACGATTTGGTAATTCAATTTTTTGTTTGAAATGTCTACGTGCATTACGAGCTGACAAAAATGCCATGGACGAATGATATGATAGTAGCAATTTTACAAAAAATAACAGACGTAAATGCCAAACCGTAGAATTTAACGAAAACTGTTTCCTGTAAATGTTTTTTCTTTTTCAATAGTGCTTTGTAAGAAATCGAAATTGATACCACTTTCCATTTGAAATTTTGGATTTGAGCCCCCGTAGTAGTATTCCCGTCACGCCAATGGATATGTGAGCATCACCATTTGATTCATCACATACGATTTGGTAATTCAATTTTTTGTTTGAAATGTCTACGTGCATTACGAGCTGACAAAAATGCCATGGACGGGTGATATGATAGTAGCAATTTTACAAAAAATAACAGACGTAAATGCCAAACCGTAGAATTTAACGAAAACTGTTTCCTGTAAAAGTTTTTTCTTTTTCAATAGTGCTTTGAAAGAAATCGAAATTGATACCACTTTCCATTTGAAATTTTGGATTTGAGCCCCCGTAGTAGTATTCCCGTCACGCCAATGGATATGTAAGCATCACCATTTGATTCTTCACATACGATTTGGTAATTCAATATTTTGTTTGAAATGTCTACGTGCATTACGAGCTGACAAAAATGCCATGGACGGGTGATATGATAGTAGCAATTTTAAAAAAAATAACAGACGTAAATGCCAAACCGTAGAATTTAACGAAAACTGTTTCCTGTAAAAGTTTTTTCTTTTTCAATAGTGCTTTGAAAGAAATCGAAATTGATACCACTTTCCATTTGAAATTTTGGATTTGAGCCCCCGTAGTAGTATTCCCGTCACGCCAATGGATATGTAAGCATCACCATTTGATTCTTCACATACGATTTGGTAATTCAATTTTTTGTTTGAAATGTCTACGTGCATTACGAGTTGACAAAAATGCCATGGACGGGTGATATGATAGTAGCAATTTTACAAAAAATAACAGACGTAAATGCCAAACCGTAGAATTTAACGAAAACTGTTTCCTGTAAAAGTTTTTTTCTTTTTCAATAGTGCTTTGAAAGAAATCGAAACTGATACCACTTTCCATTTGAAATTTTGGATTTGAGCCCCCGTAGTAGTATTCCCGTCACGCCAATGGATATGTAAGCATCACCATTTGATTCTTCACATACGATTTGGTAATTCAATTTTTTGTTTGAAATGTCTACGTGCATTACGAGCTGACAAAAATGCCATGGACGGGTGATATGATAGTAGCAATTTTACAAAAAATAACAGACGTAAATGCCAAACCGTAGAATTTAACGAAAACTGTTTCGTGTAAAAGTTTTTTCTTTTTCAATAGTGCCTTGAAAGAAATCGAAATTGATACCACTTTCCATTTGAAATTTTGGATTTGAGCCCCCGTAGTAGTATTCCCGTCACGCCAATGGATATGTAAGCATCACCATTTGATTCTTCACATACGATTTGGTAATTCAATTTTTTGTTTGAAATGTCTACGTGCATTACGAGCTGACAAAAATGCCATGGACGGGTGATATGATAGTAGCAATTTTACAAAAAATAACAGACGTAAATGCCAAACCGTAGAATTTAACGAAAACTGTTTCCTGTAAAAGTTTTTTCTTTTTCAATAGTGCTTTGAAAGAAATCGAAATTGATACCACTTTCCATTTGAAATTTTGGATTTGAGCCCCCGTAGTAGTATTCCCGTCACGCCAATGGATATGTAAGCATCACCATTTGATTCTTCACATACGATTTGGTAATTCAATTTTTTGTTTGAAATGTCTACGTGCATTACGAGCTGACAAAAATGCCATGGACGGGTGATATGATAGTAGCAATTTTACAAAAAAATATCAGACGTAAATGCCAAACCGTAGAATTTAACGAAAACTGTTTCCTGTAAAAGTTTTTTCTTTTTCAATAGTGCTTTGAAAGAAATCGAAATTGATACCACTTTCCATTTGAAATTTTGGATTTGAGCCCCCGTAGTAGTATTCCCGTCACGCCAATGAATATGTAAGCATCACCATTTGATTCTTCACATACGATTTGGTAATTCAATTTTTTGTTTGAAATGTCTACGTTCATTACGAGCTGACAAAAATGCCATGGACGGGTGATATGATAGTAGCAATTTTACAAAAAATAACAGACGTAAATGCCAAACCGTAGAATTTAACGAAAACTGTTTCCTGTAAAAGTTTTTTCTTTTTCAATAGTGCTTTGAAAGAAATCGAAATTGATACCACTTTCCATTTGAAATTTTGGATTTGAGCCCCCGTAGTAGTATTCCCGTCACGCCAATGGATATGTAAGCATCACCATTTGATTCTTCACATACGATTTGGTAATTCAATTTTTTGTTTGAAATGTCTACGTGCATTACGAGCTGACAAAAATGCCATGGACGGGTGATATGATAGTAGCAATTTTACAAAAAATAACAGACGTAAATGCCAAACCGTAGAATTTAACGAAAATTGTTTCCTGTAAAAGTTTTTTCTTTTTCAATAGTGCTTTGAAAGAAATCGAAATTGATACCACTTTCCATTTGAAATTTTGGATTTGAGCCCCCGTAGTTGTATTCCCGTCACGCCAATGGATATGTAAGCATCACCATTTGATTCTTCACATACGATTTGGTAATTCAATTTTTTGTTTGAAATGTCTACGTGCATTACGAGCTGACAAAAATGCCATGGACGGGTGATATGATAGTAGCAATTTTACAAAAAAATAACAGACGTAAATGCCAAACCGTAGAATTTAACGAAAACTGTTTCCTGTAAAAGTTTTTTCTTTTTCAATAGTTCTTTGAAAGAAATCGAAATTGATACCACTTTCCATTTGAAATTTTGGATTTGAGCCCCCGTAGTAGTATTCCCGTCACGCCAATGGATATGTAAGCATCACCATTTGATTCTTCACATACGATTTGGTAATTCAATTTTTTGTTTGAAATGTCTACGTGCATTACGAGCTGACAAAAATGCCATGGACGGGTGATATGATAGTAGCAATTTTACAAAAAATAACAGACGTAAATGCCAAACCGTAGAATTTAACGAAAACTGTTTAATGTAAAAGTTTTTTTTCTTTTTCAATAGTGCTTTGAAAGAAATCGAAATTGATACCACTTTCCATTTGAAATTTTGGATTTGAGCCCCCGTAGTAGTATTCCCGTCACGCCAATGGATATGTAAGCATCACCATTTGATTCTTCACATACGATTTGGTAATTCAATTTTTTGTTTGAAATGTCTACGTGCATTACGAGCTGACAAAAATGCCATGGACGGGTGATATGATAGTAGCAATTTTACAAAAAATAACAGACGTAAATGCCAAACCGTAGAATTTAACGAAAACTGTTTCCTGTAAAAGTTTCTTCTTTTTCAATAGTGCTTTGAAAGAAATCGAAATTGATACCACTTTCCATTTGAAATTTTGGATTTGAGCCCCCGTAGTAGTATTCCCGTCACGCCAATGGATATGTAAGCATCACAATTTGATTCTTCACATACGATTTGGTAATTCAATTTTTTGTTTGAAATGTCTACGTGCATTACGAGCTGACAAAAATGCCATGGACGAATGATATGATAGTAGCAATTTTACAAAAAATAACAGACGTAAATGCCAAACCGTAGAATTTAACGAAAACTGTTTCCTGTAAATGTTTTTTCTTTTTCAATAGTGCTTTGAAAGAAATCGAAATTGATACCACTTTCCATTTGAAATTTTGGATTTGAGCCCCCGTAGTAGTATTCCCGTCACGCCAATGGATATGTGAGCATCACCATTTGATTCATCACATACGATTTGGTAATTCAATTTTTTGTTTGAAATGTCTACGTGCATTACGAGCTGACAAAAATGCCATGGACGGGTGATATGATAGTAGCAATTTTACAAAAAATAACAGACGTAAATGCCAAACCGTAGAATTTAACGAAAACTGTTTCCTGTAAAAGTTTTTTCTTTTTCAATAGTGCTTTGAAAGAAATCGAAATTGATACCACTTTCCATTTGAAATTTTGGATTTGAGCCCCCGTAGTAGTATTCCCGTCACGCCAATGGATATGTAAGCATCACCATTTGATTCTTCACATACGATTTGGTAATTCAATATTTTGTTTGAAATGTCTACGTGCATTACGAGCTGACAAAAATGCCATGGACGGGTGATATGATAGTAGCAATTTTAAAAAAAATAACAGACGTAAATGCCAAACCGTAGAATTTAACGAAAACTGTTTCCTGTAAAAGTTTTTTCTTTTTCAATAGTGCTTTGAAAGAAATCGAAATTGATACCACTTTCCATTTGAAATTTTGGATTTGAGCTCCCGTAGTAGTATTCCCGTCACGCCAATGGATATGTAAGCATCACCATTTGATTCTTCACATACGATTTGGTAATTCAATTTTTTGTTTGAAATGTCTACGTGCATTACGAGTTGACAAAAATGCCATGGACGGGTGATATGATAGTAGCAATTTTACAAAAAATAACAGACGTAAATGCCAAACCGTAGAATTTAACGAAAACTGTTTCCTGTAAAAGTTTTTTTCTTTTTCAATAGTGCTTTGAAAGAAATCGAAACTGATACCACTTTCCATTTGAAATTTTGGATTTGAGCCCCCGTAGTAGTATTCCCGTCACGCCAATGGATATGTAAGCATCACCATTTGATTCTTCACATACGATTTGGTAATTCAATTTTTTGTTTGAAATGTCTACGTGCATTACGAGCTGACAAAAATGCCATGGACGGGTGATATGATAGTAGCAATTTTACAAAAAATAACAGACGTAAATGCCAAACCGTAGAATTTAACGAAAACTGTTTCGTGTAAAAGTTTTTTCTTTTTCAATAGTGCCTTGAAAGAAATCGAAATTGATACCACTTTCCATTTGAAATTTTGGATTTGAGCCCCCGTAGTAGTATTCCCGTCACGCCAATGGATATGTAAGCATCACCATTTGATTCTTCACATACGATTTGGTAATTCAATTTTTTGTTTGAAATGTCTACGTGCATTACGAGCTGACAAAAATGCCATGGACGGGTGATATGATAGTAGCAATTTTACAAAAAATAACAGACGTAAATGCCAAACCGTAGAATTTAACGAAAACTGTTTCCTGTAAAAGTTTTTTCTTTTTCAATAGTGCTTTGAAAGAAATCGAAATTGATACCACTTTCCATTTGAAATTTTGGATTTGAGCCCCCGTAGTAGTATTCCCGTCACGCCAATGGATATGTAAGCATCACCATTTGATTCTTCACATACGATTTGGTAATTCAATTTTTTGTTTGAAATGTCTACGTGCATTACGAGCTGACAAAAATGCCATGGACGGGTGATATGATAGTAGCAATTTTACAAAAAAATATCAGACGTAAATGCCAAACCGTAGAATTTAACGAAAACTGTTTCCTGTAAAAGTTTTTTCTTTTTCAATAGTGCTTTGAAAGAAATCGAAATTGATACCACTTTCCATTTGAAATTTTGGATTTGAGCCCCCGTAGTAGTATTCCCGTCACGCCAATGAATATGTAAGCATCACCATTTGATTCTTCACATACGATTTGGTAATTCAATTTTTTGTTTGAAATGTCTACGTTCATTACGAGCTGACAAAAATGCCATGGACGGGTGATATGATAGTAGCAATTTTACAAAAAATAACAGACGTAAATGCCAAACCGTAGAATTTAACGAAAACTGTTTCCTGTAAAAGTTTTTTCTTTTTCAATAGTGCTTTGAAAGAAATCGAAATTGATACCACTTTCCATTTGAAATTTTGGATTTGAGCCCCCGTAGTAGTATTCCCGTCACGCCAATGGATATGTAAGCATCACCATTTGATTCTTCACATACGATTTGGTAATTCAATTTTTTGTTTGAAATGTCTACGTGCATTACGAGCTGACAAAAATGCCATGGACGGGTGATATGATAGTAGCAATTTTACAAAAAATAACAGACGTAAATGCCAAACCGTAGAATTTAACGAAAACTGTTTCCTGTAAAAGTTTTTTCTTTTTCAATAGTGCTTTGAAAGAAATCGAAAATGATACCACTTTCCATTTGAAATTTTGGATTTGAGCCCCCGTAGTAGTATTCCCGTCACGCCAATGGATATGTAAGCATCACCATTTGATTCTTCACATACGATTTGGTAATTCAATTTTTTGTTTGAAATGTCTACGTGCATTACGAGCTGACAAAAATGCCATGGACGGGTGATATGATAGTAGCAATTTTACAAAAAATAACAGACGTAAATGCCAAACCGTAGAATTTAACGAAAACTGTTTCCTGTAAAAGTTTTTTCTTTTTCAATAGTGCTTTGAAAGAAATCGAAATTGATACCACTTTCCATTTGAAATTTTGGATTTGAGCCCCCGTAGTAGTATTCCCGTCACGCCAATGGATATGTAAGCATCACCATTTGATTCTTCACATACGATTTGGTAATTCAATTTTTTGTTTGAAATGTCTACGTGCATTACGAGCTGACAAAAATGCCATGGACGGGTGATATGATAGTAGCAATTTTACAAAAAATAGACGTAAATGCCAAACCGTAGAATTTAACGAAAACTGTTTCCTGTAAAAGTTTTTTCTTTTTCAATAGTGCTTTGAAAGAAATCGAAATTGATACCACTTTCCATTTGAAATTTTGGATTTGAGCCCCCGTAGTAGTATTCCCGTCACGCCAATGGATATGTAAGCATCACCATTTGATTCTTCACATACGATTTGGTAATTCAATTTTTTGTTTGAAATGTCTACGTGCATTACGAGCTGACAAAAATGCCATGGACGGGTGATATGATAGTAGCAATTTTACAAAAAATAACAGACGTAAATGCCAAACCGTAGAATTTAACGAAAACTGTTTCCTGTAAAAGTTTTTTGTTTTTCAATAGTGCTTTGAAAGAAATCGAAATTGATACCACTTTCCATTTGAAATTTTGGATTTGAGCCCCCGTAGTAGTATTCCCGTCACGCCAATGGATATGTAAGCATCACCATTTGATTCTTCACATACGATTTGGTAATTCAATTTTTTGTTTGAAATGTCTACGTGCATTACGAGCTGACAAAAATGCCATGGACGGGTGATATGATAGTAGCAATTTTACAAAAAATAACAGACGTAAATGCCAAACCCTAGAATTTAACGAAAACTGTTTCCTGTAAAAGTTTTTTCTTTTTCAATAGTGCTTTGAAAGAAATCGAAATTGATACCACTTTCCATTTGAAATTTTGGATTTGAGCCCCCGTAGTAGTATTCCCGTCACGCTAATGGATATGTAAGCATCACCATTTGATTCTTCACATACGATTTGGTAATTCAATTTTTTGTTTGAAATGTCTACGTTCATTACGAGCTGACAAAAATGCCATGGACGGGTGATATGATAGTAGCAATTTTACAAAAAATAACAGACGTAAATGCCAAACCGTAGAATTTAACGAAAACTGTTTCCTGTAAAAGTTTTTTCTTTTTCAATAGTGCTTTGAGAGAAATCGAAATTGATACCACTTTCCATTTGAAATTTTGGATTTGAGCCCCCGTAGTAGTATTCCCGTCACGCCAATGGATATGTAAGCATCACCATTTGATTCTTCACATAAGATTTGGTAATTCAATTTTTTGTTTGAAATGTCTACGTGCATTACGAGCTGACAAAAATGCCATGGACGGGTGATATGATAGTAGCAATTTTACAAAAAATAACAGACGTAAATGCCAAACCGTAGAATTTAACGAAAACTGTTTCCTGTAAAAGTTTTTTCTTTTTCAATAGTGCTTTGAAAGAAATCGAAATTGATACCACTTTCCATTTGAAATTTTGGATTTGAGCCCCCGTAGTAGTATTCCCGTCACGCCAATGGATATGTAAGCATCACCATTTGATTCTTCACATACGATTTGGTAATTCAATTTTTTGTTTGAAATGTCTACGTGCATTACGAGCAGACAAAAATGCCATGGACGGGTGATATGATAGTAGCAATTTTACAAAAAATAACAGACGTAAATGCCAAACCGTAGAATTTAACGAAAACTGTTTCCTGTAAAAGTTTTTTCTTTTTCAATAGTGCTTTGAAAGAAATCGAAATTGATACCACTTTCCATTTGAAATTTTGGATTTGAGCCCCCGTAGTAGTATTCCCGTCACGCCAATGGATATGTAAGCATCACCATTTGATTCTTCACATACGATTTGGTAATTCAATTTTTTGTTTGAAATGTCTACGTGCATTACGAGCTGACAAAAATGCCATGGACGGGTGATATGATAGTAGCAATTTTACAAAAAATAACAGACGTAAATGCCAAACCGTAGAATTTAACGAAAACTGTTTCCTGTAAAAGTTTTTCTTTTTCAATAGTGCTTTGAAAGAAATCGAAATTGATACCACTTTCCATTTGAAATTTTGGATTTGAGCCCCCGTAGTTGTATTCCCGTCACGCCAATGGATATGTAAGCATCACCATTTGATTCTTCACATACGATTTGGTAATTCAATTTTTTGTTTGAAATGTCTACGTGCATTACGAGCTGACAAAAATGCCATGGACGGGTGATATGATAGTAGCAATTTTACAAAAAATAACAGACGTAAATGCCAAACCGTAGAATTTAACGAAAACTGTTTCCTGTAAAAGTTTTTTGTTTTTCAATAGTGCTTTGAAAGAAATCGAAATTGATACCACTTTCCATTTGAAATTTTGGATTTGAGCCCCCGTAGTTGTATTCCCGTCACGCCAATGGATATGTAAGCATCACCATTTGATTCTTCACATACGATTTGGTAATTCAATTTTTTGTTTGAAATGTCTACGTGCATTACGAGCTGACAAAAATGCCATGGACGGGTGATATGATAGTAGCAATTTTACAAAAAATAACAGACGTAAATGCCAAACCGTAGAATTTAACGAAAACTGTTTCCTGTAAAAGTTTTTTCTTTTTCAATAGTGCTTTGAAAGAAATCGAAATTGATACCACTTTCCATTTGAAATTTTGGATTTGAGCCCCCGTAGTAGTATTCCCGTCACGCCAATGGATATGTAAGCATCACCATTTGATTCTTCACATACGATTTGGTAATTCAATTTTTTGTTTGAAATGTCTACGTGCATTACGAGCAGACAAAAATGCCATGGACGGGTGATATGATAGTAGCAATTTTACAAAAAATAACAGACGTAAATGCCAAACCGTAGAATTTAACGAAAACTGTTTCCTGTAAAAGTTTTTTCTTTTTCAATAGTGCTTTGAAAGAAATCGAAATTGATACCACTTTCCATTTGAAATTTTGGATTTGAGCCCCCGTAGTAGTATTCCCGTCACGCCAATGGATATGTAAGCATCACCATTTGATTCTTCACATACGATTTGGTAATTCAATTTTTTGTTTGAAATGTCTACGTGCATTACGAGCTGACAAAAATGCCATGGACGGGTGATATGATAGTAGCAATTTTACAAAAAATAACAGACGTAAATGCCAAACCGTAGAATTTAACGAAAACTGTTTCCTGTAAAAGTTTTTTCTTTTTCAATAGTGCTTTGAAAGAAATCGAAATTGATACCACTTTCCATTTGAAATTTTGTATTTGAGCCCCCGTAGTAGTATTCCCGTCACGCCAATGGATATGTAAGCATCACCATTTGATTCTTCACATACGATTTGGTAATTCAATTTTTTGTTTGAAATGTCTACGTGCATTACGAGCTGACAAAAATGCCATGGACGAGTGATATGATAGTAGCAATTTTACAAAAAATAGACGTAAATGCCAAACCGTAGAATTTAACGAAAACTTTCCTGTAGAAGTTTTTTCTTTTTCAATAGTGCTTTGAAAGAAATCGAAATTGATACCACTCCATTTGAAATTTTGGATTTGAGCCCCCGTAGTAGTATTCCCGTCACGCCAATGGATATGTAAGCATCACCATTTGATTCTTCACATACGATTTGGTAATTCAATTTTTTGTTTGAAATGTCTACGTGCATTACGAGCTGACAAAAATGCCATGGACGGGTGATAAGATAGTAACAATTTTACTAAAAATAACAGACGTAAATGCCAAACCGTAGAATTTAACGAAAACTGTTTCCTGTAAAAGTTTTTTTCTTTTTCAATAGTGCTTTGAAAGAAATAGAAATTGATACCACTTTCCATTTGAAATTTTGGATTTGAGCCCCCGTAGTAGTATTCCCGTCACGCCAATGGATATGTAAGCATCACCATTTGATTTTTCACATACGATTTGGTAATTCAATTTTTTGTTTGAAATGTCTACGTGCATTACGAGCAGACAAAAATGCCATGGACGGGTGATATGATAGTAGCAATTTTACAAAAAATAACAGACGTAAATGCCAAACCGTAGAATTTAACGAAAACTGTTTCCTGTAAAAGTTTTTTCTTTTTCAATAGTGCTTTGAAAGAAATCGAAATTGATACCACTTTCCATTTGAAATTTTGGATTTGAGCCCCCGTAGTAGTATTCCCGTCACGCCAATGGATATGTAAGCATCACCATTTGATTCTTCACATACGATTTGGTAATTCAATTTTTTGTTTGAAATGTCTACGTGCATTACGAGCTGACAAAAATGCCATGGACGGGTGATATGATAGTAGCAATTTTACAAAAAATAACAGACGTAAATGCCAAACCGTAGAATTTAACGAAAACTGTTTCCTGTAAAAGTTTTTCTTTTTCAATAGTGCTTTGAAAGAAATCGAAATTGATACCACTTTCCATTTGAAATTTTGGATTTGAGCCCCCGTAGTTGTATTCCCGTCACGCCAATGGATATGTAAGCATCACCATTTGATTCTTCACATACGATTTGGTAATTCAATTTTTTGTTTGAAATGTCTACGTGCATTACGAGCTGACAAAAATGCCATGGACGGGTGATATGATAGTAGCAATTTTACAAAAAATAACAGACGTAAATGCCAAACCGTAGAATTTAACGAAAACTGTTTCCTGTAAAAGTTTTTTCTTTTTCAATAGTGCTTTGAAAGAAATCGAAATTGATACCACTTTCCATTTGAAATTTTGGATTTGAGCCCCCGTAGTAGTATTCCCGTCACGCCAATGGATATGTAAGCATCACCATTTGATTCTTCACATACGATTTGGTAATTCAATTTTTTGTTTGAAATGTCTACGTGCATTACGAGCTGACAAAAATGCCATAGACGGGTGATATGATAGTAGCAATTTTACAAAAAATAGACGTAAATGCCAAACCGTAGAATTTAACGAAAACTTTCCTGTAAAAGTTTTTTTCTTTTCAATAGTACTTTGAAAGAAATCGAAATTGATACCACTTTCCATTTGAAATTTTGGATTTGAGCCCCCGTAGTAGTATTCCCGTCACGCCAATGGATATGTAAGCATCACCATTTGATTCTTCACATACGATTTGGTAATTCAATTTTTTGTTTGAAATGTCTACGTGCATTACGAGCTGACAAAAATGCCATGGACGGGTGATATGATAGTAGCAATTTTACAAAAAATAACAGACGTAAATGCCAAACCGTAGAATTTAACGAAAACTGTTTCCTGTAAAAGTTTTTTCTTTTTCAATAGTGCTTTGAAAGAAATCGAAATTGATACCACTTTCCATTTGAAATTTTGGATTTGAGCCCCGGTAGTAGTATTCCCGTCACGCCAATGGATATGTAAGCATCACCATTTGATTCTTCACATACGATTTGGTAATTCAATTTTTTGTTTGAAATGTCTACGTGCATTACGAGCTGACAAAAATGCCATGGACGGGTGATATGATAGTAGCAATTTTACAAAAAATAACAGACGTAAATGCCAAACCGTAGAACTTAACGAAAACTGTTTCCTGTAAAAGTTTTTTTCTTTTTCAATAGTGCTTTGAAAGAAATCGAAATTGATACCACTTTCCATTTGAAATTTTGGATTTGAGCCCCCGTAGTAGTATTCCCGTCACGCCAATGGATATGTAAGCATCACCATTTGATTCTTCACATACGATTTGGTAATTCAATTTTTTGTTTGAAATGTCTACGTGCATTACGAGCTGACAAAAATGCCATGGACGGGTGATATGATAGTAGCAATTTTACATAAAATAACAGACGTAAATGCCAAACCGTAGAATTTAACGAAAACTTTCCTGTAAAAGTTTTTTCTTTTCAATAGTACTTTGAAAGAAATCGAAATTGATACCACTTTCCATTTGAAATTTTGGATTTGAGCCCCCGTAGTAGTATTCCCGTCACGCCAATGGATATGTAAGCATCACCATTTGATTCTTCACATACGATTTGGTAATTCAATTTTTTGTTTGAAATGTCTACGTGCATTACGAGCTGACAAAAATGCCATGGACGGGTGATATGATAGTAGCAATTTTACAAAAAATAACAGACGTAAATGCCAAACCGTAGAATTTAACGAAAACTGTTTCCTGTAAAAGTTTTTTCTTTTTCAATAGTGCTTTGAAAGAAATCGAAATTGATACCACTTTCCATTTGAAATTTTGGATTTGAGCCCCCGTAGTAGTATTCCCGTCACGCCAATGGATATGTAAGCATCACCATTTGATTCTTCACATACGATTTGGTAATTCAATTTTTTGTTTGAAATGTCTACGTGCATTACGAGCTGACAAAAATGCCATGGACGGGTGATATGATAGTAGCAATTTTTAAAAAAAAATAACAGACGTAAATGCCAAACCGTAGAATTTAACGAAAACTGTTTCCTGTAAAAGTTTTTTCTTTTTCAATAGTGCTTTGAAAGAAATCGAAATTGATACCACTTTCCATTTGAAATTTTGGATTTGAGCCCCCGTAGTAGTATTCCCGTCACGCCAATGGATATGTAAGCATCACCATTTGATTCTTCACATACGATTTGGTAATTCAATTTTTTGTTTGAAATGTCTACGTGCATTACGAGCTGACAAAAATGCCATGGACGGGTGATAAGATAGTAGCAATTTTACAAAAAATAACAGACGTAAATGCCAAACCGTAGAATTTAGCGAAAACTGTTTCCTGTAAAAGTTTTTTCTTTTTCAATAGTGCTTTGAAAGAAATAGAAATTGATACCACTTTCCATTTGAAATTTTGGATTTGAGCCCCCGTAGTAGTATTCCCGTCACGCCAATGGATATGTAAGCATCACCATTTGATTCTTCACATACGATTTGGTAATTCAATTTTTTGTTTGAAATGTCTACGTGCATTACGAGCAGACAAAAATGCCATGGACGGGTGATATGATAGTAGCAATTTTACAAAAAATAACAGACGTAAATGCCAAACCGTAGAATTTAACGAAAACTGTTTCCTGTAAAAGTTTTTTCTTTTTCAATAGTGCTTTGAAAGAAATCGAAATTGATACCACTTTCCATTTGAAATTTTGGATTTGAGCCCCCGTAGTAGTATTCCCGTCACGCCAATGGATATGTAAGCATCACCATTTGATTCTTCACATACGATTTGGTAATTCAATTTTTTGTTTGAAATGTCTACGTGCATTACGAGCTGACAAAAATGCCATGGACGGGTGATATGATAGTAGCAATTTTACAAAAAATAACAGACGTAAATGCCAAACCGTAGAATTTAACGAAAACTGTTTCCTGTAAAAGTTTTTTCTTTTTCAATAGTGCTTTGAAAGAAATCGAAATTGATACCACTTTCCATTTGAAATTTTGGATTTGAGCCCCCGTAGTTGTATTCCCGTCACGCCAATGGATATGTAAGCATCACCATTTGATTCTTCACATACGATTTGGTAATTCAATTTTTTGTTTGAAATGTCTACGTGCATTACGAGCTGACAAAAATGCCATGGACGGGTGATATGATAGTAGCAATTTTACAAAAAATAACAGACGTAAATGCCAAACCGTAGAATTTAACGAAAACTGTTTCCTGTAAAAGTTTTTTCTTTTTCAATAGTGCTTTGAAAGAAATCGAAATTGATACCACTTTCCATTTGAAATTTTGGATTTGAGCCCCCGTAGTAGTATTCCCGTCACGCCAATGGATATGTAAGCATCACCATTTGATTCTTCACATACGATTTGGTAATTCAATTTTTTGTTTGAAATGTCTACGTGCATTACGAGCTGACAAAAATGCCATGGACGGGTGATATGATAGTAGCAATTTTACAAAAAATAGACGTAAATGCCAAACCGTAGAATTTAACGAAAACTTTCCTGTAAAAGTTTTTTCTTTTTCAATAGTACTTTGAAAGAAATCGAAATTGATACCACTTTCCATTTGAAATTTTGGATTTGAGCCCCCGTAGTAGTATTCCCGTCACGCCAATGGATATGTAAGCATCACCATTTGATTCTTCACATACGATTTGGTAATTCAATTTTTTGTTTGAAATGTCTACGTGCATTACGAGCTGACAAAAATGCCATGGACGGGTGATATGATAGTAGCAATTTTACAAAAAATAACAGACGTAAATGCCAAACCGTAGAATTTAACGAAAACTGTTTCCTGTAAAAGTTTTTTCTTTTTCAATAGTGCTTTGAAAGAAATCGAAATTGATACCACTTTCCATTTGAAATTTTGGATTTGAGCCCCGGTAGTAGTATTCCCGTCACTCCAATGGATATGTAAGCATCACCATTTGATTCTTCACATACGATTTGGTAATTCAATTTTTTGTTTGAAATGTCTACGTGCATTACAAGCTGACAAAAATGCCATGGACGGGTGATATGATAGTAGCAATTTTACAAAAAATAACAGACGTAAATGCCAAACCGTAGAATTTAACGAAAACTGTTTCCTGTAAAAGTTTTTTTCTTTTTCAATAGTGCTTTGAAAGAAATCGAAATTGATACCACTTTCCATTTGAAATTTTGGATTTGAGCCCCCGTAGTAGTATTCCCGTCACGCCAATGGATATGTAAGCATCACCATTTGATTCTTCACATACGATTTGGTAATTCAATTTTTTGTTTGAAATGTCTACGTGCATTACGAGCTGACAAAAATGCCATGGACGGGTGATATGATAGTAGCAATTTTACATAAAATAACAGACGTAAATGCCAAACCGTAGAATTTAACGAAAACTGTTTCCTGTAAAAGTTTTTTTCTTTTTCAATAGTGCTTTGAAAGAAATCGAAATTGATACCACTTTCCATTTGAAGTTTTGGATTTGAGCCCCGTAGTAGTATTCCCGTCACGCCAATGGATATGTAAGCATCACCATTTGATTCTTCACATACGATTTGGTAATTCAATTTTTTGTTTGAAATGTCTACGTGCATTACGAGCTGACAAAAATGCCATGGACGGATGATATGATAGTAGATATTTTACAAAAAATAACAGACGTAAATGCCAAACCGTAGAATTTAAAGAAAACTGTTTCCTGTAAAAGTTTTTTTCTTTTTCAATAGTACTTTGAAAGAAATCGAAATTGATACCACTTTCCATTTGAAATTTTGGATTTGAGCCCCCGTAGTAGTATTCCCGTCACGCCAATGGATATGTAAGCATCACCATTTGATTCTTCACATACGATTTGGTAATTCAATTTTTTGTTTGAAATGTCTACGTGCATTACGAGCTGACAAAAATGCCATGGACGGGTGATATGATAGTAGCAATTTTACAAAAAATAGACGTAAATGCCAAACCGTAGAATTTAACGAAAACTGTTTCGTGTAAAAGTTTTTTCTTTTTCAATAGTGCTTTGAAAGAAATCGAAATTGATACCACTTTCCATTTGAAATTTTGGATTTGAGCCCCCGTAGTAGTATTCCCGTCACGCCAATGGATATGTAAGCATCACCATTTGATTCTTCACATACGATTTGGTAATTCAATTTTTTGTTTGAAATGTCTACGTGCATTACGAGCTGACAAAAATGCCATGGACGGGTGATATGATAGTAGCAATTTTACAAAAAATAACAGACGTAAATGCCAAACCGTAGAATTTAACGAAAACTGTTTCCTGTAAAAGTTTTTTCTTTTTCAATAGTGCTTTGAAAGAAATCGAAATTGATACCACTTTCCATTTGAAATTTTGGATTTGAGCCCCCGTAGTAGTATTCCCGTCACGCCAATGGATATGTAAGCATCACCATTTGATTCTTCACATACGATTTGGTAATTCAATTTTTTGTTTGAAATGTCTACGTGCATTACGAGCTGACAAAAATGCCATAGACGGGTGATATGATAGTAGCAATTTTACAAAAAATAGACGTAAATGCCAAACCGTAGAATTTAACGAAAACTTTCCTGTAAAAGTTTTTTTCTTTTCAATAGTACTTTGAAAGAAATCGAAATTGATACCACTTTCCATTTGAAATTTTGGATTTGAGCCCCCGTAGTAGTATTCCCGTCACGCCAATGGATATGTAAGCATCACCATTTGATTCTTCACATACGATTTGGTAATTCAATTTTTTGTTTGAAATGTCTACGTGCATTACGAGCTGACAAAAATGCCATGGACGGGTGATATGATAGTAGCAATTTTACAAAAAATAACAGACGTAAATGCCAAACCGTAGAATTTAACGAAAACTGTTTCCTGTAAAAGTTTTTTCTTTTTCAATAGTGCTTTGAAAGAAATCGAAATTGATACCACTTTCCATTTGAAATTTTGGATTTGAGCCCCGGTAGTAGTATTCCCGTCACGCCAATGGATATGTAAGCATCACCATTTGATTCTTCACATACGATTTGGTAATTCAATTTTTTGTTTGAAATGTCTACGTGCATTACGAGCTGACAAAAATGCCATGGACGGGTGATATGATAGTAGCAATTTTACAAAAAATAACAGACGTAAATGCCAAACCGTAGAACTTAACGAAAACTGTTTCCTGTAAAAGTTTTTTTCTTTTTCAATAGTGCTTTGAAAGAAATCGAAATTGATACCACTTTCCATTTGAAATTTTGGATTTGAGCCCCCGTAGTAGTATTCCCGTCACGCCAATGGATATGTAAGCATCACCATTTGATTCTTCACATACGATTTGGTAATTCAATTTTTTGTTTGAAATGTCTACGTGCATTACGAGCTGACAAAAATGCCATGGACGGGTGATATGATAGTAGCAATTTTACATAAAATAACAGACGTAAATGCCAAACCGTAGAATTTAACGAAAACTTTCCTGTAAAAGTTTTTTCTTTTCAATAGTACTTTGAAAGAAATCGAAATTGATACCACTTTCCATTTGAAATTTTGGATTTGAGCCCCCGTAGTAGTATTCCCGTCACGCCAATGGATATGTAAGCATCACCATTTGATTCTTCACATACGATTTGGTAATTCAATTTTTTGTTTGAAATGTCTACGTGCATTACGAGCTGACAAAAATGCCATGGACGGGTGATATGATAGTAGCAATTTTACAAAAAATAACAGACGTAAATGCCAAACCGTAGAATTTAACGAAAACTGTTTCCTGTAAAAGTTTTTTCTTTTTCAATAGTGCTTTGAAAGAAATCGAAATTGATACCACTTTCCATTTGAAATTTTGGATTTGAGCCCCCGTAGTAGTATTCCCGTCACGCCAATGGATATGTAAGCATCACCATTTGATTCTTCACATACGATTTGGTAATTCAATTTTTTGTTTGAAATGTCTACGTGCATTACGAGCTGACAAAAATGCCATGGACGGGTGATATGATAGTAGCAATTTTTAAAAAAAAATAACAGACGTAAATGCCAAACCGTAGAATTTAACGAAAACTGTTTCCTGTAAAAGTTTTTTCTTTTTCAATAGTGCTTTGAAAGAAATCGAAATTGATACCACTTTCCATTTGAAATTTTGGATTTGAGCCCCCGTAGTAGTATTCCCGTCACGCCAATGGATATGTAAGCATCACCATTTGATTCTTCACATACGATTTGGTAATTCAATTTTTTGTTTGAAATGTCTACGTGCATTACGAGCTGACAAAAATGCCATGGACGGGTGATAAGATAGTAGCAATTTTACAAAAAATAACAGACGTAAATGCCAAACCGTAGAATTTAGCGAAAACTGTTTCCTGTAAAAGTTTTTTCTTTTTCAATAGTGCTTTGAAAGAAATAGAAATTGATACCACTTTCCATTTGAAATTTTGGATTTGAGCCCCCGTAGTAGTATTCCCGTCACGCCAATGGATATGTAAGCATCACCATTTGATTCTTCACATACGATTTGGTAATTCAATTTTTTGTTTGAAATGTCTACGTGCATTACGAGCAGACAAAAATGCCATGGACGGGTGATATGATAGTAGCAATTTTACAAAAAATAACAGACGTAAATGCCAAACCGTAGAATTTAACGAAAACTGTTTCCTGTAAAAGTTTTTTCTTTTTCAATAGTGCTTTGAAAGAAATCGAAATTGATACCACTTTCCATTTGAAATTTTGGATTTGAGCCCCCGTAGTAGTATTCCCGTCACGCCAATGGATATGTAAGCATCACCATTTGATTCTTCACATACGATTTGGTAATTCAATTTTTTGTTTGAAATGTCTACGTGCATTACGAGCTGACAAAAATGCCATGGACGGGTGATATGATAGTAGCAATTTTACAAAAAATAACAGACGTAAATGCCAAACCGTAGAATTTAACGAAAACTGTTTCCTGTAAAAGTTTTTTCTTTTTCAATAGTGCTTTGAAAGAAATCGAAATTGATACCACTTTCCATTTGAAATTTTGGATTTGAGCCCCCGTAGTTGTATTCCCGTCACGCCAATGGATATGTAAGCATCACCATTTGATTCTTCACATACGATTTGGTAATTCAATTTTTTGTTTGAAATGTCTACGTGCATTACGAGCTGACAAAAATGCCATGGACGGGTGATATGATAGTAGCAATTTTACAAAAAATAACAGACGTAAATGCCAAACCGTAGAATTTAACGAAAACTGTTTCCTGTAAAAGTTTTTTCTTTTTCAATAGTGCTTTGAAAGAAATCGAAATTGATACCACTTTCCATTTGAAATTTTGGATTTGAGCCCCCGTAGTAGTATTCCCGTCACGCCAATGGATATGTAAGCATCACCATTTGATTCTTCACATACGATTTGGTAATTCAATTTTTTGTTTGAAATGTCTACGTGCATTACGAGCTGACAAAAATGCCATGGACGGGTGATATGATAGTAGCAATTTTACAAAAAATAGACGTAAATGCCAAACCGTAGAATTTAACGAAAACTTTCCTGTAAAAGTTTTTTCTTTTCAATAGTACTTTGAAAGAAATCGAAATTGATACCACTTTCCATTTGAAATTTTGGATTTGAGCCCCCGTAGTAGTATTCCCGTCACGCCAATGGATATGTAAGCATCACCATTTGATTCTTCACATACGATTTGGTAATTCAATTTTTTGTTTGAAATGTCTACGTGCATTACGAGCTGACAAAAATGCCATGGACGGGTGATATGATAGTAGCAATTTTACAAAAAATAACAGACGTAAATGCCAAACCGTAGAATTTAACGAAAACTGTTTCCTGTAAAAGTTTTTTCTTTTTCAATAGTGCTTTGAAAGAAATCGAAATTGATACCACTTTCCATTTGAAATTTTGGATTTGAGCCCCGGTAGTAGTATTCCCGTCACGCCAATGGATATGTAAGCATCACCATTTGATTCTTCACATACGATTTGGTAATTCAATTTTTTGTTTGAAATGTCTACGTGCATTACAAGCTGACAAAAATGCCATGGACGGGTGATATGATAGTAGCAATTTTACAAAAAATAACAGACGTAAATGCCAAACCGTAGAATTTAACGAAAACTGTTTCCTGTAAAAGTTTTTTTCTTTTTCAATAGTGCTTTGAAAGAAATCGAAATTGATACCACTTTCCATTTGAAATTTTGGATTTGAGCCTCCGTAGTAGTATTCCCGTCACGCCAATGGATATGTAAGCATCACCATTTGATTCTTCACATACGATTTGGTAATTCAATTTTTTGTTTGAAATGTCTACGTGCATTACGAGCTGACAAAAATGCCATGGACGGGTGATATGATAGTAGCAATTTTACATAAAATAACAGACGTAAATGCCAAACCGTAGAATTTAACGAAAACTGTTTCCTGTAAAAGTTTTTTTCTTTTTCAATAGTGCTTTGAAAGAAATCGAAATTGATACCACTTTCCATTTGAAGTTTTGGATTTGAGCCCCGTAGTAGTATTCCCGTCACGCCAATGGATATGTAAGCATCACCATTTGATTCTTCACATACGATTTGGTAATTCAATTTTTTGTTTGAAATGTCTACGTGCATTACGAGCTGACAAAAATGCCATGGACGGATGATATGATAGTAGATATTTTACAAAAAATAACAGACGTAAATGCCAAACCGTAGAATTTAACGAAAACTGTTTCCTGTAAAAGTTTTTTTCTTTTTCAATAGTACTTTGAAAGAAATCGAAATTGATACCACTTTCCATTTGAAATTTTGGATTTGAGCCCCCGTAGTAGTATTCCCGTCACGCCAATGGATATGTAAGCATCACCATTTGATTCTTCACATACGATTTGGTAATTCAATTTTTTGTTTGAAATGTCTACGTGCATTACGAGCTGACAAAAATGCCATGGACGGGTGATATGATAGTAGCAATTTTACAAAAAATAGACGTAAATGCCAAACCGTAGAATTTAACGAAAACTGTTTCGTGTAAAAGTTTTTTCTTTTTCAATAGTGCTTTGAAAGAAATCGAAATTGATACCACTTTCCATTTGAAATTTTGGATTTGAGCCCCCGTAGTAGTATTCCCGTCACGCCAATGGATATGTAAGCATCACCATTTGATTCTTCACATACGATTTGGTAATTCAATTTTTTGTTTGAAATGTCTACGTGCATTACGAGCTGACAAAAATGCCATGGACGGGTGATATGATAGTAGCAATTTTAAAAAAAAAAATAACAGACGTAAATGCCAAACCGTAGAATTTAACGAAAACTGTTTCCTGTAAAAGTTTTTTCTTTTTCAATAGTGCTTTGAAAGAAATCGAAATTGATACCACTTTCCATTTGAAATTTTGGATTTGAGCCCCCGTAGTAGTATTCCCGTCACGCCAATGGATATGTAAGCATCACCATTTGATTCTTCACATACGATTTGGTAATTCAATTTTTTGTTTGAAATGTCTACGTGCATTACGAGCTGACAAAAATGCCATGGACGGGTGATAAGATAGTAGCAATTTTACAAAAAAAAACAGACGTAAATGCCAAACCGTAGAATTTAACGAAAACTGTTTCCTGTAAAAGTTTTTTCTTTTTCAATAGTGCTTTGAAAGAAATAGAAATTGATACCACTTTCCATTTGAAATTTTGGATTTGAGCCCCCGTAGTAGTATTCCCGTCACGCCAATGGATATGTAAGCATCACCATTTGATTCTTCACGTACGATTTGGTATTTCAATTTTTTGTTTGAAATGTCTACGTGCATTACAAGCTGACAAAAATGCCATAGACGGGTGATATGATAGTAGCAATTTTACAAAAAAATAACAGACGTAAATGCCAAACCGTAGAATTTAACGAAAACTGTTTCCTGTAAAAGTTTTTTTCTTTTTCAATAGTGCTTTGAAAGAAATCGAAATTGATACCACTTTCCATTTGAAATTTTGGATTTGAGCCCCCGTAGTAGTATTCCCTTCACGAAAATGGATATGTAAGCATCACCATTTGATTCTTCACATACGATTTGGTAATTCAATATTTTGTTTGAAATGTCTACGTGCATTACGAGCTGACAAAAATGCCATGGACGGGTGATATGATAGTAGCAATTTTACAAAAAATAACAGACGTAAATGCCAAACCGTAGAATTTAACGAAAACTGTTTCCTGTAAAAGTTTTATCTTTTTCAATAGTGCTTTGAAAGAAATCGAAATTGATACCACTTTCCATTTGAAATTTTGGATTTGAGCCCCCGTAGTAGTATTCCCGTCACGCCAATGGATATGTAAGCATCACCATTTGATTCTTCACATAAGATTTGGTAATTCAATTTTTTGTTTGAAATGTCTACGTGCATTACGAGCTGACAAAAATGCCATGGACGGGTGATATGATAGTAGCAATTTTAAAAAAAATAACAGACGTAAATGCCAAACCGCAGAATTTAACGAAAATTGTTTCCTGTAAAAGTTTTATCTTTTTCAATAGTGCTTTGAAAGAAATCGAAATTGATACCACTTTCCATTTGAAATTTTGGATTTGAGCCCCCGTAGTAGTATTCCCGTCACGCCAATGGTTATGTAAGCATCACCATTTGATTCTTCACATACGATTTGGTAATTCAATATTTTGTTTGAAATGTCTACGTGCATTACGAGCTGACAAAAATGCCATGGACGGGTGATATGATAGTAGCAATTTTAAAAATAATAACAGACGTAAATGCCAAACCGTAGAATTTAACGAAAACTGTTTCCTGTAAAAGTTTTTTCTTTTTCAATAGTGCTTTGAAAGAAATCGAAATTGATACCACTTTCCATTTGAAATTTTGGATTTGAGCCCCCGTAGTAGTATTCCCGTCACGCCAATGGATATGTAAGCATCACCATTTGATTCTTCAGATACGATTTGGTTATTCAATTTTTTGTTTGAAATGTCTACGTGCATTACGAGCTGACAAAAATGCCATGGACGGGTGATATGATAGTAGCAATTTTACAAAAAATAACAGACGTAAATGCCAAACCGTAGAATTTAACGAAAATTGTTTCCTGTAAAAGTTTTATCTTTTTCAATAGTGCTTTGAAAGAAATCGAAATTGATACCACTTTCCATTTGAAATTTTGGATTTGAGCCCCCGTAGTAGTATTCCCGTCACGCCAATGGATATGTAAGCATCACCATTTGATTCTTCACATACGATCTGGTAATTCAATTTTTTGTTTGAAATGTCTACGTGCATTACGAGCTGACAAAAATGCCATGGACGGGTGATATGATAGTAGCAATTTTAAAAAAATAACAGACGTAAATGAAAAAAAGGTTGAATTTAACGAAAACTGTTTCCTGTAAAAGTTTTTTTTCTTTTTCAATAGTGCTTTGAAAGAAATCGAAATTGATACCACTTTCCATTTGAAATTTTGAATTTGAGCCCCCGTAGTAGTATTCCCGTCACGCCAATGGATATGTAAGCATCACCATTTGATTCTTCACATACGATTTGGTAATTCAATTTTTTGTTTGAAATGTCTACGTGCATTACGAGCTGACAAAAATGCCATGGACGGGTGATATGATAGTAGCAATTTTACAAAAAATAACAGACGTAAATGCCAAACCGTAGAATTTAACGAAAACTGTTTCCTGTAAAAGTTTTTTCTTTTTCAATAGTGCTTTGAAAGAAATCGAAATTGATACCACTTTCCATTTGAAATTTTGGATTTGAGCCCCCGTAGTAGTATTCCCGTCACGCCAATGGATATGTAAGCATCACCATTTGATTCTTCACATACGATTTGGTAATTCAATTTTTTGTTTGAAATGTCTACGTGCATTACGAGCTGACAAAAATGCCATGGACGGGTGATATGATAGTAGCAATTTTACAAAAAAATAACAGACGTAAATGCCAAACCGTAGAATTTAACGAAAACTGTTTCCTGTAAAAGTTTTTTCTTTTTCAATAGTGCTTTGAAAGAAATCGAAATTGATACCACTTTCCATTTGAAATTTTGGATTTGAGCCCCCGTAGTAGTATTCCCGTCACGCCAATGGATATGTAAGCATCACCATTTGATTCTTCACATACGATTTGGTAATTCAATTTTTTGTTTGAAATGTCTACGTGCATTACGAGCTGACAAAAATGCCATGGACGGGTGATATGATAGTAGCAATTTTACAAAAAATAGACGTAAATGCCAAACCGTAGAATTTAACGAAAACTGTTTCGTGTAAAAGTTTTATCTTTTTCAATAGTGCTTTGAAAGAAATCGAAATTGATACCACTCCATTTGAAATTTTGGATTTGAGCCCCCGTAGTAGTATTCCCGTCACGTCAATGGATATGTAAGCATCACCATTTGATTCTTCACATAAGATTTGGTAATTCAATTTTTTGTTTGAAATGTCTACGTGCATTACGAGCTGACAAAAATGCCATGGACGGGTGATATGATAGTAGCAATTTTACAAAAAATAACAGACGTAAATGCCAAACCGTAGAATTTAACGAAAACTGTTTCCTGTAAAAGTTTTTTCTTTTTCAATAGTGCTTTGAAAGAAATCGAAATTGATACCACTTTCCATTTGAAATTTTGGATTTGAGCCCCCGTAGTAGTATTCCCGTCACGCCAATGGATATGTAAGCATCACCATTTGATTCTTCACATACGATTTGGTAATTCAATTTTTTGTTTGAAATGTCTACGTGCATTACGAGCTGACAAAAATGCCATGGACGGGTGATATGATAGTAGCAATTTTACAAAAAAATAACAGACGTAAATGCCAAACCGTAGAATTTAACGAAAACTGTTTCCTGTAAAAGTTTTTTCTTTTTCAATAGTGCTTTGAAAGAAATCGAAATTGATACCACTTTCCATTTGAAATTTTGGATTTGAGCCCCCGTAGTAGTATTCCCGTCACGCCAATGGATATGTAAGCATCACCATTTGATTCTTCACATACGATTTGGTAATTCAATTTTTTGTTTGAAATGTCTACGTGCATTACGAGCTGACAAAAATGCCATGGACGGGTGATATGATAGTAGCAATTTTACAAAAAATAGACGTAAATGCCAAACCGTAGAATTTAACGAAAACTGTTTCGTGTAAAAGTTTTATCTTTTTCAATAGTGCTTTGAAAGAAATCGAAATTGATACCACTCCATTTGAAATTTTGGATTTGAGCCCCCGTAGTAGTATTTCCGTCACGTCAATGGATATGTAAGCATCACCATTTGATTCTTCACATAAGATTTGGTAATTCAATTTTTTGTTTGAAATGTCTACGTGCATTACGAGCTGACAAAAATGCCATGGACAGGTGATATGATAGTAGCAATTTTAAAAAAAATAACAGACGTAAATGCCAAACCGCAGAATTTAACGAAAATTGTTTCCTGTAAAAGTTTTTTCTTTTTCAATAGTGCTTTGAAAGAAATCGAAATTGATACCACTTTCCATTTGAAATTTTGGATTTGAGCCCCCGTAGTAGTATTCCCGTCACGCCAATGGATATGTAAGCATCACCATTTGATTCTTCACATACGATTTGGTAATTCAATATTTTGTTTGAAATGTCTACGTGCATTACGAGCTGACAAAAATGCCATGGACGGGTGATATGATAGTAGCAATTTTACAAAAAAATAACAGACGTAAATGCCAAACCGTAGAATTTAACGAAAACTGTTTCCTGTAAAAGTTTTTTCTTTTTCAATAGTGCTTTGAAAGAAATCGAAATTGATACCACTTTCCATTTGAAATTTTGGATTTGAGCCCCCGTAGTAGTATTCCCGTCACGTCAATGGATATGTAAGCATCACCATTTGATTCTTCACATACGATTTGGTAATTCAATATTTTGTTTGAAATGTCTACGTGCATTACGAGCTGACAAAAATGCCATGGACGGGTGATACGATAGTAGCAATTTTACAAAAAAATAGACGTAAATGCCAAACCGTAGAATTTAACGAAAACTGTTTCGTGTAAAAGTTTTATCTTTTTCAATAGTGCTTTGAAAGAAATCGAAATTGATACCACTCCATTTGAAATTTTGGATTTGAGCCCCCGTAGTAGTATTCCCGTCACGTCAATGGATATGTAAGCATCACCATTTGATTCTTCACATAAGATTTGGTAATTCAATTTTTTGTTTGAAATGTCTACGTGCATTACGAGCTGACAAAAATGCCATGGACGGGTGATATGATAGTAGCAATTTTAAAAAAAATAACAGACGTAAATGCCAAACCGCAGAATTTAACGAAAACTGTTTCGTGTAAAAATTTTATCTTTTTCAATAGTGCTTTGAAAGAAATCGAAATTGATACCACTTTCCATTTGAAATTTTGGATTTGAGCCCCCGTAGTAGTATTCCCGTCACGCCAATGGATATGTAAGCATCACCATTTGATTCTTCACATACGATTTGGTAATTCAATATTTTGTTTGAAATGTCTACGTGCATTACGAGCTGACAAAAATGCCATGGACGGGTGATATGATAGTAGCAATTTTAAAAAAATTAACAGACGTAAATGCCAAACCGGAGAATTTAACGAAAACTGTTTCCTGTAAAAGTTTTTTCTTTTTCAATAGTGCTTTGAAAGAAATCGAAATTGATACCACTTTCCATTTGAAATTTTGAATTTGAGCCCCCGTAGTAGTATTCCCGTCACGTCAATGGATATGTAAGCATCACCATTTGATTCTTCACATACGATTTGGTAATTCAATTTTTTGTTTGAAATGTCTACGTGCATTACGAGCTGACAAAAATGCCATGGACGGGTGATATGATAGTAGCAATTTTACAAAAAATAACAGACGTAAATGCCAAACCGTAGAATTTAACGAAAACTGTTTCCTGTAAAAGTTTTTTCTTTTTCAATAGTGCTTTGAAAGAAATCGAAATTGATACCACTTTCCATTTGAAATTTTGGATTTGAGCCCCCGTAGTAGTATTCCCGTCACGCCAATGGATATGTAAGCATCACCATTTGATTCTTCACATACGATTTGGTAATTCAATTTTTTGTTTGAAATGTCTACGTGCATTACGAGCTGACAAAAATGCCATGGACGGGTGATATGATAGTAGCAATTTTACAAAAAAATAACAGACGTAAATGCCAAACCGTAGAATTTAACGAAAACTGTTTCCTGTAAAAGTTTTTTCTTTTTCAATAGTGCTTTGAAAGAAATCGAAATTGATACCACTTTCCATTTGAAATTTTGGATTTGAGCCCCCGTAGTAGTATTCCCGTCACGCCAATGGATATGTAAGCATCACCATTTGATTCTTCACATACGATTTGGTAATTCAATATTTTGTTTGAAATGTCTACGTGCATTACGAGCTGACAAAAATGCCATGGACGGGTGATATGATAGTAGCAATTTTACAAAAAATAGACGTAAATGCCAAACCGTAGAATTTAACGAAAACTGTTTCGTGTAAAAGTTTTATCTTTTTCAATAGGGCTTTGAAAGAAATCGAAATTGATACCACTCCATTTGAAATTTTGGATTTGAGCCCCCGTAGTAGTATTCCCGTCACGTCAATGGATATGTAAGCATCACCATTTGATTCTTCACATAAGATTTGGTAATTCAATATTTTGTTTGAAATGTCTACGTGCATTACGAGCTGACAAAAATGCCATGGACGGGTGATATGATAGTAGCAATTTTACAAAAAAATAACAGACGTAAATGCCAAACCGTAGAATTTAACGAAAACTGTTTCCTGTAAAAGTTTTTTCTTTTTCAATAGTGCTTTGAAAGAAATCGAAATTGATACCACTTTCCATTTGAAATTTTGGATTTGAGCCCCCGTAGTAGTATTCCCGTCACGCCAATGGATATGTAAGCATCACCATTTGATTCTTCACATACGATTTGGTAATTCAATATTTTGTTTGAAATGTCTACGTGCATTACGAGCTGACAAAAATGCCATGGACGGGTGATATGATAGTAGCAATTTTACAAAAAATAGACGTAAATGCCAAACCGTAGAATTTAACGAAAACTGTTTCGTGTAAAAGTTTTATCTTTTTCAATAGTGCTTTGAAAGAAATCGAAATTGATACCACTTTCCATTTGAAATTTTGGATTTGAGCCCCCGTAGTAGTATTCCCGTCACGCCAATGGATATGTAAGCATCACCATTTGATTCTTCACATACGATTTGGTAATTCAATATTTTGTTTGAAATGTCTACGTGCATTACGAGCTGACAAAAATGCCATGGACGGGTGATATGATAGTAGCAATTTTAAAAAAATTAACAGACGTAAATGCCAAACCGTAGAATTTAACGAAAACTGTTTCCTGTAAAAGTTTTTTCTTTTTCAATAGTGCTTTGAAAGAAATCGAAATTGATACCACTTTCCATTTGAAATTTTGGATTTGAGCCCCCGTAGTAGTATTCCCGTCACGCCAATGGATATGTAAGCATCACCATTTGATTCTTCAGATACGATTTGGTTATTCAATTTTTTGTTTGAAATGTCTACGTGCATTACGAGCTGACAAAAATGCCATGGACGGGTGATATGATAGTAGCAATTTTACAAAAAATAACAGACGTAAATGCCAAACCGTAGAATTTAACGAAAATTGTTTCCTGTAAAAGTTTTATCTTTTTCAATAGTGCTTTGAAAGAAATCGAAATTGATACCACTTTCCATTTGAAATTTTGGATTTGAGCCCCCGTAGTAGTATTCCCGTCACGCCAATGGATATGTAAGCATCACCATTTGATTCTTCACATACGATTTGGTAATTCAATTTTTTGTTTGAAATGTCTACGTGCATTACGAGCTGACAAAAATGCCATGGACGGGTGATATGATAGTAGCAATTTTAAAAAAATAACAGACGTAAATGCCAAACCGTAGAATTTAACGAAAACTGTTTCCTGTAAAAGTTTTTTTTCTTTTTCAATAGTGCTTTGAAAGAAATCGAAATTGATACCACTTTCCATTTGAAATTTTGGATTTGAGCCCCCGTAGTAGTATTCCCGTCACGCCAATGGATATGTAAGCATCACCATTTGATTCTTCACATACGATTTGGTAATTCAATTTTTTGTTTGAAATGTCTACGTGCATTACGAGCTGACAAAAATGCCATGGACGGGTGATATGATAGTAGCAATTTTACAAAAAATAACAGACGTAAATGCCAAACCGTAGAATTTAACGAAAACTGTTTCCTGTAAAAGTTTTTTCTTTTTCAATAGTGCTTTGAAAGAAATCGAAATTGATACCACTTTCCATTTGAAATTTTGGATTTGAGCCCCCGTAGTAGTATTCCCGTCACGCCAATGGATATGTAAGCATCACCATTTGATTCTTCACATACGATTTGGTAATTCAATTTTTTGTTTGAAATGTTTACGTGCATTACGAGCTGACAAAAATGCCATGGACGGGTGATATGATAGTAGCAATTTTACAAAAAATAACAGACGTAAATGCCAAACCGTAGAATTTAACGAAAACTGTTTCCTGTAAAAGTTTTTTCTTTTTCAATAGTGCTTTGAAAGAAATCGAAATTGATACCACTTTCCATTTGAAATTTTGGATTTGAGCCCGCGTAGTAGTATTCCCGTCACGCCAATGGATATGTAAGCATCACCATTTGATTCTTCACATACGATTTGGTAATTCAATTTTTTGTTTGAAATGTCTACGTGCATTACGAGCTGACAAAAATGCCATGGACGGGTGATATGATAGTAGCAATTTTACAAAAAATAACAGATGTAAATGCCAAGCCGTAGAATTTAACGAAAACTGTTTCCTGTAAAAGTTTTTTCTTTTTCAATAGTGCTTTGAAAGAAATCGAAATTGATACCACTTTCCATTTGAAATTTTGGATTTGAGCCCCCGTAGTAGTATTCCCGTCACGCCAATGGATATGTAAGCATCACCATTTGATTCTTCACATACGATTTGGTAATTCAATTTTTTGTTTGAAATGTCTACGTGCATTACGAGCTGACAAAAATGCCATGGACGGGTGATATGATAGTAGCAATTTTACAAAAAATAACAGACGTAAATGCCAAACCGTAGAATTTAACGAAAACTGTTTCCTGTAAAAGCTTTTTCTTTTTCAATAGTGCTTTGAAAGAAATCGAAATTGATACCACTTTCCATTTGAAATTTTGGATTTGGGCCCCCGTAGTAGTATTCCCGTCACGCCAAAGGATATGTAAGCATCACCATTTGATTCTTCACATACGATTTGGTAATTCAATTTTTTGTTTGAAATGTCTACGTGCATTACGAGCTGACAAAAATGCCATGGACGGGTGATATGATAGTAGCAATTTTACAAAAAATAACAGACGTAAATGCCAAACCGTAGAATTTAACGAAAACTGTTTCCTGTAAAAGATTTTTCTTTTTCAATAGTGCTTTGAAAGAAATCGAAATTGATACCACTTTCCATTTGAAATTTTGGATTTGAGCCCCCGTAGTAGTATTCCCGTCACGCCAATGGATATGTAAGCATCACCATTTGATTCTTCACATACGATTTGGTAATTCAATATTTTGTTTGAAATGTCTACGTGCATTACGAGCTGACAAAAATGCCATGGACGGGTGATATGATAGTAGCAATTTTACAAAAAATAACAGACGTAAATGCCAAACCGTAGAATTTAACGAAAACTGTTTCCTGTAAAAGTTTTTTTCTTTTTCAATAGTGCTTTGAAAGAAATCGAAATTGATACCACTCCATTTGAAATTTTGGATTTGAGCCCCCGTAGTAGTATTCCCGTCACGTCAATGGATATGTAAGCATCACCATTTGATTCTTCACATACGATTTGGTAATTCAATTTTTTGTTTGAAATGCCTACGTGCATTTTGAGCTGACAAAAATGCCATGGACGGGTGATATGATAGTAGCAATTTTACAAAAAATAACAGACGTAAATGCCAAACCGTAGAATTTAACGAAAACTGTTTCCTGTAAAAGTTTTTTCTTTTTCAATAGTGCTTTCAAAGAAATCGAAATTGATACCACTTTCCATTTAAAATTTTGGAGTTGACCCCCCCTAATAGTATTCCCGTTACGCCACTGGATATGTAAGCATCACCATTTGATTCTTCACATACGGTTATACGATTTGTTAATTCAATTTTTTGTTTGAAACGTCTACGTGTATTACGAGCTAAGAAAAATGCCTGGGGCGGGTGGTCTGATACACCCTATATAATTATGCTCACGTGTATAAGCTGCGTCTTGAGAGTTTTGGCTGCGCCACTGATATCTATTATTAATTAGAACTATTACATAAAACACTATAAATTTTTGAGATCTTTCACTGATAGTTATCTGCAATAGATAGGTCAAATGTTTTTGTATTCAACAAACCGCCACACCGCAAAACTTTTCTGCATGGTGAGTAACAAATTTTCAGTGAGCAATATTTTTGATTTTATTATTAATAATTACAAAGAAATATTTCCACATTTAAATAATAAATGGTATATTATATCAAATGTTACTATAATTACAAATATTAAACGATCTCCATGAAATGGGAGTTTACTTAGAAGTTGCTCTGTAAATACACAACATTCCCCACCACCTAGTGAGGTAGTTATGATTTATTGTTTGCATTGCCATTAACATAGCAGAGTATCTCAGCACTGGCAATACGAATAACAGACTTCAATGAAAATCAACGAAGTATTCGTTTGTAATTAATAATGAGGGAGCCTCCTTAACTATATGTTAATGGGGGTATAACCCATGGGCGCCAAATAAAAAGGGCGCTGGTTAGAAAGACACGTGTTGCCAGCTCAACATAAAGTTTTATTCTTTCAAAAGGTACTACATCAGGTTATTACACATTTCAAATCTACACGTGAAAGGAAATACCATATTACTCAGACTGTTGTAAACTAAGGGCGCTACAATATCATTAACATCGGAAAACAACAAAATTTTGTATGGTTCTACAACACTAATAACTCAAGTGGGACAGACGATGTAATGCACTTTCAAAGTAGTATAGTGTGGAATACTACAGTTGTCATATAATGTATTTCAAACAAGTAGAAACAAAGTTATAACGAGTTGAAGAAAGAATTTAGGATTTTAGATTTCTGGGTTTTCGGTATCTATGGCCATTTAGCCCCTCACGTTTGAGGGATGACGTCCCTCGGCAAACACACTATCTGAGGAAAGGGAAGAAAGAAAAGATTGGGGAAGGAAGGAAGCGGCCTGGGACCTATAAGTTACGTACCAGCCCGGCATTTGCCTGGCGTGAATGAGGAAAACCCAGGGAAAATCTCACTCAAGATGGCTGGCCTGAAAAAGCTGTTACACCGAGTGTCCCCACCGGAACCATATAACGATTCATTTTCTTTTTCGAAGAATCTGACAGCATTCATAACGGATTTTGAAACTGACAAACAAGAAAATCGTCAAAAATAAGTCTCCTGCTTTTAGAGGGTTCCATGAGCTTTTAAAATTAGACGTTATGTATTTTTTATCCTTAATCTTGATGAGAGACCCGGGTTCGATTCCCGGCAGAAGCTCAGGTGGTTCGGATTCCACGTTAATCAGTAGGTCCACGTCTCATATAGCCTCGCTGCTGAAAGGGACACTAAACTAAAATCAACTCAACTCAGTATCCATCAGATCGTCTTCCATGTCAAATTTCAAAGAAACTGCAGTTTTTTTTAACTACTCTGGGCCTGGTTGTAGCCACTGATGACTAGCGACAAATATCACAAAAAGATCCATGTTTAATCATCTAGAAGAATCCAACTCCAAAATCTATCTGTCTTTACGACCATTGTTGGCACTAGCAATTGTTGTATACGAATAGCAACTTGCTAAGCTCCATGTTTGAGCTGTTTGACCGTAATGTGGAAACGAGTTATGTAAATCTCTACAGAGTTTGTCCTTAAAGTAATGTCAGTAAGTTTATTAAAAATCATTTACTGAATTTATCGTTACAAGTATTTAAAAATCTTCAAAATAGTCTCCTTTTGCGTCGATACATTAGCTCCAGCGGGACTTCCAACTCTTGAATGCGTTGCAGTAGTCGTCCTCCTTAATGTCCTTTAATGCTGCGGTGCAAGCTGCTTTGATCTCGTCCCCTGTCTCAATATGCTTGTCTTTCAGGTGTCTTTTGAGGCGTGGAAACAGAAAAAAGTCGGGGGAGCCAAGTGCGGGCTGTACGGGGGCTGGGAGATCGTTGGCACTCCTGCTTTAACCAGGTAGTCGGTGACGATGAATCTTTGTTCCAACGAGCGCTGCATTTTCACTTGCACAAGATCAAAAAATAACTCACACGGACAAAGGTTCATCGCCCGTCCTCACTCTCCGGATACTCGGAGCACACTGAGAGACGGAGCGCTGCTTAGCTAGATTCCTCTACTATCAGTTTGAACCGGTTAGTCTGCGTCACAATAAATTCACCGACTTTACTTTTAGGACATACCCTGTATATGATGACTATCGCTGTAATCCATTTAATTTCTGGCCTTTATTTCCAACGATTCAAAAGAAACCTTCCATCTCTCCGCTGCGTCTACCATATTGGATTCGTCCTCCAACACGGACCTGTTTGACTTCTTTAATTCATGCAAATAGAAACGTGTGCCTATTCAGGGTACAAAGAAAGCCTCCGCTCACAAAATTTCGTACGTGGTACTTGTCTAAAACCCTGTGTCCGCCATATTGAATTCGCTTTTTAGTCTCTTTTGAGAGGAATTTCTTAAATCAATGAGATATTTGAGTTCTGTAAATCAAAAGCCTCTATGTACCAAATTTTGTTCATTTGTATTAGGAAAAACATTCTTTTCTGCGAATCCGTCATATTGATTTTACTTCTCTTCCTTTGGGGGGATGGATTTCCCAAAACGTTGTGTAATAAGTGTAATGTTAGTTTTCTGTATATCGAAAAGCCCTCATATACAAAGTTGTGAGCCCATAAATTTATCAGTTGAAAACAAACATTTCCTTCTCCCTGTGGCCGCCATATTGAATTACTGTAAATATTATTCTGTGCCTCAGAAAGCTCTTATGAAGTAAATTTTGTGACTACATATATAACGAATGAGTAGCTAATGTAATACTAATAAAAATAGTTTATGTAATAATAATAATACACGCTTTTCCAATACTTTGTTCTGCCTTACATGTTATTGGTCAGTTCTTTGGAACAGAAGGAAATTGATAGGAGGACTGTAACCACACTGAGGTTTCACTGAACGTATCGGTAAAAACCTCATTGAAATTGATCAAGTAGTTTTTGAGATACTAAAGGACAAATATACCTACTCCTCTTCATTAGAATTCCAATAATATTAATATGTAATAAGCTTTATGTAATTAATAGATGGCATAAGTTTTGTTATAGGAACAGGTGAATCATTTTGGAGATTAGATGTGGTATAGAAAAAATATGCAGATAGTAATTAGGACCCTAAATAAGCTTCACATCAAAATAAATTTTGTACACTGAAATATACTGTAGTGGGGGGTTTTTAGATTTTGTTTTCAGTACTCCACAGTTAGGAAATATACATTTAGTTGTATAACAGCTCAAAGGGGTTTTGAGGTCATCTATCGCAGTAATGTGTTGCCTTTGATTTTTCTTTTTGGAAGAGAGATTGCCGACTTCCTTCTTCGAAGGGAGATGGCGACTCACTGTTAATTAAGATAACAAAGGAATTAAAGTATTTTTAATGGCACACAGTATTGTCGAAGATTCTGGACTTTTGAAATGAAGTGAAATAAAAATTACACGTTCCACAGGTGTGTCCATTAGGCTAAAGAAGACGGGTAAATGGTTATGAAAGAACTGTAGTGATAAGCATGTGGGAGGAAAAGGAAAAACCTACGAACATGATATTGTCCACCAGAAACTAGCATGGTCTGGGATCGAACCAGGGATCGCAGGGATTATTCTCGAGTTCTGTTCCTATACTTAGATGCAGATGTTACTACAAAATACTACTTCGTTATTGCTATTAGGTATAGGATTGGAAACGTATGGAAGTGGTTGTTAAGTTTAGCGCCCAATTCAGCAGCGAGGCTATATGAGACGTGGACCTACTGATTAACGTGGAATCCAAACTACATAGCTTTTGCAGGGAATCGAACCCGGGTCTCCCACGCCAAACGTGCGTACGCTAATCGTTTAGCCATGACGAAGCTCACGTACGGAAGTATTGGTACTTTCAGCACTTGGCTAACATTAACATGATATAAAAATATTCTCATTCCAAAAATGATCACCAAATATGACTTTTAAACTTACCGAAGAGCTTGTCCGAAAGAATTAAACTCCTGTTAATGGCAATGTTGTCGAAGATAGTGGATTTTTTTATTTCCAGGTACACTTTAGCAGAGGGGAAAAAATTACGAGATATCAACAAGAGATTACAGTAAAATGTCATTGCAGCGAACTCCAGTTTAATCTTTTCAGGACGAACGAATCAAGGGTTAAGCCAGCAGTTTAAACCTCCATAGCTCGGACCCTAATTAACCTAGAGAGATGATTTTGGTGTCTATTTCTTCAGAAAGGACGAAACTTTCCAACGGTGTGCAATTCTGTTACATAGGGAGTCTCACAGTGGAAGGAAAGAGGGAAAATTTCGCTGTCTTAGTTTCCCCTCCCCCTCGGTATTTGGGAGAAGGAAAACTTGTTCCTTATTGTTACAGAGATATAAGACATACCTCGTTGGAAAGCATAGCAGACACAGATTTCAACGAGGTAACTTTTGTGCCACTCGAGTCGAGACAAAATGTACGAATTAAAATATACGCACACATCAGCTTGACCATTATGACTACCTACCTAATTGTCAGTATGTCGCCCTTTGGCACGGAAAACAACGGCGACACGTCTTGGCATGCACGCAATTGTGCTTGGTAGGTCGCTGGAGAGAGTTGACACCACATATGCACACATAGGTCACCTAATTCCCGTAAATTTCGGGGAGCGGGGCGATGCGCCCCGGGCGTCACGTTCAATCACATCTCAAATGTGTTCGATTGGGTTCAGATCCGGCGAGTTGGGGGCCAGAACATCTGTTGGAACTCGCTTCTGCGCCCCTTGAAGCACCCCATCACACTCCTGGCCTTGTGACATGTTGCATTATCTTGTCGAAAACTGCTATTACCGTTGGGAAACATGGTCGTCATGATGGGGTGTGCGTATTCTGCAAGCAGTGTGCGATACGCCTCGGCCGTCATGGTGACTTGCTCGAGGTCCACTAGACACATGAATGCTCAAGTGAATGTTTCCCGGATAATAATTAAGCCGCAGCTAGCTTGTCTCCGTCCCGCAGTACAGGTGTCAAGGAGCTGTTCCCTTGAAATACGACGGATTCTCACCCTCCCATCGTCATGATGAAGAAGTTATCGGGATTCATCAGACAATGCAACGCTCTGCCACTATACAAGGTCCAGTGGCGATGGTCACGTAGTCTTAGTTGCCGATATCGTGGTATTAACATTCGCACATGAATGGGTCATCGGCTGCGGAGGCCCATTGTTAGGAGTGTTCGGTGCACTATGTGTTCAGACTAGTGTTGTGAAGGCATGGGAAAAAACGGAAATTTTGGGTAAAACACCAGTTGTTTTTCTGTTTTCCCGAACTTGAAAACAAAACGGAAAATTTGGGTAAAATTGAAATTTTCGAATATTTTATTATATTATGCTTTCAAAATTAAATTTATTTTGCATTTACTAGTTTAGAGTTAAGATAATTGAGTACTTATGTTTCTTGTATTAGAATCGGGAAATTTAGTGAACCACTCATCCAATCACTTCCAAGTTAGCACCGTGATAGAACGGAGTTATAGCTATAAAAGAAACTAACATATAATCCTAGTTAGCTTAATTAGTATAGACGCATTAAAATTATCTTGAGCAATCTTATGAAGCTCCCCCTTAATGGCAGGGAAGTGCTAAAAAAACAGGGCCAGAGTCATTTTAGTTAATATGTTAAATCAAACATGTATTTTATAGAGATGTCTTCCTTGTACTATGTAAAATTTCCGGAAATTTTGAATCCATTAGAAAAAATCATTTGTCCGGAAATATTGGCAAAAACAGGAAAATATAATTTAAAAACTATTTCTTGGCCTGATTCTAGTCACCTTACTTGCTGTAACATGTCTGCAGCATATACAGTAGGAAGTCGAAAATCCGAACTAATTGGGACCACAGGTAGTTCGGATTTTCGAAAATGAGCAAGAAAATGCCATTTAGGTTTACATATACTGTACGGTATGTTCTTCAATCGATACAGTGGTTATTCAGTACATACAGTAATTACAATACCGCACGAAAGGCTACTTACATTTAATGTTTCTGTAGAAGTTGCTCGTACACTAAATTACACTGATCTTGTAAGTCACACTTAAAACTTATTGGCCTAAGAGAAAATAAAAAAAAATAAAAATATGTATGACAAACAATTACGTATAAATGAACTTTCGTAAAAACACTCACTTCACACAACGTCAACGTACACACTATTGTTTGTTTATCGCTAGCGTTATATTAAGACAAAATGTAAAAAGCTTCTGGAGACCGCGTTCGGATTTTTGACGTTCAGATTATCGACGTACTACTGTATATACAATGTATTTCGCTAACGGAAAAATACTTAAAGCAACAAGATTTAATTCTACTTTTTAGTTTTCTGATTTCTGGTAAAATCACTCTTTATTCTTTGCATATTTTTCGAATAACTCAAAAAGAGAGAGATGATCTTATTTACATATACACACATATACCGCACAAGTGAGTAAATTTGAGCAGAGAGAAATATATTAAAGGGTTGAGTATGTTAAACTTCCGTTCGTTATTATTACAGACTAGCAGCATACCGGTTTTTCGCACGGGGAGAGTACGTTTCATTTTGGACACAAAGGGCACTAAAACTGTCACCAATGAACTTATCGAGCTCCAAAACTATTAATTCGACACTAATGTCGGTAATTTTCAATTACCTTTACCTGTTCCCGTCACCTCTTAGGAGTACTAATGGGACTGAATTTGTGGATTTAAACGGCATCTTCTGTTCATCTGAGGGACCCCGAAAAGTATGGATTCGACTGCCATTTTCGATCATGTATATATCTATATCTATCTTCCTTTCTCTCTCTCTCTCTCTCTCTCTCTCTCTCTCTCTCTCTCTCTCTCTCTCTCTATATATATATATATATATATATATATATATATATATATATATATATATATATATATATATATATCCCACTCTCCACTACGTTGTACCATCAAAGCGAAATGATATGAACACTCCCAGGACAAAACCCCACTTATGTTGATAATTCGATCGAATTCGGTCGAGTAATTCAATAGGTACAAAGTCACAAACATAGTGACTTTTATTTTTATATAGAGAGAGCTTTACGAACACAACATAACAGATTTTTCAACAGGCTGTTATTTATCATAGAGAAAATATATGGGGATTAAATGCTTCTTCTATTTGGCAAAATAATTCATGCTAGTACAAATGTTTGAATGTTACCCACTGAATGGCGAAAATTCACTCTAACTCATCTGTTCTTCAAGGCGTTACACTAGACACCATTCTCTACATGCAACAGCAGGCGCTGTAGTTTGCTTGTTTACCGCACGTCCAATGATACTCGTAATTCCAGAATGTTGACCAAGAATGGTGCTCATACCTTTTGCTTCATCAACCATGGCAAGTGGCTGACACATTTCCTTTAGATGTGTTGCAAAATTTAAAAATCACGAAACATTTAATAAATGGTTAAAATTAATTTTCAGACAGCCTGTACCATTTAGCACCTTAGCTATACCAACTATGCCCAGTACTACATGAAACTATGTTACAGAAACTTAAGCCTTAAGTAAATGAGTTCGAAATGGTACACATTCCACAAAATAAGAAGGCTAAACTCGGACAACTATTTTAATTTTATAGATATTTGCACCCCTTGATAGGAAAAGCAATTGCATTCCTTAATTTTAGATCTTCTACACTCAGGTCTGCTGGAAAGTGTGGCTGAAATATCATACATGTTCCTGGAATGTGTTTTTCTACCCAGTGTCAAGAACTGGAAACTTTTGGAATGTCTTTCTTTTTCAACTCACTCATTCAATTTATATTATATTTAAAAGAAATCAAACAAGTGTGTCGCATAATGTGGACCTTCAGAAAATTGTAATTGTGTCGTCGCTGAAAAAAGTTGGAAATCACTCTGTTATGGTGTTACTTTTAAAAAAGCCGACGCCAGAAGTAGTGAGCACAACCTACTTTTCAGATCTAACCAGAGTACGATTATAACATCTGTTCTATTGAATTAAAACACATGTCTCGGGGGCTATTTCCGTAGGGGTCTGCGACAACGCAATGCAAAATTTGAATTTTAGCTTGCGATAGTCAGCATTGCCGTTAAGTATAATTACTTGCTTCATTGTTTCCGCTGCGTTACGGTCCTTAAATATCGCGAATACCATTAAGTAATTAAGTCCTTTTATTTTATATTTATTATTATTTTAAATTTTGCAAAATGTCCTGTGACAAATTCGATAAGTGGATTTCCTGGTGACTCCTAGGAAAAAAAAATACATGGAACTAAAGAACCAATGTCACTGAAAGAACGGCTGGTAATTACGTCATAGTAAGAACGCAATTCCGTACAAGCCTTCGTAAGATTTTGCAGAGCGCAATGCAATGTAAAACTAAATTAAAACTGTTATACCTATTATCGGTGACGTATTTAGGATTTTGTTTCGGGGGTCTATGCGTAACACGTGAATAAACATTATATTTTTCCTTTTAGTTGCCGACAAATTTTAATGAAGTTGTGCATATAACAAATTTATTTCTCTGGGGCTTGACCCCGAAATCCTGCCTATTATCACAAACTAAAACGAAGATTTTTCGTTTCGTTAACGCAAACCGTAACGGAATTGGCCCTTAAATAGGGTATATTGTTAATCGGTGAAGATTAAGGTGATCTGGTACCCCTAGCAACCTTGAAAGTTAGTCCATTTAAAAAGCATTGCAAAGTTTTTCACTATTTTCTTCTTTATTATTAAAGCTACAAACGTCAAAATTTGAACAAACCTAGAGGAGACACATATCTATGCCTTGTGTGTTTTAGATTTTGAAAAAAACACAGTAAGGAAACTTTTATCTTCAACTTTGAAAACATGGCAACAGTAAGACCTGAACTCCCTGCGACGGTATAGTTTTTCCTTTCCGCCCGAGTCGAGCGGCAAGTTCAGTTCTCTGCCTCGCTCAAGTTGTTCCAATCAGGTGACTCATAAACAGCGGTACAACCGAAACCTTCTTTTCTCATCTCTCTCCCTCTCTCTTTTTTTTCTTTCTTTTCATTCTGCGAATTCCTGGAAGGGTAGTTGTCACTTGTCAGCTTACCATTTCCGCAAAATAACATTGTATAGATGTCAGTTTGTGATCTTTGGGAAAGATTATAGAAAAAATATTGTTGGAATCAATCTAAGACAAAATTGTCTTAGGAATCAATCTAATTTTTCATGCACATATGTCCGGTGACAATACAATATTGTATAAATTACCATATACTCATGTGTAATGTCTATATCACCCTTTTCCTGGAAGCGGAGAAGGAAAAAAAATATAGATCCATGTAATGTTCACACTAGCATTTCCTAATTTTAGATTTTTTTTTCTAATAAATGAAGTTCGCAAGGCGCCTGAAGGCTGTGAGATTCTACCTGGGTATCATGTGCATAGATACACCCTCGATCAAATTCGTGTGAAATATCTTGTGCAAACTTTCATTGTGAGTTCGAACAGAAGAGAACCAAGTTTGATAAAGCTGAGTAACGGCTCACGCAACATTTTATGTTCTTGTAAGAAAATGATGATGGCTTATTTTAAAATTGAGCATGATTAGGGATGCGCACGAGACCAGATTTGTGGTTGTCTCGTCTCGAAAATTTGCTATAAAAGTGATGTCTAGACTCGAAAAATGTATATTTCTCTATTGGAAGAGCCGTGTCTCGACTCGTCTCGTGCGCATCCCTAAGCATGATTTAGTAGTAAATTTATTTTGCATTATACAAATTTGTTTAAATTATGTAATATCTGTGAAAACCTTGTTGACCAGGCTCGCAACCAGCCACTGAAGTTTGGGGAGCATAAATATGCTAGGGGGCAATTGTAACAATTCTGGGTCTCCGTATCAATGTAATACGGATGCATTGTGGTTTAAGGGGCTAAAAAAATTAGGAAGGGAGCAGGCCTCCTAACCCCCGCCGTAGTTGCACAACTATGTAAGTAGATTCCTCAGTACCGGTACTTTATTTCACAAAATAAACACCACTACTTTATTTCGAAAAAAAAAATTCTTCACTACGATATATAAAAATTGGATAACTCGACGGGTCAGTGTGCGAACTGAATATTTTTCCCAGGGCGAATGAATTTCACTCATATACGCACCCAGCCATCACACACGTAATAGAGGGGAAAAGTTATTCCTGTCTGGAATGAAAATTTTCTTTTGCAGGGGGATAAAGATTTAGCAGAGGAGAAATCCCTCGCATCCCGTCATCAATTAACACACTAGGACGGGCCTCCCCCAAGTTATAAGGAAATCGACGCAAAAGGCTGTAAGATGACATTTTCCATACCTTTTCTTTTCACATGACATATTTTCGACTCCAGACGACAGGGACGGATCCAGGATGGATTTCTGAGGGATGGGGTGGTGGTGAGTTGTAACACTGCTACTTAGGGTTACTTTAGTTTTATTATGTACAGACTTGAACTTTTGCATCACTGGTGCTTGTGCCATTGGAGGTGGCGAACGACCCTTCCCTCAGGATCCGCCTACAAGTCTCTATACCATCTCTACAGGATAAAATAAGATACGCAAGAATGTTTTCCACTTATGTTTGAAGGCATACGCGTAGCCAGAATGTTCGTTAGTCGGGTTTAAATATAGAGCCCCTAATAATAATAATAATAATAATAATAATAATAATAATAATAATAATAATAATAATAATAATAATAATAATAATAATAATAATAATAATAATAATAATAATATCCGCTTAGTATTGTGTTTCGTAGAACAGACTTAGACTTCTTCCAATGACACTGTCCGTCTCCATATAAACATTTCCCACTCCCACCCCCACATCTTTTGATTCTAATCAGTCTCGGTGGTCCGTCTCTCTGTTTATTGTTAATTTCACTGGAATGCATTTCTTTATAGTCTTCAATCTTTGCATAAAATTAACAGTCCTCACCTAAAAGATGTGTGGTGTAGTGTGCGACGCAATACTTCCCTCTGGGAAACCCTGGAAATGTACGTATTGCAATCGGGCATCTCACCTGAGTCTCTCGTTTAATCAGTAAGTACGCTGGGAATTTTATTTTGTGAGGTGTTCAAAGCCCAAGAGGGAGAGCATTTAGAATAGTGATACATATTTTTACAGAAACGCAAAGCAAGCAATATATTTTGTTACGCCCAGGGATGTGTGTAAAGAAAGTTTGGTTGGTGTTAGGGGGTGTTTATGGGGTTGGGAAAGATTTTAAACAAAGAAACTTCATTTCCTAGCCTTCTCTGGATTACAGGGGTGCCCAGAGAAGGTTTTGGGGCACAGGTTGCACCTATGATTTTTTTTTTTAGAGGAGGGACATAATTTGTCATTGAAAGTGGAACAATCGAATTTTAATTATACCACAATGATGCTTTTATGAACACGAGTGGCGTATTTAGAAATTTGTTTCGGGAAGGGGTATGCACAATACGAGAATAAGCACTTATATTTTTCCTTTTAGGTGCCGACAAATTTTAATGAAGTTGGAAATATAACAAATTTATTTCGGGGAGGGGGGGGGCTTGAGCTCGATAGCCACCGACTGATGAACACTAAGTATGAAGGAGAACTTAGCATGAATAACATTTTTAAATAAGTAATTGTCATAATAAAGAATGGCAAATTTGGGGGGAGGACAGTAAATGGGAAGAATGATAACCTTCAGGGGAAAATAGGGACCTCTGCCTGGGTGTGTATATTCTCTACCCATTTACATTTTCTAAACATTGTGATGTGTCGTCGTATGTATATGTAAGCCCCTTCTCCACACAGGAAGATTGTTGTTGATCCAAGATGAAAGCTAAAATCTTCTCATTTCAATAGATATGAAAGGAGGGATTACAACCTGTACCAACACATCAGTACCAGTACACCACTGTTTGAAAGTATTTCTTTACTAATGTACATACTTTCCAAGAACTTCAGTTTGATGTGTTGGGTCCTATATATCGTTTCTATCTATTTATCCTTTTTAGAAAATATTTTTTCTGCATTTATATGCTTATCTATCTATATCTAAGTCTCTCTCTCTCTCTCTCTCTCTCTCTATATATATATATATATATATATATATATATATATATTACTTCTATCTGTTTACCTGTCTATCAACCGTTCGATTTATCATTTTTCGTTCAACATTCAAGTACTGCATTGAAATAAACGTATATAGCAACGGAAGAAATAACCACAGAAATATGAAACACAATGGCACTTCTTTCTTCTCTTTTCTTATGTTTCTGAAGCCGAAAGTCGTGCGATATTTTTCCTCGGTCGGCAGGAACATCTCGCTTTCCGTTGTCTTTTCACGGCGCAGATATTTGTACTATTATCCCTCCTGCTGTCACTCATAATAAAGTGATTATCCGTCGATATTCACATTTCAAGCAACCACGACTCGAAGGGCAGGCAGAGAGACGACCGCTAAACGCGGACAGGGAGGTTCACACAGGAGTCAATAGACATTTCAACAAAAGGAGACACCAACTCAAAATTTGAGTGGGAGGGTTACATCTGCGTTGCCAAGTTTTTAAAGTCAAACATGGAAGCTTTTTTACCGTGTTTTTTTCAAAATCTAAAACACACAAGGCATAGATATGTGTCTCCTCTAGGTTTGTTCAAATTTTGACGTTTGTAACTTTAATAATAAAGAAGAAAATAGTGAAAAACTTTGCAATGCTTTTTAAATGGGCTAACTTTCAAGGTTGCTAGGGGTACCAGATCACCTTAATATTATGTGGAAATAACTTTTGTTTTTTGGAAAATGTAAAGATAAAATATATCAATTGATAAAGAATAAGTAAGAGGCTTTTTCTGTGATGGTCTGCGTCAACGCAATGCAAGTTTTGTGTTTTACTTTGCGATGATAGACATTCAATTTACTCGATACTCTCCGCAATTATTGCAAATGCAGATACAGAATACTGCTTTTAGGCTAGGAAACTTTTTTATGTAGACGCCAAACATGTAAATCATGTGTCAACGCACTAATATTGAGAAGTATGCTTAATTATCATGTATCTATTGGTGTGTTTGCGCTGAACAGCAAGCCTAGATTCTAGTAGCATTGGCGTAATAGTATATAAAATAACTGTTGCATTGGCCCACTACGACTCGTCGTCAGCACTAACTGGCACGGACATAAAACATACCCCACGCAGTGGCCTTTTATTTCAAGAAATATCAACCAGGGAGCAGAAAAATCTTAACATTCCGTTCTGATCTAAGACCGTAGATTAGAAGTGTATTCGGTGGCTTCAAATGTTATTACAAATTGGAAAGATCGACGAGAACATGTTGGGACTGTTCATCCAAATTTCGCGAATAGGGGTTGTCTGACGTAGAAGAGAAGCAGTGTTTAAAGAAAAATACGTAAAGTAAAAATGAAATAAAATGTAAATGCACATTTTAGCTAGAACGGGAATATAAAAAAAGATTTAGTGTTTCAATAGTGTCCACGCGTATAGTATACGAGTCCGAATTAAACACTATTTAGAGAATAGTTGCAACGAAGAAAAGCTCAGCGTTATACGCGTTTTTGACAATAATAGTATTTTTAAGACACATGAGTTTGCAAGCATATTGTCAATCTGTACGACAGGGGCAATTCCAGGACGGACTTTTTTTTTGGGGGGGGGGGGTGTAATACTGCAACTTAGAGGTACTTTTAAGAGCTGCAAATTCTGGGATGGGTTTTTATCCATATATAAAATAAGATTGTTTCGTTTTCTGGGGGTGCGATCGCCCCCTGGATCTGCCCCTGCTGTACGCAACTGCGTGGACATACGCCAGGAAAATAACATTGCAGAACAAATGTAGAGAAAAATTCAAAGTATAAGAAGCGAAGTAATTCCATCTTAAAATTTACCTAATTGTTGTCATGTCTTGTGTTATCATATCTTGAACCACAAGTGCGTTTGTAATAAAAATGTCACATTCTTGGTAGCTATGGCGACTATTGCACTGAATAATAGTTAGATGAGTTCATTGTATTAAACATCAATGATTTAGTATGACGCTAATCATACGTTAAATTGACTCTGCATAAGGCTCATAAAGTTTTTCTCTAGCCTGTTCTCGCGCATGGCTTTCTTTTTCTAGCAAAACCATAAAACTAGCAAAAGCACAACCTATAACTTAAAAAAAAGAAAAAGAAAACATAACACAATGATATAATCACACAAAGATTGATGATGAGGCCGCGGTGGCTCAGTGATAGAGCAATCACCTCTGATGCTTGAGTTCCCTATTTCGATTCCAGCACACGTCAAATGAACTTTATGGTGGACAAACACCGTGTGCGTAGGTTTCTTCGGTGTTATTCCGATTACTCTACCTGCTTCATAACACCGTTATCAGACTGTCTTCCTTATGCTCATTATACGTGGGATGTAAAACGATTTTTTAACCCTTTGGGGATCTTATCGTACATTTTGTACGATACGCATTTTTCATCGTACATTGCGTTATTTCTCTCCTATTTGAGCTTTTTCATCCGGTTTTGTTTGTTTTTGTTTTTGTTTTTTAAGTCCAGATACATTGTAGAAGACATTAAGTATGGTTTCAGACCGTTCTGCGTCCAGACATACGAGGTGATGACGTCATAATTTTGAAATAGAAATTTTCCCTTATGAAGCCTATGTTCATTATTTTTTGGCGGGCTTATTTTTTCACGTAGAAGATTGAAATTTTGCACAAACATTCAGTCCACCGAGTAGTATTTACCAGATTTTTTGTTCCGATGTCAGTGCTAAAACAGGGGGGAGGGAACCAGAGGGACGAAGAGTTGAAAAAAAGGATATTTTTACCCAAAAATCCCGTTTTTCAGGATTTTCCCGCCTCACATACACGATGGGGACACGTGAGTCATACCGTCTGAAAGGCAGTTCCATTCTGAAGAGAATGACGGTCGAATCATTATCCTAGGGTAATTAGGGACGTCTCAGGGATTTTTTTAAAATATATTTCTATATAGGGAAAAATGGGACATGGAGGGTATATATATATATATATATTTTTTTTTTTGGCGGGCTTAGTTTAGCACCTAGAAGATTGAAATTGTGCACAAACATTCAGCCCACCTAGTAGTATTTCTCAGATTTTTTTTCAGATCTCTGCATTAAAACAGGGAGGTCCATAAGGGGGAAAAATTGAAAAAAGGGATTTTTAGACAAAATTTCCGTTTTTCATTATTTTCCCGCCTCACATACATGATGGAGACACGTGAATCATACCGTCTGAAAGGCCGTTCCATTCTGAAGAGAATGACGGTCGAATTATTATTCTAGGGTAATTAGGGACGTCTCAGTGATTTTTTTTTGAAAATATACTTCTGTATAGAGTAACATGGGGAATTTTCTAAATTTTCTTTGGCGGGCTCACTTTTGCACCTAGAAGATGGAAATTGTGCACAAACATTCAGTCCACCGAGTAGCATTTAACATATTTTTTTCAGATTTCTGCCTTAAAACAGCGGGGTCCAGAGGGGCTAAAACTTGAAAAAAGGGAAATTTAGACCAAAAAATTCCTTTTTTTGGAATTTCCCGCCTTAGATACATGATGGAGACATGCAAATAGTACCGCCTAAAAGGCAGTTCTATTCAGAAGAGAATATGGGCGACACATGTCCCTAGGGTAATTAGGGATGTCTCAGGAAATATTTTCCCTGAGATCACAGTGTTTTGTCGTAATTTGGGGCATTGTAAGAATTTTTGATAAAATTTCTCCCGCCTTTACTATTCAAGATAGAAACTTGAAATTTGGTACACGCATTTACTTTACCAAGTACTATTTATCACATTTTTTGGAGGTCTCTATGTTCACACAGGGGGGGGGGCAGGGGAGCCCAAATTTGGACAAAAAATTCCCCCTCAAAATTTTCCCTTTGACATCAATTTTCCCTCTCCTGGTATATGGTATGGGCATGCAGGTGGTACCATTTAAAAGCCAGCTCTATTCTGAATAGAATGAGGTATGAACCATGATCCTAGCATAAATAGTGACGATGCAGTAGCTGCTTGACTGAAAGTCTAAAAAATAGCCCAAAAAGCCAAGATCCTCTAAGGGTTAAACTGATGATTAGAATTTGAGAAAAATTATCCACTGTGTTAAGTTAAAAGACTATTTAAATAACTCTCTAATAATACCCCTTGATTTATAAGACAACCAATATAAGTAAATGAAAAAAGAAAAAAGGATAAAAAAATTAGAAAAAAACATTAAAAGAGTGGCGGCTCTTAACGTAAGTCATATTTGTATAAATTAAACTTTTATTGCACTAAACTAATGGGAGAATATTTACCTAAAATTCTAATTGTTATACATTTTAGAAGAATTAGTGATTATCAAAGAGTTTCTCTCAGTCAAAGTTAAGAAAGCGAAAACTTGGCCAATGTGTTACAACACGTTAAAAACATCTATTTTAAATCAGAATAAAATTATATAGAAGGAATACATTGCAAATATAGAACAAAACAAATGCTTCGTCTCCTCACAATATAAAAAATAAATTTGATGTGAAAGTTTTAAACGAATGTAGATTTTGATTTGGTTTCTCTTGATGTCCTTCTTCATCTGAGAAGCTATATAAGATTAAAGTTTAACTTCAAATTATAACTAGTGCGTCGCGTTCGATGTTATGCCAGTGGGAATCAAAGTCTGGTCCTCATATATGAACACGTCCTGCGCTTGCCACATTACCGTCGAAAAGAAACGGAAATTCTGAATAAAAACAGTGGCGTACGTAAGGGGTGGACTTACGGGTTTAAACCACTTTGAACAAGATATGATGAAATTGAACACGTACGATATTAAGATTGTAGACAAAAATCCTGTAACTTGAACCCGTTTGATAAACTTCTGGGTACGCTACTGAATGAAAGTGTATGGAGTCATCAATGACTTCGCGCCTTTGGCGTAGGAGACCCGGGTTCGATTCCCGGCGGGAGGTCATGTGGTTCGGATTCCACGTTAATTAGTAGGTCTACGTCTCATATAGCCTCGCTGCTGAACGGGACGTTAAACTCAAAATCAACTCAATTCATCAATGACTTGTGAATATGTGTGTCAGTGCAAGAGGAAATGCAAAAATATATAAATAAATAAACAAAAGCGATATTAACACTTTAACTGAAACATGAGTATCAGAAACGTTATGAGAAACACAAGGTCTCAGAGACCTATAAGTGAATTTTCTATTATAAATACTTTGAAATATATTTAAGGTTTTTTATATACATGGTGTATGAAAATATAAAATAATATAGCCAAACCAACTGAAACTCTCACGAGTAACCAGGGGTGCCACCATCGGGTTTTAAAATTTAGCACTGGGTCTCAGAGATCCTTGTTCGGGTTAAAGTGTTAAAAAGGAAATTACACGTTAAGAAAAGAAAAATAAAATAAAAGATACTTGCTACCGCACTAAACTATCTTGCTTCGATTTCTTAAAGTAGATGTCATTATATTGCAGTAATTACTGAAACAATTATTTGTGAAATACGAATAAAATTATAAGGCTTCTTCAAGAGACTTCGTCCAAATAAAACTCACCCTTGAATGTAAACTACCCCTTCTGGATACTTTTATAGGGAATTTCATAGGATATTGTAATTTTCGTAATTTACGTAACATTATAAGTTATTAATGAAATATTTGTTTACGAAATATGAAAATAATTGCTGGAGTCGTTTTTGAAAAAGAACGTCCAAAAGCAAACTCATCTCCAAGACTAAAGTATCCTTTTTGGATATTTTCAGAACAAACATATTACGCCATATTACAAGGTTATTAATAAGATATTAATTAATGAAATATGGACAAAGTCACCTGAGACGTTTCTCAAAATGAAAACATCCGGAATAAACACCTCAAAGAGTAAAGTACCCCTTCTAGATTTTCGAGAAAATCTCAATTTTTGGTTTTCACCCTTCAGTAAATTACCCTTATTTTAGGACAAAAAAGAAAATTGAAAGAACCCCTAAAGAATCTTATAAAAATCTTAAGTTTAACATTTGCTGCAGACACGTTTGGACGGTAAGGCCTCTAAATGAGTGGACAGCTTTACATTTTGACTAACGAACACACAAACAAAAATCACTTTATTGGTTTCTAGGAACCATGAAACGTGTAAGTCCCTTGAAATACCGAACTCGGTTCTTCCGCGATCACCATATTTCTCCCCTGCTTTCGTCGCTCGGAAGTTAAAAAGTGTGGACATAGTAGGTTCTAAAACATTAGAGCTATTAGCCGAGTGTTATTACGTAATAGGGATACGGAAACTCTGCAGTACAGCACTCATCCTGATGCAAGGGGCAGCCTGTTCGAGAGCTATCCAAACGCTAGTTTGTGATGGAATGTTTCCTGTCTAAGGATTTATTCGGAATTCTCCAAATGATTCCATCATTTTCATTCCACTAATTAGTTACGCTCATTGATCATTCGTTTCTTTTGGTCCAAAGGGCATAACGGGACGCAAAACTAAAAATTTCCTTTGATTTAAACAATTAACACTTTGGAAGATTATTCCAATTTTGTGAAATGTGTAAGAAATTAAATAGCTTGCTGTGTCCCTATTCTTTATCTGCATCGATTGAAGACTAATATATATTCAGTTTTATACGATAAGAATAAAATTTTCTGAAATGCGTAACAACAACCAGATTTAATTTGACTCAACATACATTAATGCAGCACCTAAGAAGAAAACAATAAATCTTTGTAAACACTAATTTCCACTTCTCTCTCGTTGATCAACAGGTGGCAGAGCGTTATGATTTATACATAGAACGAAATATATTACTTGTATTCGTCTCAACAGTTTGTAAACCCTTTCCTTATATAAAAATGTGTTTCCCTGACTCCTTTATTTCAATCCTTTGCTATAAAAAAATATTCAGCAACAACCAGATTTAATTTGACTCAACATACATTAATGCAGCACCTAAGAAGAAAACAATAAATCTTTGTAAACACTAATTTCCACTTCTCTCTCGTTGATCAACAGGTGGCAGAGCGTTATGATTTATACATAGAACGAAATATATTACTTGTATTCGTCTCAACAGTTTGTAAACCCTTTCCTTATATAAAAATGTGTTTCCCTGACTCCTTTATTTCAATCCTTTGCTATAAAAAAATATTCATTCTCTGAATCAGAAGAAACTGAAATTCTCATTAAACATCGAATACACGACTGTTATAATATCTCCTATGGTGTCTCTTGTTTTACATACTTCCACTTGGCTCTCAACTCTCCGGCCGAGGTACCTAGGTATCGAGTCTAGGCTTTGATCGATTCTGAGTTGTGGACGCAACCAGGCAATCATTGCTATGGGCGTAGTGGTGCGGCGAGATAGAGGGTTTCACCCGAGAGGGGCCAGTTATTTTTGGCTATTGCATCATTTCATGTTCTCATTCAGTATACCTTCATCTGAGTTACGCATTTTGTTGATTCATTACATCGACCTAGACGACCATGGATATCGACACCGGGAAAACAACACCCTCACCTTCTGCTTCAACTGGTGCTATCAGCAAGACTGATGAACGCAAAAACAGCAAGGGTTCGCGGGCAGGTGTCCGATCTTGGTCGCGATCCCCAGCCCCAGTGCGAACTACTCGCAGTCAGCAAAAATCGCCACCGCCAAAAAAGCACCACTCTTCGCAACCTGTGCAACCTACATCTACCGAGATGAACGTACGATCTCCTGACGATAGGCAGCAATTTCCTTCTCTAGAAGATATCTCAAAGCCGACGTTCTATTCTTATATACTTACTAATTACGATCCGAAGTTCCAAAACGAGAAGCAAATTTTTCTTCAACTAACAAAGTATTTCACTCGGGCACAAGTCACTCAGATCACTAAAACTCGCAACGGGATCATAATTAAATCACCAGATCCTAACTTTGCTACGACTATTCGAAATAAATACTCATTTGAAATTTTTGGGAAAAACGCTAACCTGCAGAAACTAACGTATAAACACATAAAACAGCAACCTCCTCCACGAAGACAACTTGCTTTATCCGTGGTCATACGTGGAGTCGAACCAAGTATAAGCGACGATGAAGACAGCGAGGAACTAAAAGCTAAAGGGCACTCCATTCTCAAGTGTTTACGCATCAAAAGCGTACATGGCGCAACTTATATGGTCCGCGTTTTGACTAGCTCTCAAGAGACCATTGACGATTAACTTTGCAATGGAACTTTCGTTTATAAAAAACGCCACAGAGTGGAGCCATCGCACACCCCAGCTCCCCTTCCATTGCGTTGCGAGAAATGTCAAATTTATAACTCGCATAGCACAGCGCAATGTCATAATCCTGCGAAATGCGGATACTGCTCGCAACTTCATTACACGAAAACCTGTTCAAACCTCCAAATTCCGCCAGCATGTAGTACTTGTGGAGATGCTCATCCCACTTTTAGCTACAGGTGCAAAGCACGGCCCTGTCCTGAACCAAGCAAGCCAGAACTAGTTGTGCCCTTAAAGGTTACGGCACCTACCGACAATCCTATGGATACGCCAACTTCTGTTTTTCAACCACTTCAAATCAACCAGTTTCTTTCCTTTCTCACCACAGCACTTCAAAATATTCTTCCCTTTCAACGGCAACACGTCTTCCAACAAATTCAACTGGCAGCCAAAAGAATCCTCAATGTTAACTTCCAAGCTACTTACTCTGGTCAAAATGTATATTTTCACTTTTCTATTCTCAACACTGACCTTACAACTGATCCACATTGAGTTTTCAGACATGGACTCTCATATTAGTTTATTGTTTCTTAATATCAGCTCCTTACATGAACACAGGACTTTGTTTGAACAACTTCTTATGGAGGAAACCATTCATGCATTCTTACTAAACGAAACTCACCTTACAGTTGCACGTTCTGGCAAAGTTTCAAATTATCATGTACTTTGCCATGAGAACACCATACCAGCCCGCAGAGCAAATGGTGGGGTAGCTATTGGTTTCCCTCGAAGCTTACCATATCGCATCTTTCATCCTCCAATACAAAATCTGTCTGAAAACTTGGTTGTTACGCTCTATTTTTCAAACCTTAATGTAACCATTGCCACAATCTACATTCGCCCTGGTCATGAGCTTCCTTCCTCCCTCATGGCAAAATCGGAACTGATGCTTCTGAGTACAACGTTGAAAATTAAAGCGTCACTGTGTTTCATTGTGAAATCAGCCATATTGAGTGAGATATTCCTGATATTTCCTTATTCACACCAGGCAAATACTGGGATGGTACCTAACATATAGGTCCGACGCCACTTCCTTCCTTCCTTTTCCTCGGATATTGTGATCCCCGAGGGACATCATCCCTCATACGTGACGGGCTAACATGGTCATAGATGCCCAAAGCCCAGAAATCTAATTGGTCCCTTTCCCTTCTAAAATTTTCGACAGGCAATCTCATCACAATAAGGCAATTGCATTAACAGATAGCAGACTCTGACCTTGTGTGGAAAGTTAGAAATAAAGGGCCATATCCAGAGTCGTTCTGACTTGTGATTAGAGGCATACTAAAGAGTTTGACTAACATGTTTCCTTCTTTAGTCAGGCCTTTAGTATGACGCTAATCACACGTCAAAACGACTCTGCATGAAGCCTTGGGAGTTGATGTACGTACTAATCAAGGGTCTTATTCCTTATTAGGATTTGCAGCAATTACGCAGCGTAACAGAACGCAAAATTAGAATGAATCCATTATCCATTATGATTGTTATGACTGTTTTGTCTATTATCCCAAACTAAAACACAGATTTTGCGTTACATTGACGCAAACCATTACGGAATTGGGCCACAAGAGTTCCCCAGTCGAACTGTGCCATCTAAAAATGAAATGAAATCTTAGTTTTACGTTCCACGATTATGCCAGTTAGGCTAAAAGAGACGGTGATGATGAGAGATGAGTGAAATGGTGGAATGAAGAAAGTGGGAGGAAACGGGAGAACCCCGAGAAAGCCCACGAGCACGGTGTTTGTCCACCACAAAGTCCACACGGCGCGAGCTGGTATCGAACCAGGGACCCCAAATACCGGAGGTGAACGCTCTACCACTGAGCCACCGCGCCCCACTGTGCCATCTGGCAGGTCTCATTTCTCCATCAGCTGTAGCTCAGAGTGTATAATTTTTATTTATTTACTTAATGGAACGTCCGTTCTTCGCACGGGAAAATAGGTTTTGTCGAACCCTCTCTTTTCTCTTCGCATTTCAATGAGAGTATAATGATAAACAGATACAAGATATTTTGAATAAGCTACTTAGTCAAAATGTCACAATAAAAGCCCAGCTTGAAGTAAGTACTAACTGTGTCCAAAATTCATTTCAAACGAGTCAATTGTTTCTCCATGATGTGATTGAGCTTCCTCGTAGGTAAGCGGTTAACTTTTGACGTCGGAGACCCGGGTTGATTCCGGTAGATCGGGAGCTCACGTGGTTTTGATACTACGTATAATAAATGACAATGATAATCCCATGATAATCTCTGGACCAGGTAACATGCACGTTCTTGACTAGACTTGAGCTTAAATGTCATTTGGATTGTCACCAATCAACTTAATGACACTGAAATGTGTGGATTCAACACTAAACTCATCATTTTGGAAATTTTATTTTTCATTCCTTATCACTTTCATTCCGATTAGAGTAAATTCCTATTTAAAACGCATTGGTAGTGTCACTATTCTTCTCAGCCACTCTGATATCCATAGATTCAACACTGAAATCAGTCTTTTTTTATTATTTTATTCACTCCCTCCCCTAAGCGTAGGGATGTTAAAATGTATTTCCCCTCAGACTTAAACAAGCTTATGGGACATCCGGACTGTTACCAATGAGCTTACTAGCTTGACTATCATGCATTCGACACCAAAATCGGTCGTTTTCGATTATTTTTACATTCCACCTCTTTTCCATTCCCCAGGATTGCTAATGAGACCTGTATTTCATTGAGATGACAGACATCAGAAGTATTACGGTTCATTCCAGCGACCCCAAAAATTTTTGGTTCGAGACTAATATCGATCACTTTTGACTATATTTGCATATCAATCTCTTTTCATTGGAATGGCATTATTCATCTCAATGACCCCAAAATTTATGAATTGGAGATTAATATCGGTTGTTTTCCATTATTTTTGCATGTGATAAAAAAAATGAAAGATAACAAGGCAAAATCATTTCATCTGTCGATAATACGAACTTTGTATAATAACAGTAATACCAATTGCAAAATATCAAAATTTGAAGAGAACTTCAGGTAGAAATGTTGCTCATAATGATATACACACAATAATTTACCAAAATCTGAAACGAAACAAAACAATGGATTTAAAGTTAACTGATTTATTTACTTTTTCGAAATAATAATAGTAATATAATCATATATTAATAATATCAGTACTCAGTCAACTTTCTATACTGATCACATAATTGAACGGTTGTTAAAGATAATCATAGAACCTTAAATAACAGCACTAGCATTATATATATGGTCTTATGTATGAGAGTCCCTTGTTGAGTTTCGGCTACGCCACTGATATCTAGTATCAATTAGAGCTATTTCGTAAAAATATATTAATAAAAAGTATATAAATTTTACGATTCTCAGTTTATCTGTGAATCCTAATATTCAGCAAACTGTCACTCGACAGAACTTTTCCGCGTGAGGAGTAATAAATTTTCTATGAGCTATATTTTTTATTTTATTAATAATAGTGACAAATAAATATTTCCACATATAAATAATAAATGATATATTACCTCAAATGTTACTATAATTACAAATATTAAACGATCTTCATCAAATGTGGGTCCATTTAGAAGGTGCTTTGTAAATACACAACGCTCCGCACCACCTACTGAGTTAGTTATGATTTATTGGTTACATTGCCATTAACGTAGTAGAGTCTCTCAGCACTGGCATGACTTCAATTTCTTTTTTTTTTAAATGTTCGTTTGTAATTAATAGTGAGGGTCTCCTTAATTACATGTTAGTGGGACCATAATCTATGGGCGCCAAATAAGAAGGGCGCTAATTGACTAAAAATCTAACATCAGATACGCATAATATTATGTCCATGAACTTGGCAGGCCACAATTTCGATTGCACACATCGCTAGTGCTTCGTTAGTGCTCGTTAGTGCCGCAAAACCCATCGTTAGAGCTACAAAAAAGTCTCAATTTTTAAGTCACCATTGGCCTGCTAACTTCAGGCCAACAGGCCAACATATTAAAATCACTCCTATACGAAATTGCCGGTTCGAGCAGCATTAATGCTCGTTAGTGCCATAAATATTAACGTTAGTGCTTCTATATATACAGTTTTTTAGAATAACAAAATGAGTACGTTTTTGAAGCTGGCAGGCCACCTATGGCAGACCACGATTTCGACCTCATATATAAATAGTGCTTCGTTAGTGCTCCAAAGACAACGGATATACATTTTTTTAAAAACATTTTCCGACCTAATTTCATGTCAACACGCCGCACGAAAATTACAGCAGACCACAATCTTAATTTCACCCATCGTTACTACATCGTTAGTGTTCGTTAGTGCGCATGTCCCGCCATTAGTGCTTCATAAATAACGCCTATATTTTTGAAGAAATCCTTATTGGCCTGCTAAATCATGCCAGCAGACCATAGACGAAACCTACTGCAGACCACAATTTCGATTACTTCTGTCATTAATGTTTCGCTAATGCTCGCTAGTGAAGCACATCCTATCGCTAGTGCTCTACAGACAACGGCTATTTTTTAAAGAAAGCCAGAGCTCCCTCGTGGCTAAGCGGTTAGCGTACGCGCCTTTGGCGTGGGAGACCCGGGTTCGATTCCCGGCGGGAGCTCATGTGGTTCGGATTCCACGTTAATCAGTAGGTCCACGTCTCATATAGCCTTGCTGCTGAACGGGACGTTAAACTCAAAATCAACTCAATCAACTCGTAATCGCTTACACTGGAGGCACTATTATGATAATTGCGATTAGCAGTAGCACATATATTTTGTGGGTCAAACACGGCTCCACTCAGTACGCATTGGCCTGATTCAGCCCGAATAATTTCGTATGGACAAAAGTGTGCAGACTACTGTCAACTCAGGCTGCAGTGTCAGCGCCATAAGGCCTTAATTTGTAATTAAAATAAACAGAAATGTTACATAAAAAAGACTAATTATAAAACTTGTGTGATAACAGCACTTCGAGTTAGTTCTGATCTTCAACAACCTGACGCTCGGCAGAACTTTTCTGCATAGTGAGTAACAAATTTTCAGTGAGCTATATTTCTGAACTTATTAATAATAATAACAAAGAAATATTTTCAGATGTGAATTATAAATGGTAAATTATCTATCATATTACAATAATTACAAATATTAAACGATCTCCAGCGAATCTGAGTTTACTTAGAAGTTGCTCTGTAAATGCACAACATTCCCCTCCACCTAGTGAGCTAGTTATGATTTATTGTTTGCATTGCCATTTACCCTTTCGAAATAGAATCATGTTTGGCGTTTTTGTAGACTTTCAGTTAATGAATTATAACTCAAAGATTGTTTACTCGATTCATACCTTGTCTTTTAAATGAAAAAGATAACAATTTTATGATGTAACTTTGATTGCAGTGTTGCCAACGGGAGGGAAATTATGAAGGGAAATGTAGGGGTGAAAATTGACAAAAAATCCCTAACCGAATATTTGTTGGAGGTGGCACCACTATCAGCTCATGAGTCCAAGTTACCTCGAAAGATTCTTTGGTGTGTCTGACAGTGAAAACGAAAAGTCATTGGCTGCTAAAAAAAAAAAAAAAAGCCCTCTCTCATCGTACACAGGAAATGTCCGCCTCAGAATCAAAAATCAACAGTTATGCAAGTACTGCAGTTTCCCTAATTATTCTATTGGAACTTTGTATAGTGCGTTGTGTAGAACAAATATGAGACTTTTAAATACTGTTACGTTTGTTCCAATATAGCCAACAAAAGGGAAATTATAGAGGGAAAAATGGGAAATTTTAAGAATTTTTCAACTAAAATCGAGAATTAAAATTTTCTGTGGCTGTAAACACTGCTGACAGATCAACGCGAACTATCTTGAGATAAACTTTGGTATCCCACTAATATATCGTAGAAGTATCATTACATCATCTATTAAACTAAGCATGTAATTAAAAAATCTCTCATTCTACCTAAAAAAAAAATCACAATTATCTTTCCACTTAGAGAACAAGGTATACTGTAAACCTCAACTGTATTTTCCCTAATTATCCAAGTAAAACTTTCTTTCTATAGTGCGTTGTGTAGGCCGAAGATGTGGCTTTTAGATACTGGTACGCTTGTTTCAATGTAACCAATAAGAGGGAAATTATAGAGGAATAAATTATAATGAAAATTTTCTGTGGCTAGAAACACTGCTACTATATATACGCAAACCAACTTTGGTACTCCACTATATATCACGGAAGTATCATATCTATATTTTGAAAACGAAGCTTGTAATTAAAAAAATCATTATGGTAAACAGAAAACTAAAAAATAATAAAGATTTAAAACCTAAATCCAAATTTTTTGTGCGCCTCCTAATTACCCAATTGTAACAATCTGTTCTTGTTTCTGTTCAGTAAGGGCTGATGTTTGACTGGCGCACAGTGGTCAGAATGACGAGAAAACGCGGCAAAACTATTTGTGAGCATATTAAAAGCGCGTTTTTGCAGATATGGTATTTTTTGAAAGCACATTAGGCTATTTTCGATTGTTCTGCTGTAATGTGAATAATAACACTGCTCTACAATGATTTTGCTGTTTGAAAACTATTAAGGTTTTCTTAATGTTCTCGACCTGAGAAATCCAAAAATGTAGTTAGTTTTGCTCTATCACGTACAGTTTTCTTAAAATAGAGGGGAGGGGGAGAGGAAAATAACCGTATAAATGTATATTTCGGAAGAAGTACTGATTATAATTACAAATATAAAAATGTTCTTTCGATGCCATACCCTTCTGATTATCTTTGAATTTGTAATAAAAGACGTGCAGTTACTTATTCTGCTAACATTGAAGAAATAAGTACTGTATCTGGTAGCACTGAATGATATCACAACGCGTTACACGTTGGGAACGTAATAACAGCACTGTGTAAGCTGTGGTTGCGAGAACTACAATGCAGAGGAATAGAGGCTATTCATTGATTCCAACAAGAGCAGTTTGAACGGTCTGCTTCTTCACATCAGCAACCAACAACCCTCTCTATACCCATTATTCATTCTGCACATTTAAAGGAGATTTACGAAAATATGGAAATGTTTTTTTAAAAAAATAAAATAGGAGGATCATCATTGGTTATTGTGCTGCGATCTGAAGGTGATATGTATGCTTCTTGGACAGCAGTAAGAGTCAAATATCTATGCCACATTTTGCGAATGGAACAGCAGAGAACGCAATAAACACTGGACTCAAATTGATTGTCAGCGAAAGCTGCAATATAGGAAGTAAAAATTTGAAAATCATCTGCCTCGTAGACCCTTCACAAGTCATATTACCACCTTGCATATTAAACTGCGCCTAACGAAACAATTTGTCAAAGGTCTGAATAAAGATGGGCAGTGTTTCCAGTTTCTAGTGACAAAATTCCCACAACTTTCAAGTGCTAAGATAAAAGAAGAAATATTCATCGGTCCTCAGATCAGAAAGTCTCAGATCAGTCAGACTTTGAACATTGTATGGCAAGTGTTGAAAAGGAAGCATGAAGTGCATTCGGGGACGTGTGTCATAATTTTCTCGGGAACAACAGAGACGAAAATTACAAATACATTGTGTCTAATATGCTCCAGAAGTTTAAAAGCCTAGGGTACAAAATGAGACTTAAGATTTATTTTTTGTATTCACATTTAGACAGCTTCCCTTCTAACTTCGGTGATCAAAGTGAAGAACATTATGAAAGATTTCACCAGGACATCAAAGCAATTGAATTTCATTATCAGGGACGTTGGAGAACAACAATGTTGGCGGATTTCTGTTGGAACGTTGGTACGTGAAGATTCACAAACTACTCACAAAAGGAAGTCGAGTTTTAGGAGCTTCCAAGTGAAAAAAACAGAGACAAAAATTAGGTAAATTGTTTATCAATGACCTTCAGCGACGTAAATACGCTAGTTGTCGCCTGGGGCAAAAACGCGCCTTAGCGCCCCCTTGACCAACCAAACCAATACGATCTCCCAAATACTTGCCCAATTTATGGCCCTCCCAATCCGGCGCCCAGGGCACAAGCCCCGTTTCCCCCCGTAGTTACGCCACTAATGACCTTATTTATTTAGATTATCGATGTTCAGATTAGTTCTGACGCAAAATAATGTTCTTTTGTTAGAAATATATAGTCATAATGTTACTTTATATTTGCAGCGTTACTGTATAAATAGCACATTTTACGCAATCATGTTTTCCGATTTGTGAGAAAACCTTAAGTGATGGGGGAAAACTAATTTCATTTTCGTAATTAGCAACTTCAAATTATATAAAATCAGGTGTCAAATCAAAAACAGCTTTCAAAAAGTTTCATTTTGTAGTGCAGTGTAATTTACCGTTTATGGTCAGTGTTGCGGGTTGCCTATGTCGTAGAGACCTGCACGGGCCGAATTTTTCGGCCCGAATCATATCCAGCCCGAACGAACCTAGGCCCGGCCCAGCCCGGGCCCGAAAAGTTTTGGAGATTTTCGGCCCGAGCCCGGCCCGATAATTTTTTTTAAAAATTAGCTCGAGCCCCAATCTTTCTCAAAATTTAGTACTAAATTTGACCTAACCCTCAGAAACATTTTCTAAACTCTGGTTCACAACCTGTCGTTTGCCTCCCGAATGGTACCATTGCCTCCTAGAACTTTGCCTGTCATCGAGAGAACAAAAACTCTATTCCCTGTAACAAAAGTCTAACTTAATTGATTTTTAGCATAAAGTGAAGATGGAAATATTGAATAGCAACAGGCAAAACATTCCCACCCCTTCTTGTTATATTTTGAGTTCAGTGAAGGTCAAGGTCAGAGCTCAATTTACCGCATAATGCCTGCAATCCTCTGTAGTGAAAATGGAGCTGCTAAGCAACACAAACTGTAAATAGCTATTGCATTCTTTGTAACATTTTCACGGACACACTTCTTCAACGTTTGGCTTTATTCCAATTATCGTTTAACAAAAGTCAATAATTATTAAAGAATTGCAATTGATCGGCCCCAGCCCGGCCGGACCTGAAGAGAAATCAGTGTCGGCCAGCCCAAGCCCGGCCCGACCCAAAGAAATAGCAGAGTCGGCCCGCCCAAGCCCGGCCCGTGCAGGTCTCTACTATGTAGGTGGCGAAAAAGTCGACATTTTCAAAATCAGGTTTACAAATATCATCTTGGGTCTTTATGGAAAAAAAATAGAGCTTGTGGTAATGTTATTCTTATTAAAACTGCAGAGTATAGATCCCATGATAATCAAAATAAAAATATTTCTGAAGAGTAACTAAAAAGTATATATATATACACATGAATAATGAATTTAACTAAAAGTCAGTCCACGTAAGAAATGTTAAAAGAAACGAAACTATCTCGTGACATGCATATTTGGAAACAAAACAGCGGGAGTTATCCAATCAAGTAGAATAAAAATCACAAAATTCGATTGTGAAATTGATCACTTTCAAAAGTCTATGGTGCTCATACATGAGATTGGCGAAGGCTATTTAAAAGTTGTAAGATAAATAATATTGTTATGATTTGGGGCATACTGGGTTTGAAGGATGAAATTATCGGGTTAGACGATGACTAAAAAATGTGTAGCAAGTTTAGGTTTAAATCTTTTCTTGAATTTTTCCGGCACCATTTCTCGCGATATCTGTTTCGAGACTTCTGAGCTTCCTCACTTAGCATCTCTATTGGGAGAGAAGCTACGGGTATAGTAAATTCTCCAGCGATTTACCATGTATGTGAAGACTTGTCTAGATGGCAAAACGACACGACACAACGGGACTAGAAGACAATCTATGTGAGTATTGAGCGACGCCCAGACTCACTGAAGCTTCGTTTGCCAGGTAGCAGGTAGTAGCAGTAACAAAAATCATTAATTGAGAGACCACATATAATATTAAAATGAAAATGAAACCTTGGACTCGCTAGGAAATTTTTTAAAAAGTCTACAAATATATAGCAAAGCATTGATTTTGAATATAGTGTTATAAAAATGCCCCCTATGAGCTTACGAAGTGTCTCAGAGGCCTGCTATTGGCCTTAAAGGATTGCTATTGTTCTGATCAACAATACCAATATTTACCATTTCATAACTATCAATGTATTTAAGAGTAACAGTTCCGTCATACTACCATATACTTAAAAGTAACAGTCCCGTCATACTACCATACGAAAAGCATTTTTACAAGGACGATCAATTATCCACTTACGACAGAAGTTTTTTAATGAACGAGTGATGCCAGAACAAAAAACAGATCTGTTCTGCTATAGACGTTCTTTGCAGTGATGGAGTGAATTTTTGGAGTTTTGTCCAGCTTTTTTGCTATTTCGACCACTGTGTGGCGTAAGTTGATTTGTGTTCATATGTATAGGTACTGAAATATAAATTTCGAAAATTTCATTTTTTTTTACCGAAAAATAGGAAAAATTAATTTCCCTAGTTGCCAGCACTGATTGTGAGTTGTTGAAATTGGTGCAAATATTTATGTATCCATATGAGGTATATACCAGGTTATCATAAATTGCTGTTCAGAGTATTTTAAACATATAATAGCTAGATATATAGTAGTAATTGCCCCACTTGGTCTCACTTTGGACTTTGACCCCGACATTTGTGACGTCATAGGTCAAAGATCAATGACCTTGGCCCGGGGTCAATGACCTAGGGGTACCTAGGACCACCCCGTCTAAATTTTGGCAGGGGTACCTTGGCCCACCCCCTAAATTTTGGCAGGGTACCTAGGACCACCCCCTCTAAATTTTGGCAGGGGTACCTTGGCCCACCCCCTAATTTTGGCAGGGGTACATAGGACCACCCCCCTTAAATTTTGGAAATTGCCAAATCTAAAAATTTGGTATGGTAGCCTAGGACCATAGTATGTACCTCTATCCGTATTGGATGTCTATGTCGTTCCCTTTCATGGGTAAAAAATTGCCAAAAAGTCAAATTTCGGGGGGTTTTGACCTAATTTATCCCCTTTGGTGAGGTGTTATTACCCTATATGGTTATATGGGCGTATACAGGGGTCCATTCCCTTTCATAACATATGGGTATATTAATGCACCCCTTGAAAAATTTGGGAGGGGTACCTTGGACCACCCCTTAAATTTTGGAAATTGACCAATTTAAACATTGGGTATTATAGTACAGGACCCTAATATGTATCATGATAAATTTGTGTGGTCCACCTCATTTCCTTCTAGGGGTACAAAATTGCCAAAATATAAACGTAAGCAATAAGTAGTACCACGTGTTTGGTTTTTGGTCGATTTTATCCCCTTTGATGAGGTGTTATTATCCTATATAGTTATATGGTCATGTATAGGGGTCCATTACCTTTCATAAGATATGGGTATATTTGTGCACCCCGGGAGGGGTACTTTGGCCCACCCCTTAAATTTTGGAAATTGCTCATTTTATATATTTGGTATTATAGTACTGGACCCTAACATGTATTATAATAAATTTGGGTGGTCCACCTCGTTCCCTTCTAGGGGTACAAAATTGCCAAAATATAAACGTAAGCAATACGTTGTACCACGTGTTTGTTCTTTTGGCCCATTTTATTTCTTTGGATGAGGTCCTATTACCTTATATGGTTATATGGTTATGTATAGGGGTCTATTTCCTATCATAAGACATAGGTACATTTGTGCACCCCTTTAAAAAATTGGGAGGGGTACCTTGGTCCATCACTTAAATTTTAGAAATTGCCTATTTTACACATTTGGTATAATAGTATAGGACCCTAATATATATTACTATAAATTTGTGTGGTCCACCTCGTTCCCTTTCATGGGTACAAAATTGCCAAATTTTTAGTACAACCACATGTTTCGTTTTTGACCTAATTTATTCCCTTGGATGAGGTCCTATTACCTTATATGGTTATATCGTCATATATAGGGGTCAATTTCCTATCATAAGACATAGGTACATTTGTGCACCCCCGGGAGGGGTACCTTGGCCCACCCCTTTAATTTTGGAAATTGCTCAATTTAAACATTTGGTATTATAGTATAGGACCCTAACATGTATTATGATAAATTTGGTTGGTTCACCTCGTTCCCTTTCATGGGTAAAAATTGCCAAAAATTCAAATTTCGGAGGTTTTTGACCTAATTTATCCCCTTTGATGAGGTGTTATTACCCTATATAGTTATATGGGCGTATACAGGGGTCCATTACCTTTCATAAGATATGGGTATATTTGTGCACTCATTTAAAAATTGGGAGGGGTACTTTGGCCCACCCCTTAAATTTTGGAAATTGCCCAATTTAAACGTTGGGTATTATAGTACAAGACCCTAATATGTATTATGATAAATTTGGGTGGTCCACCTCGTTCCCTTTTAGGGGTACAAAATTGACAAAATATAAACGTAAGCATTACGTTGTACCACATGTTTGGTTTTTGACCTAATTTATTCCTTTGGATGAGGTCCTATTACCTTATATGGTAATGTATAGGTGTTCATTCCCTATCATAAGACATAGGTACATTGATGCACCCCGGGAGGGGATTCGGTATCATAGTACATGACTCAACATGTATCATGATAAATTTGGGTGGTCCACATCGTTCTCTTTTAGGGGTACAAAATTGCTAAAATATAAACATAAGCAATATGTTGTACCATGTGTTTGGTTTTTGGCCCAATCTCTCCCCTTTGATGAGGTTTTATTACCTTATATGGTTATATGGTCATGTATATAGGTTCATTTTCTATCATAAGATATGGGTACATTGATGCATCCTTTAAAAATTTGGGAGGGGTATCTTGGCTCATCCACTCGGTTTTAGAAATTGTTTAATATAAGCATTTGGTATCATAGTACAGGTCTCCAATATGTACCACTATAAATTTGGATGGTCCACATCGTTCCCTTTTCATAGGTAAAGAACTACCAAAAATCAAATTTCGGAGGTTATTGACCCCTATTTAGCATGTTATATGGATATGTACAGAGGTTTATTACCTTTATATGTTTATGTTTCCTTTTAAATTTGGGAATTATCAAATAACAAAATTCGGTAAACGTTTTCTAGGACCCATTGGTGATCCTCTTATGGCCAAATATTCAAAATTTAAATGTTATTGACCGGCTTTATTATTGAATAAGTACAGGATTTATTACTTTTTCATAAGACACAGGTGTATCTGTGTACAAATCTTAAATTTTGGAAGGGGTACATTTCTTATTGTCATATCAATAATTGGTAATTGGATAGTATCTCATTCATTGGGTAAATCATTATGATCACGTGATCGGTTATTGACCTATGATGGGATTAGGAGTCCAGGACATTGGTACATTGAAACTTTGTAGGATAATTTGATAATGCGTCATTGGTTTTGATTATTCCTGCCAAATATAAACGTAAGCAAGACGTTGTACCACGTGATTGTCCTTGATGAGGTAGTGTACAGGGATTCATTTCCTTTGTTGTGGTACTTCTTAAGTTTGAGTACACACACACTTCTAGAAAACAGTTGGTTCTACTCAGGTAAACAAATGACGGACATTATTGACCTTATTGAACATATAATGATATGATTAACTCTAAGACTTAGATATATCAAGAGAAGTATTCTTTAAATTTGGGAATGGTGATAAACAGAATTTTAACATAAGGTGCGAAATTTGAAACAATACATTGAACTTTAGTCACAGCTCATAGTCTAAGATCATTGGTGGTGATTGATTTGACCTTGAGCTTTAGAAATCTGATAGCTAACCTTATGGAATCTTATGACTCATAGACGAAAGGCAATACATGCTACAACAGTTTAAAATTTAATCATAAGGTGATGTAATCTGACACTAGCAAAGTTATTGTTAATGCAATTTGATTGGATGATCACTATCTTTCCTGCAATCTGATTGGTTGATCACTATCTTTCGTGCAATCTGATTGGTTGATGATTTTCAAATCTTTGCTGTATTCAGTTTTAAGTTTTGTTTAACATTTAAAAATCTTGGTTTCGTTCAACATTTTGCACTCACTGATAAATATGATCAAAACCGTTTATTTGTTAATCGAATAGTTAAAAACCGGATAAAGTTTGACGGTTAACCGTGAAACGTAAAATTTTTAGTTTGAAATTTTTTTGTTTGAAACTTTTTGTTTGAATATTCTTGCTTTCAAATTTTTGTTTGAATTTTTTGTTTCAAAATTTTTTCGTTTGAAATTTTTTCGTTTCAAAATTTTGTTTAAAATTTTTCGTTTCCAAATTTTTTGTTTGAAATTTTTCGTTTCCAAATTTTTTGTTTGAAATTTTTTGTTTCAAAATTTTGTTTGAAATTTTTTCGCTTCAAAATTTTGTTTGAATTTTTTTCGTTTGAAATTTTTTGTTTGAATTTTTTCGTTTCAAAATTTTGTTTCAAAGATTTTTGTTCTAAATTTTTGTTTCAAAGTTTGGTTTGACATTTTTAAAAGTTTGTGCACTTATTAGTAAAGAACTGGAACTGTTTAGAACAAAAACCTTTGACAACATTGTGGTGCAATAGTACACGTCAGAACCTGGGGTTGTACTTGAAATGAAAAAACACAATTCATTGAAATGGATCATTTTATTACACTTCACATACATCCATACCAGATAGTGGTTCTGGATATTGTCGATACAATGTATTTTGAACTTCTTGCACTAGTTTGTCTTTAGCATATAATTTTAATTCCAATTGAAGTCTTTTAAGGTCTAATGCAATATCAATTGGTGGAAACTCAATGTCCATTTGATCAGAAATAAACTGTTTATCAATACAGGTATGCACCCACGAACGATGTTGACAACCATCACAATATCTAGATACTTGTTGTACAATATGCATAACACATTTTTCAAAATAGTACTTTTTCAGGAATATACTTGTTTTGTTGCACACTTCCACTGCATGTTTCACACACTGAAATACGCTGATAAATTTGTTCCATTCTGTTTCCGTTAGATACACCATATTGCGAGGGACATGGAATGTACTCTTTTTACGTAACAGCACCATCTTCTCTTCGAGGACTGTACGCAGCACCACTTCATGATTTGAGCCTAATGATTTGACTATGGTCACATTTAGCTCATCATGAAAATAATCGTTCATTTGGTCGATTCGTGAACATAATATTTGCCATTCTTCACAGGTCAGTTGTACACCAAATTGTTCTGCTTTGCCCAATCGAATCACAGGTTCAAATGTTCTAGCACTGATACCAATCATCACATGTTTTGTTTGAAATATATTTATTGGATAATAGCTTGCGAAGATGAACTCTTTATCGTTAGAAGTACACAACTTTCCTCCTGAAAAGCACTTGCTCAAATGATTTCGTGGGATGACACTGTATTGGTTGATTTATAGAACTACGGCTCACGTCATTGGAAAGGAATGTGCTGACGTTTGAATTCATGGTTTCATCACAGTTGCTGACGTCATGCTGACCAACCAAATTCATACAACTATGTCTGACGTCAAAGGAATGTGCTGATTCATGATTTCATCACAATTGCTGACGAATCTGGCTGTGTACTAAATTCAAATTGATGACTTCGACCCAAGAATCCTTTGTAACATAAAGATACAGATCCAGTATTTAAGAAACGCAGCAGTTCTTCTTGTTTTGATGCTTCCATGGGTAAATATCTTGCTGGTAAAATTATATTCTTATCATTTTCAAGCTTCACTACGATTCTTAATCCAAACTTTGTAGGGATCATTTGGCTAGCTAAGATTCTATAAGGTACATTCTGTTGTAAATCAGTAATCTTGGTAAATGATTTCATCACATCACGCGTGTTTAGAAACTGCAGACAAGTAGCCATGATGATGTTATCATGAATACTAACTCGAACGATACTTATATATGATGCAAAACTGATGACGTTGAATTATCATGTTCTGACGTGTACTATTGCACCACAATGTTGCCAGAGGTTTTTGCTCTAAACAGTTCCGGTTCTTTACTAATAAGTGCACAAACTTTTAAAAATGTCAAACCAAACTTTGAAACAAAAATTTAGAACAAAAATCTTTGAAACAAAATTTTGAAACGAAAAAATTCAAACAAAAAATTTCAAACGAAAAAAATTCAAACAAAATTTTGAAGCGAAAAAAATTTCAAACAAAATTTTGAAACAAAAAATTTCAAACAAAAAATTTGGAAACGAAAAATTTTAAACAAAATTTTGAAACGAAAAAATTTCAAACGAAAAAATTTTGAAACAAAAAATTCAAACAAAAATTTGAAAGCAAGAATATTCAAACAAAAAGTTTCAAACAAAAAAATTTCAAACTAAAAATTTTACGTTTCACGGTTAACCGTCAAACTTTATCCGGTTTTTAACTATTCGATTAACAAATAAACGGTTTTGATCATATTTATCAGTGAGTGCAAAATGTTGAACGAAACCAAGATTTTTAAATGTTAAACAAAACTTAAAACTGAATACAGCAAAGATTTGAAAATCATCAACCAATCAGATTGCACGAAAGATAGTGATCAACCAATCAGATTGCAGGAAAGATAGTGATCATCCAATCAAATTGCATTAACAATAACTTTGCTAGTGTCAGATTACATCACCTTATGATTAAATTTTAAACTGTTGTAGCATGTATTGCCTTTCGTCTATGAGTCATAAGATTCCATAAGGTTAGCTATCAGATTTCTAAAGCTCAAGGTCAAATCAATCACCACCAATGATCTTAGACTATGAGCTGTGACTAAAGTTCAATGTATTGTTTCAAATTTCGCACCTTATGTTAAAATTCTGTTTATCACCATTCCCAAATTTAAAGAATACTTCTCTTGATATATCTAAGTCTTAGAGTTAATCATATCATTATATGTTCAATAAGGTCAATAATGTCCGTCATTTGTTTACCTGAGTAGAACCAACTGTTTTCTAGAAGTGTGTGTGTACTCAAACTTAAGAAGTACCACAACAAAGGAAATGAATCCCTGTACACTACCTCATCAAGGACAATCACGTGGTACAACGTCTTGCTTACGTTTATATTTGGCAGGAATAATCAAAACCAATGACGCATTATCAAATTATCCTACAAAGTTTCAATGTACCAATGTCCTGGACTCCTAATCCCATCATAGGTCAATAACCGATCACGTGATCATAATGATTTACCCAATGAATGAGATACTATCCAATTACCAATTATTGATATGACAATAAGAAATGTACCCCTTCCAAAATTTAAGATTGGTACACAGATACACCTGTGTCTTATGAAAAAGTAATAAATCCTGTACTTATTCAATAATAAAGCCGGTCAATAACATTTAAATTTTGAATATTTGGCCATAAGAGGAACACCAATGGGTCCTAGAAAACGTTTACCGAATTTTGTTATTTGATAATTCCCAAATTTAAAAGGAAACATAAACATATAAAGGTAATAAACCTCTGTACATATCCATATAACATGCTAAATAGGGGTCAATAACCTCCGAAATTTGATTTTTGGTAGTTCTTTACCTATGAAAAGGGAACGATGTGGACCATCCAAATTTATAGTGGTACATATTGGAGACCTGTACTATGATACCAAATGCTTATATTAAACAATTTCTAAAACCGAGTGGATGAGCCAAGATACCCCTCCCAAATTTTTAAAGGATGCATCAATGTACCCATATCTTATGATAGAAAATGAACCTATATACATGACCATATAACCATATAAGGTAATAAAACCTCATCAAAGGGGAGAGATTGGGCCAAAAACCAAACACATGGTACAACATATTGCTTATGTTTATATTTTAGCAATTTTGTACCCCTAAAAGAGAACGATGTGGACCACCCAAATTTATCATGATACATGTTGAGTCATGTACTATGATACCGAATCCCCTCCCGGGGTGCATCAATGTACCTATGTCTTATGATAGGGAATGAACACCTATACATTACCATATAAGGTAATAGGACCTCATCCAAAGGAATAAATTAGGTCAAAAACCAAACATGTGGTACAACGTAATGCTTACGTTTATATTTTGTCAATTTTGTACCCCTAAAAGGGAACGAGGTGGACCACCCAAATTTATCATAATACATATTAGGGTCTTGTACTATAATACCCAACGTTTAAATTGGGCAATTTCCAAAATTTAAGGGGTGGGCCAAAGTACCCCTCCCAATTTTTAAATGAGTGCACAAATATACCCATATCTTATGAAAGGTAATGGACCCCTGTATACGCCCATATAACTATATAGGGTAATAACACCTCATCAAAGGGGATAAATTAGGTCAAAAACCTCCGAAATTTGAATTTTTGGCAATTTTTTACCCATGAAAGGGAACGAGGTGAACCAACCAAATTTATCATAATACATGTTAGGGTCCTATACTATAATACCAAATGTTTAAATTGAGCAATTTCCAAAATTAAAGGGGTGGGCCAAGGTACCCCTCCCGGGGGTGCACCAATGTACCTATGTCTTATGATAGATAATGAACCCCTATACATGACCATATAATCATATAAGGTAATAGAACCTCATCAAAGGGGGATAAAATGTACCAAATACCAAACACGTGGTTGTACTAAAATTTTGGCAATTTTGTACCCCTAAAAGGGAACGAGGTGGACCACCCAAATTTATAGTGATCTATATTAGTGTTCTATACTATAATACCAAATGTTTAAATTGGGCAATTTCCAAAATTAAAGGGGTGGGCCAAGGTGTCCCTACCGGGGGTGCACAAATGTATCTATGTCTTATGATAGGTAATGGACCCCTATACATGACCATATAATCATATAAGGTAATAGGACCTCATCCAAGGAGATAAATTAGGTCGAAAACCAAACACGTGGTACAACGTATTGCTTACGTTTATAGTTTTGGCAATTTTGTACCCCTAGAAGGGAACGAGGTGGACCACCCAAATTTATCATGATACATATTAGGGTCCGGTACTATAATACCCAATGTTGAAATTGGGCAATTTCCAAAATTTAAGGGGTGGGCCATGGTACCCCTCCCAAATTTTTCAAGGGGTGCATTAATATACCCATGTCTTATGAAAGGGAATGGACCCCTGTATACGCCCATATAACTATATAGGGTAATAACACCTCATCCAAGGGGATAAATTAGGTCAAAAACCCCCGAAATTTGAATTTTTGGCAATTTTTTACCCATGAAAGGGAACGACATAGACACCCAATACTGATAGAGGTACATACTATGGTCCTAGGCTACCATACCAAATTTTTAGATTTGGCAATTTCCAAAATTTAAGGGGGGTTGTCCTATGTACCCCTGCCAAAATTTAGGGGGAGGGCCAAGGTACCCCTGCCAAAATTTAGAGGGGGTGGTCCTAGGTACCCCTAGGTCATTGACTCTGGGCCAAGGTCATTGACCTTTGACCTATGACGTCACAAAGGTCGGGGTCAAAGTCCAAAGTGAGGCAAAGTGACGCGATTACTACTTATATAAGGAAAACAGTAAACATTCAGTATGACCACTGAAATACAAACTTTGGTGCAAAGTAACCCAATATGTCAGGATATTTGCACCACATACAAAAAATATGTTAAAAATACGAACATAATGTTTCTCTGCAATGTTTTCCCTTCAGTATTTATACATTTCACTTCCTAAACAAAACTGCATGCGGTCTAGAAATCTTGATATAAGAATTATGGTACTGGTATTAGTGCTTAGTATGAATTATCAATATTTGTAAAGAAAATTATGCATTTTCTGTTACAGGCACGGGAACCACATTCTGATAGTTTAACATATATCCCACACAGGAGCGTCATTTCAGGTTTTGCTTGGGGGGGCAAGACCCCTTGATTTACATAAAATTTCTCGTTTTTTACTGATTTACTACTATTCTTTTGATAAAATCTATATAAATCTCAAACTCAGGGGGGCAATTGCCGTTCGTGCTCCCTAAATGACGCCCCTGATCGCACAATAATGTCAACTAAGGAAGGTGGTTTCCCTTGATTGCTCTTTGTGTCCAAAAATATCATGCCAACGGTAATCATTGGAAGATTTACGGGTTTTCGGGGTTTCAGCCTGAAGAAGCCTACCCAAATCGCAGGATTTCTTTCTTTTTTTTTAATGTTAGTGATTTCTTATGCATATAAGCTTCAAGCCCCCAAAACGTTCAGCGATTTCTTTCTTTTCTTTTTTTTTTAAAAAAAAAAGCAACAGATTTCTGAGAGTAAGCACCTCTCAAACAATGTTTTCTGGATTCTCCACTGTTCGTAATTTATTTTCCAATCGGAAATCCATTCCAGCATCTACCTAAATAGGAAATTTACCTAAATTTAGAATGCAGGAGGTTCCAGTAGTAATAATTTCCTATCTAAGAAGTATTGGACCGGTGCAAAGTATCCATGATTAGAGGCTGAAACCGCCTACTCCCAGTTTTAGTTTTTCTATGTAAACTTCGAGTATTTGTCAGCCAAAATACATCTCCAGGAAGAAAATAAAGAATAGTGGACATTTACACGTATAAAAAATTACATATGTTAATTAGTCTTGTTGCATTGTATGTTCTAAATAAAAGAAAATTAAATCTTCGAATTTTACGTTCCACGGTTATACTGTGGAGTACAGAGGGCGGCGATGATGACAAAGAAAGAAGCGGTAGAATGGAAAAATAGGAGGAAACGGGACAATCCGAGAAAACTCACGCACAGTGTTTGTCAACCATAAAACAATTTTCGCACGAGCTGGGATCGAACTACAGACCCAACTCACAAGAGACGAACCCTCTACTACTGAGCCACCGTAATCTAAATAACGTTTTATTGTAATCAGTGAGAGATGGATTATTCTTCCTTGTCTTGTTAAATATTGGCCATTTCCTTGTCCAAATATGCCTATTTCTTTATTCTTTTTCTCAACAACGCAACATTGATGGCAAAGTCGATTGCAGTTTGTATATAAAGGATGCGGCCTTCTACGCGTGGAGGCTAGTGTCATAAATAAGTCATTGTCCAAGGAAACTTGTGGAAAACACCACCGATAAATAAATGGCCAACCAGAACCCTCATTTCCAGAATTTGACAACCGCTCCTCAACTCCACGTGGACTAGTTAGTTGCCACAGTTCAAAACGCTGTCCTTTCAGTCAGAGATTAGAAGATTGCTGTTCGACATATACATAGTTCTCTTTTATATATATATATATATATAGGGGGCCGCGGTGACTCAGTGGTAGAGCGTTCACCTCTGGTGCTTTGGGTTCCGGGTTCAAACTCTGCTCCCGCCAAGTGAACTTTGTGGTGGACAAACACCGTGTGTGTGTGTTTTCTCGTAGTTCTCCCGTTTCCTCCCACTTCCTTCATTCCACCATTTCATTCATTTCTCATAATCACCGTCTCCTTTAGCCTAACCGGCATAATCGTAGGACGTAAAACTCAAAGATTTCATATATATATATATATATATATATATATATATATATATATATATATATATATATATATATATATACTCAATTGTAGCAAAATATGAATGCCTGACATCTGCTTCACATTAGCGATAGTATTGGGAGAGAGAGTGAGAGACAGAGAGACAGTGGATGCTGAGACATTGCAACCCCGCAAATGCGGTCAAAAGAGCGATACTGGAAGAGATACTGTTGTAAAATCCAGCAGGGGAAGTTCAAAGAATTTACCGAACTGCCAATGTATAGGAGAAATCGGCTTTACCTGCATTTAAAATATTGCTTTCGATCTATCCACTCTCAAAACAACCAAAAGATTGTAAAAGAAACTGCCTTCTTCAGCTTACGCGCGTAAATTCACGCACAATGTATGAACTCCATCACGCGAGTAAACTCACGTCGTTAGTTTACGTGTGTAATGTGCATGCGTAAACTCACAGTAGTGTATGCTAGTCTTAAGATGCAGACCGACATTAAACAGGTGTTTGCTTCAGGGAAAAAAGCTTAAGAAATGTATTCCAAGTGCAGAATTCCTTATAATGCAAGATTATATCTGCTTTGCAAAACGAAGATTAAGAAGAAGCGCATTCTGTAGTATTTGTAATGTGTTATATTTATCCACTTGAAGAGTGTTTGACATTTGAGGCTGTTTCAAACGTCTTTGGAAATATAAATGTTTCTTTTCATAGTTTTTTATGACTGGTGTTTGAGGCTGGCATTTGTTTTAGTAACAAATTCATGCCCCTCCATTTTTTCTGTTTAAGATTAAGATCATAGAGAAAGGAAACCTCTTGAACTTCCAAGGTAGGAAATTTATATACTAACAACTAATGAACCTGTGCGTTCGTAGAAAAGTCGAGCGAAATATGTATTATTTCAATTGTAGATTTTACAAATCCCAACAAACAAGAGTAGCAGTTAAGAGTGTTGAATATCGACACCATCATGGTTTCTCAGCCCATTAGTTTATATGAGAAAGCATTCTATTTATTCTTTGAAATAAACCAGAATTTTAGCAAGTTGATTTTACTGATTTTTTCTTGAGATCTTTAAGTGTATACTACGCGAAATTTAACTACTGTATTATGTAATTTTAATATTTATAAATAAAAACTAAAGCAATATTACATTAAATATAAGAATAATTTTAAAGCAAAGGACACTTAAATAGGCCAGAAGAAGAAATTAGAGAACCAAACAATCAAAATCCCGTCCATTTAAAAGAAAAATACTTCCTAATATAAATCAATTTGCTAGAAAAAATAAAGAAAAATGGCAAGTCAACATCCAAGAAAACACACACACCCTTCCTTTCATTAAAGTCTTGTTTCGATAGCTACTCTGAAACGATGGTGTGTCGTTTGCCACAACTCGATTTTGGTGTTGTTTGTCATAATACTTTTTATTGGGGATATACCAGTTCCTATTACAGGAAAGATTAGTACATACCTAACGAAACAGCTAAATGTTGGCAGGCACTCATATTCATATTAATTCATTGCGAATAAGTGGTGAGTGTTCTCGCCTTCGGAACGAGAGAAGTCTCATATAATCTCGCTACTGAAAAAATATTTAGCTCCAAATGAACACGACACATCCGAAATTGCACGATAGCTTCGTAAACTTATAATTGCATTTTCTGTTTCAACGGAGTTCTTTATGTTAACTCATTTTATGTAATGTACTATTTTTCGTTATAATAAATGCCACTTAAGAACCGGCTTTTATATTCTTAAAAAATGTATAGATGAATCAAAAACTAGAACCATACTATGCTTATCATTTTCAAAGGTTTCACACATAACTTCACAGTGCTGTTATGATGTAAATTTCATATTCACAAACATCTTACTTGAACTTTCATTAACTTTAATTGGTGTTCTTTTAGTAAAATACAAGCTATAATCAACTTACGCTTTCAAATTTTCTACTCTTAAGTTCGAATTAAATTAATAAATGTTCATATTTAATGTATACTAGCAGGAAAATATGTTCTCAAACACATAATTAAAAGTAGAGGCTGCTCTTGAGGGAAGTCGCACTATTAAAAAATTAGTTTTCTTGCTTCAAAGTAAGGGGAAAAGGTAATTTGATCGAGTTAGAAGGTGCGGGGCACGATTGGGAACACTATTGCGGGGTACCAGGTTCCCAAATAACTTGTATATATATATATATATATATATATATATATATATATATATAGAGAGAGAGAGAGAGAGAGAGAGAGAGAGGAGAGGAGAGGAAGGGAATGGCGATCAGCCCACTTTGCCCTTTTGCGTGACCCGAGGAGAAGTCAAACTAGTGCTGCCATCTGCCTCTTGTAGCAAGGTTTCTTGTGTATTGTCGAGGAAGTTGTCAGACAAGACTGAAGTATACAGCGTTCTGAAACTTGTTTTAGTTGATTTTCTTATAAGGATCTGCATATTTGAACTCATGATAGGCACAATTTTAAGTTGTAAGATCTTGAAGTTACTAAGATTCATAAAAAGTCTAATGCACGACACATAGTTATATTTCAAATAAACTACGTTTCACAGTATAACCAGCTCAATTTTCAAAATGGCGCAATGTTGGGAATGCCGATCAACGTAATCGGTTTACCATCATGGTGATCGCCATTTCTAACAAACTTTCGGAATACTTCTCCAGCAAAAAATTATAAAAGAGGCTAGACCTAAGATAGGTAATAAGTCTACTTGAGTCAAACACTGAAACTTTGGTATCGGTGCAACCTTTGTGGATCGTGAGTGCATGCTGACTGTACTGCTGTGGACTCACCATGTGGATATATCTGTGATGTGTCTTTGAAAAAACTTCAATAAAACATTCAGTTGACGTTTCTCAATCTTTCGAAGGCGCAGTTTAGCAACACACACAAAAAAAAACAAAAAAAAAAAACATGAACTGCCTATGGTACTGTGTGTGTTTATTAAGCTTGTACTGGTGATCGTCATTACCAACATGTGATGGGAATGGCGACCAAAGTAGCAATTTGAGTTTTTTCCATCGCGCTCCCGAACTGAAAGAATGATGCTCTTTTAATTTTACACAATTATTGTCGAAGGATTGGAATATATATTTGCAAATTTGTTTCAATATATTTTGCAAATGAAACTAGTAATAACCCATTTTTCTTAGGTGATCGTCATTGCCCACCTCTCCCCTATATATATATATATATATATATATATATATATATATATATATATATATATATATATATATATATATGGTGGTGGCTACCCCTCTTATGTCCATGATGCACCCCCCTAATTGCCTATCCGTAGGTGTTCTTCCATGAAAAAATCTTTTCGATTAATTTTTACACCCCCTCAAACATATTTATATAGATTTTTAACCCTCCCAAATATTTCAATGACGCAGTTTGCATCATAGCCCCTCTTTGCGGGCACCCCTGTATATATTGTTATGTATCATTACAGTCGGTGTTCGTGGACTGTATTATTTTGAACACAAAGATTGTTGCACAATATACTATTTATTATATTGTAAACACACAACTAAATACACTAATTGCTATACATAAGCAACTACACACTATGCAGTCACACACGCCACGTTGACACTTGTAAAAAAAACCTATCAATTCTCCAGTGTTGCCAAATACAAAACAAAAGAATAATGAAATGCGGCCGAACATACCGCCCACCTTGAAATATCATTTCAACAGTACATATTATTCTACACATTACTTTACAATACACATTCTACATATTATTCTTCATTAAATGGAAGAGGAGAAATTTTTACAATTGGTCGTTTGAAGACACCTTTGCTAGTTTTAATAGTAACAGTTCTAACAATATTATCTACACCAGGATGAACAGCAACTACTCTTGCTAAATTCCAATGCTGAGGAGATGTCTTATCTTCCTTCACTAATACTAAATCATTGACTTTGATATTAGCATGTTTACACCACCATTTTGGCCTTTGTTGCAGCCGAGACAAATATTCTGTTTGCCAACGGTTCCAAAAATGTTGGAACAATCTTTGAGTTAATTGCCAGCGTGACAAATGATTGATTTTTAATTCACACAAATTTGGTTCAGGTATTGCTACTAATGCATCATGAATTAAAAAATGACCAGGAGTTAATACCTGATAGTCATTGGGATCAGAAGATAGAGCAGTTAATGGTCTAGAATTTAAACAGGCTTCAATCTGACACAAAACTGTATACATTTCTTCAAATGTAAGTACAGTGTTACCAACTACACGTCTCAAGTGGTACTTGACAGACTTTACACCAGCTTCCCATATTCCTCCAAAGTGAGGTGAGGATGGTGGATTAAAATGCCAATTTATAGATTGCATACTGAGGTAATTACATACAGACTCTTTAGAATCACCATTCGTTACAAGTTTCAGTAAGGATTTTAATTATATGTTTGCACCTATGAAATTTGAAACACAATCACTGTAAATATCAGTAGGTTTTCCTCTTCTAGCTATAAAACGTTTCAAAGCTGCAATAAATGACTCTGTTGAAGCATCACTTACCAATTCTAAATGGATTGCTTTGACACTGAAACAAATGAAGAGTGCTACATAACCTTTGAACAATTTTGAATTTCGACTTTTCATATTTTTTAACATTAGTGGACCTGCATAATCTAAACCGCAATGCAAAAATGGACGAGTTGGTGTTACTCTACCAACAGGAAGTTGACCCATTAATTTAGAGGCTGTTACACTTGACTGTTTGTGACATGTTACACAACCTTTTACAATCTTCCTTACAAAGTCACGACCACCAATAATCCAAAACTTTTGTTGCAAAACAGATAAAAGTAACTGTGAACCTGCATGAAGATGCTTTATATGTTCAGATTTTACAAGAAGTTCTGTAATTCTAGCATGTTTTGGAAGTAAGATAGGATATTTGAAATCATATGTTACACTAGCATTTTACAAGCGACCTCCAACTCTCATGACATCATTTTCATCAAGAAATGGATTTAAACACAATAGTTTGCTATTATAAGGTAAAGGTTTTTTCATACGTAAGTATTTTATCTCAAGTGGATATTCAGATTCTTGAGCTTGTTTTATCCAATGTATTAATGCATTTGACAACTCCTTTGTAGTTAATGGTCCACTACATCTTAACTCCTGTTTACTTTTACTATTCCTAATAAATCTTTTACACCAAGCAGTAACACGAACTAACTTCGATAATGATGAAAATTTATCTACTATTGTACAGTCAACCTTAATGTGCATGTTAACAGTTGAAGACTTTTGCTCACATTGAACAGAATCTAGACTTTTGCAATTAATATTTACAATAGGTAACTCTGATTCCATCAACCACTTTGGCCCATTCCACCATAGTAAATAAGACTCTAATTGTGACGGATTCAAACCACGAGAACTACAATCAGCTGGGTTGTCTTTGCTCGATGTGTGCGCCCATTTAATAAAAATTGATTGTTTGATCTCAGATACCCGGTTAGCCACAAATGTTTTCCATTTACTCGGACATGAAGAAAGCCATGCTAACACAATAGTAGAATCTGTGTAACAGACAACCTGTTCAAACTTGATTAACATTGCCTTAATGACCGTATTGACTAACCTACATAACAATACTGCAGCACACAATTCTAACCTAGGTATTGATACTTGCTTTATAGGGGCAACTTTGGTCTTTGCGGCAATCAGGTATACTTGCACATTTCCAGATGTATCTATACAACGTACATATGCTACTGCAGCATACGCCTTTTCACTGGCATTTGAGAACCCAATTAGATCATATTTCACAATGTTTTCAGAAGAAATACACCTTTTGATCTTAATCTGTCTCAACAATGGCAATTCTTGACAATATGCTTCCCACGAGCGAGCAATATCATTTGAAAGTACGTCATCCCATTCAATTTTTATTTTCCATAATGATTGTAGCAACAATTTTGCAACAATGGATACTGGAGATAACCAACCAAGCGGATCATACAATTTTGCAATATCAGATAGTAACATTCGTTTTGTCATTACTGACTTATAAGTGGGAACAACAATAGAAAATGAAAATGAATCACTTGATGGATTCCACTGTATACCTAAAGCTTTTACATTCTCATCTTCATTAAAACAAATTAACGACTGAGTTTCTCTTAAGTGAGAAGGTATACTATTTAACACATTCCTGTCGTTAGTAGACCATTTTCTTAATTCGAAACCACCTTTTTGTAATAATGCTGTTAATTCTGAGTACAATACCATTGCCTCACTACTATCAGCTGCACCTGAAACTAAATTATCAACAAAGAAATCATTCATGACTAATTCTGCAGCTCTGGGATAACAATAACCTTCATCTACAGCTAACTGTTGCAAACACTTTACAGCAAGATATGGAGCCGAACTGGTTCCATAAGTAACAGTTAACAATCTAAAATCACTAATAGGTTGGTCAACTGTTTCTCTCCACACTATTCTCTGGTAATCAGAATCAGTTTGATCTACCTTAACTTGTCTGTACATTTTTGCTATATCAGCACACAATGCAATTGGATGAGTTCTGAACCTTAATATTAATGGGATAATATCATCTTGTAATTTTGAACCTACCATTAAGTTGTCATTGAGAGATATTCCATTGCTAGTTTTAGCACTACCATCAAATACAACCCGCAATTTAGTGGTAGAACTACTTTCATTTAAGACACAATGATGCGGCAGATAATAAGATTCAGATACAAGCTTATCAAGTTCTACATCAGGAATTTTTTCCATGTGACCTAAGTCTAAGTACTCCTTCATGAAATCACAATATTGTTTACATAAATCAGGATCTTTCTGTAACTTACGTTCCATCTGGCATAATCGCTTTACTGCTGTGTCCCGTGATACACCTAGAGGCTCAACATTTTCTTTAAAAGGCAATTTTACAATATATTTGCCATCAACATCACGTTTGAAAGTTTCAGCAAAATACTGCTCACATTTTTGCTCTTCAACGGATAAATGTTGTACAGTTGGCAACTCCTCTACTTCCCAGAATCTTTGTAATGTTTTATTGAGATCAACAGAAACAAAATATGACTGAACACTTGATGTGTTATTCGTTAAGTTAATCTGACCACACAATACCCAACCTAACACAGTTTCAATGGCAGACGGAGCTCCATTCGTACCTACGTGTCTCCCACTGAGCAACAATAATGGGAAAACATCAGCACCTAACAACACATCAATAGGGCCGCTTTTATTAAACTGTGGATCTGCTAAGTTTACTTGTTTTACAATTTCCCAATTACCTATATTTTGAATAGTTACTCTGGGTAAGTTACTTGTGATTCTTGGGACTACTATTGCTTTAGTATGAATATTATTATTACTGTACAATGACTGAAAACACAAATCAACTATTGCATGAGAATTTCCAACGTTAGAACCAGTAACACCTGATATGCTCATATTTATTTTCTCTTTGTTTATGCGTAATTTCTGGACGCAACGTTCAGTTACAAACGATAATTCACTACCACAGTCGATAAGTGCACGAAATTGTATCAGCTTATTTGCATCATCTTTGATATTTATGACAGCGGTGGACAACAACACCTGAGGAATTAGTTTTTGATTTATAGAATGAGAACAATTTACATGATCTGCTTTATCCTTATTTTCAAAATGCAATAAAGTATGATGTTTTTTGTTGCAAGTGTGGCAACCCTGCTTCACATTACACTTATTTACGGAACAATTTAAGGTCAAACAATTGAAACAAAGCGAATTCTTTTTCACAAAACTATGCCTATCATTCACTGACATATTTATGAACTTTTGACACTTATATAGCTTGTGGTTATTTTTACACATGATACATGACACAATTGGACTTGAATGATGCACTAACGTGTTGCTCTTTTTGTTTGTTTTTAAAGCAGACGTGTCTGCCGGTGACCTTGCACTCACTGCAGCTAACGCTTTGGCACGTTGTAATATGAACTCTTTCAGCTGGTCGAAAGTTGGTTGTTCGTTTTTCTTCAATGAAAGCTCCCATTGTTTTCTGGTGTTTTTATCTAGCTTCTCACTCACATGGTAAATTAAAATCACATCCCAATGTTCCACTGGGAGGCCCAAGGATTTAAGTTCACACACACACTGAACACTATTGTCAACCAATCTTCGTAACTCACCTGATGACTCATTCTTCACAGCTGGTTGAGTAATTAACTTGCTCAAAATATGATTCGCTAGCTCCCTCACATCTTCATATCTTGATTTAAGTAACTCCCATGCTACTTTATAGTTATCATCAGATATGGAAATAGACTGCAACAATATAGCAGGTTCCCCTGATACAGCTGTCTTCAAATACTGCAACTTTTGAGCATTTCCTAATCGATTGTTATTATGAATAGCAGCAACAAATAAGTCACGAAACGATAGCCAATCTTGCACTCTACCACAAAATGTAGGAAGTTCTAAGTCTGGCAAATTTACATCTGTGCACTGTTTATTAGATGTATTTACCTGTTCAGTATTAGGTGACTGCATATTGTACAAAATTTCTAAGACAGAGTCCAACTTATTTTGCACTTCATTAAATTCTCCGTCATATGTTGCAAACCCACTTTCACCACCCACAGAAATGAACTTTGTAATGAGCTCTGTGCAATCGCCATGTAATTGCGTAGCACGTTCAGTGTATAACTTAATACTGAAGTTAGGCTTGTCTTTATTCTCGTTCACTTTATGTATTAACCTTGTTACTTCACGTTTCAAGACAGTTTTCTTACCTATGAGCTCTTCCATTGTTATAATTCTGCACCACTTTGACAATGCACTACAAAATGAAGATACTGCGCCACAAGTTCGCAAACCACGCACATGTACAGTACATGCACAACTGGAACAAAATCCGGTCGGTAAGGACCACTTTAATGTTCGTGGACTGTATTATTTTGAACACAAAGTTTGTTGCACAATATACTATTTATTATATTGTAAACACACAACTAAATACACTAATTGCTATACATAAGCAACTACACACTATGCAGTCACACACGCCACGTTGACACTTGTAAAAAAAACCTATCAATTCTCCAGTGTTGCCAAATACAAAACAAAATAATAATGAAATGCGGCCGAACAGTCGGGGTAATGAAATTTTTGTTTGGAGGGTCCAAGATTTTTTGAACGTACTGTATAGTTTTAGTTTTTTCAATATATATTCTTCGGTCCATGTAGTATATTTATTTGTTCCTTATTCAAACCAAAATTAATGTGAAAGCTTTGAATAACCCAGTAGGAATTATATTTTGGGGAATAATATCTCTATTTATACATTATTTTAATGTAAACCCTGTATATGGGCATTTTAAATGGATAAGTATTGAAATTATACACTTTAATGCTATACGAAAACATAGGCCAGCAATTGGATAAAATTCTTGAAATTAACCACATATCTGATATTTGGCACAATAATTTAGACCCCCTTCGTCCCTCTGAGATGCCAATATTCTCCCACAAATCCGGTTTCATCCAGTTTTTACTATTTTCTATTCGCTTTATATTTTCCGCCGCCAAAACTCTTTGTACTGATTGGGACTATTTCCGAAGCTCTTGTATTAAGGCGCGCTTCTTGTCATTTTGCTATCTGGAAGGCATCGAGCAACAACCTGCTAGTCTCACTTCCGAAATATATATATATATATATATATATATATATATATATATATATATATATATATTTAAACATGGTGTCTTACTTTCCGATCTGCCCTAGTAATTAGTTTTAAAAAATTAGAGCGAGAAAGATTAGTGCCCTGGTTCGTACATTTTATTTACACACATAAAGGTGAAGCCAAACTAATGGATTTTCTTAAATAATTTTTCTTTACCTATAAATGGTTTATTGGCACACTTCCCACAACCTGTGATTCTAATGTTGCACAGTGTTAAAGCTTATGTTTCAACTTCAAATAATAATAATAATAATAATAATAATAATAATAATAATAATAATAATAATAATAATAATAATAATAATAATAATAATGAACACAAGAGTACTAAAAATAAAAAAAAGAATTTGGTGGGTCCTGACAACCCTTGCAGTCACCTTACGCTGGCAAAATGATGCTAATGTGCAGCCAACACACTTGTGACAATATAAAAAATAAAGGAAAGCATAATGAATTCGTTTTATTCACTCCACGTCTGTGAAGTTGTCCCGCCCACCTAATTAATTTTTCTTTTTCTTATCTACATCGTTAGTTTATCGTTAGTTTACGTTAGTTTTGCTAAAATTATCGTTAGTTTCGAAAAAAATAAAATGTTTATTCAACAAATAAATGGGCAGGCCAACTTCACGTTTCCCCGCCCAGAAACGAATTTCAAAAGTTTTTCATATCACATCGTTAGTTTATTGTTAGTTTACGTTAGTTTTGCTAAAACTATCGTTAGTTTCGCAAAAATAACGATTTTACTCAAGAAATAAAGTTTCCCGCCAACTGTCAATTAGCCCGCCCATATTAAATTCTCATAAAATTTCAACTCATATCGTTAGTTTACGTTACTTTACCTAAAATCAACGTTTTTTTGCAAAAATAACGATTTTATTCGAGAAATAAGGTTTCCCGCCAAATGTAAAATTAGCCCGCCCATAAAGAATTATCAAAAGTTTCCATCTCACATCGTTAGTTTATCGTTACTTTACGTTAGTTTTACTAAAACTATCGTAAATTACGCAAAAATAACGATTTTATTAGAGAAATAAATGGGCTGGCCAACTTCATGGTCCCCCGCCCACAAACAAATTTCTAAAGTTTTTCATATCACATCGTTAGTTTATCGTTAGTTTACGTTAGTTTTGCTCAAACTATCGTTAGTTTCGCAAAAATAACGATTTTATTCGAGAAATAAAGTTTCCCGCCAACTGTGAATTAGCCTGCCCATATTGAATTCTCATAAAGTTCGAACTCATATTGTTAGTTTACGTTAGTTTTGCTAAAACTATCGTTAGTTTCGAAAAAATAACTATTTTATTCAAGAAATAAAGTTTCCCGCCAATTGTGAATTACCCCGCCCATATTGATTTCTCATAAAATTCCAGCTCATATCGTTAGTTTATCGTTAGTTTACGTTAGTTTTACTAAAACTATCGTTAGTTTCGCAAAAAATAACGATTTTATTCAAGAAATAAAGTTTCCCGCCAACTGTCAATTAGCCCGCCCATATTGAATTCCCATAAAATTCCAAATCATATCGTTAGTTTATCGTTGGTTTACGTTAGTTTACCTAAAATCAACATTTGTTTTGCAAAAATAACGATTTTATTCGCGAAATAAGGTTTCCCGCCAAATGTAAAATTAGCCCGCCCATAAAGAATTATCAAAAGTTTCCATCTCATATCGTTAGTTTGTCGTTAGTTTACGTTAGTTTTACTAAAACTATCGTTAGTTTCGCAAAAATAACGATTTTATTCAAGAAATAAAGTTTCCCGCCAATTGTGAATTATCCCGCCCATATTGATTTCTCATAAAATTCCAGCTCATATCGTTAGTTTATCGCTAGTTTACGTTAGTTTTGCTCAAACTATCGTTAGTTTCGCAAAAATAACGATTTTATTCGAGAAATAAAGTTTCCCGCCAACTGTGAATTAGCCCGCCCATATTGAATTCTCATAAAATTCCAACTCATATCGTTAGTTTATCGTTAATTTACGTTAGTTTTGCTAAAACTATCGTTAGTTTCGCAAAAAATAATGATTTTGTTCAAGAAATAAAGTTTCCCGCCAACTGTGAATTAGCCAATCCATATTGAATTCTCATAAACTTCCAACTCATATAGTTAGTTTAACGTTAGTTTACGTCAGATTTGCTAAAATTAACGTTTGTTTGCAAAAATAACGATTTTATTCGAGAAATAAAGATTCCCGCCAAATGTAAACCCTAACAGCACATTCACATAGCAGTCATACGTAAGAAGTATATAAGGCACATACTGGACACAATATCATGTACCTGAGGGAACATGATAGGCGTATGCCTGCTATGTAATTGTCTTGTTAGGGTTTACATTTGGCGGGAACCTTTATTTCTCGAATAAAATCGTTATTTTTTGCAAAACAAACGTTAATTTTAGCAAAACTAACGTAAACTAACGTTAAACTAACGATATGAGTTGAAATTTTATGAGAATTCAATATGGGCGGGCTAATGCACAGTTGGCGGGAAACTTTATTTCTCCAATAAAATCGTTATTTTTGCGAAACTAACGATAGTTTTAGCAAAACTAACATAAACTAACGATAAACTAACGATGTAGATAAGAAAAAGAAAATTTCGTTAGGTGGGCGGGACAACTTCACAGACGTCACCTCGCCCCACTCCACTCTCCACCATAAAACCACATTATATGCACATCATTAGGGATGGCCAAAATTTTCCGGAATCCGGTTCGCGGAAAATGTATTTTCCGAAATCGGAAATTTTACTTTCCGGATTTAAAAAAAAAACGAAATTTAGAACAATTCCGGATTTCGAAAAAATTCTGATATCAGAAAAAGTCCCGAATTTGGAAAAATTTTGGATCTTTTCCGAAATTGATTTTTCCTGATTCCGGAATGTTTCCGAAATCCGGATTTTTTCGAATTGCGGAATTTTACCGTTTTTACTTCCCGAAAATTAAAAAATTCCGTAATTGTCCATCCCTACCCATCATTTTTGTTGCACACATCATGTACAGCAACGAGAATTCTGCTTCTAAACCAATTCAGTGAAAATATATTTTTTCTTATATGGAATTGTCCTGAAAATAAATGTAATTTACGTCAAAAAATTGAGACTCAAAAAATTGACCTACTTTGCCCCCCTCCCCAACCCCATGTAAGAAACAAGTACTCATACAGAGTATTATCATGTAGTGGACTGCTTCGTTGCTTCACATACCAATTTTTATGAGTACCTCCAAGGTAGGGGGGTACTTTCCCAAAAAAACTGATGCAAAAAAGAGAAAAGAACACAAAATTTATCCTCCCCCTCCGCCGTGGTACCTTCCAAATGCATGCAATGCATACCAGCTGAAAGTTTCGTCCTTCAGAAATACATAGATACCAAAATTTTCTTTCTATCTTAATTAGATGCTGAGCTATTGAGGTTTAAAATCTTAACGCAGCAGTTGCTTTAATAGCCACTAACTCAACAGATGGTGCGGAATGTTGTGTATTTACAAAACATATTCCTATGAGCTTAGATTTGAAGTAGGTAATTTAATACATGCAAATATTTTAATATATTACATATTACAACTTTTATTATTTATAAACGAAAATATTTCTTTTTCATTACTATCAATGAGAGTAAAATTATAAGGTCACTGAAAATTTGCTGCTCAACGTACAGAAAAGTTCTGCCGAGTGACAATTTCTTTAATAATAAGCCAGTCACAGTAGCTTGTGCTAAGATATATTAGTGTTTTATAACATATCTGGTTTATCTATACATATAAAAATCAAAGTCATTATGTGACTAAATAACTCTTGAACCACTCAACAGATCTCGATCAAATTTTCAACATAGATGAGGTTCGAGCCTGGGGTGGATTTTGTCATTTCACTTTGATGGTGCAACTTAGGGGAGGGGGAGGAGAGATATATAAAAATGATCGAAAATGACGGATATCCCTTTGGAGTTCTAGTACTTATTTTTATGTACTAAAGTAGTTTCTTCATGATTCGATTAAAAAAGAAGCAATAAAGTTTTTAGTTCGTTTTTCGTTGTTTTTTAAGTCTACAAGTATTTTAGAACACGTTACGTATGGTTTCACGCCTTTCTGCGTCGAGACATAAGAGGTGATGACGTCAAAACTTTAAAAGAATATTTTTGTTAGGCCTATTTTTATTATTTTTGGCGGGCTTACTTTTGCACTTAGAAGGTTGAAATTAGATGGAGACATGTAATTTGTACCGTTTGAAAGGGTGTTCTATTCTGAAGAGAATGATGTACGAGTACGACTCGTGATCTTAGGATAAATAGGGATGTCTCAGGAAATTTCTACCCAAGATCCTGTTTTATACGGTAATCTGGTGTATTGCGGTATATTACTTTTGGCAGGCTTACTTTTGCATCTAAATACAGTAGTTCTCAAAGTGGGGCACGAGGACCCGTTGGGGTCCGAGGGACCTGGCAAGGGGGTCCGCGATGCCTAAAAATTGAAATGTGTTGTAATAAAATATAAGTTACAGCTGTTATACAAGAAGTATTTTTAAGATTAAGAAAGTTTAACTATGCGAAGTACGAGTACAAAACGATAACTATTCATCATTTCCAGTGCTCAAGGATTGCATTGATTCTTCAGGTGAAAAACTCTCTGTTGAAATGCACAAAGCACTTGTAGGACACTTGAGAGCATTAGCTGCAAGTTTTTGAGAATATTTCCCTGTCCCACAACCTGGTAATGGTTGGAATAAAATTCCTTTCACTAATGTAGAAATCCATTACATACATGGACACTAACACAGAACAAGAACAGCTATTGGAACTATCCTATGATACTTCATGGAAAAACGTTTTCAAAGAAAATGAACTTTGTAGCTTTTAGTTGCGTGTGCGTTGTGAGTATAAAGAGTTGTTTAAGAAGACATTGCAGCATTCAAGTGCGCCCATCAGGGGGGAAGGTGGGGCGCTCACCCCCTAGAGAAAATTGTACTTCGGAATATCGAAAACCCAATAGAATTTTTACATTACTTACAGCAAAATTTGAACATATATTTGAAATGTCCCTTATACTTGCCCCCCCTTGGAAACCCCAATATGGGCGCCCTTGGCAGCATTTGATGTATTTCCCTACCACTTACTTACGTGAGCAGATCTTTCTGCTCTTTGCAGTATTAAAACCTTAAAGCGAAATCGTTTTAATGTGAAATCGGACCTGATTCATGGTGACAAAACTTATTTTAGATTTCAATACAATTATGAAAACACAAAAAATTTCATTCTTTACATTAGTGACCGCACATTTGAAAATATTGTTTATCAAGTGGATTTCCTTCTTCTAATTATTTTTTTTTTAAGATATTGATTTTCAGTGTTGAAGGTTACTGTATTTTCAACTGAAATTTCGTTCATTAGGAAACAATTATGTATCTTCACAATAATTTACTTATTGCATTATTACAGTGTACAAAATTCCAATTTTCCCACCCCGCATGCACCGTCCCAGAGCCAATGGGGGTTGAATTTCTAACTAAAAGCGATCGGAATTTCACCATTGATCTCAGCGATCCCAAAAACTATGAAATTTAAACTAATATCGATCATTTTAAAGAATTTTTATATGTCCCGATAACCCTCCTCTGTGATCCCCTAGTTCGAAATTGAAAAAAAAAAAACCGCTTCGTCTTGTTCTCGGACCGGGACCGGATTATCAGTGACCAAAATTTGGTAACTCTCGGTCCATTCGTCTGGCCACATTGCAGCACACACACAAATTCTTTATTTTGTTTATATTAGATCTTTACGCGATAATTTGGGCATGCGCCTATAAAGTAAGAATGCACAATGTGTTAGGGAATTATTTCAAGCAAGAAAGATGATAAAAATACTTTAAAAAAAATGAAAATGAAATATTTCAGTTTAACGTTATAGCCTTTGGGCTAAGGGAGACTATGACTAAGGCACGTGAATGATGGTGGAAGAATTGATAGAATGAGAAAGTGGGAGGAAATGGGAGTACCCCGAGTAAACCCACGGACACGATGTTGCCCACTACAACTTACTTGGCCGGGGAACGAACTAGGGACCCTACTCGCCAGAAGCAAGCGCTCTACCACTGAAATATAGTTCCCCCTATTTTTAAAATTGTTTACCTATTATGCGACTGCACGAAAAGTTCTCCCAGTGGGTAAGTCCTTTACAATGACCTCATGTAGATTGGTTACAGTATGTTCACTGCCTTAGTCGGATGCTTTATTAGTACTAACCTCACTACTCCTAACTTACTAAACTACTAGTAGTAGTATCGATGGCATTTTTTAAATGAAATTCTTCAGAAGATGGCGGGTCTTAATGGAACAAATCCCGAAAGGGTTTCCCAACTCATTCTACGCTGTTATATTTATGCAGTACGGTATGCCCCAAAAAATTGTGTAGATTAATTATATGCGTACCAAGTGATGAGCATAATTTATGTTAATACCAATCAGACATAATAATAATAATAATAATAATAATAATAATAATAATAATAATAGAAGCAGCAGTTAGATTAGGTTACGATATGTTTAGTTAGTAGTAGCATTGGCGTAACTAGTATACTTTGCTGGGGTGTCCATGGTCCCTTACTTCTGAATATTGCAATGGCTATGTGTAAATTGACGTAAAAATATCACATTATTTTCGTCAAATAAAACATTGGGGGACAGGACCCCTCTTGTTAAGCTTATAAGTAAGGTAGTAGCAGTAGTAGTAACAAGAGTAGTAGTACATTTCTTCCGTTAATACCCGCCCCATCCTTCTCCTCATAGTAGTAGCAGTAGTAATAGGCTACGTAAGCTAACATTACGGTAGGTTCAATTCACGGCGAGTATTAATGGAACTTAACTCTTATTAGTAGTAGGTCATAACTTACGTTACATTCAGCTAAATATGTGAAAAACATATACGAGCTGACCACTAAAAGCAGCCGTTCTATCGGGTCCGTATATTGTGTTATTCCGAGCTTAAGATGAATTTCGCTATGTTTCAACGTGTATTGCAAATATAGCAACTCTCATTTACAAACAAACGTCTATTGTAAACATTACGTGAGTACTGAAAATTAACAAGAGGTAACACCTTCACACAGTACTTGTAATAGCTTAACCCTTACCTTTTTATCTAAGTGATCACATTCACTCCCAATTAGTATATTTAACACGGCTATGATTTGTGGATCTGTGTTGTGAATTTAACACAATTTTTTGCTTCTCCGCTCAGCCAAATTCCAGTAAACATTTGAAGTCCACGTAGCGACTGAACACAGTCCTGCCAGATTGTAGTATGTTTTATTCTCTTGAAAATACTGTGTTTTACACCAGTACGTACGTACATTGCCTCTCTCCAGATTGTAAATAGCAGCGTCCTCCTGAAAATGAAGTTTATATTGTTATTTTCCAGTTGTACTGCAGGAATCTCCTGCAGTCCACACAAAAATCCGTACGTATTGTAAATATTGTCTTTATTATGCTTTCATTCTCAGCAGGTGATTGAATCCTGCTTGACTCTATTCGTATATGACGTCATATTGCTTCGCGTTACCAGTCGGCAGGATGTGCCATACGTGTAACAAGTTATACATGTAGAGACAACATGCATACGTAGCAAACCTCCAGAATTCTGACACTTTCACTTTGTCATTCCTTGTAATGTAGACACGTCTAATCACAAATTTCATTGAACGTGAGTTTCTTACGTATTACGTGTGTTTCACACGTATTTACGCGTGTAGCCTACTTCGTACTGTAAAAGTTGCCTTTACATTCACGGCAATATATACATTTTCTTTTTTTCAGTGTGGGGCGTACAAGAAAATGTTTGATTGAATGAAATATATTGAATTTTGTAAACCAGGCGCCACAGATTTTTGAACGGCACCTAAATCGAGTTTTAGTTTTTTTTTTTTTTTTTAACGAAATAAGCTCATCATACTGAGTTAAATGATAGTTTGGGTTTGGCTACACGATATGTAGTTCTTAAAGTATGGGGTGTAAAAGATAATATTTGATTGAATGAAATATATTGAATTTTGTGGATCAGGGTCTACAAAATTTTTGAACTTTCCCTAAATCTAGTTTTCATATTTTTGCGCAATAAACACACCATACAGAGTAAATTGCTAACTTTGTTTTGGCAACCTATGTGTAGTTCTTGAGGTATTGAGGTGTACAAGAAAATGTTTGACTGAATGAAATATTTTTGATTTTTTGAATCAGGGGCCAAAAAAATTTTTGAACGCCCCCTAAATAGGGTTTTCGTGTTTTTGCGTAATAAGCACGTCATACTGATTTAAGTGATAGTTTGGGTTTGGCTACACGAATTGTAACTCTTAAATTATGGGGTGTACAAGATAATGTTTAATTGAATGAAATATAATGAATTTTGTGGATCAGGGCCTACAAAATTTTTGAACTTCCGCTAAATCTAGTTTTTATATTTTTTTCGGAATAAACACATCATACAGAGTAAATTGTTAACTTTGTTTTGACTACATTATGTGTAGTTCTTGAGGGATTGAGGTGTACATGAAAATATTTGACTGAATGAAATATTTTTGATTTTTTGAATCAGGGGCCACAAATTTTTTGAACGGCACCTAAATCTAGTTTTAATATTTTTTTCCGAAATAAGCACATCATACTGAATTAAGTGATAGTTTGGGTTTGGCCACACAATATGTAGTTCTCGAGATTTAATGCCTACAAGAAAAAATTTGCCTGATATATGTTGAATCATTTGATCCAATAAACTGTAAACTTATTATTCTAATTTAGGTTATACATGTTCTATTAACTTTCATTCTTAATATTGGAAGGTAGACTCGATTGCCCCTAAAATACGCCCCTGCACAGAATCAGCCTCAAACACTCGTTTAAACAAATATCTTGAAACAAAATATAATACACTTAACTGTTTATCAAATGTTAATTTTTTCGTCAACTTTTCAAAATCCTATAGAAAGGTAGTAAGAGAAATCTTACTGTAGCAAAATTAATGGAAGCAATTACGCACACTATTAGCAATCAAAATTCACAAGAATATTTCCAAATGCGTCAGATGTCCCATTTCAGCAAGAAATATAACCATTTTTCGGAAACTACAGCATTATCATGCTTCTACATAGCCTACCAGAAAAGAAATGGTATGATGCAGTCATCGATTTTTGTTGGGTATTAGAGATTTAGACGGGATTAGAAATTATGTTGTTCGTACGAAAATGTGGCACGGTTGGAAGCTTTTTATTTCTTATTTATTTTTTTTTAAAGTTTATGTCTTAAGGGCTCAAAGCGTCAAGGGAAAAATCAGTTCAATTTTTGGCCGGCTCACGCTGCTTACTCAACACCTAGTGTATATACTAAATTTGTTGTTCATACGTAAGCGTTTCGGGGAAAGAAAATGATAAGCACCACCTACGATGAAATTAAGTTATTAGGTGCAATAGGTTAGATTCGGTCCACAGAACAGTTTGTAGTTTAATTTCAGAAATGCACCTGCAGAGCAGGGGGGGGGGCTTGTTCGGTATCTGTTATTGCATAGCATTGCATAAGAATATTAAACATTATATTCCAGTTTGCTCGAAAGTTAGAAGACGTGACATTTCATTGTCATCTTCATATTTCATGATTATTTCATGTTATAATTTTTTGATCGTGTCCCTGAGATTTCATGACAGGAATTACATACTATGTATTGGCCATGCTGCTGAAGTAATTTATATTAATAAGTTGACTAGTGGACATATTTTGCAGCTTGCCAGACAGCAATTTTTCCTATATTGTAAATTATTCGTGTAAGAAGTTAGGTTGAATTAACTGAATTATGCGCGGCGAAAAGTACAGAAACTACTTTTAGACGCAGTGGGACACTGTACACATTACCTACACTCTTTGAACACCTCCAGATGACACAAGTCACCCTTTGTAGATACTGTGTTGTACAAGTATGTCCCATATGTGTGTTCAAAATGTGTAAAATGGATATCTTCATTTTGTGTTTCAACACTTTTCGGATAATAAACGCTTTTGGATACGCAAAGCACACTTTATAAACACACATTTCATATATTTCTCCCTCAACATCTGTACTAAAAGTGTTTAAATGCTATTTTAGTTTTTGCAGTGAGGGAGAACATGCTCACAACCACTGATTTTTATATATACATATGGCATGATCAATTCCTTGGGCGTTACCCTGTCAGAAAATTAAGAACTGAAGAGAATAAATATAGTCACAAAGTAAGGAATTAAAAGGATAAATAACAGCTGGCAACAATGTAAATTCCCGAGCCAGCTGAAATGTTCGTTCTTGCCTAAGCTTGGTCTCAAATATCATCGGAGCTGGCACACAACGGCTAAGTGATTACGAAAACACAGTAATCGACGATAGATCCCAATGGATTCGATAGTAATCTCAGTAATCTTCAACGTTTTGCCTTCTCACTCCCATATCAATGGGGATTGAATTTTGACTTTACCGGTATCTAGAGTGTGGCTAGTCCTCTCAGCAACTCAAAAAACTATGAGTTTGAAACTAATATTGGTTATTTGTTTACTATTTTTGCATAACTCCTTTCCCAACTCGCAGGGTTGATAATTGCTGCTGAACGTAATCTTACACAGCATCGGAAGTGTCACTATTCATTTCAACAATCCCTAAACTTGCACTTAACACTAGTATCGATCATTTTGATTATTTTTACACGTTCTCACACTCCTTAGGAAACTAAGAGATTTTACCCACACTGGAAGCTGGACTTGAACGGAATCTGGACTGTTACAAATTTTCTCAACGATCCCGAAAATGATTGATTCGACACTAATATCAATCTTTCCGATTATTTTACATGCCACCCCTCTCCCCAGGCGTGCAGACAGGAGTTAAACTTGGACTTAAGTGCCATAGGAAGTGTCACGATTCACCTCAGCGGCCTAGAAAACTATGGATTCGACACTAATATCGGTCTTTTTGATCATTTTATACGTCTATCGTACTCCCTAGGTGTGCTAAGGTGGTCTTATGCTTAATGAGGGGCTGAGCTTGGACTTAAACGTCATATGGAGTGTCACGTTATATATATATATATATATATATATATATATATATATATATATATATATATATATAGATAGATAGATAGATAGATGCATGAGGTTTATTCATGCCAAAAAAGTCCTGCTAAGACCGGTTTTTCCAAGCACTCAAATACCTATGAGGTCTATGCCGAACTTCACTGGTCTATTTCGGTCCTCGTGAGGTCTAACCCGGTCCTCGCGAGGTCTAAGTAGGTCCTTTGAGGTCTAAATGTGACTTCAGGGCTGCCAACATACTTTAAAACAACTTCAAGAATCAAAATAAAGATATTGTGTAAAATGCAACATATTAAATTATTTTGCATTTTAAACAAACAAAAATCGCTGAAATTTCGTACCATGGAAATATTAACAGGGAGATATTTTTTGATGTATTATTTAGTGCAACAAAATTAACAGTGTTGCCATCCCAATAACAAGATTTTTCAAATAACACTAAGCAATGTTTTTCTATATTTCAAATTTGCATGTTAAACGAAAACTTACTGCCTTTATTGTTTAATGATGTAAACCGAAGGCGTTGCAGTATCGAAAACATTCAAATTTCAAAGGTCTCTACTACAATAATATGGCAAGTGAATTGCAAGGAAAAATGCATATTGGAAGTACCTTAGTGTCGAATACTACGATGACAATACGACTTATTTCGAAGAAATGGAAACAATGATACATCAAATTCTTTATTTTGAAAAAGGTACTAACTATAACAACAAACCGCATAATAGTTTTTAATAGACACAAAGATTATAAAGCCATTTACAACAATTTGTTAAATCAATCCATACTTACATATGAAAAAACGTTGTTAAAGATTGTTGTAGTGCATAAAATGAAATATCTGTAGGAACCTTTTAAAACACTGTTGGTTTCCTTTGCTTCCATGACATTATATCGATTGTTTTTGAAAATTATATTTATAACAAATTGAGGAAGAAGATGATGGTCGCCAGATTAGTACACGAGCTTAAAAACTCACAGTTTTTAAAGATTTTTATAGTTTCTAACTATTTCAATTTTATATATTTTTTTTTTTACTTTGGTATGATCTTTATGTTATTTAAAAAAAATTCAATTTATCTGGCGTCATCGATAACGTTTATTTACCACGGTTTCTTATTTTAAACTTAAGACCAAGCTATTCGGATCCATGTCCATGCAATTTTGTTAACAGTTTATGTTGCTCTTATATTATAAGCAATTATATTATAAGCAATTACATCATAACAATCTTAGTGATAAAGTGTACTTGGCTATGAGACTTCGACTATTATTATTATTATTATTATTATTATTATTATTATTATTATTATTATTATTATTATTATTATTAACACGAATTGATGAAAAGGAACTACAGAAAATTTTCAGAATTACATAATTTTTAGCATTTTTGCAAGCTTATCTCCATTGTTTATCACATCTCCGGAACAATGTCAGATATCAAATTGCTCTATACTACATTATGATCTTTATATCCATTAAAAAGAATATATGGTTGAACGTAGTATTTTCCAAAGCGGCTTTAAGAAATAAAACATGTTTGATATAATATCGTACGATACTGTACTTTGAACATGAATTCCCCTCATTTAATAGTTTTAACGCATTAATGAAACGATACGGCAATTCGTAATTTTCCATCGACTTCATTTTCTACGAAGTAAAAAAATAAACATTTCAATTATTGGTTGAAACCAGCATTCGATCCAGTTTTTCCAAAACATCGATGTTAGAAAAAAGTTACAAGTCAGAAACACATTTAATACAAACTGCAAAAACTTTTTTGTATTTTCATGTAGCATAGGCTTCAAGAACAAAATGAAATGTAGGAAAAGACAGATGAAATCAACACTTGGAGAATATATTATCTATTCTTGTACAGTCGTGCATTTGTCTCTTTTTTTAAAAAATAATGTATCTTCCTTTTACCCTTCCCTGCAACTTGTTTTTATTTTAGAGTTGACTGCATGATAAGAGTTAAAGCTGTCTCGTCTCTAGAAGATGTTGTGGAAAGGATGTCTTGTTTCGGAAAATGTAATATTTCCATTTGGAGGAGTGCTGTCTCGTCTCGTATCACGTCACGAATACTCTGTATCGTCCCGTCTCGTGAGTAACCCTAGTTGCATGAAGATACAAGTTAAAAGGTGTTAACACATACATAATTGAGTGTTTCAGCACAAACCTAAAATTTTGTATATTCAACCAAAGTTAGTAACGAGGCCCTCAATGGTAGGTGATAGATCGCTCACTTTCGGTGTATGAGATTCCAAGTTCGATCCTAGCTCCTACCCAAGTGGGAATTGTGGAGGGAAAGTTTTGTGTATGAGCTTTCTCGGTGTTCTTCCGTTTTCTGCTAATTTCTTCATTTCACAAGTTTGTTCGGTCTCGTCACCACTGTCTCCTTTAGACTCGTCTGGGACGTTCAAGCCAGAAAGAAGGAAAAGAACTTCAAAGATCCTGCGGCATTTAAGACGTATATCATAATTATACTTAGGAAACATCACAATTTTTGCTCAGCGATTGAAGTTGAACACCCTATTCAACAGCGAGCCTGTTTAAGACGGAGATCTACCGTTCAACGTAGACTCTGAACCTCAAGAGCTCCCGCCGGGGCTTTTCCGTCCTAAAGACTCGTATGCTAACTATATACCACAAGGGAGCTCGTTCGTGGTTATATACAATGCTTGAATTCGTTTATCGACATTGCGGGTAAGTAAAATAACGATCATCATGACACATACTTCTAAAGATGCAATAATTCAAAAGGATACATCGTTTTCTTAACCTCTCCCACTGTGAAAACAGTCGTGGAAATAAAACTTTTAAATTAATAATTTTGACAACAACTAAATTAACGACGTATTTTGTGAGATACCTACAAGTAATCTTTCCGAACGTTCGAGTAAAGTATTGAATGTGTCTAACAAGATATGTACAATGTCAGACATCTGCAAATCCATCAACGACTTCGTTAAAAGAGTTAATATAACATCGTCATACAAATTCACTTAGGATGACAAACTGAGGGATTTAAGAACACAGTTACAAGTGACAACTATAGGGACTATACAGTACTTTAAGTGGGCAACGATTTAAAAAAAAAATAGAAAATATAATAAATTGTAGTTAGTTTTGAGTTAAAATTAGAAGTCAAAAGTTACATATTCCGTTCTGAAATACAACTATCAGATTAAAATTATATGAAAAAAAAAAAAAAAAAACAAATCCAGTGGAATATTTTCGAACTTGAAACCACTAAACACGGTTTGAGGCCGGAAGAAAGCAAACATTCCCTCAAGGGATGTTTCAGTTAGTTTCTTTGGAGATCATTCAAATGGGATTGAGGGTGAATATCTCTGTCGTTCTCCAGTAATTTGCACCCTGATTGTAAGTATTAGGGTACTCTTTATTTTTCGACTTCTGTTTTTTTTTCTTTTTTTTTTAAATCTCACCGCGGATGGTTCCATATCAGACCAAAACAACTCATGAGAAAAATTAGTTCAGTTAAATAATATTACATGGTTCTAAAACCGACCTCAAGTTTCGAATGTATTAACAACACACAATATGAGGCAAAAGTAGCCTACCTTATAAATTTGGAAAGACTAATGTAAGTTAACAACCACATATTATGAAAGTAATACGTATTAAATGTTTATAGATAAGAAGGAAATAACATCAGAGTTAAACGCACCCCAAAACATATCATATGGCACTTTTCAATTAAAAATTTTGCACTTGAACCTTAGATGGAGGACTTCGGGATGGCAACCATTATGGTACTATACAGTAATAAATGCGATTCTACCTTAATTATCCTTATTCAAGATATGATATCACTTCTTCTAACCGTTAGAAACTTACAAGGTACTTTTGCCTCGCATTGTATATTGTAAATCATTGAAAACTTGCGGTCATTTTGGGCACCATTTAATATTATTCAATTGAGCTTATTTTCCTCATGGGTTACTTTGGTATAACATAATATGAAACCATTTTAGGAGGTGAGATTCAAAGAACCTCGGAAGTTGAAAAGTAGGGACCATCCAATGTGAATACAGGGTATTAATGAACTACACCGACAAACTGTAAGAGGTGATTCCTCAGATAAAAAAAAAAAAAAAAAAAAGACAAAAAGTTCCTATGGACCTCTGGGAAAAGCGCATAGTTTCAGAGATAGAGCTGTCCAGAATAGCGAAAAAGCCAAATTTGAAGAGGCCCTATTTCGAATTCGAGAAATCGTGGAGTGGTGGTCTTCATCAGCATAAAGGAAGTCATGCATACACAATCCAAAATGCATAATTCATTAATGTTCAATGGGTGTGTAGAGTATTCTCTAAAGGATGAAATTCCCAGACATGATATCAACCAAATATGATCTGATTTATGATTGGTCCAAAGTAGGCAAATGATCAGCCTTTACAGCAATGAACACGAAATCCTTTGGCGCGATACGGAAGTGTTAAGAATCGTCAACAACACGGACTCTCGTACTCGAGAAAAAGCACGCTGTGATGTTTTCTTTCATATTTATAAGTGAAGAAAACGTGAAATACACCGTGACGAAATGCACCGCATTGCACGTTATTACGGACACTAAAAAACATGGAGCTGCCGGTTCCTAACACTTTTGACTTCCCTTCGAAGTACTGGATGTCGATTCTTGTCAAGGCTTATCTCCTGCCTACTTTGTACCCTCCTTGAAATCAGAGTATATCTGAAAACTCTATTGAGAACATATTTAAGAATTATACCCTGTACAGAGTACCCTGTAAACCCATTGAAAATTGACGTAATATGTATTTTTGAATTCTGTGTGCGTGACTTCCTTTACGCTGATAAGGATCACTATCCACAGTTTTTGGAATTCGAAATAGGGCCTGTTGGAATTTAGCTTTTCCAGATTTTGGACAGCCCTAGATCTAAAACAATGCACTTTTCGCAATAGATCCATATGAACTTTTTTTCCCATATATATATATATATATATATATATATATATATATATATATATATATATATATATATATATATATATGTGTGTGTGTGTGTGTGTGTGTGTGTGTGTGTGTGTGTACATGAAGCGAGAGAGAAACTTTTACCTCCTGATGTTATGCGAGTAATTATAAGCTATACAAGATAGTGAAAAGAAAAGTGAGTTATAAAGTGTAAATAAACGTTAGTTTTTTTTAAGGAAGTTTACGAACATATACTGTAACCATATACGTAATTGCGCAATCTGGTATCAAACTAGCGCTTTCAGGTCCAGGAAGTCAAAAAATATGTAGAACTCATGGTATTACGAGTAGGGTAATGTAATATCTGCAGGTACATTCTCAAACACGTAGGAAAACAATCCCTTTATTATGTGGACCGAAAGCGTTCAATTAAAAATTGACAAATATGGTTCACCCCAGAAAGTGGGCATTAAAGAAATAACGATCATGTCAATAGTGTAAAATACCCAGGTTTGGAAAACTTTCTAATTATGTTTTTTTTTTAAAACTAATTTCATGATGGGGGCCGCGGTGGCTCAGTGGTAGAGCGTTCACCTCTGGTGCTAGGGGGTCCCGGGTTAGATCCCAGTGAACTTTGTGGTGGACAAACACCGTGTGCGTGGGTTTTCTCGGGTTCTCCCGTTTCCTCCCACTTTCTTCATTCCACCATTTAATTCATTGCTCATCATCACCGTCTCCTTTAACCTAACCGGCATAACCGTGGAACGTAAAACTCATTTCATTTTTTTTTAATTTCATGATGCTGAGTCCAATTATGCTATTTAAAAATAATAAATGTAAAAAAATACCTCCAGTCACCTATAGACCTTATGGTATTTGAATGCCTTGGAAAAGAGGTCTAAACGGGCCTATAACGTCCCGTCTAGACCTCATGTGGGTATTTATCTACATCTATTTACGAACGAGACTTAAAATTTGACATTTTTCGGTTACCCATAAACCTTTAGTTGAGGGCAGGGATACACCTACGGAGACAAATTGGGGCTCGACTTCCCACATTACTTCCTGTTCCCCAAATGAAGTTCGACTGTTAGGTCTTTACTTCAACATGTTTATTAAAGCAAATGAATGCTTATAATAGAACAAATAGAAGTGCCCATTCTTCACATGGGAAGAATAAGGTTTAAACGAACATAAAAGTGGAAATTTGAATGTTATAGACACTGCCCCACTTATAGAAACTGCCGAAGTTTTGGAAAGGCTGAAATACGTTTTTGATTAATTTCAATTAAAAGCTTATGTACCAGACTTCTTACCTCTAACTTTAACAAACACTCACATAAAGTTTTATTAGTAAAAAATTTGAAATTTGAATATTATAGAAATTACTCGCTAAAGCTCGCTGGGGGCTCCGCCCCCAGACCCCCGCTCAGGCCTTTGCCATGAGGCGTCATGTTCTAGAAAACTATTCCTTCAGGAATTCACTTCCCTTTACAGTAGACACCGTTTACCAATACATACTTCAATTCAACCGGTATTATTCCTTCCATGTAACTTTGAAAAACAAGCGCACAATTTATTAGAAATAACTCTATTACTACTTCTACTCTGGCAATCATGTGCGTGGCTTATTATGTACACTTTGCGCACACCTATACATGTAAGAGACAATAACAGAATTTATTTTCTCAAACATAAACAGCGAGCACTGTCTTCCAATAGCCTACCTATTAAACCTTGCATTTTGCGAAAACACTCACTGTTTACAAATGTAATTTTTGCAACCTTTCAAATATTTATTCGTAGCATTTTTTAATATTATGTTTTGCAGTGTAATTTAGTACAATGTATTATAATCGTGTCATTGTAGTTAATTGTACATATTACCTGCAGGAAAAGTAATTCATATCTGTGATATAAGGGTGGGGAAATATTTCAGGCTTCCTGCACATTTATTCTTGTATTTACAATGAAGACTACAATTTACTAGATAATTTACAAGTATGAATATTGTTGGAGATTGTTTACATTTTTTCATAGCATTTGAGTGAACACTACTTTTGTACTATAATGTAGTACAGTGGATTATAATGGAAACCTTGGGCATAGTTGTACATATTACCTCAGCAAGATTTCTTGAAAAGTTTCATATATACTGCACAAATTCTTGCAGTCTCCCTGTATATTTATTCTTGTATTTTCAATGAAGACTACAATTTGTAGGTGATTTACAAATATGATTATTGTTGGAGGCTTTTTAAACATTTGTTTGTAACATTTGAGAGAACACTACTTTTGCACTGTAATATAGAAAAGTCCCTTATAATGGAATCCTTCGGCATAGTAGTACATATTACCTGCAGCAACACTTTTTGAAATATTTCATACTTACTGGACAATTTCTGGCAGTCTACCTGTATCTCTCGTCTTGTATTTTTATGAAGAAAAAATTTGTTCGTAATTTACAAATATGAATTTTGTTAAGGCTTTTTAAACATTAGTTCATAACATTTGATTGAACACCAGTTTTTGCACAGTAACGTAGTACACTGTATTATAATGCTGTCCTTTGGTACACAAGTAATTCTTGGCAGCAGGCCTTGTTGAAATGTTTATTTATACTGGACAATTACATACAGTCTTCCTGTATCTTTACTCTTATATTTTCAATGAAGACGTTTATTTACTAGGTAATTTAGAATATGAATATTATTGGAGGCTTTTAAAAAATTTGTTTATAGCAACTTAAACAACACCACTTTCTACACTCTAGTAGAACATTGTACTAGAATCGTGTCATTCTAATTTCTTATTACAACCAAATAACAAGACAACATTTCCTTAATCATCCTAAAAAAACACATATATAACACGATTACTATTCCGATTTTAGAGGTGTAACTCGCTAAAGCTCGCTGGGGGCTCCGCCCCCAGGCCCCCGGTCAGGCCTTTGCCATGAGGTGTCATGTTCTAGAAAACTATTCCTTCAGGAATTCACTTCCCTTTACAGCAGACACCTGTTACCAACACATACTTCAATTCAACCGGTATTATTCCTTCCATGTAACTTTGAAAACCAAACACAATTTATTAGAAACAACTCTATTACTACAGGGTTTGTATGATAAGTAATGAGACCAGGTCTGGAAACATTGTTTTATTGATCTGATCTGTACAGGGACTTAAAAGCTTTCGAAGTACTCTCCTCTTGCGTCGATGCACTTCTGCAATCGATGTTTCCACGCTGCAAACGCCCCCTGGAAGTCAGCAGCCGGCATGTCCTTTAGAAATGTGGTCACGGCTGCTTGGATGGCTGTGACGTCTGCAAAACGGGTTCCTTTCAAGCGTGGCTTCAGCTTCGGGAAGAGGAAGAAGTCGGCCGGGCTCACATCTGGGCTGTAGGGTGGTTGTGGAAGGACTTCCACCCCAATCCGGGTCAAAAAGGAGGTCACTAAGAAGGCGGTGTGGGCAGGGGCATTGTCGTGATGCAACTTCCACCGGCTAGCGATCGCCGGTCTTTTCCGCTTGACGCTCCTGTGCAGTCTCTCAAGGACTTGTTTGTAGAAGGCGGCGTTGACGGCTTGTCCTTGGGGTACAAACTCCTTGTGGACCACCCCCACATTGTCAAAAAAAACAATCAACATTGTTTTCACCTTTGACTTCGACATTCTGGCCTTCTTGGGGCGCGGGGACGCAGGAGTGTGCCACTCCGCGCTTTGACGTTTCGTTTCAGGGTCGTACTGGAACACCCACGACTCGTCACCTGTTATGACGTCATCTTCAAAGTTAGGGTCACTGTTCATGAGGTTCAACAGTTCCTGACAACAATCAACACGTCGTTGCTTTTGTTCGTCAGTCAACACTCGCGGCACCAGTTTCGCAAAGATTTTTCTCATTCCCAATTGTTCCGTCACAATCTTGTGCACTGTTGTGTGGTTCATATCGAGTTCATCAGCAATCAATCTCAACGATAATCGACGGTCTGAGTTCAGGAGATCCCTCACTTTTGCCACAGTTTCGTCCGTAGTCACTGTTGTCGGGCGTCCAGCCCTCTCCAGATCCTCAACGCTTTCCCGGCCGTTCCGGAACGCACTGTGCCAACGAAACACCTGGGCTTTGGATAGGGCTTCCTCTTTGTAGGCCTCCGTGATGAGAGAAAGCGTCTGAGTAGCCGTTTTCCCCAGGCGAACGCAAAATTTGATCGCATAACGCTGTTCGATGGAACCCTCCATGTTTGTTGATTTTCCGCCGTGACAAGAATGTTCACAAGGGCTTTGTCCAAGGCTTGTCCGCGCTCCACTAAGGCTCGGAGCCAACTGACGCGCGGTGCGTTGCTTTGCTCGGACCCCCCCCTACATCCTCCATCACCGACAAACCCGCTCCAGCGACACGCGCGCCGCGGCGCGGCGAGTCTCATTACTTATCATACAGACCTTGTACTTCTACTCTGGCTATCATGTGCATGGCTTATTATGTGCACTTTGCGCACACCTATACATGTTAGAGACAATAACAGAATTTATTTTCTGAAACATATACAGCGGACACTGTCTTCCAATAGCCTACCTATTAAACCTTGCATTTTGCGAAAACACTCACTGTTTACAAATGTGATTTTTGCAACCTATCAAATATTTATTCGTAGCATTTTTTAATATTATGTTTTGCAGTGTAATTTAGAACAATGTAATATAATAGTGTTCTTGTAGTTAATTGTACATATTACCAGCAGGAAAAGTAATTCATATCTGTGATATAAGGGTGGGAAAATATTTCAGTCTTCCTGCACATTTATTCTTGTATTTACAATGAAGACTACAGTTTACTAGATAATTTACAAATATGAATATTGTTGGAGATTGTTTAAATTATTTCATAGCATTTGAGTGAACACTACTTTTGTACTATAATGTAGTACAGTGGATTATAATGGAAACCTTGGGCATAGTTGTACATATTACCTCAGCAAGATTTCTTGAAAAGTTTCATATATACTGCACAAATTCTTGCAGTCTCCCTGTATATTTATTCATGTATTTTCAATGAAGACTACAATTTGTAGGTGATTTACAAATATGATTATTGTTGGAGGCTTTTTAAACATTTGTTGGTATCATTTGAGAAAACACTATTTTGCACTGTAATATAGAAAAGTCCCTTATAAAAGAACCCTTCGGCATAGTAGTACATATTACCTGCAGCAAGACTTTTTGAAATATTTCATATTTACTGGACAATTTCTTGCAGTCTACCTGTATCTCTCGTCTTGCATTTTTATGAAGACTAAATTTGTTCGTAATTTACAAATATGAATTTTGTTAAGGCTTTTTAAACATTAGTTCATAACATTTGATTGAACACCAGTTTTTGCACAGTAACGTAGTACACTGTATTACAATGCTGTCCTTTGGTAGAAAAGTAATTATTGGGCAGCAGGACTTGTTGAAATGATTATTTATACTGGACAATTACATACAGTCTTCCTGTATCTTTACTCTTATATTTTCAATGAAGACGTTTATTTACTAGGTAATTTAAATATTAATATTATTGGAGGCTTTTAAAAAAAATATTTATAGCAACTAAAACAACACCACTTTCTACACTGTAGTAAAACATTGTACTAGAATCGTTTCTTTCAAATTTCTTATTACAATCAAATAACAAGAGATCATTTCCTTAATCATCGTAAAAAACACATATATAACACGATTACTATTTCGATTTTAGAGGTGTAATTCCACGGACGCGGGCCAGCTACGTACCAGTACTATGTGAGCAGTATGTAGGAAATCCAAAATCTATCGAATTGAGTAGTTTAGGGGAACGACGTAAGCCTACTGTGCAAAAGACCTGGGTTCGATTCCTAACAGGTTTTTTTCTCACTTTTTCTTTCTTTGAAAGTTTATTTTTATAGCATAGGTGATTGAAAATAAGCTTGACTCTATCATATACGGCATTTCATTCCAACCGGACCCGCAACTAAAACTATTAAATCGAAAGGGGCACTTTCCCACGTATCTTATATATTATAAATATGTACGCTGCCGACGAGACAATTTTCAAGAGGGGCCCATTTGTGTGTGTGTGTATGAGCGTATGTGTGCAGTGGCGTACGCAGGAATTTATTTCGGGAGGGGTCCAAACTCAATATCTGTGTATTTTATATTGAAATTCCTAAACTTGTCCCAAAAATTAGGCTACATTTACACAAAAGTTGGAATTTCGGGGGTGGTCCGGACCCCCAGGAACCACCCCCTGCGTACGTCCCTGTATGTGTGTGTATTTCCTTAAAATTAATATTTTATACTTTCTATTTGTGGTATTCTCTCCAAATTTGGTATACGCAGGTATCTTAACGAGGGACATAAAAGGGGAGAGAGATACTTTGCAATCGTTTCCGGTTTGAAGTAGACACTGTTGTCGCGAGACAAAATGTATTGTTGTCTTCTATGGACACTATATCGTGAAAAAGATGCCCATTGTTTCTTTCAGACTCTTTTTGGGGAACACCGCCTCCTCAGAGCGCCCCTGGTGAGATCAAAATAATACGTATATAATACAATAACAAATAGAATGTTATCAGCAGTGCCCCCGGGGTAATACTCCCCCCCCCCCGAACATTGCTTCCGATAGAGACACTGGTGATGCTCCATTTCCAATGCTACATATGTTTGATTTTAAATACTTCAGTATCGTCTCGAAACTTTACACGAACATACTGCCTAGTTTCGAGACCATCTCAACAGTTAGCGTATAAATATATCCTTTCCGTCAATGTCTGTAATAACGAAAATATTTTGTTCACGCAATGCCAACAGAAATTATTTTGATAAAACAAAGCAACGTGATATGAAAAAAAACGCAAGATAAAACAAGCTCGGCGGGGATTCGAACCCAGACCTGCTACTCAGAAACCAGACACTTTACCGCGGAGCTAACTTACTACGTTGAATTCTGCTTGTTCTATTCTCCTCAATATACCACATAAGAGGCCAAATGAAGGCAATTCAAAAATATGGCAATTTTGAATTCAAGATGGCGACTTCTCCAATGATTTGTTTCTTCACTTAAACTGAACTACGTCCTTAATAACATAGCGAAACCTGGCTTACCTACCAAGAGCACAACTTACAATTTTCATGGTTACAAATTTTTGAGCCGCCATTTTGAATCGAAGATGACGACTTTTCCAACATGTCGGAATTTTCCCCTCACATGCGCTGTACTCTACACACTTGAACGCAATTTCGTGATTCCACCATATCTACAAATTGTGTAGAATTAGACGCCCCCTTATAATATTCCTAGCACTTTCTTACACCGAACATGACTATTTTTTTCAAGTTTAAGGGCGGATTCGCAAACTACGCATCAGAATAAACATCACCTCGAAATTTCTACCTCCTAGATACAGCCATTACAAATTTCACATTTTTTTCGATTTGCGCCGCGAAACGAAAACGAATTTTAATGCTCTTTTTTCTATCATAAACTATGTTCCTAGCTTCACTGCCTGACAAAATATGACGTTTCTATGGTGTGCGGAACTACTCTAAAAACCAGCATTTCAAACCGACGAAAAATTTCGACACTTCATTTACATGGAAAATGTCGCCTTTTTCGTGATATCGGAATTTTCCCATTACTCACATCCCATGACGAACAAGTATGCAAAATTTGGTGTTTGTATGTTTTGTGGAAGTACGCAAACAATTAAGTGTGTTTCCGATTATAGAGGTATATAATTCCACGGACGCGGGCCAGCTACGTACCAGTACTATGTGAGCAGTATGTAGGAAATCCAAAATCTATCGAATTGAGTAGTTTAGGGGAACGACGTAAGCCTACTGTGCAAAAGACCTGGGTTCGATTCCTAACAGGTTTTTTTCTCACTTTTTCTTTCTTTGAAAGTTTATTTTTATAGCATAGGTGATTGAAAATAAGCTTGACTCTATCATATACGGCATTTCATTCCAACCGGACCCGCAACTAAAACTATTAAATCGAAAGGGGCACTTTCCCACGTATCTTATATATTATAAATATGTACGCTGCCGACGAGACAATTTTCAAGAGGGGCCCATTTGTGTGTGTGTGTATGAGCGTATGTGTGCAGTGGCGTACGCAGGAATTTATTTCGGGAGGGGTCCAAACTCAATATCTGTGTATTTTATATTGAAATTCCTAAACTTGTCCCAAAAATTAGGCTACATTTACACAAAAGTTGGAATTTCGGGGGTGGTCCGGACCCCCAGGAACCACCCCCTGCGTACGTCCCTGTATGTGTGTGTATTTCCTTAAAATTAATATTTTATACTTTCTATTTGTGGTATTCTCTCCAAATTTGGTATACGCAGGTATCTTAACGAGGGACATAAAAGGGGAGAGAGATACTTTGCAATCGTTTCCGGTTTGAAGTAGACACTGTTGTCGCGAGACAAAATGTATTGTTGTCTTCTATGGACACTATATCGTGAAAAAGATGCCCATTGTTTCTTTCAGACTCTTTTTGGGGAACACCGCCTCCTCAGAGCGCCCCTGGTGAGATCAAAATAATACGTATATAATACAATAACAAATAGAATGTTATCAGCAGTGCCCCCGGGGTAATACTCCCCCCCCCGAACATTGCTTCCGATAGAGACACTGGTGATGCTCCATTTCCAATGCTACATATGTTTGATTTTAAATACTTCAGTATCGTCTCGAAACTTTACACGAACATACTGCCTAGTTTCGAGACCATCTCAACAGTTAGCGTATAAATATATCCTTTCCGTCAATGTCTGTAATAACGAAAATATTTTGTTCACGCAATGCCAACAGAAATTATTTTGATAAAACAAAGCAACGTGATATGAAAAAAAACGCAAGATAAAACAAGCTCGGCGGCGATTCGAACCCAGACCTGCTACTCAGAAACCAGACACTTTACCGCGGAGCTAACTTACTACGTTGAATTCTGCTTGTTCTATTCTCCTCAATATACCACATAAGAGGCCAAATGAAGGCAATTCAAAAATATGGCAATTTTGAATTCAAGATGGCGACTTCTCCAATGATTTGTTTCTTCACTTAAACTGAACTACGTCCTTAATAACATAGCGAAACCTGGCTTACCTACCAAGAGCACAACTTACAATTTTCATGGTTACAAATTTTTGAGCCGCAATTTTGAATCGAAGATGACGACTTTTCCAACATGTCGGAATTTTCCCCTCACATGCGCTGTACTCTACACACTTGAACGCAATTTCGTGATTCCACCATATCTACAAATTGTGTAGAATTAGACGCCCCCTTATAATATTCCTAGCACTTTCTTACACCGAACATGACTATTTTTTTCAAGTTTAAGGGCGGATTCGCAAACTACGCATCAGAATAAACATCACCTCGAAATTTCTACCTCCTAGATACAGCCATTACAAATTTCACATTTTTTCGATTTGCGCCGCGAAACGAAAACGAATTTTAATGCTCTTTTTTCTATCATAAACTATGTTCCTAGCTTCACTGCCTGACAAAATATGATGTTTCTATGGTGTGCGGAACTACTCTAAAAACCAGCATTTCAAACCGACGAAAAATTTCGACACTTCATTTACATGGAAAATGTCGCCTTTTTCGTGATATCGGAATTTTCCCATTACTCACATCCCATGACGAACAAGTATGCAAAATTTGGTGTTTGTATGTTTTGTGGAAGTACGCAAACAATTAAGTGTGTTTCCGATTATAGAGGTATATAATTCCACGGACGCGGGCCAGCTACGTACCAGTACTATGTGAGCAGTAAGTAGGAAATCCAAAATCTATCGAATTGAGTAGTTTAGGGGAACGACGTAAGCCTACTGTGCAAAAGACCTGGGTTCGATTCCTAACAAGTTTTTCTCTCACTTTTTCTTTCTTTGAAAGTTTATTTTTATAGCATAGGTGATTGAAAATAAGCTTGACTCTATCATATACGGCATTTCATTCCAACCGGACCCGCAACTAAAACTATTAAATCGAAAGGGGCACTTTCCCACGTATCTTATATATTATAAATATGTACGCTGCCGACGAGACAATTTTCAAGAGGGGCCCATTTGTGTGTGTGTGTGTATGAGCGTATGTGTGCAGTGGCGTACGCAGGAATTTATTTCGGGAGGGGTCCAAACTCAATATCTGTGTATTTTATATTGAAATTCCTAAACTTGTCCCAAAAATTAGGCTACATTTACACAAAAGTTGGAATTTCGGGGGTGGTACGGACCCCCAGGAACCACCCCCTGTGTACGTCCCTGTATGTGTGTGTATTTCCTTAAAATTAATATTTTATACTTTCTATTTGTGGTATTCTCTCCAAATTTGGTATACGCAGGTATCTTAACGAGGGACATAAAAGGGGAGAGAGATACTTTGCAATCGTTTCCGGTTTGAAGTAGACACTGTTGTCGCGAGACAAAATGTATTGTTGTCTTCTATGGACACTATATCGTGAAAAAGATGCCCATTGTTTCTTTCAGACTCTTTTTGGGGAACACCGCCTCCTCAGAGCGCCCCTGGTGAGATCAAAATAATACGTATATAATACAATAACAAATAGAATGTTATCAGCAGTGCTCCCGGGGTAATACTCCCCCCCCCCCCGAACATTGCTTCCGATAAAGACACTGGTGATGCTCCATTTCCAATGCTACATATGTTTGATTTTAAATACTTCAGTATCGTCTCGAAACTTTACACGAACATACTGCCTAGTTTCGAGACCATCTCAACAGTTAGCGTATAAATATATCATTTCCGTCAATGTCTGTAATAACGAAAATATTTTGTTCACGCAATGCCAACAGAAATTATTTTGATAAAACAAAGCAACGTGATATGAAAAAAAAACGCAAGATAAAACAAGCTCGGCGGGGATTCGAACCCAGACCTGCTACTCAGAAACCAGACACTTTACCGCGGAGCTAACTTACTACGTTGAATTCTGCTTGTTCTATTCTCCTCAATATACCACATAAGAGGCCAAATGAAGGCAATTCAAAAATATGGCAATTTTGAATTCAAGATGGCGACTTCTCCAATGATTTGTTTCTTCACTTAAACTGAACTACGTCCTTAATAACATAGCGAAACCTGGCTTACCTACTAAGAGCACAACTTACAATTTTCATGGTTACAAATTTTTGAGCCGCCATTTTGAATCGAAGATGACGACTTTTCCAACATGTCGGAATTTTCCCCTCACATGCGCTGTACTCTACACACTTGAACGCAATTTCGTGATTCCACCATATCTACAAATTGTGTAGAATTAGACGCCCCCTTATAATATTCCTAGCACTTTCTTACACCGAACATGACTATTTTTTTCAAGTTTAAGGGCGGATTCGCAAACTACGCATCAGAATAAACATCACCTCGAAATTTCTACCTCCTAGATACAGCCATTACAAATTTCACATTTTTTCGATTTGCGCCGCGAAACGAAAACGAATTTTAATGCTCTTTTTTCTATCATAAACTATGTTCCTAGCTTCACTGCCTGACAAAATATGACGTTTCTATGCTGTGCGGAACTACTCTAAAAACCAGCATTTCAAACCGACGAAAAATTTCGACACTTCATTTACATGGAAAATGTCGCCTTTTTCGTGATATCGGAATTTTCCCATTACTCACATCCCATGACGAACAAGTATGCAAAATTTGGTGTTTGTATGTTTTGTGGAAGTACGCAAACAATTAAGTGTGTTTCCGATTATAGAGGTATATAATTCCACGGACGCGGGCCAGCTACGTACCAGTACTATGTGAGCAGTAAGTAGGAAATCCAAAATCTATCGAATTGAGTAGTTTAGGGGAACGACGTAAGCCTACTGTGCAAAAGACCTGGGTTCGGTTCCTAACAAGTTTTTCTCTCACTTTTTCTTTCTTTGAAAGTTTTTTTTTATAGCATAGGTGATTGAAAATAAGCTTGACTCTATCATATACGGCATTTCATTCCAACCGGACCCGCAACTAAAACTATTAAATCGAAAGGGGCACTTTCCCACGTATCTTATATATTATAAATATGTACGCTGCCGACGAGACAATTTTCAAGAGGGGCCCATTTGTGTGTGTGTGTATGAGCGTATGTGTGCAGTGGCGTACGCAGGAATTTATTTCGGGAGGGGTCCAAACTCAATATCTGTGTATTTTATATTGAAATTCCTAAACTTGTCCCAAAAATTAGGCTACATTTACACAAAAGTTGGAATTTCGGGGGTGGTCCGGATCCCCAGGAACCACCCCCTGCGTACGTCCCTGTATGTGTGTGTATTTCCTTAAAATTAATATTTTATACTTTCTATTTGTGGTATTCTCTCCAAATTTGGTATACGCAGGTATCTTAACGAGGGACATAAAAGGGGAGAGAGATACTTTGCAATCGTTTCCGGTTTGAAGTAGACACTGTTGTCGCGAGACAAAATGTATTGTTGTCTTCTATGGACACTATATCGTGAAAAAGATGCCCATTGTTTCTTTCAGACTCTTTTTGGGGAACACCGCCTCCTCAGAGCGCCCCTGGTGAGATCAAAATAATACGTATATAATACAATAACAAATAGAATGTTATCAGCAGTGCCCCCGGGGTAATACTCCCCCCCTCGAACATTGCTTCCGATAGAGACACTGGTGATGCTCCATTTCCAATGCTACATATGTTTGATTTTAAATACTTCAGTATCGTCTCGAAACTTTACACGAACATACTGCCTAGTTTCGAGACCATCTCAACAGTTAGCGTATAAATATATCCTTTCCGTCAATGTCTGTAATAACGAAAATATTTTGTTCACGCAATGCCAACAGAAATTATTTTGATAAAACAAAGCAACGTGATATGAAAAAAAACGCAAGATAAAACAAGCTCGGCGGGGATTCGAACCCAGACCTGCTACTCAGAAAGCAGACACTTTACCGCGGAGCTAACTTACTACGTTGAATTCTGCTTGTTCTATTCTCCTCAATATACCACATAAGAGGACAAATGAAGGCAATTCAAAAATATGGCAATTTTGAATTCAAGATGGCGACTTCTCCAATGATTTGTTTCTTCACTTAAACTGAACTACGTCCTTAATAACATAGCGAAACCTGGCTTACCTACCAAGAGCACAACTTACAATTTTCATGGTTACAAATTTTTGAGCCGCAATTTTCAATCGAAGATGACGACTTTTCCAACATGTCGGAATTTTCCCCTCGCATGCGCTGTACTCTACACACTTGAACGCAATTTCGTGATTCCACCATATCTACAAATTGTGTAGAATTAGACGCCCCCTTATAATATTCCTAGCACTTTCTTACACCGAACATGACTATTTTTTTCAAGTTTAAGGGCGGATTCGCAAACTACGCATCAGAATAAACATCACCTCGAAATTTCTACCTCCTAGATACAGCCATTACAAATTTCACATTTTTTCGATTTGCGCCGCGAAACGAAAACGAATTTTAATGCTCTTTTTTCTATCATAAACTATGTTCCTAGCTTCACTGCCTGACAAAATATGACGTTTCTATGCTGTGCGGAACTACTCTAAAAACCAGCATTTCAAACCGACGAAAAATTTCGACACTTCATTTACATGGAAAATGTCGCCTTTTTCGTGATATCGGAATTTTCCCATTACTCACATCCCATGACGAACAAGTATGCAAAATTTGGTGTTTGTATGTTTTGTGGAAGTACGCAAACAATTAAGTGTGTTTCCGATTATAGAGGTATATAATTCCACGGACGCGGGCCAGCTACGTACCAGTACTATGTGAGCAGTAAGTAGGAAATCCAAAATCTATCGAATTGAGTAGTTTAGGGGAACGACGTAAGCCTACTGTGCAAAAGACCTGGGTTCGATTCCTAACAAGTTTTTCTCTCACTTTTTCTTTCTTTGAAAGTTTATTTTTATAGCATTGGTGATTGAAAATAAGCTTGACTCTATCATATACGGCATTTCATTCCAACAGGACCCGCAACTAAAACTATTAAATCGAAAGGGGCACTTTCCCACGTATCTTATATATTATAAATATGTACGCTGCCGACGAGACAATTTTCAAGAGGGGCCCATTTGTGTGTGTGTGTATGAGCGTATGTGTGCAGTGGCGTACGCAGGAATTTATTTCGGGAGGGGTCCAAACTCAATATCTGTGTATTTTATATTGAAATTCCTAAACTTGTCCCAAAAATTAGGCTACATTTACACAAAAGTTGGAATTTCGGGGGTGGTCCGGACCCCCAGGAACCACCCCCTGCGTACGTCCCTGTATGTGTGTGTATTTCCTTAAAATTAATATTTTATACTTTCTATTTGTGGTATTCTCTCCAAATTTGGTATACGCAGGTATCTTAACGAGGGACATAAAAGGGGAGAGAGATACTTTGCAATCGTTTCCGGTTTGAAGTAGACACTGTTGTCGCGAGACAAAATGTATTGTTGTCTTCTATGGACACTATATCGTGAAAAAGATGCCCATTGTTTCTTTCAGACTCTTTTTGGGGAACACCGCCTCCTCAGAGCGCCCCTGGTGAGATCAAAATAATACGTATATAATACAATAACAAATAGAATGTTATCAGCAGTGCCCCCGGGGTAATACTCCCCCCCCCCCCCGAACATTGCTTCCAATAGAGACACTGGTGATGCTCCATTTCCAATGCTACATATGTTTGATTTTAAATACTTCAGTATCGTCTCGAAACTTTACACGAACATACTGCCTAGTTTCGAGACCATCTCAACAGTTAGCGTATAAATATATCCTTTCCGTCAATGTCTGTAATAACGAAAATATTTTGTTCACGCAATGCCAACAGAAATTATTTTGATAAAACAAAGCAACGTGATATGAAAAAAACGCAAGATAAAACAAGCTCGGCGGGGATTCGAACCCAGACCTGCTACTCAGAAACCAGACACTTTACCGCGGAGCTAACTTACTACGTTGAATTCTGCTTGTTCTATTCTCCTCAATATACCACATAAGAGGACAAATGAAGGCAATTCAAAAATATGGCAATTTTGAATTCAAGATGGCGACTTCTCCAATGATTTGTTTCTTCACTTAAACTGAACTACGTCCTTAATAACATAGCGAAACCTGGCTTACCTACCAAGAGCACAACTTACAATTTTCATGGTTACAAATTTTTGAGCCGCCATTTTGAATCGAAGATGACGACTTTTCCAACATGTCGGAATTTTCCCCTCACATGCGCTGTACTCTACACACTTGAACGCAATTTCGTGATTCCACCATATCTACAAATTGTGTAGAATTAGACGCCCCCTTATAATATTCCTAGCACTTTCTTACACCGAACATGACTATTTTTTTCAAGTTTAAGGGCGGATTCGCAAACTACGCATCAGAATAAACATCACCTCGAAATTTCTACCTCCTAAATACAGCCATTACAAATTTCACATTTTTTCGATTTGCGCCGCGAAACGAAAACGAATTTTAATGCTCTTTTTTCTATCATAAACTATGTTCCTAGCTTCACTGCCTGACAAAATATGACGTTTCTATGGTGTGCGGAACTACTCTAAAAACCAGCATTTCAAACCGACGAAAAATTTCGACACTTCATTTACATGGAAAATGTCGCCTTTTTCGTGATATCGGAATTTTCCCATTACTCACATCCCATGACGAACAAGTATGCAAAATTTGGTGTTTGTATGTTTTGTGGAAGTACGCAAACAATTAAGTGTGTTTCCGATTATAGAGGTATATAATAATTCCACGGACGCGGGCCAGCTACGTACCAGTACTATGTGAGCAGTAAGTAGGAAATCCAAAATCTATCGAATTGAGTAGTTTAGGGGAACGACGTAAGCCTACTGTGCAAAAGACCTGGGTTCGATTCCTAACAGGTTTTTTTCTCACTTTTTCTTTCTTTGAAAGTTTATTTTTATAGCATTGGTGATTGAAAATAAGCTTGACTCTATCATATACGGCATTTCATTCCAACCGGACCCGCAACTAAAACTATTAAATCGAAAGGGGCACTTTCCCACGTATCTTATATATTATAAATATGTACGCTGCCGACGAGACAATTTTCAAGAGGGGCCCATTTGTGTGTGTGTGTATGAGCGTATGTGTGCAGTGGCGTACGCAGGAATTTATTTCGGGAGGGGTCCAAACTCAATATCTGTGTATTTTATATTGAAATTCCTAAACTTGTCCCAAAAATTAGGCTACATTTACACAAAAGTTGGAATTTCGGGGGTGGTCCGGACCCCCAGGAACCACCCCCTGCGTACGTCCCTGTATGTGTGTGTATTTCCTTAAAATTAATATTTTATACTTTCTATTTGTGGTATTCTCTCCAAATTTGGTATACGCAGGTATCTTAACGAGGGACATAAAAGGGGAGAGAGATACTTTGCAATCGTTTCCGGTTTGAGGTAGACACTGTTGTCGCGAGACAAAATGTATTGTTGTCTTCTATGGACACTATATCGTGAAAAAGATGCCCATTGTTTCTTTCAGACTCTTTTTGGGGAACACCGCCTCCTCAGAGCGCCCCTGGTGAGATCAAAATAATACGTATATAATACAATAACAAATAGAATGTTATCAGCAGTGCCCCCGGGGTAATACTCCCCCCCCCCGAACATTGCTTCCGATAGAGACACTGGTGATGCTCCATTTCCAATGCTACATATGTTTGATTTTAAATACTTCAGTATCGTCTCGAAACTTTACACGAACATACTGCCTAGTTTCGAGACCATCTCAACAGTTAGCGTATAAATATATCCTTTCCGTCAATGTCTGTAATAACGAAAATATTTTGTTCACGCAATGCCAACAGAAATTATTTTGATAAAACAAAGCAACGTGATATGAAAAAAAACGCAAGATAAAACAAGCTCGGCGGGGATTCGAACCCAGACCTGCTACTCAGAAACCAGACACTTTACCGGGGAGCTAACTTACTACGTTGAATTCTGGTTGTTCTATTCTCCTCAATATACCACATAAGAGGCCAAATGAAGGCAATTCAAAAATATGGCAATTTTGAATTCAAGATGGCGACTTCTCCAATGATTTGTTTCTTCACTTAAACTGAACTACGTCCTTAATAACATAGCGAAACCTGGCTTACCTACCAAGAGCACAACTTACAATTTTCATGGTTACAAATTTTTGAGCCGCCATTTTGAATCGAAGATGACGACTTTTCCAACATGTCGGAATTTTCCCCTCACATGCGCTGTACTCTACACACTTGAACGCAATTTCGTGATTCCACCATATCTACAAATTGTGTAGAATTAGACGCCCCCTTATAATATTCCTAGCACTTTCTTAAACCGAACATGACTATTTTTTTCAAGTTTAAGGGCGGATTCGCAAACTACGCATCAGAATAAACATCACCTCGAAATTTCTACCTCCTAGATACAGCCATTACAAATTTCACATTTTTTCGATTTGCGCCGCGAAACGAAAACGAATTTTAATGCTCTTTTTTCTATCATAAACTATGTTCCTAGCTTCACTGCCTGACAAAATATGACGTTTCTATGGTGTGCGGAACTACTCTAAAAACCAGCATTTCAAACCGACGAAAAATTTCGACACTTCATTTACATGGAAAATGTCGCCTTTTTCGTGATATCGGAATTTTCCCATTACTCACATCCCATGACGAACAAGTATGCAAAATTTGGTGTTTGTATGTTTTGTGGAAGTACGCAAACAATTAAGTGTGTTTCCGATTATAGAGGTATATAATTCCACGGACGCGGGCCAGCTACGTACCAGTACTATGTGAGCAGTAAGTAGGAAATCCAAAATCTATCGAATTGAGTAGTTTAGGGGAACGACGTAAGCCTACTGTGCAAAAGACCTGGGTTCGATTCCTAACAAGTTTTTCTCTCACTTTTTCTTTCTTTGAAAGTTTATTTTTATAGCATAGGTGATTGAAAATAAGCTTGACTCTATCATATACGGCATTTCATTCCAACCGGACCCGCAACTAAAACTATTAAATCGAAAGGGGCACTTTCCCACGTATCTTATATATTATAAATATGTACGCTGCCGACGAGACAATTTTCAAGAGGGGCCCATTTGTGTGTGTGTGTATGAGCGTATGTGTGCAGTGGCGTACGCAGGAATTTATTTCGGGAGGGGTCCAAACTCAATATCTGTGTATTTTATATTGAAATTCCTAAACTTGTCCCAAAAATTAGGCTACATTTACACAAAAGTTGGAATTTCGGGGGTGGTCCGGACCCCCAGGAACCACCCCCTGCGTACGTCCCTGTATGTGTGTGTATTTCCTTAAAATTAATATTTTATACTTTCTATTTGTGGTATTCTCTCCAAATTTGGTATACGCAGGTATCTTAACGAGGGACATAAAAGGGGAGAGAGATACTTTGCAATCGTTTCCGGTTTGAAGTAGACACTGTTGTCGCGAGACAAAATGTATTGTTGTCTTCTATGGACACTATATCGTGAAAAAGATGCCCATTGTTTCTTTCAGACTCTTTTTGGGGAACACCGCCTCCTCAGAGCGCCCCTGGTGAGATCAAAATAATACGTATATAATACAATAACAAATAGAATGTTATCAGCAGTGCCCCCGGGGTAATACTCCCCCCCCCCCCCCGAACATTGCTTCCGATAGAGACACTGGTGATGCTCCATTTCCAATGCTACATATGTTTGATTTTAAATACTTCAGTATCGTCTCGAAACTTTACACGAACATACTGCCTAGTTTCGAGACCATCTCAACAGTTAGCGTATAAATATATCCTTTCCGTCAATGTCTGTAATAACGAAAATATTTTGTTCACGCAATGCCAACAGAAATTATTTTGATAAAACAAAGCAACGTGATATGAAAAAAACGCAAGATAAAACAAGCTCGGCGGGGATTCGAACCAAGACCTGCTACTCAGAAACTAGACACTTTACCGCGGAGCTAACTTACTACGTTGAATTCTGCTTGTTCTATTCTCCTCAATATACCACATAAGAAACCAAATGAAGGCAATTCAAAAATATGGCAATTTTGAATTCAAGATGGCGACTTCTCCAATGATTTGTTTCTTCACTTAAACTGAACTACGTCCTTAATAACATAGCGAAACCTGGCTTACCTACCAAGAGCACAACTTACAATTTTCATGGTTACAAATTTTTGAGCCGCCATTTTGAATCGAAGATGACGACTTTTCCAACATGTCGGAATTTTCCCCTCACATGCGCTGTACTCTACACACTTGAACGCAATTTCGTGATTCCACCATATCTACAAATTGTGTAGAATTAGACGCCCCCTTATAATATTCCTAGCACTTTCTTACACCGAACATGACTATTTTTTTCAAGTTTAAGGGCGGATTCGCAAACTACGCATCAGAATAAACATCACCTCGAAATTTCTACCTCCTAGATACAGCCATTACAAATTTCACATTTTTTCGATTTGCGCCGCGAAACGAAAACGAATTTTAATGCTCTTTTTTCTATCATAAACTATGTTCCTAGCTTCACTGCCTGACAAAATATGACGTTTCTATGCTGTGCGGAACTACTCTAAAAACCAGCATTTCAAACCGACGAAAAATTTCGACACTTCATTTACATGGAAAATGTCGCCTTTTTCGTGATATCGGAATTTTCCCATTACTCACATCCCATGACGAACAAGTATGCAAAATTTGGTGTTTGTATGTTTTGTGGAAGTACGCAAACAATTAAGTGTGTTTCCGATTATAGAGGTATATAATTCCACGGACGCGGGCCAGCTACGTACCAGTACTATGTGAGCAGTAAGTAGGAAATCCAAAATCTATCGAATTGAGTAGTTTAGGGGAACGACGTAAGCCTACTGTGCAAAAGACCTGGGTTCGATTCCTAACAAGTTTTTCTCTCACTTTTTCTTTCTTTGAAAGTTTATTTTTATAGCATAGGTGATTGAAAATAAGCTTGACTCTATCATATACGGCATTTCATTCCAACCGGACCCGCAACTAAAACTATTAAATCGAAAGGGGCACTTTCCCACGTATCTTATATATTATAAATATGTACGCTGCCGACGAGACAATTTTCAAGAGGGGCCCATTTGTGTGTGTGTGTGTATGAGCGTATGTGTGCAGTGGCGTACGCAGGAATTTATTTCGGGAGGGGTCCAAACTCAATATCTGTGTATTTTATATTGAAATTCCTAAACTTGTCCCAAAAATTAGGCTACATTTACACAAAAGTTGGAATTTCGGGGGTGGTACGGACCCCCAGGAACCACCCCCTGTGTACGTCCCTGTATGTGTGTGTATTTCCTTAAAATTAATATTTTATACTTTCTATTTGTGGTATTCTCTCCAAATTTGGTATACGCAGGTATCTTAACGAGGGACATAAAAGGGGAGAGAGATACTTTGCAATCGTTTCCGGTTTGAAGTAGACACTGTTGTCGCGAGACAAAATGTATTGTTGTCTTCTATGGACACTATATCGTGAAAAAGATGCCCATTGTTTCTTTCAGACTCTTTTTGGGGAACACCGCCTCCTCAGAGCGCCCCTGGTGAGATCAAAATAATACGTATATAATACAATAACAAATAGAATGTTATCAGCAGTGCCCCCGGGGTAATACTCCCCCCCCCCCCGAACATTGCTTCCGATAGAGACACTGGTGATGCTCCATTTCCAATGCTACATATGTTTGATTTTAAATACTTCAGTATCGTCTCGAAACTTTACACGAACATACTGCCTAGTTTCGAGACCATCTCAACAGTTAGCGTATAAATATATCCTTTCCGTCAATGTCTGTAATAACGAAAATATTTTGTTCACGCAATGCCAACAGAAATTATTTTGATAAAACAAAGCAACGTGATATGAAAAAAAACGCAAGATAAAACAAGCTCGGCGGGGATTCGAACCCAGACCTGCTACTCAGAAACCAGACACTTTACCGCGGAGCTAACTTACTACGTTGAATTCTGTTTGTTCTATTCTCCTCAATATACCACATAAGAGGCCAAATGAAGGCAATTCAAAAATATGGCAATTTTGAATTCAAGATGGCGACTTCTCCAATGATTTGTTTCTTCACTTAAACTGAACTACGTCCTTAATAACATAGCGAAACCTGGCTTACCTACCAAGAGCACAACTTACAATTTTCATGGTTACAAATTTTTGAGCCGCCATTTTGAATCGAAGATGACGACTTTTCCAACATGTCGGAATTTTCCCCTCACATGCGCTGTACTCTACACACTTGAACGCAATTTCGTGATTCCACCATATCTACAAATTGTGTAGAATTAGACGCCCCCTTATAATATTCCTAGCACTTTCTTACACCGAACATGACTATTTTTTTCAAGTTTAAGGGCGGATTCGCAAACTACGCATCAGAATAAACATCACCTCGAAATTTCTACCTCCTAGATACAGCCATTACAAATTTCACATTTTTTCGATTTGCGCCGCGAAACGAAAACGAATTTTAATGCTCTTTTTTCTATCATAAACTATGTTCCTAGCTTCACTGCCTGACAAAATATGACGTTTCTATGCTGTGCGGAACTACTCTAAAAACCAGCATTTCAAACCGACGAAAAATTTCGACACTTCATTTACATGGAAAATGTCGCCTTTTTCGTGATATCGGAATTTTCCCATTACTCACATCCCATGACGAACAAGTATGCAAAATTTGGTGTTTGTATGTTTTGTGGAAGTACGCAAACAATTAAGTGTGTTTCCGATTATAGAGGTATATAATTCCACGGACGCGGGCCAGCTACGTACCAGTACTATGTGAGCAGTAAGTAGGAAATCCAAAATCTATCGAATTGAGTAGTTTAGGGGAACGACGTAAGCCTACTGTGCAAAAGACCTGGGTTCGATTCCTAACAAGTTTTTCTCTCACTTTTTCTTTCTTTGAAAGTTTATTTTTATAGCATAGGTGATTGAAAATAAGCTTGACTCTATCATATACGGCATTTCATTCCAACCGGACCCGCAACTAAAACTATTAAATCGAAAGGGGCACTTTCCCACGTATCTTATATATTATAAATATGTACGCTGCCGACGAGACAATTTTCAAGAGGGGCCCATTTGTGTGTGTGTGTATGAGCGTATGTGTGCAGTGGCGTACGCAGGAATTTATTTCGGGAGGGGTCCAAACTCAATATCTGTGTATTTTATATTGAAATTCCTAAACTTGTCCCAAAAATTAGGCTACATTTACACAAAAGTTGGAATTTCGGGGGTGGTACGGACCCCCAGGAACCACCCCCTGTGTACGTCCCTGTATGTGTGTGTATTTCCTTAAAATTAATATTTTATACTTTCTATTTGTGGTATTCTCTCCAAATTTGGTATACGCAGGTATCTTAACGAGGGACATAAAAGGGGAGAGAGATACTTTGCAATCGTTTCCGGTTTGAAGTAGACACTGTTGTCGCGAGACAAAATGTATTGTTGTCTTCTATGGACACTATATCGTGAAAAAGATGCCCATTGTTTCTTTCAGACTCTTTTTGGGGAACACCGCCTCCTCAGAGCGCCCCTGGTGAGATCAAAATAATACGTATATAATACAATAACAAATAGAATGTTATCAGCAGTGCCCCCGGGGTAATACTCCCCCCCCCCCCCCGAACATTGCTTCCGATAGAGACACTGGTGATGCTCCATTTCCAATGCTACATATGTTTGATTTTAAATACTTCAGTATCGTCTCGAAACTTTACACGAACATACTGCCTAGTTTCGAGACCATCTCAACAGTTAGCGTATAAATATATCCTTTCCGTCAATGTCTGTAATAACGAAAATATTTTGTTCACGCAATGCCAACAGAAATTATTTTGATAAAACAAAGCAACGTGATATGAAAAAAAACGCAAGATAAAACAAGCTCGGCGGGGATTCGAACCCAGACCTGCTACTCAGAAACCAGACACTTTACCGCGGAGCTAACTTACTACGTTGAATTCTGTTTGTTCTATTCTCCTCAATATACCACATAAGAGGCCAAATGAAGGCAATTCAAAAATATGGCAATTTTGAATTCAAGATGGCGACTTCTCCAATGATTTGTTTCTTCACTTAAACTGAACTACGTCCTTAATAACATAGCGAAACCTGGCTTACCTACCAAGAGCACAACTTACAATTTTCATGGTTACAAATTTTTGAGCCGCCATTTTGAATCGAAGATGACGACTTTTCCAACATGTCGGAATTTTCCCCTCACATGCGCTGTACTCTACACACTTGAACGCAATTTCGTGATTCCACCATATCTACAAATTGTGTAGAATTAGACGCCCCCTTATAATATTCCTAGCACTTTCTTACACCGAACATGACTATTTTTTTCAAGTTTAAGGGCGGATTCGCAAACTACGCATCAGAATAAACATCACCTCGAAATTTCTACCTCCTAGATACAGCCATTACAAATTTCACATTTTTTCGATTTGCGCCGCGAAACGAAAACGAATTTTAATGCTCTTTTTTCTATCATAAACTATGTTCCTAGCTTCACTGCCTGACAAAATATGACGTTTCTATGGTGTGCGGAACTACTCTAAAAACCAGCATTTCAAAACGACGAAAAATTTCGACACTTCATTTACATGGAAAATGTCGCCTTTTTCGTGATATCGGAATTTTCCCATTACTCACATCCCATGACGAACAAGTATGCAAAATTTGGTGTTTGTATGTTTTGTGGAAGTACGCAAACAATTAAGTGTGTTTCCGATTATAGAGGTATATAATTCCCTTTCCCCAATGTAACCTGAACACTCAAAACATCTATTCTCCTATTTTTGATTAAAAGTTTAAATATCGAATCCCTCTCCTCTATCTCACATTTAGCAGTTTCACAATAAAGAGTCGAAGTTCGTACCCTACTTTCGCTATTTCAGAGCGGAATTTTCTGAAAGCACGGAAATTCAACTTCAGTTAATTTTAATGGAGAGCTCAAATGCCAGGTTTTGTTTTCCTAATGTCAGATACTTCATTCTTTGAAAAAGATTTGAACCCCTTATATACATAATTTTAAAAATGCCTTCTTTTGACTTGTTTTCGTGGCGGAGTCACCTGTCCAAATTTTGTTTCTACCTATAAGTATTCCTTTGTGTTTATGAGTGAATTACTTATACTACTGTATTTAATAATATTGATCTGAAGAAAAAAATCTAAACAACGTCAACTCATAACAATTATGAATTTCGTAAATTCAATAATTAGTACAACACTGATCAGTGGCATAGCCATAAATATACTATACCAAAGAAAGTACTAATTACTGCGTAACGAAAAAAAAATGCTTACACACACACAGACGTACACGTACACATACAACAAACATTATGTGACGTTTTCGGTTGAAATGTGGGACATATGGTCAGCCAGAGTGCTTCATGGGCTTTTGTGACACGAATTTTAGTATTGTATTTCATCATATAGAGGTGAGGCGAATTGCAGGTGAGACAGATAAGAAAGAAGTTAAATTGTTTCCAGTTTTCTGTAGTTACACAGTATTGAAATACTGATGAACTTTGGTAAATAATAAATTAATCTTCCTGACGCTACAGCCATGAAAGACTATGACTAGCCACATGGCTCACATTCAACTGGATGAGGAGCGACAGTGCATCGGTTCCCAGGCGTCATTATATGTGTCTTTCTAGATCACAGTTCGCCACCTCTTAATTCACTAACAATGAGGTTAAACTAGATCTAAATAATAATATTATTTTTAAAGAAAAATAAACATCCACCTTCTTTTTAAGTGGTATCTACTCGTATCTGCAGATGGTAAATTTTGATGGCTATTGTAACGAAACATTGTTTTAAAACATTAAGACTGTTATATATAACACTGAAATCTTATGTAGGGTTTAAAATATAGCTTATGAGAAGTAAGTTTTTCTTTAAACATCTCATGTAGAGCTTGTTTCTCATGACAAATTATCTGCATAAAAGAGTCTTAACAACTCTAAATAAAAGAGTCAAAAATGAAACACACTACATGAAAGCAGAATCTATTTCAGTATCAGTGTACTAAATGGGAGTGGATTTGGGCCAAACCAACTCTCTGCCTACGTCTTTGATACTGATTATTCATGAATTTTGTTGCCCTCCTTTACCTAACTAGATGCAGACAGTTTACTATCGCATAACTATATGAGAGCGATCTTATCCTTTTCTTCGATTTTTCTCCATTTTTACTTACAAGTGTCGATAGGAGAAAAGATAGTATGGTGATCGTAAAACGACTAAGATTTTGTTTATATGTCATTTATAACTCTACAATGTTGTACTAATCATTCGTTAGGAAAATGTTTAATAGAGTTCCTATTTATTGTTAATATTTACTATATCGTCAAATATGACACATGCGATTTTACTGACATTACATTAACAAAATTCCATAAATAACTCTACTACTTGCTAATCATTTGTAATTACAAAGTCTACATACGGTAGTCTGTTTTCAGTCTGTTTTCTTTGAACAAAGTTTCGATAAAAAAAAAGAAAGAAAGAAAAGGAAAGAAAGAAATATATATTTCACAAATGTTTCAATAATACCTGTAGTATAATATATTTTTGTTTAAGAAATCAGAGCGAAAAAGTTCAGTACGGTGGTCCGTAAGCACTAAATATATACCATGGGAGTGATTGGGTGTAAATAAAGAAAACTAAAGCTTTCCTTTGGTGTAAATAACTTGTATTCCACTTAAAAACTAATAGTTTTATGTGACTTAGAAAAAAATATACCTTTGTTTACGCAAAATAAGAAGTAACTTATTTCTAAATCTCAAAGATATTTGAATGCCTTTTCAAGCCTTCCAGTTATTGTTTATAGCATAGCAGATTGTCCTGTGAATTTAATCCAAAGTGTATCACATACGAATAGCCGAAAATGTAATATATATAGAAAAGCCAAGAGATCAGGCCCTGATATTCAAACAAACATAGGAGAAGGTGATAAGACTAACACTATATAACTATAAACTATTGCAATAGAACAAGTGTTGGAACTCTGGATAAATAAACAGATCCTATTTACAGCATCAACACTATTGGCATGAGGCCGCTGAGGACTTAAGTTGAACAAAATAGCTTAATAAACAAATAAACACAATGCACTATGAAACAAAAGTGTACACCATAAAAGACAATGATAGCACAGCATTTAAATGAATTCTAAGCAAAAAAAAAAAATGTTCACTTAAGGCATTCCACCCATTTACCCCAGCACCATGCGCCCAATTACCCCGTGGAGGTATTTGGAAGGAACAAATTTTAACAAAATTTTAACTGCCTCACAGTGTGGATTCAAGATTGCTGCTCTTCACGGCACCATCCTTATGATGTTTTTCAGCAGCATGAAAAATTGTGGCTCAAAACATTAATAGATGAGCAATTTATTGTAACTCAAACCAAAACACATACACACCTGAAACTGGGTTTCAAATACGTCATTTCTCAATCAAATCAGGTTTTGGTTTTTTGTCATTATTACACCCTCTCAAAATTCACCTAAGCTTTTTTTTTTTTCTAATCAACATCTACCTACCCAAAATTTGTGTGTTATTAAATTCCATAGAAATATACTGAAATGCAAAATATTTATATAAATTTTTAAAAAGTTTTTCGCCCAATACCCCCTTCTACTCTCTCTCTCTTTCTCTCTTTCCAAAATATATACCAAAATGATTATTAATATTTAAAAACATGTTTTAGTATACCATTGTACAAAAATGAGATATACCTAACTAGTTATATGTATGAATAAATATAATGCATTGAGCTGAACAAAACCACATATTTGAAGGTAAATTCTTATGCGTAGTATCGAGAAAATCGAGAAAAATGCTTTTGTAGGAATGAAAACTATGCGGTTCTTTAACCAATAATAACAGACAGTGTTTAATTTTACTGAAAGAGATAGTTATTGGCTTACGTAATGTATGAGTAGTTTAATGCACTGTTAACTAGCAAATTGTAGATCTTTGTCTTTTTCGAAGTGACACACACGCTCCTTTACACACATAGGATTACTACTTATAACTTAACCTTACAATTCAACTACCGTGTGCCATATGCTTTTATTTTCTATTATACTTACTCATTCTTTAGATTATAATCCAGTTCCCGAAAACGATACTGGGATACTAGTTTCTGATATTCTTTCTAATGTGTTGATTTTAGCCAATCTGAATCAAGGACGTGCATCTCTTAAATTCCAGACAAGACGAAACAGTTGTCTCCCATACAGAGAAAATAAATTAATGGCATCTCCAATCAATCAATAGGCGTGGGAGATTCGAGTTCGATCTTCGGTGGGGGGCTGCGATGGCTCAGTGGTAGAGCGTTCACCTCTGGTGCATGGGGTCACGGGTTCAAATTCTGCTCCCGCTAAGTGAACTTTGTGGTGGACAAACACCGTGTGCATGGGTTTTCTCGGGGTTCTCCCGTTTCCTCCCACTTTCTTCATTCCACCATTTCATTCATTTCTCACAATCACCGTCCCCTTTTGCCTAACCGGCATAACCGTGGGACGTAAAACTCAAAGATTTCATTCTTTTTGATCCCCGGTGGAAGTTCATGTGGTTTGGATCCCACAATAAGTTCACGTTTTATGTAGCCTCGATACTCAAAGAGACGCTAAACACAAATCAAATCAAACCAAATCGATAATAGCAGTATCGCGTTTCCTCTAAAATAAGATCGAACCTATTTTTAGGTAACCAAAGGACGCATTCCGGTTTTTATCTATTTATACAAATATCGAGGCTTTTATATATCCAAAAGATAAATTCGGGTTTTTATCTATTTATACAAATATAAATATAGCATCTTTCTACATGTATTATGAGTATATCACCAATTTTGAGGTCTGCAACTACTGGGCCAGAGTATGGCTTAGCGTGTTTGCACACGATACCGACAAAATAGGAGGAAGCCCCGATAATATCGGTGTCGGTGTCGGCGTACTTTGCACACGTCGCCGAAAATATCGGTGGAATCCCCGATAATATCGTTGCCGGTGATGAGTGAAGTAAGCGACACACACAATATATTCTGCACTGTTTCCATAAATCTTCTCCATATATGAAAACAAATAAAAGTAATAATAATCGGGAAAATTATTTTTTAAAACAAGGATTACAAAAACTGTTTTGAAGAGGTGTGGAGAACGGTACAAAACTTAGAAAAAATAGGCCTATGCCTAAACATATTTAGATTTAACAGTGCCGTTTTAAATATAAGTCGTAAACATACTATTTTTGTTTCGATGAGAATTGATGCTGCGGTACATTGCAAACTATATTCGTTTTTAATTTTTGTTGAAACACTGTTACATATTGTATGTATGTATATTATTTTGTTTTCCATGCAATTAACACTAATGTCATAGTAGATTAAATTATAAGATTCGAATTAGTGATTTTGTTTTACATTGCTCCATACATACACTGGCGCAAATCCCGGGGGGATGAAGGGAACGTGTCCCCTCCAATCTTGGAACTGGGGAGGTTTCCCCCCCCCAATAATCCGATTTGAAATGTGTTTTTTGGGGGAGAAATTTGATTATTTGTGTCCGGTCGCCAGAAAGGAAAGTGAGATGAAATTAATGTCCACTCAGAATAAGCCTCGAAAGTGCCCGCCTCCCAATGTTGAAGACAACTATGCTCCCCTGATCCTCCACAGCATTGTTTCTCGACTGATCTTACCCGTCCCCCTCCCCAATGTTGAAGACAGATTTGCGCTGTTGCATACATACCTGTCGTTCCTCGTTTCTTTTTGTCCATGAACTCAAAATCCTGGGCAAGGCTTGCATAAACTTCTCGCCATGGTTTTTGTTTTCCAATTCTGTCCTTGAAAGAGTCTGTTATCTTATCCCATATGCAAGGTCTACATTACACAAGTTCAATGTGGGTTAAAATATGGAATGGAAAAATTCTTGCCATCTCTACCAGTCACTGTAGCTAAATTGCAGAACTCTATGAGGGGGTTGATCCCGGTACAAAGGGAAGTGGATACATAGTTTTGGTCTTTGTTTTCAATTGCCCTTCCACAAATTCTTTTTAAAAATGGGGAATTTGAGATAGTTTTGGGAGTGAGAAAAAACATTTGCAACAAGTGAAGCATGAAGTCACATCCCTGTTGTTGAGATCGCAATCAAGAAAATGCCAAATGAGTCACTTGTCCTTGAAGCTTTGCAAAGAGTGTTTGATTGTGCTGGTTTCGTTACAAAATAATAATAATCCTATTTTGACTTGTCAACAAATATTCTATTCAATCATTGCTTATTGAGTGGGACCGGGAAAAGTGATCTTGCACACAATTCTGATGAAAATAAAAGGAAGTAATAATAATCAGGATTTTTTCCATATGCTTATGTTCACACAGGCACGTAGCCAGGATTTCGTGAAGAGGGGGGGGGGGTCCGCGACATGAAATACTGTGGTCATCACACCAGGGGCTTGATCATTCTAAACTATTTTCTGGAACATATATTGGTTCTTTTAGCCATGATTTCGTAACAGGGGAGGGGAGGATATGAAATTCTGAAGGCCCAGGAGATTGATCAATCTAAACTACTTTATTATCAACATGTATTGGTTTGTTAGGACAATAAAATGATGATATGTTGGTAAGTATTTTAATAAAAAAACTCTGAAGAAATCTCGAGTAAAATAATAATAAAAAACGTACTGAAAAAGATTTTACAATATATACGTCCTTCCTCTGTTTATTCAAATATAACAATTTTCCTTTCATTATGACCTCAACTATTATAAAAAGTACATACTCAACAATGTCTTATAAACTACTTTACAATAGCTACATTCCTTTCTCTGTTGAATTAAATTCTAACAGAGATTTCTTTCCACATAATTTTTTGTTTGTATTATTGTCGGTTCCAGATGACAGGTTATTAAAGGAGCAGTAGAAAATTGTTCTTGAAATAACATGTTTGATACTGCAAGGATGCGATGACGAAAAATTATGATTAAAAAAATGGCCACACTGTTACACAACGGCACTATGCTTTTGGAAGCTTAAAATCTCCCTGACTAGTAGCAGAATCTGAGAATTCCGTAACTTTTCTTGAAATTTCAAATTCCCTGACTCTTCCAGGATATCTCGCTTACCTCGCCACCATGTATTGCAAGTAATACATATCTCCTAATAAGAAAGAGTAACCAAAAGCTTCCTGTAGTTTTTTTTAACGCTGATCCTTCTTTTTCTCATTTCATTTTGTTTCATCCTTCCTTATTTTTTTCATTTCCGGTCTCGAAGGGGGGGGGGGGTCCGGACCCTTCGGACCCCCCTTGGCTACGTGCCTGGTTCACAGTGTATCAAACTTTGAAAATTACGCTTAAATTAATTTCCAAAATGTATTAAAATTTAAATGCATTAATAGATTTTAAAATATACCATCAAAGAGTGTTGTGTGTGTGAGAAAGAGAGAGAGAGAGAGAGAAAAAAAAAAGAGTGGAAAATAATCAAGAAATTGGTTATCTAAATTTCCGATATTCTATTTGGTAATAGCTATTTAGAGGGAAACCAGTACTTTTCAGACTTCCCACATTTTATACTTATTTAATAAAAGGAATTAGCTACTCCAAAATAGAGACTGTAAAATATAAAAAGCTGTTCCGAAGTTGTTTATAGGACAAGATAATAATAATATTATTATACAATTGTAATAGAAAAAAGTGGAAACAACAAAATTCCAAAGATAAGAACGAAACAAGAATACACAGCGCCTTGTCACTCACTCTCTTCATCTAACACAGTGGCCGGCCGACATTATCGGCCGCATGTGCATCCAATCATAAGAAAACATTGCCCCTGACAAAATCGGGGGCTTGGCCGACAGCATCTACGTGTCGGAGGATCGGTCGATAATGTCGGTGGCGTGTGCAACCTACGATTTGAGTACATTGAAGTCGATTTCACCGCCGACATTATCGGCGCTTCCACCGATATTATCGTTGCTGTGTGCCGTATTCTTGGAGAAGGGCATATATTACTAGCAATCTGACAAGTTATGCCAGGGCTTATTTTCTAGTTGGTTCTTATTTTTATAGAAACACAGTAACAGGAAGAAAAAGGATCCTTATGTGACTTTCTTAATAAAGCCGAAAAGACGTTACCATGAAGGAGCACTTTGTTTTCGGAAGTTTGGTTTCAACAGTTTATAAGACTATGTAAATAAGTTAGGCATAATCAACATATCTTTAAAGATTTATTACTCAATAACCTAGATTTTACCTTTATGTACTATGTATAAAATTATAATATTCAAATATGCACCACTATACATTTCGTAAACTTACATGTTATTACGAAGTATTTTTTTTTTTTTAATATGATTCTGTTAATTTGAATAATTGGCAACTCTAAGAAAGGGTACTATGATGAGAAATTCTGTAGTCACTGGAGCATGAGCAAGCTTAACCACTTCAAAATGAATCATCTATATATTGTGCGTAGGGTACGAGACGCAACGATTAAAAAAAAAAAAAAAAAAAAACTAACTAACTCTATTGCCTATGGAACCCGGAGGTTGAATACCGATAAGCAGTCGAAATTTGATTAGACGCAATGAAAGGTTAGGAGGTAGTACTGAAACATAGATGATTAAGAAAAACGAATAGATGAAGTTTACATTTAAAAAATGCATAAATTAAACAAAAGTCAAATGAAGGGCCAGGGGGAAGAACGCTTTCAGTCCAAAAAAAATCGATATCTCCAACACCAATTTTCTAATTTGCTGTAAAAAAAAAAGTTTTTCTTTACATATACACAATATTTACCTTGATATAAACTTAAAACTATTTTTCTAACAATGTAATTACAATGGTTATTTAATGAATAACTTGCTTTTTTTCCTCTCCTGAAAAATTTCATTAAATGGACTGAAAGCGTTCTTCCCCCTGACCCTTCAAATATTTCAATCTATGCCTTACCTAGAAAGAAGAGGAGATATAATATTTTCTTGCTTGTAGAACATGTACTCATGAGTCTTATTACAGTATTCAATATAATTTGGAGTAGACACGTTCACCACCCACTTAGGTTCTTGATACAGCCCTAAATTCTCTTCGTTTCCCTCCTATCTCATCGGTATTGAAAGTCATTGCTATTTTTTTTTCTTTCTTGTAGGATGACGCGAGAATTCAGGGGTGCATGATGGGCCTAACAGAGAGACAGGTGACCCTGCTATAATCGTTTTGAATCCTAGATCTTGCGGATACAGGTTCAACATGGCAACAAAATATTACAATGAAGGGTAAGGGGGAAAAAGAAGGAATGTCACAAAATTGCATTTTCGAGAAAACGGCGTTTTAATATTGCAAACCGCGTAAGAAGAATAGGGTTAGTTAAATCTTTTGCCCATTTTATATGGACATTTCTACATCTACGCATGCATGGCATATACAGTCAAATAGAACCAAGAGTCACCAACAGATAGGGCAAAGCACCCGAAAAAGCACATACATGGACATTCCTTGTTTTTTCCCCTTACCCTTCAACTTAATTATAATTATTCTATTTTAGCTTCTCACTAATAAGTAAGTTGGGCTTAATTTTACATAAGTGTACTGTAACTACAAAAATTACAGTCTCTACACTAATTCAATTTGTTTAGCTTTACATAGTTTTCAGATTTTTATGTACACAATAGTAATAAAAATAATCAACACTTTAAAAGCAATCAATTTTATACAGATAGATACAATACAGATATTTAAAAATAGAATAAAATGAAATTTCCAGTTTAAAATTCGATAATTTGAAAGTGAATTTTTATGAAAGCTGGAAGGAAACGGGGAAAGCTCTGAGAAAACTCATGGGAAAACGATGTTGCCCACCAGAAATTCATACGATTTGGGATCGAAGGGCCTCTCGGACCAGATGTGAGCATTTTACCACTGAGCTACCGCGTTCTCTCCTCCTCCTTCTTAGGTTTGAGCTTCTGATGCACTTTGGCGGTACCTACAAGACCATCGATTTTCTTATGACCGATAGGTTGCTTCTGGTGAAATACGTGTACCCGTTTACACGCATCCAATTCTAATAGTTTTCAGAGCTTTACTCATCAGCGGTACCTCTTTTTGTGCCTCTACTTTTTATCTGGAAGGAAGACTTCGATTCTTTCTTCATTTCGTGGATTTATTTTCTTTTTTTCCTTTTTTTTTTCAACTTGTGAATTTGTCAAATGATAAATATTGGTCAAATGATATTCTGCGCTAATGATGATTTGCAATTAAATTTAATTTTTTTGTAGACAATATTTTTCTAACAAGGTTAGGAAAGGGGGAAACGAAACTCACCTAAACAATTTATATCTATCCCAATATAATTAATATTATCGTCCGAATTTTTTTTAGAGATGATCGCAGAAATGTTAACTGAAGTTTATTACTATTGTTATTTTATGAAATAAACTATTCCGATAAATATAGCGAAATAATAACAAATAAGATTTTTTCTGAATCTATCATATATTATTACTATTAATGTACAAATTGTTAACAGTGAGCTTGATTATCAACAGTTATTAAGATTCTACATTTCGCCTTTCGTGAAAATTCTACCCAAAAACCCAAATGCAGGCTTCAATTTATTTACCTAATGTAAGTAGGAGCGAATATGGCAAAAGCGGGATAGACATTTTGTTCCTGACTTTTCAATGTTTTATGGAAAATAGAAATTACTCTAGCGTATTAATATACTGTTGTTAGCAAATTTTAGAATATATTTTCCTCATTAGAAGATATAAAGATTTTAGAGCAAATGTGGATACAATTTTTCTTTTTCAATGTCACAATTTTATGCACCAAATCTAAGGGAGACGGTAATGATGAGATAGATAATAATGGTGGAGTTGTCCCGCGTAGCGTAGTTGCTAACGCTCTCAGCTTTGTCGCCAGAGGTCCCGAGTTCGATGCCTTGCGGGTGCACTCGATCGAAAAGGTGTAAGGGCTTTTTCAGACGAGTCCTGAGTGAAGTATTTCCTCATTCACATCAAACCGGGGGTTTGGGTACAAAACCTCGCGGCCAGAACCTCGCGGCGACAACTTCGCGGACCAAAACCTCGCCTGGCCAAAACCTCGCCTCCCAAAACCTCGCGGCCCAAAATCTCGCCAGGCCGAAACCTCGCCTGGCCAAAACCTCGCCGCCCAAAACCTCGCCGCCCAAAACCTCGCGGGACAAAATCTCGCCGGGCCAAAACCCCGCCTGGCCAAAACCTCGCCTCCCAAAACGTCGCGGGCCAAAATCTCGCGGGGCCAAAACCTCGCCTGGCCAAAACCTCGCCACCCAAAACCTCGCGGGCCAAAATCTCGCCGGGCCAAAACCTCGCGCCCCAAAATATCGCCATACCCAAAATCTCGCCTGACCAAAATGTAAATGTTCCAACAGATGATAAGGATGACGGTATAAAAGACGCTGTTTCAGAAGAAGTATCACGGGTATTTGACCAAGTCCCGCGATACCATATGAAAATTCTATTTCTGTATTAGAGGATTTCAATGTGAAGGTAGGGCGACAGGATGTTTTTAAACTGGTTATAGGGAAAGAAAGTCTGCATAAGGAAAGTAATGACAACTAACGAGGTTAGTTTCGTGAACTTTGGAACATCCAAAAACTTAAAATTTTAACAAAAATCTAATAATATTTATGAAAATATGAAACAATATATGAGTTTTTACGACGTCCCTTGATTATATCCTATAGGTTAAAGGAGACGTAGATGACCAGGATGAAGGAAATGATCGAATAAAGAAAGTGGGAGGAAACGGGAATAACCCGAGAAAGCCCACACACACGATGTTTTGTATATTATTTTTATTATTATTATTATTATTATTATTATTATTATTATTATTATTATTATTATTATTATTATTTGTAATGTGGAATTGCATATTAGGAAACACATTGGGTAAATTTTAAAGAAAAGTTTCATTCGCGGCGAGGTTTTGGCACGGCAAGATTTTGGGCGGCGAGGTTTTGGCCCGGCGAGATTTTGTCCCGCGAGGTTTTGGGCGGCGAGGTTTTGGCCACGCGAGGTTTTGGGCGGCGAGGTTTTGGCCACGCGAGGTTTTGGCCCGGCGAGATTTTGTCCCGCGAGGTTTTGGGCGGCGAGGTTTTGGCCACGCGAGGTTTTGACCCGGCGAGATTTTGTCCCGCGAGGTTTTGGGTGGCGAGGTTTTGGCCACGCGAGGTTTTGGCCCGGCGAGATTTTGTCCCGCGAGGTTTTGGCCGGCGAGATTTTGGGCGGCGATGTTTCGGCCGCGAGATTTTGTCCGTATACCCAAACCGGGATAGTACCTAACTTCCGAGTCCCAGGCCGCTTCCTTCCTACCTTCCTTATTTCTTCGGATAATGTGATCGCCGAGGGACGTTATCCCCACATGTGATGGGTTTAAGGCGTTAGATACCGGTGATGTGGGGAATATGTATAAATAAATAAATAAATAATAGAATGACGAAAGTGAATAAAAACACGAAAACCCTAAAGAACCACGCATGAGGTGTCTGTATACCACAAAGTCCACTTGGAAGAGCTAGGATCAAACCACGGACTAGAAGCACCAAAGGTGAGCGCTCTACCAATAAGCCACTGCGGCCGCAATGCGACAAATGTAAAGCCTAACATCTGCAAACCTTCATGTACATCAAAAATGATCATGGTGCCCTCGCATCTGAGAGTTTGTCTCTGAAAAGATTATCACTTACTCATCAACGCCGAGGGCATACTTCTTGCTCTTAATTTATGTTAATTAAAACTTGTTTTTAATTTATGTTAGTGAGTGTTCTTGGACATTGAATAAAACAATTTTAAATTATATAATATTTTGAGGAAGGGACATGGACGTTTGGATCTTTCTGGGTAGGTCCTGATATTGACAGGATCTACAAACATGTGGGAAACGAAATAAATAAAATTTGTGTTCCATTTCAAAAAGGAAATAAAAAAAAACATTACGGAACAGTTTTGATAGATGTTCGAGTGCTAAGAAGGCAAAAATAACTTTTCCCAATTTTCAAAAAAAATATCCTAAAAATCAACTTTGTAACCTTCAACTTTGAAGGGAGTATATTATAAGTTTGAGTGATATTAGACTTAACTTCATTTATACAATAGATTGTTGGAGTAAGATTGTTTATTTCAGTTTCTTTTTTCTCATATTATAATTATGGAGATCTTTTCTATTTATCAGATATAAATTACTACGTATATTACGTCTATGTACATTGTGCACATACATACACGAATGAAATGAAATCTTTGAGTTTTACGTTCCACGATTATGCCGGTTAGGCTAAAGGAGACGGTGATAATGAGTAATGAATGAAATGGTGGAATGAAGAAAGTGGGAGGAAACGGGACAACCCCGAGGAAACCCACGCAAACGGTGTTTGTCCACCAAAAAATCCACTTGGCGGGGCCTGGGATCGAACCCAGGACCCCAAGCACCAGAGGTGAACGCTCTTTCACTGAGCCACCGCGGCCATACATACAAGAATGAATTATTATTAGTGACTCAAACAGCAGTAGAGCTCCTTCGTGGTTAAGCGGTTAGCGTACGCGCCCTTGGCGTGGAAGACCCGGGTTCGATTCCCTGCGGTAGCCCATGTGGTTCGGATTTCACGTTAATCATAAGGCCCATCTCATATAGCTTCGCTGCTGAAAGGAACGTTTAACTCAAAGTCAACTCAACTCAACTCAAATAGCAGTATATTTGATTCCACAAACTAACCCTTTATTTCGGTAGTACATAGCTATTATGGCTTTATTTTGCAATATTGAGATTGAGAATGCTAGATATCATAATTATACAGGTATTAGTATTATAGACCTGGCACTACTCGCCAGTTACCATGTTATTTAAAGCGCATACATTTATTATTTTTCATTGTTGCTTCTGCGTAATTGATGAATCGTCATATGAAAACTACTTTTTGGGTGATTCTTCATTTATTTTCCCTTCAACTTTTGGAGACGGTTACACTGTCTCTTCAGTAAAGACGTTCTTCATAGTATTTACTTTCCAATATCGTAGATACTCTATGTTATTTTTTAATAGGCTGTATTCTCATTCAAATGAAGACCAAACAAGGAAAGAAACAAATGAATTATCCAAAGTTGAATACATACTACCGAGCAGTTGGTGAACACAATATTTTCTAATGAAAAGAGTCTATAAAATTAGAACAGACTGTTCTATTAAGAAATTTGGTTTTCCAACATTCCTTCATACGTATATTACCCTGTTCGTTTGTGCGTTCATCCGTACGGAAGACGAAAAGAATGAATAAAAATAAGAAAAAAAAAATAAAAACTCATTTGCTACTTGATGGATCACCAGGAACTTTGGTCGGGATGTAGTGGTTCTAAAATTAGCAATCGAGTTCGTTGAGGTGATGTTTAAACCGAAAATGATAGAAATTAATCAGTTTCGATTTTAACATTGATCATTATAGGGCTAAAAACAGGGAGTAGATGTCTAGAAACAGTTCCCTGCAACCGATAAAGCGTCTCAAGAATTCATTTTATCTCCCTCCTTAAGTCTCTACTAAAACCAAAAATGATATAAATACATATATGACAATGTCCGTTTCAATATTGATAAACATTGAGCAACGGATAAGATATAGCGAGAAGTGGTTTCTGAAATAGATTTAGTGTTCTAAGAATAGGTACTGTTTTCTGTCTTAACCCTCTTTTCTAACAAGAAGTGGCAGAAGTCAACCACGTCCGGTTTTAACGCTGATCGCTATGGAGTAAAAACGTAAAAGAGGGCGAGAAGCAGTTCCCAGTAGTTTCCTTAATTAAGCGTCCTAATAATATATTTCACTTCCACTCTTAATTTCTCTGTTTCAGCCGAAAGTGGTACATATCTACTACCACTTCGAGTTTCAATATTAATTGAAAAAATCACGCTATAATATCCAAATTCCTTCACGTTGTGTACACATGACAGTGCTACTTGTTTTTATGTACTGTACACAGGCCTGTAAGGTAAGATATTGAATGTGAAAGATAGTACAATTTTTAATAACTGTATGTGAGAAAATTCCGTTATGTGGAATACAGTGTCGCCCTTCGCATCTTGCTTTCTCCATGCGACGCAGACGTATGCAAAGGAAAACAAATGACGTATTTGATTTAATGGTTCATTTTAAACAGAAAATACTACTCGTTTCTGATTTCTATAAATATAAAATTATAAGAAAGGAACAAATAACACAGAACTGGATAATACTAAAAAAAAAAAAAAAAAGTTGGTTAGATATATCCGTGATAAATGCAGTTCGATTCTCACATGGAGTCCTTTCAAGTATTCCTAAAAATGTAAGAAATATTCAAATTTTACATAATGGAGTTTACCATATATGAGAAGTTATTTTCTTTTCTTTTTTTTAAACACACGATTACTCGGAGAAAGATGTGACACATACGTAGCTTGGGATCCCCAGTACTATACTCTAAAGCAAGCAATTATTGATTGGTGTTACCTTTTAAATTTGATCTAGAAAATAGTCCTATCGTTTTTCATTAGATCTGGTGAAAACTTGCCTTTGAGTAAACGAAGAAAAATGGATTAAGAGGTTCAAGAGCCTTATACGAAATAAATAAATAAATAAATAAATAAAATTAGGAGCAAGAGCGTCATAATTGAAGTGACCTCGTAGAATTATGGATTTCCGAAATACTGTTTACTTAGCATTTGAAAATACAATATAATTTGATTTTAATACTTATGCAATCTGCAAAATATCTTACACTAAACATTAAATAAAAAAGTTTTCCGTGGATTCGGATTGTAAAAAATTTAAGACGCAATTCTATTATTAGTAGCAAATGTTATTATTATTATTATTATTATTATTATTATTTGCTATGGATCAAGTAAGTAAGTGTTTTATTGACGTAAACTTCAATATAGATTACATGCATATTATAAAAGTGGCTTCAAAATATGCTTTCATTAGTAAATGGCTTTATTTATAGAAGAACTTATAGGCAAGTTCTACATATTCAGTTTTCAGTGACTGATAGATCCTTTTCAATCAGAGAATTAAGACTACATATTACGTGAGACTAAATTAAGTTCTTTTTTAAAATTTTATTTTGGTGTAGGTAGCTGTGAAAATAGTTAGAACTTATGCAGTTTGTTTCAAGCTTCATATGTATGAAATGCTAGATTCATTGCTTTTTATTTAACTCGAGAAATACTCTTCTATAGTTCCTATTTTCTTTCTTAAAAGAAAAATCTCCCTTTGTATGTAGTATCGTTACAAAGTAAACAGTCTTCTAAAGAAATTAAATAAGAGATAGAACTCCAAATAAAACTTATGATGATCATATCTCTTTAGTTACCTGTCTTACGAGATAATTCAGAGATACAAGAGAGAGAGAGAGAGTCCTACGTATGTGTGGCGCAAGTGGACATAGACTTTTCATTTATTACGTATAAGCAATTTCTACTTTATGTTGATAATGACAGAGAATTAACGTCGAAGAAAATTGAAAATTAGCTTACAAACGTGTATCCCCTTCTTTATAGGATTGCTAGACATCTGGATTTTAGCACGATCATCAATTTTGAACGAATTATATATCAGCTGTGTGATTTCCAACCGAATGTATTATCAGTGTCGTCTTCAAACTCATTTACAATGAATCTTTACATTTCGTTTCCCGTCAAATTTCGACTTCTAATCGTTGCATCTCCTACCTTACGTTTAACATATTTACTGTATGATTCATCGTAAAGTGGTTACGCTTGATCATGGTCTACTAAATCCCGAAATTATCTTTACAGTACGCTTTCTAGGGTTTCCAAATCCACAGTTATATATACACAGTTTGTAATAACATGTAGGATTACGAAATGCACAGTACATATTTGAATATTATAATTTTATATATAGTAAATAAATGGGAACTTATTTTAAACCATTGAATACAGGGATGTACGCATAAACTTATTTCAGAAAGGGTCCAAATTCAATATGACTATAAATTACATTAAAAGTTATCAAGTCACTCCTAAATTTAGACTAAATTTTCGAAAAGTGGGGATTTCGGAGGAATCAGAACTCCAGGAACCACTCGCTGCGAATGTCCCTATTTGGGTAGTAAATCTTTTCAATATACTGATTATTCGAACAGCCTTGTAAATTATTTATTTCATTTGAGTTAAGCTACCCTTTCAGCAGCAAGGCTATATGAGACGTGGACCTACCGCTTAACGTGAGATCCGAACTACATGAATTACCATCAGGAATCAAACTCGGATCAACCGCGCCTATTGACTGAGGATGTTATTCAGCTATCTCTTGGCATTAGAAGACAGTTCTTTGGCCTTCTCAGAAATAAATTTAAAAAATGGCTGCCATTGGCTCAGATTGGCTTAAATCAACAAACGCGGAAGAATATCAGAAACTATAGAAAGACAATATTCTTGTCAGGAACTGGATACTGAAGAATGAACAATTATAATAAAAAATAAGAACATGTGACACAGTTGAGTTGTAAGGTTGAGTTGCAAGTAATATATGCGTAAAGGAGTATCTGTGTTACTGTTTGTAAAAGACAAACATTAATAAATAGATCTATAATTTCTTAATTAACCCCTTCAGTGTGGGTGGCGAGTTAACTCGTGTTTTCAAAACGCACCTGCTGTGCGGATGGCGTATATATACGCTTTCATTTTGGTTTGGCTATTTTGTATTGTGCATGGCGAATATACTTGGGCACAGTATGAGTAATGTTATTCCCGACAATATTTAGCGAGTTTGCGCTTACCTAGGAACCCCAAGAGACCAGACAGAAAAATTGGGCTTGATCTGTTGAGGCATTCCCAAATTTTGTGTAACCTAACCATATTATTATTATTATTATTATTATTATTATTATTATTATTATTATTATTATTATTATTATGATAACCATAAATACGACAATGACAAGTTATAGTAGCTAATTACGCACTGAAGGGGTTAAGAGTTCATTTTACTACTCATGTAATAAGTAATTCAATAACAATTTATGTCAGAAAATAAAAATCAGTTGTTATTGGAAATAAACGACACAATTTCTAGAGTCGTAAATCCTCTTTTCGTTTACCTTGAAGACTACGAATGAGAACTTATCTTTGACATGTGATTTTATTTAGGGCGATATAGTCTATTGATTTATATATTTTATATGAAATACACAATATTACAAAGAAATATATGTTAAAGTTCATGTTAATAATAATTTTGGGATATAAATCTCATTAATCATACTATATACTGTCATCTTGCTAAGGTCGTAATGAAGAGTTTAATAAATGTATATTTCAGTATCACATTCATCTGAATAAGTATCATGTTTCTCCTATATCAATTTTTAAGTTTACAAACTTTCTTTTACAAAAAAAAAAAAAAAAAATAGATATGAGCTTTTTACTTCAGGCATACTATTTTGCCCAGTTCCATTAGATTTTTCGATTGATACTTTACCTTTGGAAACTTTTTTTTTTAAAAAAGAAACAAAAAAGGGGTATTAATATTTTAAAATTTTGAAGAAAGACACTATTTTGTGCTTCCGTAACAGAGGCGAGCACTAAAAACGGGAGCCAGTGCATCCGAATCCCCATCCGAAACTTCAGAATTATACACATACAGATGGTGATCAGAAAAATGGAAACACCTGAACGAAATTGCAACTTACCAGATTAATATGGTGTCGGGCCACCTTTCGCCTTCAGAACAGCCTTGATGCGACGTGGAATGGAGGCATAGAGGTCGTGAATGGTAGCAAATCGAATTTTACACCATTCCTCGTGCAGGGCATCGGCCAGTTCTGTGAGAGAGGATGGAGGTGGAAATCGTCGCCGGAGTCGTGTTTCCAAGACGGACCACAGATGTTCAATTATGTTGAGATCTGGGGATTGGGCGGGCCAGGGGAGGTGTTGAACTTCATCCCGATGTTCCTCAAACCACGCTGCTACAACGTCAGCTGTGTGAATGGGTGCATTATCATCCTGGAAGATAGCGTCATTGTCCGGGAACAACATTCGGATCATAGGTTGCAAGTGGTCTCCTAAAATTGCGACATAACCGTTGGCAGTGATTCGTCCGCTAAGTGTGACCATACGACCCAATGAAAACCATGATATGGCGGCCCACAGCATCACCGAGCCGCCGCCATGTTTCACAGTTGGGCGGAGACACTGCAGATCATAAGCTTCTTTGGGCGTTATCCACACATAAACACGGCCCGTGGTTGGGAATAGGGTGAAGGATGACTCATCTGACCATATCACACGTTTCCAGTCCTCAACTGTCCAAGTTGCATGGTCGTGGCACCATTTGCGGCGTGCGAAAGCGTTATGGTCCCTGATGAGCGGTTTGGCCCGTGCAACATTATCCCGTAAGTTCATGTCATGTAATTCGCGGCGGACTGTGATTGTCGAAACAGGGTGGGGGAGGTGCTGATTGAGTTCCTCAGTCACTTGCTCCGCAGTGGCACGACGGTTCTGCGTGACAATGCGCTTTAATACCCGGCGTGACCTGTCACTCATAATTTTCTTTCGCCCACTGTTCCGCTTCCTCGATGTGGTTTTAATGTGTGTTGTGTAGGCCGTCATCACCTTCGACACTGTCCCACGCGACACACCTAACACAGTAGCCACTGCCGTCACACTCACTCCACATAACCGCGCATCAACAACTTGCCCTCTTTGAAAATCTGAGAGGTCTCCCATTTTACACTATCTCCGTCTGCTGCAGCCACTGAACACTGCTGTTCCACTGCGCCTGACGTAGTATGGAGACTGACCTAACACACCACCACCAGCGGTCCGGCGCTGCGGGCGCCACGACACCACTGCCAATCCATACATCTGACGTTTTGCCAACTACAGGTGTTTCCATTTTTCTGATCACCATCTGTATTTGCGAGACTGTTGAATACTATGCTCAATAAACGTACGAAAGGAGAAATAAATTTATCAGAGAAATCTAACAAACGGTTTTCTCATAGTTTCCATTTTTCAGATTGTGTAAAATCACAATTGTCAAATTCAATTATTCAGATTAAAACAGTATTTACACAACACAGCGCTATAATATAAACTTTTGGTATCCATCTTGCTATCAATCGTTATGCAATGGGAAGTTGCATCCAGGGTCTAGCCTAACATCCCGTAGGAAACTATACCGGGTGAGGCATTTAAAACTGTTTTTTTGAATATCTGGAAAACTACAAATCGGATTTTGAAAAAGTTGCAATAAAAGTTGTTCGTCTCGAAGGGGGACATCCAATGATACCACACTCGACCCCCTGCCCCCAACCCCCGGGGGCGGGAGGGGGGCAACTTTGAAATCTTAAATAGGAACCCCCATTTTTTATTCCATATTCTGATTCTACGTGAAAAAATACGTAACTTTTGTATTGAACATTTTTTTCGTTGCGTGATAGATGGTGCTGTAATCGACAAAAATCAAAATGGCTCACAAACATTTGAAAAATGAGGCATTTAAAACTGTTTTTTTGAATATCTGGAAAACTACAAATCGGATTTTGAAAAAGTTGTAATAAAAGTTGTTCGTCTCGAAGGGGGACATCCAATGATACCACACACGACTCCCTGCCCCCAACCCCGGGGGCGGGAGGGGGGGGCAACTTTGAAATCTTAAATAGGAACCCCCATTTTTTATTCCATATTCTGATTCCCCGTGAAAAAATACGTAACTTTTATATTGAACATTTTTTCGTTGCATGATAGATGGCTCTGTAATCGACAAAAATCAAAATGGCCCACAAACTGAAAAATGAGGCATTTAAAACTGTTTTTTTTTTTTTTTGAATATCTGGAAAACTACAAATCGGATTTTAAAAAAGTTGTAATAAAAGTTGTTCGTCTCGAAGGGGGACATCCAATGATACCACACTCGACCCCCTGCCCCACCCCCCGGGGGCGGGAGGGGGGCAACTTTGAAATCTTGAATAGAAACCACTATTTTTTATTCCATATTCTGATTCTCCGTGAAAAAATACGTAACTTTTGTATTGAACATTTTTTTCGTTGCGTGATAGATGGCGCTGTAATCGACAAAAATCAAAATGGCTCACAAACATTTGAAAAATGAGGCATTTAAAACTGTTTTTTTGAATATCTGGAAAACTTCAAATCGGATTTTGAAAAAATTGTAATAAAAGTTGTTCGTCTCGAAGGGGGACATCCAATGATACCACACTCGACCCCTTGCCAACACCCCTCGGGGGCGGGAGGGGGGGCAACTTTGAAATCTTAAATAGGAACCCCCATTTTTTATTCCATATTCTGATTCTCCGTGAAAAAAATACGTAACTTTTGTATTGAACATTTGTTCGTTGCGTGATAGATGGCGCTGTAATCGACAAAAATCAAAATGGCTCACAAACATTTGAAAAGTGAGGCATTTAAAACTGTTTCTTTTGAATATCTGGAAAACTTCATATCGGATTTTGAAAAAGTTGTAATAAAAGTTGTTCGCCTCAAAGGCGGACATACAATGATACCACACTCGACCCCCTGCCCCCACCCCTCGGGGGCGGGAGGAGGGCAACTTTGAAATCTTAAATATGAATCCCCATTTTTTATTGCATATTCTGATTCTCCGTGAAAAAATACGTAACTTTTGTATTGAACATTTTTTTCGTTGCGTGATAGATGGCGCTGTAATCGACAAAAATCAAAATGGCTTACAAACATTTGAAAAATGAGGCATTTAAAACTTTTTTTTTTTTTGAATATCTGGAAAGCTAAAAATCGGACTTAAAAAATAAAACGTAAAAAATTCACTCATCTCGAAGGGGAACATTCAACAATATCACACTCGGCCCCTGCCCAACCTCCCGGGGGCGGGAGGGGGTCAACTTTGAAATATTATACGAAAACCTCCATTTTTTAATAAAGGTTTGGATTCTCTGAGAACAAATACGTAACTTTTGTATTGAACATTTTTTTCGTTTCGTGATAGGTGGCGCTGTAATCGACGAAAATTTGTTACGAACAATTGAAAAATATCCAAGAAATACGCATCAGATTAAGAAAATTAAAGTAGATAGTTTTGATATCTTTGTAAATGCTATCAAATGACACCATAGTTGACTACCGTAACGCTATCTCAGTTATTCTGAAAGGTGGTTATTCTAAAATCTTTAATGAGAAACTGTAATGTTTTAAGCAAAACACTTGATTCTCCAGAACATAATTCATTACTTTGCCCAAATTTTTGGTGTAATTTCTGTTACCGATGTAGGTGAAATTTACTTCAATTGGACTACGTGGACGTAGTATCTATTAGTTTGTTGCCTTTGGTTTGCTGATTCAATGTGAGTCCCCTTGCCTCTCACTAAGGAGGTGCTTGTTTCAGGTAAGTCCCCTTGAGTCTCATCATCGAGGTGTTTGTTTTAGTTGAGCCTCTTGCATCCTACCATTCGGGTGTTTGTTTTGGGGTTGTCTCTTTGCCTCTCACACATCTTCATTGTTTACTGAACAAACGAACAAACGTTCGAAATGGTCCCCCTTTTCTGTAATAGACTACACATTGCAAGTAGGGATAGGCGCGAGTCGAGCTTAAACTCGACTCGAGTTGAATTCGAGTCGAGTCAAAGGTAATTTTCTCGAGTCGAGTTCCAAGCCGAGTCACTGTTTTGAGCTCGAGTTTGATAAATGGCTCGCACATTCAGCTCTTTTTAACTCGTTTTTAAATATGGCCTGTTTAGACTGGAAAGCGAAAGCCATGAGAAATGTAAGCAGTAATGTCGAATACTTTTAATATTTCTCACGACAGAGGTGCATCTGGTGGGGGTACGTTTAGTATATGTCATCTCGTCTCGAAAACGAGACAACAATAGATTTTTATAACGAGACAGCTTCAAATTTCGTGAGCACCAATATAAGTATATACTGTAGTTCTTACCGTCTAGGCTTAGACCTGCACGGTCGACTTTTTGAGCCTCAGAAGAAGCTCAATCCGTGCAGTGATGTCAATAGGCTCTGCTGGTTCAACTGAGCGAACAGCTCAAGCCGGCTCGGTTGGGATGGAAAGCCATCGGCTCGGTTCAATTGAGCCGGCTTGGTTGGGACGAGCCAGCGACTCGGCACAATTGAACCGATGGCTCGAGCCGGTTCCATTCGGATCAGCCACCAACTCGACTCATGTGAGCCATCGGCTCGAGCCAGCTCCATTAAAAGCAGCCCATCGACTCGGTTCGACTCAGCTGAACTGAGCCTATGGCTGAGCCGGCTCGCTTGGGTGAGCTGTTGGCTCACTTTTCTGTTTGGCTTGATAGTGAATAAGCTGTGAGCCGACCGCTTGAGCCGATGACAACCCTAAACCCGGACCAAGCAGTTTTGAACATGTTTGACCGACGCCCTATAACTTTTATCAATTTTTGGCTTGCTCCTCCGGAACTCAAACCCAGAACCTCATGACCGATGTCCTTGCCTCCTAAAGACTTGTCGACTACGCAGATAGACAGTCACTAGTTTTTAGTATTCAGATACAAACCGCCTATCTTTCGTATAGTAATAATAATAATAATAATAATAATAATAATAATAATAATAAGTTGTAGTAGTGGTAGTATATTACTAGTAATATCATTGATAATTATATTATCTACGTAGGATATTTGAAAAGAGTATTTGGAACTACACACAGGATTTAGCTCGAATTGGCTCGACTCGACTCGAAACTTAACCCGAATTCGAGTAGAATTTCGAGTAGAGTTGGAGGAAGTTTTTCGAGTCGAGTCGAGTCGAGTTTCAAAGAAAACTTGCTCGAACTCGCTTGTGCCCATCCCTAATTGCAAGTGTTACACCTACAGGAAATCTAACCATGGACTGCTACGCGTGGTAGCAGTTCTTGCTTCGTAGACGGTAGTTTGAATAATGCAAAATATATCGCAAAAAATAGTCACAATTTCGAACATTTTCTTATCACTTGTCAGCGGTGTTTACTCATTTTGATTGTTGTCTATTAGAGCGCCATCTATTAGACAGCGCCAAGAAAGACAATGTTACATAACGTACTCACAAAGTACGTTCACATGTCATTCAGGGTTATGTCAGTATTATTAAATTATTTATTGAAACTGGAAGTATTCAACCCAGACAACGAGTCCGATCACGGCCTGTGACGAACGAAAATGCCGCAGTGAATGTTTTAGCTGCAGTTGCTGCAAATCCTCACATCAGTTCTCGGCAAATCGCACGAAGTTCAGGAATGTCGCAAAGAAGTGTTCTGCGCATACTGCATGAACACAGATTCCATCCATATCACGTTTCGTTGCATCAGGAACTACACGGGGACGACTTTCAACACCGCTTGAACTTTTGCAATTGGATACAACAGCAATTAGCAGTTAATGATGATTTTATTTCACAGATACTTTTCTCTGATGAGGCAACTTTCACGAATACTGGTCAAGTGAATCGGCATAATATGCATTATTGGTCAGTAGATAATCCTCATTGGTTAAGGCAAGCCGAGCGTCAACGTCCATGGAGTGTGAACGTTTGGTGCGGTGTTTTAGGTACTCGAATAATTGGCCCATACTTCATAGACGGGAATTTGAATGGTCAAATGTATGCCGATTTTTTAGATAATATTTTGCCAACACTACTGGAAGATGTCCCACTTCAAACAAGAATGAATATTTGGTTTCAACAAGACGGATGTCCAGCGCATTATTCACGGATATCTCGTGAGGTTTTGAATAGAAAATATCCTGATCGATGGGTTGGACGAGGTGGTCCTCAAAATTGGCCTGCACGATCCCCTGATTTAACTTCTTCCGACTTTTTCCTGTGGGTAACGCTAAAAGCAAAATGTTACACGGAAGAACCAACAACCCCAGAAAATATGCGGCAGCGCATAATCAATGCATGTGCAAACATTAGCGAAGAGACACTTAGAGCAGTAGAATTGTCCTTCAGAAACAGAGTTGTAATGTGTATTGCAGAAAACGGACACCATTTTGAACATTTGCTTCGGTAAAATATGGAGCTTCCGATGGTGAGAGGCAAGGGGACTCACCTTAAACAAGCACCCCGATGGCGAGAGGCAAGAGGACTCACCTAAAACAAGCACCCCGATGGTGAGAGGCAAGGGGACTCACCTAAAACAAGCACCCCCATGGTGAGAGGCAAGGGGACTCACCTGAAACAAGCACCCCGATGGTGAGAGGCAAGGGGACTCACATTAAAAAAGCACCCCGAAGGGAACAAATTACTACTACGTCCACGTCGTTGTTCCTGGGTAACGCTAAAAGTAGTTTTAATTGTCGAGTTTATTTTCAAAACGGATCTTGTCCATTTTTCTTTTTTAAATTGAGATATCAGTAGCTTTGAAATCTTTGAGGTCGTATCTTTCTGTTTATGAATTGGTTTCTTGCCAAAACTGTCTAAAACATTTTAAAAAAAGTAATTTGAAAAGTAGGTTTTTGTTCATAAGTGATATTGTCCACAACAACATGGCGCACTGATAAGGAAAGGATTTTTTAATTATAAAACGGCTCTTTTCTATAACCATTGAATGACTAGTTGCCATTTTCGGTTCAAATTGTCTTTTGTCCCAATGCTATGCATTGCATCAGCAAGCAAGATAATAGTGATAAACAATTAAATTTCACGGGATTTACATTCATTTCTCCTTCAAGAAAGAATATTGTGTTATCACCGGCTATAACTGAAAATTTGATAAGGTTTTAACGATAAGGTTGGTTTTATTTACTACGACGCCATTGTTGGAGCAGCAAAAGTAGCTTGAAGAGTGTAATGAAATCACTCTGTCCTATTAAAAAGAAGCTTTCCGGCGTAAATGTCCACGGAGATGGAAAGATTAAAAGATTTGAAAGAGGAGGATGTTATTATTACACCAAGTCCACCTGGAAACGGCAGGAAGAAAATGCGTAATCCTGACAAGTGGAAACGCAAAACGTAAAAATTAAAAGAGTCAACCTATTCACCCAAATGTTTGCACGAAACACTTTAACTGTAACCATGTAGGAGGAAAGACTTAGATGTACAGAAATGTGTATGCAAGATATTTGCAAATTTCACCAATGCTTCTATTTGGTTAAAAATAAAATAATCCAAGACAATTTAATATTAAAGCATACGAAACCTTCAACACCACAACGAAAAAGACCAAAGAACAACAGGGAAGAAGCAACACAGCTTTGGATTCGATATTACGATCCGAAATGTGATAGTGACATCAAAACACTGCTGATAGTGTGTAAGAATTTTTTTGTTGTGTGTTAGGAGTATCTGAGAAACGGTTTAAGCTAATATGTAAACGGAATTTTGAAAGTGGATAGCTGGCATCAGAAAACAGAGGAGGAGACCATCAGTCCCATATGTTTGAAGCCAAGAAGAAAACTGTTAAAACATTCATTGAAAGACCAGGCCCGTATTTAGGAAAGTGCTATTCTATGCTCGAGCACAGGGCGGCAGAATTTATTGGGCGGCAAAATTTTGGAATTTCTCTAAGATTCACAATAAAGTAATATTTAAAACTAGCAATCTGCAGAGTCCCACGCAAGGGCGAGAAAATATGTTAAAAAAGTCATCCTTTCCCACCACCCTTCCAAGCGGTGAGGATGAACTTAAAACATCATGAAAAATGATACCGTTAAACTTAGCGACCTCAAAACTATGAATTCAACACTAATATCTGTCGTTTTCGATTACTTTTAAAATCTCGCCCCCTTCCTGGGGAGTGGAATATGACCTTGAAGTTGAAATGTATTAAAGCTGTCGTTATACATCTCAGCGACCCCCCACCCAAATAACTGACTTCAATTATAATAATATTGGTCGTTTTGAGGGGGCGGCAAAATTGTGCGGGGTGGCAGCAAAAGGGCACATAGGCGCACAATATTATAAAAACGGGCCTGTGAAAGACTAATTCCTGTACAGAAACATTATTGCAGACGAGAAAATGGAAAGAAGCATTAGCTGCCAAGTTATTTGTCTGTAGCAAAACTTCACCAACTGTACAATAACGATGTGGAAAACGATCTTCGGGTTCCATACTCTTATTTGTAACTGAATACAATATAAGTTTTGGAAGTCCTGCTGTAAATAAATGTTCGAAATGTATGCAGTTTGAGTTGAGACTTCAATCAAGGAATACCTCTTGTGAAACTGAATTTTCGATACATAAGAGAAAGGTGAAGCCTTTCATTCCTTATTGAAAAGTAGAAACAATGATGCAATCACTTTATTATTCGACTCGCAAAAGAATCATGTTCTTCCTCGAGTTCCAGATCAAACCGCCAATTACAGCAGCACAATTTTAGTTGTTTAATTTTACGATTTACGAAGGAACGTCAACCGATAGGCAAACAAAGAACAAATTGTTTACACAGTATATTATTGGACAGAAGCACACGTAGCCAAAGGATCATCGGAAATTGCATCAGTAGTGTTTCATCGTCTGCAAAACACGTCATGTGAAGGCGTATCAGAAATTCGACACTTTGTAGATGGATATGCAAGGCAGAATAAGAACTCTGCTAAGATTTGCATCTTGTTCCATTGGCTGAATGAATGCACTATATCTAACTTCTCCAGGACACTTCTATCTCACTTCTCATCGTGTTTTATAATAGGATTGAGCTTGAGCTTAAGGGTCGTGATACAATGATACAGCCTAAAGGATATGCTAAAGTGTTCCGTAATCATAAATAGTAATCGAGATGTTTGACGAAACTGCCTTGTACAACTGGAAGTAAGTATCGTAAGAAAATATGAAGAATCCAAATGAATGGCACTTCAAATTCCACAACTGTTAAAATAAAAGTTATGTTCTTGCAACAGTACCAACTTCACCCATTGCATTAAGGGGTTCGTATTTAAGATTTCAAATTTGCCCTCCTCCCACCCCCGGGGGTGGGGGCAGGGGCTCGAGTGTAGTATCATTGGATGTCCCCCTTCGAGACGAACTTTTATTACAACTTTTTCAACATCCGATTTGTAGTTTTCCAGATATTCAAAAAAACAGTTTTAAATGCCTCATTTTTCAAATGTTTGTGAGCCATTTTGATTTTTGTCGATTACAGCGCCATCTATCACGCAACGAAAATATGTTTAATACAAAAGTTACGTATTTTTTCACGGAGAATCAGAATATGGAATAAAAAATGGGGGTTCCTATTTAAGATTTCAAAGTTGCCCCCCCTCCCGCCCCCGGGGGGTGGGGGCAGGGGGTCGAGTGTGGTATCATTGGATGTCCCCCTTCGAGACGAACAACTTTTATAACAATTTTTTCAAAATCCGATTTGTAGTTTTCCAGATATTCAAATAAACAGTTTTAAATGCCTCATTTTCCAAAAGTTTGTGAGCCATTTTGATTTTTGTCGATTACAGCTCCATCTATCACGCAACGAAAAAAATGTTCAATACAAAAGTTACGTATTTTTTCACGGGGAATCAGAATATGGAATAAAAAATGGGGGTTCCTATTTAGGATTTCAAATTTGCCCCCCTCCCGCCCCCGGGGGGTGGGGCAGGGGGTCGAGTGTGGTATCATTGGATGTCCCCCTTCGAGGCGAACAACTTTTATTAGAATTTTTTCAAAATCCGATTTGTAGTTTTCCAGATATTCAAAAAAACAGTTTTAAATGCCTCATTTTTCAAATGTTCGTGAGCCATTTTGATTTTTGTCGATTACAGCGCCATCTATCACGCAACGAAAACAATGTTCAATACAAAAGTTACGTATTTTTCCACGGAGAATCAGAATATGGAATAAAAAGTGGGGGTTCCTATTTAAGATTTCAAAGTTGCCTCCCCTCCGCCCCCGGGGGGTGAAGGCAGGGGGTCGAGTGTGGTATCATTGGATGTCCCCCTTCGAGACGAACAATTTTTATTACAACTTTTTAAAAATCCGATTTGTAGTTTTCCAGATATTCAAAAAAACAGTTTTAAATGCCTCATTTTTCAAATGTTTGTGAGCCATTTTGATTTTTGTCGATTACAGCGCCATCTATCACGCAACGAAAAAAATGTTCAATACAAAAGTTACGTATTTTTTCACGGAGAATCAGAATATGCAATAAAAAATGGGGATTCCTATTTAAGATTTCAAAGTTTCCCCCCTCCCGCCCCCGGGGGGTGGGGCAGGGGGTCGAGTGTGGTATCATTGGATGTCCCCCTTCGAGGCGAACAACTTTTATTAGAATTTTTTCAAAATCCGATTTGTAGTTTTCCAGATATTCAAAAAAACAGTTTTAAATGCCTCATTTTTCAAATGTTTGTGAGCCATTTTGATTTTTGTCGATTACAGCGCCATCTATCACGCAACGAAAACAATGTTCAATACAAAAGTTACGTATTTTTTCACGGAGAATCAGAGTATGGAATAAAAAGTGGGGGTTCCTATTTAAGATTTCAAAGTTGCCTCCCCTCCGCCCCCGGGGGGTGGGGGCAGGGGGTCGAGTGTGGTATCATTGGATGTCCCCCTTCGAGAGGAACAATTTTTATTATAACTTTTTTAAAATCCGATTTGTAGTTTTCCAGATATTCAAAAAAACAGTTTTAAATGCCTCATTTTTCAAATGTTTGTGAGCCATTTTGATTTTTGTCGATTACAGCGCCATCTATCACGCAACGAAAAAAATGTTCAATACAAAAGTTACGTATTTTTTTACGGAGAATCAGAATATGGAATAAAAAATGGGGGTTCCTATTTAAGATTTCAAAGTTGCCCCCCTCCCGCCCCCGGGGGGTGGGGGCAGGGGGTCGAGTGTGGTATCATTGGATGTCCCCCTTCGAGACGAACAATTTTTATTACAACTTTTTTAAAATCCGATTTGTAGTTTTCCAGATATTCAAAAAAACAGTTTTAAATGCCTCACCCGGTATAATACGGAGTTCTACATATTGACGTGAAATATGAATCTTATGAGTTATCACAGAAGACAAGATTTCTTCTTAGTTAACCACAATAAAATTCTAATTAGTGTGTTATTTAGGTGCGTGAACTTGCCCCCCCACTTGACGCACTAATGATAAAATTAATGTCAATCGTTAGTGCATCGTTAGTGCTTCTTAGTGCACCAATCCCTAATGTTAGTGCTTCATTAGTCTAGGAGCTATAAGTAAAAACTTTTGGGAGGCCAAGTTCACGATGCCCCCCACTTCAAGCACTAACGAAATACCTAGTGCCATTCATTAGTGCATCGTTAGTGCTTCCTAGTGCACTAACTCCTGACGTTAGTGCTTCATTAGTGTAGGCTCTAGAGCCAAAACAATGGTACACGCTGCCTCTCCCACTTCAAGCAATAAGGAAAGAAATAGTGTCGTTCGTTAGTGTATCGTTAGTGCTTCTAGAAAATACTAATAGTTTCGTTAGTGCTTCACTATTAGAGTAGATATAGCCAATTGTAAGTAACGAAACTTCCATAAGAAATGCATGGGGAATTTTTCACTCCGTCAAATTACCGCCAAATTCAAAAGCACTAATGATTTCTATTAGTGCAATCGTTAATGCATCGCTAGTGCTTCTTAGTGCACCAACACTAACGTTAGTGCTTCATTAGTGTACGAACTACAAGTAAAAAACCCTTTGGGCCTAGCGTGAACTTGACCCCCACTTTGAGCACTAACGAAAAGATTAGTGCCATTCGTTAGCTCATCGTTAGTGCTTCTAGAAAATACTAATAGTTCGTTAGTGCTTCACTATTAATGTAGATATAGCCAATTATAAGTTACGAAACTCCCATAAGAAATGCATGGGGAATTTTTCATTGCGTTAAATTACCATGTAGCCACGAGGGAGCTCATATATGAGAATGTGATCAGACTATGGTTCTTCTTATACTCAGGTAAATCCCCAACAGAAATGGTTTTCAGGACCCTGGTGGTTCACTGGTAGAGCGATCTCTTCTTTGATCCGAGCTCACACTCAGCTAAGTGGGCCTTGTAGTGAACAAATACCATGCGAGTGGGTTTTCTCGAGGTATCCTGTTTCCTCCTATTTCCATCATTATTGATTTTATGATCACCGTCTCCTTTGCCTTCGGCGCATAAACGTGGTACGTTAAACTAAAAAGAAAAAGATAGTGATTCTTCTTAACTCCATTCTCATCCGAAACACATAATATATAGCTAGCATCCTATGTTAAATTATGCTTTCGTGTTGCATACAGCTTCAGAATTAAGGGGGATGTTAAACTGGATTAGTTAACTCAGCTTTGCACTTTCATCTAGCTTCTAGCAATATTTTGAGTTAAACTCTATCTTTATTCACAAAATAAAATAGTATAAAGTTTTTTTTTCTTTCTTTCAAAGTTGAAGTGTCAATTATTATATGAAAATGACAAAAAAGAAACAAAGGATATGAAATAACATTGCATAGTTTAATATTAAGTGTATAACATATAGTATGGAGAAGTATATACGTATTTATTTATTTTTTATTTATTTTTATACGATAAAGCCTATTTTTATTTAAATAATTGGGTTTGTTGCAATGTTCAAAAGTTTGTTGTAGTCATAGTTACGAGTTACCATCGAGGCAGAAACCTAGAATTCAGTCCCAATAGCTATCGCCTAAATTATTTAATTGTAAATTGCATCCTTCTATTAGCTGGTAATTCATAGATGTAGATTTATATGAATCATTTATGCACATAGTATAAATCAATTTTCTTTTTTTTTTTAAAAAAAAATACTTATCAAAGCGTATCGTGATAAGCACACAACACAATGCATGTAGACTTATAAGCTCACAGTAAATCAAATATAGCCCCAGAAAACTATTTACAATTTAATTATAAGTACGTGCACTGTGACGCGTGACCATGGTTAAAAATGAATTTAATAGCCTGCGACGGATAGTGGTAAGATAATGCATGAAATACTCTAGGTGTTCAAACAGATTCAGGGGATGAAATGAAACTATCTTCTGCCAGGTTACGAAATGAGAGCGCAACTTTACTGCCTAAAGTCTTAGTAAAGACTAAGAGAAAGTTTAGTTTAGTATTGAAAAAAGAAGCGTCCCTCTTCAGTGCAGATACCGTATGATGTGAACCTAAAGTTTAATGCGGCTCTACCGTCAAATTCAAATCACCGTAATGCTTTCAACGTTCAGGCACAGGAAATCGAACCCACAACCAAGCTCATCAAAGTCGAGTGCGATAACCACTAGGCAAGCGAGGAGGTAATATTGATATTTTTGTATATTATTGTTCATCCTTCTTTATTGAAACAATTGTGGAGTGCCTAAGTAGGGACTTGTATTTACAGTACATTATATATGGAACAGTAGTGTAGTAATGACTGATATGTCATGCTAGATAGTATATCTATTTTCATTCACTCATAGTTGATTTTGTATCAATGAGAAAAACCTTTTCTCTTCGGGCGAATGCCAGGACGACAATCTTCTTAAAAAAAAAAAAATCACAAAGAGGGAATAAGCACGTAGCCAAAGGGTTAGATTAAGAAAAGCGATACCACGTATGCTGTTAATCAGTACCTAAGGCTTCAGTAGTAGTGGTAGACGTTGGCGCGAATGACTCATCCTCACTCTCTTTTATGACCGGGGTGAAAGGTTAATGACCTGGCCCGGGGTCAATGACCTAGGGGTACCTAGGACCACCCCCTCTAAATTTTGGCAGGGGTACCATGGCCCACCCCCTAAATTTTGGCAGGGGTACATAGGACCACCCCCCTTAAATTTTGGAAATTCCCAAATCTAAAAATTTGGTGTGGTAGCCTAGGACCATAGTATGTACCTCTATTAGTATTGGGTGTCTATGTCGTTCCCTTTCATGGGTAAAAAATTGCCAAAAATTCAAATTTCGGGGGTTTTTGACCAAATTTATCCCCTTTGATGAGGTATTATTACCCTATATAGTTATATGGGCGTATACAGGGGTCCATTACCTTTCATAAGACATGGGTATATTAATGCACCCCTTGAAAAATTTGGGAGGGGGTACTTTGGCCCACCCCTTAAATTTTGGAAATTGACCAATTTAAACATGCGGTATCATAGCACAGGACCCTAATATGTATCATGATAAATTTGGGCGGTCCACCTCATTCCCTTCTAGGGGTACAAAATTGCCAAAAATATAAACGTAAGCAATACGTTGTACCACGTGTTTGGTTTTTCGACCTAATTTATCTCCTTGGATGAGGTCCTATTACCTTATATGATTATATGGTCATGTATAGGGGTCCATTACCTTTCATAAGACATGGGTATATTAATGCACCCCTTGAAAAATTTGGGAGGGGTACCTTGGCCCACCACTTAAATTTTGGAAATTGACCAATTTCAACATTGGGTATTATAGTATAGGACCCTAATATGTATTATGATAAATTTGGGTGGTCCACCTCATTCCCTTCTAGGGTACAAAATTGCCAAAATATAAACGTAAGCAATACGTTATACCACGTGTTTGGTTTTCGGCCTAATTTATGTGCTTGGATGAGGTCCTATTACCTTATATAGTTATATGATCATGTATAGGGGTTTATTACCTATCATAAGACATAGGTACATTTGTGCACCCCCGGGAGGGGTACAATGGTCCACCCCTTAAATTTTGGAAATTGACCAATTTAAACATTTGGTATTATAGTACAAGACCCTAATATGTATTATGATAAATTTGGGTGGTCCACCTCGTTCCCTTTTAGGGGTACAAAATTGCCAAAAATATAAACGTAAGCAATACGTTATACCACGTGTTTGGTTTTTGGTCGATTTTATTCCCTTTGTTGAGGTGTTATTACCTTATATGTTTACATGAGCGTATACAGGAGTCTATTCCCTATCATAAGACATGGGTATATTGATGCACCCCTTTAAATTTTTGGGAGGGGTACCTTAGTCCAACCCTTTAATTTTGGAAATTGCTTAATTTCAACATGTGGTGTCATAGTACTGGATACTAATATGTATCATGATAAATTTGGGTGGTCCACCTCGTTCCCTTTTAGGGGTACAAAATTGCCAAAATATAAACGTAAGTAATACGTTATACCACGTGTTTGATTTTTGACCTAATTTATCTCCTTGATGAGGTCCTATTACATCATATAGTTATATGGTCATGTATAGGGGTCCATTCCCTATCATAAGACATAGGTACATTTGTGCACCCCCGGGAGGGGTACAATGGCCCACCCCTTTAATTTGGAAATTGATCAATTAAACATTTGGTATTACAGTATAAGACCCTAATATGGATCACTATAAATTTGGGTGGTCCACCTCGTTCCCTTTTAGGGGTACAAAATTGACAAAATATAAACGTAAGCATTACGTTGTACCACGTGTTTGGTTTTTGACCTAATTTATTCCTTTGGATGAGGTCTTATTACCTTATATGGTTATATGGTCATGTATAGGGTCCTCGCTATCATAGTACATGACCTCAATATGTATCATGATAAATTTGGGTGGTCCACATCGTTCTCTTTTAGGGGTAAAAATTGCTAAAATATAAACATAAGCAATATGTTGTACCATGTGTTTGGTTTCTGGCCCAATTTCTCCCCTTTGATGAGGTTTTATTACCTTATATGGTTATATGGTCATGTATATAGGTTCATTTCCTATCATAGGATATGGGTACATTGATGCATCCTTTAAAAATTTGGGAGAGGTATTTTGGCTCATCCACTCGGTTTTAGAAATTGTTTAATATAAGCATTTGGTATCATAGTACAGGTCTTCAATATGTACCACTATAAATTTGGATGGTCCACATCGTTCCCTTTTCATAGGTAAAGAACTACCAAAAATCAAATTTCGGAGGTTATTGACCCCTATTTAGCACGTTATATGGTTTATTACCTTTATATGTTTATGTTCCCTTTTAAATTTGGGAATTATCAAATAACAAAATTCGGTAAACGTTTCTAGGACCCATTGTAGATGTTGGTGTTCCTCTTATGGCCAAATATTCAAAATTTAAATGTTATTGACCGGCTTTATTATTGAATAAGTACAGGATGTATTACTTTTTCATAAGACACAGGTGTATTTCTGTACCAATCTTAAATTTTGGAAGGGGTACATTTCTTATTGTCGTATCAATAATTGGTAATTGGATAGTATCTCATTCATTGGGTAAATCATTGTCAAATATGAGTATGATCACGTGATCGGTTATTGACCGATGATGGGATTAGGAGTCCAGGACATTGGTACATTGAAACTTTGTAGGATAATTTGAGAATGTGTCATTGGTTTTGATTATTCCCGCCAAATATAAACGTAAGCAAGACGTTGTACCACGTGATTGTCCTTGATGAGGTAGTGTACAGGGATTCATTTCCTTTGTTGTGGTACTTCTTAAGTTTGAGTACACACACACTTCTAGAAAACAGTTGGTTCTACTCAGGTAAACAATTGACGGACATTATTGACCTTATTGAACATATTAACTCTAAGACTTAGGTATATCAAGAGAAGTATTCTTTCAATTTGGGAATGGTGATAAACAGAATTTTAACATAAGGTGCGAAATTTGAAACAATACATTGAACTTTAGTCGCAGCTCATAGTCTAAGATCATTGGTGGTGATTGATTTGAAATCTGATAGCTAACCTTATTGAATCTTATGACTCATAGACGAAAGGCAATACATGCTACAACAGTTTGAAATTTAATCATAAGGTGATGTAATCTGACACTAGCAAAGTTATTGTTAATGCAATTTGATTGGATGATCACTATCTTTCCTGCAATCTGATTGGTTGATCACTATCTTTCGTGCAATCTGATTGGTTGATGATTTTCAAATCTTTGCTGTATTCAGTTTTAAGTTTTGTTTAACATTTAAAAATCTTGGTTTCGTTCAACATTTTGCACTCACTGATAAATAAGATCAAACCCGTTTATTTGTTAATCGAATAGTTAAAAACCGGATAAAGTTTGACGGTTAACCGTGAAACGTAAAATTTTTAGTTTGAAATTTTTTTTGTTTGAAACTTTTTGTTTCGAAATTTTGTTTGAAATTTTTTTTGACAACTTTTGTTTCAAAATTTTTTTGTTTAAAAATTTTTTGTTTGAAATTTTTTAAAATTTTTCGTTTCAAAATTTTGTTTAAAATTTTTGTTTGAAATTTTTTGTTTCAAGATTTTTGTTTGAAAAAATTTTTTCGTTTCAAAATTTTGTTTGAATTTTTTTTCGTTTGAAATTTTTTGTTTGAATTTTTTCGTTTCAAAATTTTGTTTCAAAGATTTTTTTTTGTTCTAAATATTTGTTTCAAAGTTTGGTTTGACATTTTTAAAAGTTTGTGCACTTATTAGTAAAGAACTGGAACTGTTTAGAACTAAAACCTCTGACAACATTGTGGTGCAATAGTACACGTCAGAACCTGGGGTTGTACTTGAAATGAAAAAAAAAACAATTCATTGAAATGGATCATTTTATTACACTCCACATACATCCATACCAGATATATGATCTGGATATTGTCGATACAATGTATTTTGAACTTCTTGCACTAGTTTGTCTTTAGCATATAATTTTATTTCCAGTTGATGTCTTTTAAGGTCTAATGCAATATCAATTGGTGGAAACTCAATGTCCATTTGATCACAAATAAACTGTTTATCAATACAGGTATGCACCCACGAACGATGTTGACAACCATCACAATATCTAGATACATGTTGTACAATATGCATGACACATTTTTCAAAATAGTACTTTTTCAGGAATATACTAGTTTTGTTGCACACTTCCACTGCATGTTTCACACACTGAAATACGCTGATAAATTTGTTCCATTCCGTTTGTGTTAGATACACCATGTTGCGAGGGACATGGAATGTACTCTTTTTACGTAACAGCACCATCTTCTCTTCGAGGACTGTACGCAGCACCACTTCATGATTTGAGCCTAATGATTTGACTATGGTCACATTTAGCTCATCATGAAAATAATCGTTCATTTGGTTGATTCGTGCCATTCTTCACAGGTCAGTTGTACACCAAATTGTTCTGCTTTGCCCAATCGAATCACAGGTTCAAATGTTCTAGCACTGATACCAATCATCACATGTTTTGTTTGAAATATATTTATTGGATAATTGCTTGCGAAGATGAACTCTTTATCGTTAGAAGTACACATCTTTCCTCCTGAAACGCACTTGCTCAAATGATTTCGTGGGATGACACTGTATTTGCTGGTTTATAGTTATTGCTGACGTCATTGGTAAGGAATGTGCTGACGTTTGAATTCATGATTTCATCACAGTTGCTGACCAACCAAATTCATACAACTACAGCTGACGTCATTGGAAAGAAATGTGCTGACGTTTGAATTCATGATTTCATCACAATTGCTGACGAATCTGGCTGTGTACTAAATTCAAGTTGATGACTTCGACCCAAGAATCCTTTGTAACATAAAGATACAGATCCAGTATTTAAGAAACGCAGCAGTTCTTCTTGTTTTGATGCCTCCATGGGTAAATATCTTGCTGGTAAAATTATATTCTTATCATTTTCAAGCTTCACTACGATTCTTAATCCAAACTTTGTAGGGATCATTTGGCTAGCTAAGATTCTATAAGGTACATTCTGTTGTAAATCAGTAATCTTGGTAAATGATTTCATCACATCACGTGTGTTTAGAAACTGCAGACAAGTAGCCATGATGACGTTATCATGAATACTAACTCGAACGATACTTATATATGATGAAAAACTGATGACGTTGCATTATCATGTTCTGACGTGCACCACAATGTTGCCAGAGGTTTTTGTTCTAAACAGTTCCAGTTCTTTACTAATAAGTGCACAAACTTCTAAAAATGTCAAACCAAACTTTGAAACAAATATTTAGAACAAAAAAAATCTTTGAAACAAAATTTTGAAACGAAAAAAATTCAAACAAAAAATTTCAAACGAAAAAAAATTCAAACAAAATTTTGAAACGAAAAAATTTTTTCAAACAAAAATCTTGAAACAAAAAATTTCAAACAAAAATTTTAAACAAAATTTTGAAACGAAAAATTTTAAAAAATTTCAAACAAAAATTTTTAAACAAAAAAATTTTGAAACAAAAGTTGTCAAAAAAAATTTCAAACAAAATTTCGAGACAAAAAGTTTCAAACAAAAAAAATTTCAAACTAAAAATTTTACGTTTCACGGTTAACCGTCAAACTTTATCCGGTTTTTAACTATTCGATTAACAAATAAACGGGTTTGATCTTATTTATCAGTGAGTGCAAAATGTTGAACGAAACCAAGATTTTTAAATGTTAAACAAAACTTAAAACTGAATACAGCAAAGATTTGAAAATCATCAACCAATCAGATTGCACGAAAGATAGTGATCAACCAATCAGATTGCAGGAAAGATAGTGATCATCCAATCAAATTGCATTAACAATAACTTTGCTAGTGTCAGATTACATCACCTTATGATTAAATTTCAAACTGTTGTAGCATGTATTGCCTTTCGTCTATGAGTCATAAGATTCAATAAGGTCAGCTATCAGATATCAAATCAATCACCACCAATGATCTTAGACTGAGCTGCGACTAAAGTTCAATGTATTGTTTCAAATTTCGCACCTTATGTTAAAATTCTGTTTATCACCATTCCCAAATTGAAAGAATACTTCTCTTGATATACCTAAGTCTTAGAGTTAATATGTTCAATAAGGTCAATAATGTCCGTCAATTGTTTACCTGAGTAGAACCAACTGTTTTCTAGAAGTGTGTGTGTACTCAAACTTAAGAAGTACCACAACAAAGGAAATGAATCCCTGTACACTACCTCATCAAGGACAATCACGTGGTACAACGTCTTGCTTACGTTTATATTTGGCGGGAATAATCAAAACCAATGACACATTCTCAAATTATCCTACAAAGTTTCAATGTACCAATGTCCTGGACTCCTAATCCCATCATCGGTCAATAACCGATCACGTGATCATACTCATATTTGACAATGATTTACCCAATGAATGAGATACTATCCAATTACCAATTATTGATACGACAATAAGAAATGTACCCCTTCCAAAATTTAAGATTGGTACAGAAATACACCTGTGTCTTATGAAAAAGTAATACATCCTGTACTTATTCAATAATAAAGCCGGTCAATAACATTTAAATTTTGAATATTTGGCCATAAGAGGAACACCAACATCTACAATGGGTCCTAGAAACGTTTACCGAATTTTGTTATTTGATAATTCCCAAATTTAAAAGGGAACATAAACATATAAAGGTAATAAACCATATAACGTGCTAAATAGGGGTCAATAACCTCCGAAATTTGATTTTTGGTAGTTCTTTACCTATGAAAAGGGAACGATGTGGACCATCCAAATTTATAGTGGTACATATTGAAGACCTGTACTATGATACCAAATGCTTATATTAAACAATTTCTAAAACCGAGTGGATGAGCCAAAATACCTCTCCCAAATTTTTAAAGGATGCATCAATGTACCCATATCCTATGATAAGAAATGAACCTATATACATGACCATATAACCATATAAGGTAATAAAACCTCATCAAAGGGGAGAAATTGGGCCAAAAACCAAACACATGGTACAACATATTGCTTATGTTTATATTTTAGCAATTTTTACCCCTAAAAGAGAACGATGTGGACCACCCAAATTTATCATGATACATATTGAGGTCATGTACTATGATAGCGAGGACCCCTATACATGACCATATAACCATATAAGGTAATAGGACCTCATCCAAAGGAATAAATTAGGTCAAAAACCAAACACGTGGTACAACGTAATGCTTACGTTTATATTTTGTCAATTTTGTACCCCTAAAAGGGAACGAGGTGGACCACCCAAATTTATAGTGATCCATATTAGGGTCTTATACTGTAATACCAAATGTTTAATTGATCAATTTCCAAATTAAAGGGGTGGGCCATTGTACCCCTCCCGGGGGTGCACAAATGTACCTATGTCTTATGATAGGGAATGGACCCCTATACATGACCATATAACTATATGATGTAATAGGACCTCATCAAGGAGATAAATTAGGTCAAAAATCAAACACGTGGTATAACGTATTACTTACGTTTATATTTTGGCAATTTTGTACCCCTAAAAGGGAACGAGGTGGACCACCCAAATTTATCATGATACATATTAGTATCCAGTACTATGACACCACATGTTGAAATTAAGCAATTTCCAAAATTAAAGGGTTGGACTAAGGTACCCCTCCCAAAAATTTAAAGGGGTGCATCAATATACCCATGTCTTATGATAGGGAATAGACTCCTGTATACGCTCATGTAAACATATAAGGTAATAACACCTCAACAAAGGGAATAAAATCGACCAAAAACCAAACACGTGGTATAACGTATTGCTTACGTTTATATTTTTGGCAATTTTGTACCCCTAAAAGGGAACGAGGTGGACCACCCAAATTTATCATAATACATATTAGGGTCTTGTACTATAATACCAAATGTTTAAATTGGTCAATTTCCAAAATTTAAGGGGTGGACCATTGTACCCCTCCCGGGGGTGCACAAATGTACCTATGTCTTATGATAGGTAATAAACCCCTATACATGATCATATAACTATATAAGGTAATAGGACCTCATCCAAGCACATAAATTAGGCCGAAAACCAAACACGTGGTATAACGTATTGCTTACGTTTATATTTTGGCAATTTTGTACCCTAGAAGGGAATGAGGTGGACCACCCAAATTTATCATAATACATATTAGGGTCCTATACTATAATACCCAATGTTGAAATTGGTCAATTTCCAAAATTTAAGTGGTGGGCCAAGGTACCCCTCCCAAATTTTTCAAGGGGTGCATTAATATACCCATGTCTTATGAAAGGTAATGGACCCCTATACATGACCATATAATCATATAAGGTAATAGGACCTCATCCAAGGAGATAAATTAGGTCGAAAAACCAAACACGTGGTACAACGTATTGCTTACGTTTATATTTTTGGCAATTTTGTACCCCTAGAAGGGAATGAGGTGGACCGCCCAAATTTATCATGATACATATTAGGGTCCTGTGCTATGATACCGCATGTTTAAATTGGTCAATTTCCAAAATTTAAGGGGTGGGCCAAAGTACCCCCTCCCAAATTTTTCAAGGGGTGCATTAATATACCCATGTCTTATGAAAGGTAATGGACCCCTGTATACGCCCATATAACTATATAGGGTAATAATACCTCATCAAAGGGGATAAATTTGGTCAAAAACCCCCAAAATTTGAATTTTTGGCAATTTTTTACCCATGAAAGGGAACGACATAGACACCCAATACTAATAGAGGTACATACTATGGTCCTAGGCTACCACACCAAATTTTTAGATTTGGGAATTTCCAAAATTTAAGGGGGGTGGTCCTATGTACCCCTGCCAAAATTTAGGGGGTGGGCCATGGTACCCCTGCCAAAATTTAGAGGGGGTGGTCCTAGGTACCCCTAGGTCATTGACCCCGGGCCAGGTCATTAACCTTTCACCCCGGTCATAAAAGAGAGTGAGGATGAGTCATTCGCGCCAACGTCTACCACTACTACTGCTTCGTTGTGCAGGTATTCTGCTATACACCCAATTAATATTTTTAGTATACGCAACAAGTTCTGAAGAAAGACTGTAAATAATAAGTAAAACAAGAAAAATTGAACAAAAATGAAATGTGAATAATAATGTATTTTTGAATGACAATATTGGAGCAATTAATGCATTGAAATTTCGCGACCTATGATTTACTAAAGCAATGAACAGTTGAAAATGAAATATACATCCATATTGTCATAGATATGTGGAAGCAATATACAGGGTGTTTCAAAACAACACCAACAACGTCTGGGAGATGACTAGGGATGCGCACGAGACAAGATTTGAGGTTGTCTCGTCTCGAAAATGTGCTGTAAAAGTAGTGTCTCGACTCGAAAAACGTATTCTTCTCTATTGGAAGAGCTGTGTCTCGACTCGAATTTTGTCAGGAAATTTCTGTCTCGACTCGTCTCGTGCGCATCCCCAGAGATGACTCCTGACACCAAGATAAGACATAAAGTATAGACAAAACTGGGTGCACAAATGCTTCTTGTCGGAGTTATAAGCTGCCGAAAACATGAAAAATTGAACTTTAAAGGTTCATAGCTCCTAAACTATTTGACCTACCGTAGTCGGGTCCAGACTTCACTTAGGAACTAATATGTACACTAACCAAAAATACGTGTTTCAGAATCATAGGTACTCACGTAGCAATTTTTGCAGAGGGAGTATAGTTACGGGCGTATGAGTTGAAGTACTCACCAACTACATCTATAAAACTTGTAGCGGAACTTCCGCAGGATTCTGAAGTATGGATATTTGGATAGGGTACATATTAGTTCCTAAGTGAAGTATTTACTCGACTACGGTAGGTCCCATAGTATTGGAGCTTTGAACCTTTAAAGTTCAATTTTTCATGTTTTCGACTGCCTATAACTCCGAAAGGAAGCACTTGTGCACCCAGGTTGGTCTATTTTTTGGCTTATCTTGGGGTCAGAAATCATCTCCCAAACGTTGTTAGTGTTGTTTTGAAACACCCTGTATAGACATATCCAATTGTTTCACGATGCTAGGGTTGAACCGAAAAATCTGAGGATATAATCAAGAATCGAATCCAGAACCATGCGCACGCACGCTAACCACTTGGCTAGAGGGCATTATATAAGCCACTTCGTTGCGAATGTTACTATTCCTTTTTAATTATCCGTAAATCTATTATGGTTAAAAATTACGAATCTTTTCTTATAGTTGACTGTAAGAACGTTTCCTACATTCCTTAATTTAAACATTTTTCCTTTTTTGATAATTTATTTTCATGTTGTCAGCCATTATAAGCAGTGTATTAGGTAATAATTCTCTCCAGAAAGGAAACCTAGCCATCACACACACAAACAATAGCTATAGGGTCTACATATTATTATTATTATTTTGCATATTTAAACAATTGCTGAATGTGGTGGCTCAGTGATAGAGCGTTCACCTGTGGTGCAAGCGTCCTTGGTTCGATTCCAGCTAGCGTCAAGTGAGTTTTGTGGTATTCCACCATTTCATTCGTTACTCATCATAATCGTGGGACGTAAAACTTAAATATTCCAATTTATTTTTTTTTCTTTCTATCTTCTTCGAGGCATTCTAGCTTGCTCATGGTAAAAATAATGAATTTTCTTCATAAGGAGATAAATATTTCAAGAAATAAAAATGCATGATTCTAATGATTACAAGAATGTTGAGAAGTGAGATGTTTCACAAACTGCTAAAATAAAAGTGTTTTTTTTTTTTTTTTTTTAAGTTTGGCTAGACAAAATAAAAGTTGTTCCCTGTTTCTATATTTATGATCATTCAAAAAAAAATCTAGAAAAGGGAGAGGTTATTCCTGTCAAGGATTAAAATTTAATTCTCCAGGGGGATGAAATTTTTTGTGAAGGGGGAAGTCCCTAAGATCCCTCCGTCAGTTCACAAACTGATTATAAGTGAATAATAATAATAATAATAATAATAATAATAATAATAATAATAATAATAATAATAATAATAATAATAATAATAATAGATAATCTTTCGCTTACTTCGTTAGAGTTTTGCACTTGTAATGTGATATAATCCTTGGTTAATCCTACTGCCCGGTTGATAATACGGTCACATCTCTTGGTTTGAGATTGCTCATAGTTGCCGAACTTTTCAATACTCAGGTCTAACGTCTGTTTTCGCTACTGAAGCCACATAAGACGTTGACATAACGCAGTTTATACTAGAATCCAACCTCAGGCTACCAAATGTCCCGATTTTGTCGTGACAGTCTTCTATTTTTATCCTACTTCTGCCTTTTTAATCTGAAACCGGGACGAGTATATGCATATTAATTCCAACAGTTATACCTTAATACGATGGCTACTCTGTGCTGCTGGTAAAGAAAATTAAAGGAAATTAAAAGGAAACCATAGTTTATTATATTGTATCCAAAAAATACCTACCACAACAATAGGTTACTTTTGAGAGTTGAGTATGCGAGTTTGGCATAGGAGACCCAGTTTCGATTCCCGGTGCGAACTTATGCTTTCCGAAAATTAGTGTAAGTACGAACTGAATTTTCGAACTTCAGATGGCACTTCAAGATAACTCTCTCTTCTCAAACGTGTCAGTTCGAAGTCCGATTTCGGACCGAAACAAGCTACTATGAATAATTTATGTAACAGGGGCATTTTTCCTTAGATATAGTATTTTCGGTCTAACCAACTCAGAAGTAGTTGATGTAATGAATTAATATATGTGAGAGTTTTCTTTTTTCCTTGAAAATTTCTTTCGTAAGTTTCTCTTTTCTTTTTGTCTTCTTTGTTTAATCTCTTTTTCTAATCCTTCTTGCATTTATATTATAGGAAATTTTTCATTAGGTATTACTTTTTTTTTGGGACAGAACAGACTTAATTTTTAATACATAAAGATAAATAACTGTTTTCTGCTGTTAAGTGCTTTACTGTTATTATTATTATTATTATTATTATTATTATTATTATTATCTCTTTTAGTGCTTTGTTGAAGTTGGTTAATATTGTTTTTTTTAAAGTTTGTATCAATGATTTTTCTCCTCCTCCCTCTAGCATAAAATTCCAATGACTCACAGGGGGGGGGGGCACGGTGGCTCAGTGGTAGAACGCTTACATCTCGTGAGCGAGATTCACTGTGGACAATATCGTGTCCGTAGTATTTCTGCAGGTACTCCTGTTTCCTTTCACAATTTCATTCTACCAGTTCTTTCATCGTCATTCGCTTGCCTTAATCGTAGTCTCCCTTAGCCTAAAGGTCATAATTGTGTTACGTTAAACGGAAAGATTTCACTTCATTTCTGACTCAATTGCGTCATAACCCTCTTTTAGGTATGTATCTCTGGTTTGGAGGATCTGTGTGCATAGATCTGAAGTCACTTAGTTGTCTTTTATAATATTGTTATAAATTTTAATTTACTTATTTTTAAAAACTAATTTATGTAGAATTCAGCCTGCACTAAGTAAGTTGCTTCTTTAAGTCAATATTCAGAAGTAGTCAAGAGAAATATAAATTAACAAATACCTTTTCTTTTTAAGGAGAAATAAGATCGGAAAGAACCCATACTAATTTTAGGTCAATTATGGTAAACATAGTTAACATTCAGCTCGATCTCCTAAAGGAGTTTCAAATGCCATTCCAGAACAATTTAAATTAAATTTTCTGAAATGGGAATATACATACTGTAATTCATTACGAAAAAACAAGTGATGGAGTCATGTTCAGAAACTTTACTTCCCATAAGCTCTATCTTTAACATAAACCTCCCGTGGAAGAACACCCTCAATACTGTTTATTGAACATAAATTTTGCAGTAAAAACAATCTTAATGAGTCGTATAGTATGGTGCAGTACCTATAGTGTGCTATGAGTGTAAGATAATAAATCTAGACTTTGCTTTATTTCAAATTTTACTGTATTGTCGTATACCAACTCATATTCAGTAAGATTTTTCTCATGGCTTATGTCTCTCATTTTATTCATTTTATGACCATTAAGTAGAAAACTATAGCATAACAAACCTTTTTCTTATATATGACTATCAACAAAAAGGCAAATTCTATTTGCTATGCAACTAAATTTGCATGTACTTTATTATGGAAAGCCATTTAAAAAGTAATGGCCTATTATTTATAAAATAGCTCCGATTAAATCATATAATATAAATAATTCAATTTTTGTAGCGTTTGGCAGCTAGTACAACTGAAACTAAGGCCTACAGTTGACAGTTGACAGTTATTCATGACAATTTTTAATTTGTGAGTTCCGAGCTCTGTTGAGGAGCTCCTGCCTCTTCCAGCTGTTGAATTAATGATGCTAAGAAAAACGTAATTTGAATTGTGAATGGCCGGATACCGACGCCGACTCATTGAAGTCTTGTTTGAAAGATCGGAAGTTTTATAGTGAAGGGAAAGTTGGTGAGAGAAGAGATTGGTCAATTTGAGGAGATGGCGGCCTGGGATTGGCTAGTAGTGGAGGGCCAATGGAAGTTAGCCAGTACAGTGGCTCTGAAAAGGGTTTTGGTCCTGTATGTTAGTTGTTAATCAATCAGTCTTGGAGTTCCTCGAGAATTTCACAGAGGATAATTAACTTTGTGAAAACATCTGGAGCTGACTTGAGATCACGAAATCGTTTTTTCACTGCTTGTAGGAGTTTCGGTAACTGTAAATCTTGAAATAAATGTAGTAGTTCTTGCCAACTGACAACTGATTCTTCTGTACACTGTAGTAAGGTATTTTGTGATGTCTTGAATGATGAATTTGCCTTTTCTGCATAAGAATGTTGTGGATGCTTCTGAGGTGTAGGTTCAGATGAAGTTCCCGACCGAAGAGGGGGAAAGTCCTGAGAGTTGGGTACCTTGTGTTGAGTAGATCTTCTAGATGTAACACGATGAATGGTTGGACATCTTGGGTAGTTAGCAGGGTGACCACCTCCACAGTTCGGACATTTCACCGCAGCATCTTGACTTTTCCGAGTACATTGATAAGTCATATGTTCTCCAGCACACTTAACACAGCGTGGGTTGGCATAACAGGAAGATTGGGTATGCCCAAGTCTTTTACATCGGTAACACTGAATGTAAGGTCTGGCTTTGAACGGTTCAATTTTTATTCTATAGAACTCCAAGTATTGAAGGTCAAAAATATTGTTCGACGTAGGCGTCTTGGGTAAGGTCACTAGGTAGAGGGGAAAGGGAGTTCCACCTCGACCTTTAAGTTGTTGCACTGAAATGGTGGGATAACCACGATTTTCCAAATCTTGCTTGATGTTATTCACTGAGGCATCGATGGGAAGTTGACGAATCACTACTTTAAGAACTTTCTCTTTCTTCACTAAGTCTAATGCATATTGTAACTTAAATTCCTTACAGAAATTTATCAATGCTTGATAGTCTTCTTGTGTACTGCATTGGAATTTTACTCTATTTGTGTATACGGCACAATAGGGAATCTCCTTACAAACTGAACTGGCACCATGGGTGAGCTTATAACCTTTATCATGAGGGTAGTCATAGATGGTGAGAGACTTGATAGTGCGCTGTGTAGTGGAAGTATTGTTGATCTTGATAGGCTCTGACGAAGTGTCAGTAGGCGTCTGGTCTTGAGAGGAAATATCCATGTTTTCTGCACCTGCATAGACAGGAGGAGGATCAGGTGTCGCTAATGGAGAATAGCTATTAGTAGTGGGAAGAGTTGAAGATAGCACTGGTCTTGTTTTGACTGTTCGTTTTGGCTTTAGAAAGGGACGGTCCCCCGGGGGGGAATTTGTTGTAGCTGCTGGTATGCTAGAGTCTGCAATACTAAGAGTCTGTAGAAAGTTAGTAAAAAGACTATAGTCAAATTCTGTGTTCGTTAGTTTCTTCAATTCAAGAGACAGCTTATAGATGTTAGCCTGAATCCAGTGGTAGTTTTTATGAAATTCTGCTGGGAGAACATCCAAATGGTCTTCACAAGGGCCAGGTATTTGCCTGGGTTGGCTACAGTCTGTACATTCCCTACAAATTGGGCTTTCAGATGTAAACTTGTATATGGTAAGAAGAAGCGTTTTGTTCCTCTTTAGTTCATCTTGTTGGCGGTTTCGCAAATCTTGAATAATCGCAGCTTGGCGTGCAAGGAATTCCTGCCTATGATCAGCTTGATTCGACATTGGAGAGCGAAGGAATACACGTCCGACTCCGTCAACTCAACTCTTGTGTATGAGGCCTACAATGCCTCTTATTTCAAATAAACAATGTAGGTTTCAATATGGAAAAATGATTGGCCAATTACTTTCAAGGATGAGTTGATATCTAGTTTCGGCCAATCAGAAACAAGTATTTGTTGCTGTTTAGAGCTACTCCGGCGAGTAAACTGAATGTCAACGAATTCTTGCATGTAATAGGCCAGATATTCCTCCACATTTTATATTAGAACTGATCAATAAATTACGTAGAACTCTAATGGCTTTCCACTATGATATGTACACCATTTACTCTGAATTTCAAACATAATTTACTGTCCTTGGTGTTAGTGACGTAAGGGAAATATGTATAGTCCATTATAAGTATTGCATCATAGTGTACGACTCCTTAGGATTGCTTTTACTTGGAAGCTAATGTTACAACTAATAGTTTAGCGAGTGGTTTTCTTCGAAACAAACGCATTTCTTCAAGTTCGATATTTTAATACTCCTTCAAAAATAACCTTCCACAAAAATACCATCCTTATTACAATAAAGTACATTCAACTTGTGTAACTCAGGATTAATCGAATGGAATCGAATCGAGCCTAACAGTTCCACACGGCCGCAAATAACGTGTCTATCTAAAGAACTTTTGGACGCAACTATCAATAGCCGCATCTGAAGCCCTTGAACAGTTTTTTTTTTCCATGGGCGCAAATCACACTCAACCATACACTAAGGCTGATTATCAAGATAAACATAGAATAGATTTCTAATACTGGAATATACTCTGAAGAAAGTATGTCATCCATCACGTAATCATGTCAATCATACTCAATAATATGGAGTGGGACATGGCTGTTTCAGTGTAGGGCGTTTCGATGTAACACATTTCGATCCTCGCAACCAGAAGGATAAGATCTCCTAGCGGACAAAAGATATCACGTAGATATATTCGTAGTAAAATAATGGTAGCGTATGATTGCTAATTTACTTTCAGAGAAGCTGAAATGATATAAGAAAATCAAGAGGTCCTGAAAGCAACTGGAATTGTAGGGAAAATAATTAGTATTAAATTTCCCGTAAACCTAAATATCCCTTATTGCGTTAGTTACGCAGAACAGAAACTCCTGTTATACCTAAAGATTAGATCAAAAGTGCCTTACAAAGTGCTGGAGGGTCATAGGCAGAACAGGATTTAGGCATAACAAGAAGACACCGATAAGTTCATCTCTTTTTCACTGATTTAGAGATCAATCAAAAAATAAGTACATAAATACTGTATTGTGTAAAAATCAAATATTATTTACGGAAGCTTTCTCGGGAGTTCTTTCTAAACAATAGACCCTAACGGAAGGGGGATTAATTCAATCCCTTATTCTTGATTGACTTTAAGGTGGTGATTATGAAGTTACTGCAGCGAATTTTCAACATGTTTACATATTTTTTAGCTTTTTTTTTTAAATAACTGCATATGAATTTCGAACAACACTTATGTGCATATTTATCTCCCCAACTTACTATTCAGTTTTGCAGTGACATTCAAATTATGTGGTTTTACCTTTAAAATAGTATTTTCCTTTTAAAATGTACCACCAAACCAAATATTGCTTTTTTTCTTTTGTTAAAAGTTCAGTACTAAGCTAAAATTCACAAAAACGTCGAAGTTGTATACTAATAACCCAATATGGGATGCAAAATGAACTAACATCCTATGTGTTTGTATGTTTCTTTCGTTGTTAAAGAGTGTAGTGTTAAAGAGTGAGGCATGTAAATTTTTCATAGTATATTGTTCGGTTGGAAATTGTACTTCGAGCTGGCAGGTTTGAAAAGAGAGATAAGTTATGTTGATGTGCCATTTGAGTGTAAAGAAATTCGATCGAAGAAAGGACTGATAAGACAGTCGGTCGGAGATAGGAAGTTGAAGACACCCTTTTGGGATCCCACGTTGTATATCCACGTCCCACATATCCTCGGTGCTGGACGGGACGCTAAACTGCAAATGAACCAACCTACTCAGAGTTGAATGAAAAGTGTAAACAAGCTCTTCCCAGTAGATTAAGCGGTATGTTTTCTGAGTAAATGTCGAAGATTAATAGCGGTTTGAAATATAAACATATAATAATAATAATAATAATAATAATAATAATAATAATAATAATAATAATAATAATAATAATAATAATAAACTAAAGAAGCGTCCAGATGTTCCTAAGAGATAGGTGTTGCATAGGGCCGAAGATCCGACAAGACACTAATTTGCTTGAACGACGTACCGGTGCGTCCAGCCTACTGTATTTTAAGTCTTGTTATTGTGACTGAAGTTTCATGTTGAATTAAATTGCCAATAATTGACATGCTTTCTTTATTTCCTATCATGCAGTTGGTAAGTTTAAGATTCAGAAACATGAAACGATTTCGCGCTTTGAACACATGGTAGACTTATCTTACAGAGAAAATCGAATGTGCTAAAAAGAATTAAGGAAATTGTAGAGTGGAAATATGAATATCACAGTTAAGCGAAGATTTCGTGCTGATATTCTTGCCTGATCCGTATATTTCAACAGCAACTAAGAATAGGATAGAAAAGAAGGTGAAGAGACATTTTTTTACTGGAATCAACTCAATTAAATAAGTAAATAAATAAATAAGTTTAAACTAAACAAAAGTTCTGCTATATACGCCTTGATGCAGAAGGTATATTTTAACGACTAAGATTAAACAGAAGGTGTATAGCGTATACCGCCTACAGCCCTATATGTAAGTACGTGGAAAAGTCAATATTATTATTATTATTATTATTATTATTATTATTATTATTATTACAGCTATATACATTTGGAAAAGATTCCTTTAAGCTCTGAAAGGAGCTTCAAGTAGATATCTCATATACGAAGTATGTCCAAAATGACTAGAAATAGACTTGATTTCCTCGTGCACTGAACGCATTATATTGAAGTATTACTGTTCAACATAAGTTGCTTCTAAACAAAAGCTTTACTTCGACCTTATTATACATAAGTTGAATGAGATATATCATATACTGCAAGGCATAAAATGTATTGTTACGTGTGCTTCATCGTATTTAAGGACTGGAAACCACTCCAACAATCTCTTGGCATACTAGTAATAAAATAAGATATAAATTTATGGTATTGATTGAAACAAATTCCGCATATATTAAATAGCATCCTCCTTGTCCTCGTGCAAAAAACTCGAATACTATTGTATACACCACCATCATGCTTGTGTATTTTTGTAAAACGTTTCTGTCAGCTTGTAACTCTCCCCTTTCTTCTCACTCTTCCGTCACTCGCCGGAGATAAAAATATTTGAGTCAAACACTTTTAAATGGATATATTCGTAAGCATTAACAATACCAAAGGGGTTAAGAGCGAGTGCACCACGCCCCTCGTTGTTACACCTGTCCCACGGCTCATTTCCCAGATATGTATTGTAATGTAGGTCTAGAAGTATACAATATCCTTTTTTCTATTTAGACAAGTAACTAATACCCCAAACTTCTTTGTTTTACTGACCCCTCCCCCCTAGAAAAAATAGAAATATGTAAATAAAGAGCAAGCATGCGCCTCACTGTTTGTAACTACAGTATTATGGAAGTATACTGCTTGGGATTGTGAAGTGGACTGCAACAACTTGAAAACAATGGGAGAAGATAGAAGAGCCACAAAAATAAATGGGCTTATTCATGTTAAGAAATTGAAACTCTCTGCCGTATACTCAATATTACAGCATGCAATTGCTGCACTCATCTTCCAAAAACGTAAACTGTACTTTCTTGTTCAGTTTTATTTATATTAATATTTGAAACAAATTTGCGCTCGAGAGCATATACTTATCATTTACACAAACACGTTAAAAGCATGTTTATGGTTAAAAATAAGTGGTTGCACAATCATTTAACATATAGGAGTAGTGTTGTCCATGAGACGAGAGATACACGATGTTCTTGATGACATATTAGGCGAGAAAAAGGTCTTCCAATAGACAAAGGTATATTTTTCGAGACGAAAAACATTTTAAGGACACCACTTCGACTCAAGACTCTCCCAAATCGCTTCTCGTGGTCAGTACAATGTAGCAACAGCCACGCCTGGATTGATCTAGGATAAAAAATGTAGAAGGCTCAAGTGTTAATCTCTATATCGTTCTATACTTTCTCTAGTTCAAATATAACATTCTGGTAATAATAATAATAATAATAATAATAATAATAATAATAATAATAATAATAATAATAATAATAATAATAATAATAATAATACACTACTTCCACATGAGCTCTTCCTTTTTAGCCATATGGGTAGCGTACACGCTTTTGGCACGGAACGTTCTGGTTCGATTTATGGTGAGAGCTCATGTGGTATGGATACCACAATAAGCTATGGATCCACGTTTGTTGCTAAAATGAGACGCTAAACTTTAATCCAACCTCGGAAGTTAAAAGTGCTTCTAATTTCAAATTCTTTTCCACACATTTCGAGATACTGACACTTTTTTATTTAACGTGAAGATTTTCATAATCACGTTTGTTTCTTGAGTATAAGCGTCAATTTTTATTATACTTCCAAACTATGCTAAACGTAAGTGTCTGAAGACTTATAGAACGACTTTCTCCGTTTGACCCTCTGTCAACAGGAATCAGGTCAAGAACAGTAAGAAATATCGAGATGCGCTTTCTCGAAATCGAATCAGTGTCTCAAGAATAGCTACTATCTCCTCCATTAACTATCTATTCAACTGGTTCAAATTAATCATTCCATGTTTCAACGTTTATTTAGAACGAAAACGGGCAACATACAATAACTATCCCAAACCAGAAGTTGTTCCAAGTTACTATTGCTTCGATTTCAATACTGATTTCCATAGAGAAAAAAATGTTAGAAGATATCGAGATGTGGTTTTCTGAATCGATTTATTGTACAAAGAATAGGTCTCACCTTCTTCATTAAAACTCTACTCAAATCGGAAGTGGTTCAAATCATCATTTCCGGTTTTAAAATTTAGTCATACAACAAAAGTGGTAATAGATAACGGTATATGGTGCTCTGCAATAGATTCAGTGTCTCACTAAAGCATATATTCGCAACCCGCAACACTACCAAAACCGGAAGTGGTTCAAATTTACTATTATTTCTGGTTTGAGTACAGATTTTCATAGGACAAAAACTGTAAGAGATACGAAGATGCTCTTTGTTGCAATTGATTCATCATCCCAAGAATAGGTCCTATCTCCATCATTAACCATGTATTCAAACCGGAAGTGATTCAAATTAACCACTTCTAGTTTCAACATTGATCGCCATAGAATAAAAATGGTACTAGATCTATGTAGCGGCAAACTGTTTTCTGCAAACGATTCAGGGCGTCAAGAGAACATATCTTCATAGCCCACAACACTCTACCAAAGCCGGAATTTACTACTACTTCCCGTTCCAATACTGATTTCCGTAGAGGAAAAACGATAAGAGATATATATCTAGATGCAGAGTTCTGCAACAGATTCAGCTCCCTAAGAGTATGTTCTATCTTTTCCAATAACCGGCTGCTCAATCCGAAAGTGGTTCAAATTAACGATTTCCAGTTTCAACTATTCCCCAAGTACAACGAGTAATGACTTTTTGATATGGATTCAGTGTCCAAGGAATATATTCTATCTGTGATCGTATTAATTAATCTATTAGGACCGGTAGTTAGAGATGTACTACTTCAAGTTTGAGTACTGAATTCCTAGAGTTTGGAAGTCTACCGTACTTTCGCATTATGAAACGAAACTCACTCAATATTGTTTTCAGTGGGTGCTCATCTGCGGTTTTTGAAGAAAAGTTACAACGTTTTTCATTCTAATTTTTTCAACAGATTCAATAGATTAGTGGTTATCAATCTAAGGTTCCCCTTTGAGATGCATGAAAGACTATCAACGGAGGGACACTGGCCTCTGAAATCAAATGAACTGTGAAATTAGTTTCAAACTGCAAAGTCGTCAATTTTTTTTTCATACCACCATTGCCTATTTTTTTTTTAATTGAATTTGGACTGAACATTAAAATTTTATTTTCCCATATTAAATGTGTAAGCAGCATTGGTCATTGTCTTAACTTTTAAAATTGTAACGTGTAATTAGATGAATTATACTCACTTCTGAAGCTCATTTTATATTACCTAATTATTTTATTGGTATAAAAAAATATTCGATGTTAATTTCAACGCAGAAATCCAATTTGTGCTAAGTACCCATTAAGAATCTCAAATGGGCGGTGAGTCCTGGAACATCCACGTATTGACGCCTATGGTCCCGAGTGGAGCATTTCGTGTCAATGCAAATATAAATTAAGAATTTTTCATACAGACAGTTTCGGATTGTGATAGAATTTATCCTTCTATAGCAATCACTTTCAACTGGATGCTCTGCGACGTCACAGTTTGTTGCTCGTGTTCCCAGCAAATCACACGTAGAAAGCAAGAAAGCAGCAAACATACTGTTGATAAAATACAGTCAAACAAGACGAAGTCGATAGTTTTGCAGATGCACTGTTCGTGTATTGGTGATTAATCGAATACTGCCAGTTTTTTTTTCTATTCAATTTCATTCACATCATTCCCTCCGTTTCTCTTCTCAACCTATTCTAAGGGGGACATGGTGGCCCAGTAATAGAGCGCTTCCTTCTGGTGCGAGGGGCCCTTGATTCGATCCCCGGCCAAGTAAGATTTTGATGAACAACATCATGTCTGTGGGTTTTCTCGGGATACTCCCGTTTCCTTCGAAATCTCATTTCACCAATTCTTCCATCATCATTCACTTGCCTTAGTCATTGTCTACCTTAGCCTAAAGGGCATAATCGTGGGACATTAAACTGAAAGATTTCATTTCACTTTTTTAAAAAAAACTTGCTCTCATTCTCTCTCTCCTGGCTCTGATCGTAAAAGCTTGTTCCTATTGTATATAGACAAGTAGGAAATGATTACTCTGTAGATATAACAGCAATATGATTTTCACGAGATTATTAAATATCTTAAAAGGATTTTGCTTAATATATTTATATAATTTAAGTGTCATGGATATACAAACGCTAATATAGACCTAACTGCTGTAACGACTCCTAAAATTCTTACCAGATACACTTTCCCCGAGAGATTTCTTTCTACCTTTCTTTTTTATTTTAATTGCTCGAAGTGCCAAAAGTGAAATTATATTTTCGGTTAAAAAATAATGTTAATGTATGTTCCTGACTTTACTTGTACTAACAAATAAAAAGAAAAAAAGTGTAAGCTTTCTTTGGTGAAAATTTGAAGAAATTCGGTTGGGTACTAAGGAAGTTACGACAAAAAGAATGTAGCAGAAAATATACGTTTATAAGGTTAACTCCTCGTTGTACCGCCCACGAGGTGATGTTTTAAATTCTAGTCTCAGTTCTTTTGTTTACTAATACACGCACATCATCACAGCACTAAACCACTTTCTCTGTCATTGTGTATTGAACTGTCAATCAACCATTCAACCGAGATATGAATGGTACGCGGCAGTTTGGCCAGTTCGTAAAGAAACTAATACTCCCCCTCTTCTCCGTACGGCAACAAATACTCCCCTCTCCTCTGCTCATCCGACGAAAAGATTACAACAAGAAGCGTGTGGTTTGTCTATTGTCTCTTTATGTCAAAATGTTATCCATAATGTTGGTATTAGTCCACCAGCGAACGAGTGCGGGCGGCCGATTTTGGAACTAAAATACAAACAACAGTGTTTCTAACCGGATCACTTGTAATTAATCTATCACAGTTGTTTTTGCCCTGTTCATAATAAACCACTTCATGCATATGTTCAAGTTAAGACAAACACAATTTCAAAAGTTATGGAAGTTATTTTCAGAACATTTTAAGGGACTGCAAAAAAAAAAAAAAAAAAAAAAAAAAAAAAAAGTACATACACCCTCCATATAAATATGACAATAACTTGCGAATAAACTAACCTCAGTGTTGTACAAAGGAACACTGAGAACTTCGTAGCATTAGAGTGTAAGGAATTCCTAATTCATCTGTTAACGAAACCTCGAAGTTCATCTTTGTGGATCAATGTTATACTTTGGCAACTGCGATTTCATTGTTTAAAGCAAGTTCTATTGTGTAGTTTTGAGATAAGGCCCCTTCGAAATTGCTACCAATTTGGACCATGTGATCGATCGATTGACAGTACCTTCAGTAACAAATTTGCATTGAGATCATTTTCGGATGTGTTGCAAAAGACTGGTGAGAGAGAAACTGATAATCTAACCGCCTCCGAAGGAGATTTGGATCCGCCCCTAATTAAGAAGGTAGATAAAGATAACTTTCTCTGATATCTAACCTGTCATTATTTAGCATGGTTTGGTAATTTAAAAATCCAGTATTTCTACCATATTTTGAAAAAAAAAATATTTAAAAGAAATAAACCCAATGTTACATTGAAGCGGTAGGGGAGCGATTAAAATTTAAAGTGGGGAGCCTGACAATTGATTTCTTATAGCTCGTGAAATTCAGAAAAAATGAATTTCATATTAAAAAAGAAATACAAAATACATTTTCAAGGTAACTCTTACATTCATTATGTTATTATAAAGTTAATGGTACTTTTGAAATTGATTAGAGTGAATAGATATGTATTTAAGTAACAAAACCACTTGCGTAAGTTTTTCAAAATATCAAGTTAGAAGAACGAAGTTTGTCTTCCACTGCTATCTCATTGCTCAAAGATACCGGCGATGAAACAATTGGCCGGAAATCTACGCAGCACATTTTAGTACTTACACTTGAAATAAAAATACAGCTGTTTAAAGACGATTGATTACCTTTGTCTTTGAATTTCATATGTGCACACAGGATTTGTTAAACAAGACCGTACATCTGATATGTTTGAACTATATGCAACTTATGCTCACGGGCTAAACTCAGTCTTCTGAAGTCAATCGACAAATGATTACGTATTACAGACACAAATACAACACTAGGCTCCCAAGTTTCAAAATTATATTGTGTATGAAAACAGATAATAGAATTAATTCTTTGTCACAAGAGACCTAGGGTCTGAAAGAAATTCAGAGAGAGTTCAAAGGGAATTTCTATACTCGTAAATAAAAGTTGTGAATTTATTGTGTATTGAACCAATGATATTTATGCTTACATTACCCATACGCTGATGTTTTATCGATACTTTTATTTCACATTTACCAAAAGGCTGGATTACGATTATAATCCTAAAAGAAAGATAGATTGTAATCAGGTTTTACAAGGCAGTCCCGAAAGACAAGCTATCCAATCCCGTAGCCCCTTAAAAAATTAAGGAAAATTTCTTCTTCACTTCCTTTTCCCCCCAAAGGGTTCACATTAATCGAAACAATGAAATGAAATTTCTTTAGTTTAACGTCCCATGATTATGCTCTTTATGCTAGAGGAGACAGATGATTAATGAAAGTGAAAGATTGTAAAATTAATTGTTGGGCTCTCACAGAACCACGTACAACAAAGACACATGCGCTAGCCAATAGACCAACGGAGAGAACTTCCACAGTTCTCGAGTGGAAACGTATCTGAATTCTTTCTTGGCTACAACTCAAGAAAATAATTTAGTTGTCAATCGATAGACCTACATTAAAACAAATACAAGCATCGCGAGCCTTAACTTGATTTAAACTTACAGTTACAAGATATTGCGCAAGTATCTAAGCTACCAACCCATAATTAATATTTTAGTCATTACATCTTATTACTGAGTTTTACAGATTTCTACTGTTTTATAATGAAATCAAATAAAACGTAATCAATTTTTTTTATATAATCTGCTTAATACACGGTAGAAACTCACTTGTATGCTATCTTGTTCTTAAATTGTTAATTTCCATGCATATGCCATTATCCACAATACATCTCCATTACTGCAGGAATAACCATTACTGCATTCAATAACAACTATATAATTTATGGAGTTCTTTATTAAGCGAAACAGATTAGGCTACTTATAACATGTAAACTGCAACTTTTGAAAATCGTTGGATACACTGCAGAGTGACGCTCTCCGTTCCCCTGTCCCACCGCACTTACCTAGAAACTGATGTAAACACTACACTAGCGCCCTCCACGAAAAACCGCACTAATATCCTGGTCAGGTAATAGCCATGACAAACTTCAATGTTCCAACTACAATATTTAAGAAATGTTTAAGCAGAGACAACCTTCATATGGTAGTGGTACGATTTGCTTTGGTTAAGTTCTTAAGTATGAAATTTAATGAGTTGTAATACTATGAAATAACTAGAAAAAGTTCACACTAGACCTCATGACCAAAAAAAATAATTGCGTATTAATTCTTTATTTTTCGTTTATTTACTATGTTACTTTGTAATAACATTTCTATGAACGGTTAGCGTAAATTGATAAAATTTTACTTAAATTCGATCAAAAACCTATCAATTATTAAATATTTTTCGAAAATTATCTGGAAATGAGGACCGTAATAAACCTTCCAAAACGATAGATATGGTATAGATATAACATTTTTAAATAATAAATTAACGAAATTCTCTATGATAATACATCTTGTAATATATTATTATTCTGAACCGGAATTGACCCAAAACAAAAACTTTTTTTGTTCTTCGATTTTTTGACTTCACAGAAAGAAGCTTTGGTGGGTTTTACTGATTCAAAGAGACTTTATTGCTCAAAAAAAGCAAAATTCTTTATTTGTGAATCGATAATATAGTAGATAAACCTTTTTATAACTATTTTAATGTAAAATGGTGGAATCAAATCTCACTCCCTTTGAAATAAGAGCCATTTTACAGAAAATACGTAAACTCTGTAAATATTTCATGAAGCAAAATGTTTTAACAAAGAGCGTATATGAAAAGTATTATATTGTTTTATTAATTTTTACTTTTAATCATAAGTATAATCTTATGATAGACTCAAAATTACAGCTAAATGTCGAATATCTGAAAAGAAAAGCAATATCTATTATTGGGACCGAAATAGACCTCGAGCAGCTATAGATAGAGAGATAGATAGATAGATAGATAGATAGATAGATAGATAGATAGATAGATAGATAGATAGATAGATAGATAGATAGATAGTGTATGTGTGCGTGTGAATGCTAAGTTCAACCTTGAATGTTAATTTTCAAGTTTCAGAACCCCGTTACATTTAAGATTTCTTCAATATAATAAATACATATATTTGTTCTTTTTTGTAAATTAATTTTATCGTTTATTAATATAAACGCCTAGTTTAGTTAAATTCTGAAAGAGAAACCGTATTTTGAACGCACTTAAAACTCTATAGATGGATTGCAGCTTTCCACATTTCAAAAGTCAAGTTAAGAAACGGGATGAAAATAAATTTTATTTTCATACGACTTAAAAATAAAAGAGATTATTTGCATTTCACACGGATTTTGTTTCTTTATTCTCTCATAAATTCTGCTTTATAAATAAAAGGGAACGGGACAGAGAGTAAGTTGTTCAGCGTCACTGTTTCTTCCAGGCACGAAACATGGTGGCCTCCAAAGTGTCTAACTCCTGCCCAGCCTCACCGGAGCTTAAGCAAATTAAATTGTCACTGTTGTGCAGGATTCATCCCTTAGCAACTAATGTCTCAGGGCAATCTCCTCACAATTTGATTTTACCCTCGGACAAAGCTTGCTGGACAAAACTTCCTTGCAAGCAGCCGGCAAAAGTCCCTTCAGATGCTTGTAAGAAGCGTCTTTAGCTACATGTTCCTACCGAGACAGGATCTGAGCCAGTAATTTTGACATGAGGTAATTGGTATTGAATGATTTTTTTAACCCTTTCACTGCGTAAATCGACGGAAAGAAAATTTCCCTAACCAGCGAATTTCGACTACAGTCAATGTTTTAAATGTTTTTGTCCGTATGTTGGGCTTGTCAGGAATAGTTGCCAAAGTTTTCCGTGCGATTCTTTGAGGTTCTGTTATTTACCGAAGACAACAGAACACAATAAATAGAACGAAATTCCTTGGCGACTACTCTCGACAAGTCCAAGATACGGACAAAACAATTTTAAAATATTGACTATAGTCGACATTCGCAGATTAGGGAAATTTTCATTGCATCAACAAAAGTCGACTTACGGAGTGATAGGGTTAATAACATTCTGACTTACAACTTCCGTTCTGCGGATAGTTAAGAGACCTACATTTAAAATTCACTTGCAATTTGCTTACTTTTATCTTATAAATAAGTATCTCTGGCCATTCTGAAAGGATTCGTGTTCATTTTGGTGCCAGAGATGTTGGAGTATATCATTACAAAAGCCATCTCGATTAACTTTTATGTTTTTGAGTATGTTAGACCAGTGTGGTTAATTGTAGGGGGGAAAGGAGGAAATTCCAAGGCACGTCTGAATATTTTCCCGGAACCTCGTCCCCTTTGTGTTTTCTAGGGTTGGACTTGGTAATGACCCCAACAACCTTCATGTGTAATTACAAAAATTAAATTTATAGACCTATACAAATAAAAATCATCAGTTTTTCAAATTACTAAAAAGGAATCTTTGTCGAAATAGAATCTACTCCGAGAAATTATAGTACAGTGGAGTGGCGTATTTAGGGGGAGGGTTATCGGGCTCAAGCTCCTCCCGAAATAAATTTGATGGGTTTCGCCTGTAGGACTGTAACATTAATCCTCCTCACCATTTCTAAGAATTTCATTGACTTTCCATTTTCGTATGCTCTTTGTTCGCAAATAATACTGCATTTGTCCAATTTCATTCCACGTAAGAACTGTTTTTTTTTTCAAAACTTTCGTCCATTCTACTCTTCTGTTTATTTTCCTTGGTTGTTACTTTCTTTCGTTTCTCCTATCATAGTTTCGACCGTTGTTTGTTGTGATTTGAGTCGACCGTCGTCAGTAACTTCAAAACTGTGAGAAGCTGATAAACGAAACTGATGTTCCACACCAACTTGCATGGATATCAGCATAACGGGACATCTGTTATTATAGCAAAGGAATGTTTACTTCGTTTAGTTATAAAAAAAAAGTAAATGTTTGAATTAAAGAAAATCAAGAGAGCGGAAATACGTAGCCCGGGAAATTGTGTACGTCAAGAAGATGCTTCCTTTTTCTTCTATGAATAGAATAAACTGTTTGATTGTTAAATTTTTGTGTGTATTATATCACATAAGATTCACCAGTCTACAATTCTTGCCATTAAAACTGAAATCAGTATATTTCAGTTTCAACTTGTCTCAACATTTTCTTACAGGTAAAAGCTTACACAGATAAAACTGAATATTTCCATTTTTTCTAAATTAAAATCAGTTAAGTTGAAATGAGATTACAAATCTTCAACGTGTGTTTGTAGGAGTGCCATTTCGGATTTACTTGGGAGTTAAGATCCTCAACCGACATACGAGTTTCACGTTTTTTCCTAGTACAGAATTAGTAGACAATCGATTAAAATATTAGTTCTCAAACTCAGGTGGGCAATTGCTTCATTCTTCCCCGTATTGTGCATAGCTCTCCTCGAAACAAAATCCTAAATACACCACTGGTACAGTGAGTTATTCGAAACGCTGAAAAGTAGTAACATCTAAACGGTGAACGGATTCAGGTGTGTTTCACTCTCTCAGGTTTAGTTCTATGTTTCGTTGGAAGATTTTTTACTGTGAACAATGGATATAAGAGAGTTTTCAGCAAATATATGTTCTACCTTTTTTTTCTTTTTCTTTTTCTTTTTTTTTTTTTTTTTGTAAAATACACCTCTTTTAAACTAAAAGGTCAACTACTTTGAATGAATATTCATAATAATTGCGGTTATACATATTTGTAACTTACATTTAACGTAGTGTTTTCTAGTGATTACACAAATTACAATTATGAGCACACTTTATGGAGACACTCTCACAGAGGATCCCAAGATCCTTTATACACTATGTACATTATGAAAACTGATTTTTCAAATCTTTTGTGAGAAAGATACTGTGAACTAAGAAATTATAACCTATTCCCTATTGTACAGAGTTATTTTCCTGCGAGTACAAGTTTTTTTTTGAATGTGTTGAGAAATTAACACAGTCTGCAAGACAGTGGCGTATTTTGTGGACTACAGGGCCTACCAACAGCAGCCCTAGAATATACAAAATCAAGTTATAATATGAACTAAATTATATTAATAATTTCATACTTTAGTATATTCTTTCAATGATTAAAGTTTCTGAGTATTTGAATGTATTTAGAAAGATCCACTGAATTCTTAGCACCCAGCCTGTCTCGCGAACTCAAGAGTCTTCAATATGACAACGCAACAGAAATCGCTCTCTAGCTACTACAGTAAGAATCATATCAGAGCATTCCCCTTCGTTCCACCTCCACCCACAGCGTACGAACTGGGCGCCAGGTAAAAGCAGTTGCCTCTAGAGAAATCGGTTTCTTGGGCGTGAGTGAAGAGTAAAAGGAAATTAGACGAGTAATGACAGTGGATTTTGGGGCTCTCTGTGAATTGTTTTTTTACATCACAAGCCTCGTTCCGTAGAGATTTGCGTTAACGCAACGAAAATTTTGGGTTTTACAGTAGTTTGCGTAGCTCTCACAGACTGAGGCTCCTTCTTTCCTAATCGCCTATTTCAGCGTTCATTATTACTCGGACAGCTTCCATTTGCTCTGGTGAGCAGGGTTACCATCTATCCAATGCGAAATGTAGTGATACTTCATGCAACAAATAAAGGTAGAAATGTACGATCGTTTTTCCGTAACACTAATAAGTTAATATAAGTCTTGCTAGTGAAAAGAAAATGATAAGATGTACTTGATAAAAGGATGGTGTAAAGTGTTTTTTTCTTATTTTGAAGCTTGTATAATAAAGTGGAAAAAATCCAATAATAATAATAATAATAATAATAATAATAATAATAATAATAATAATAATAATAATAATAATAATAATAATAATAACAATAATAATGTACAGGTAATATAAAGGTTAGTGGTAGCCCAAGTCATCAAACGAGAATACGCCACTGCTGCCAAAGTACACTCTTAGTACAAGTATATTTTCGGAACACACTAACTTCCCCCACACCTTGAACTGCTTCAATTTCTACACTGTGTTAGACCCTCGCTCTCAAAAAGTTCACACTTTTTGATTCTACGGAGGATGGTAGGTTCGAAACTGACGCAAAATATTACGTGATGTAACACTTGGGGATATTAGCTACTTTGTATTGATAATAGACTCATAGCAGATTGTTGTGTTTTGTATTAATAATAGTTTCTACGTATAGTCAGTGTCGCTTCACACCTGCTCCCTATGGACAACTTCCGCGCGGGTCCATCTGTTTCATCCTGCCCTGACGCGAAATAGATACAATTCTCACTTTTACTAGCCACCTAGTATCTATATATATCTATCTGTATATATATATATATATATATATATATATATATATATATATATATGGGCTAATGCAAGGGGGCTATAGGGGCTATGCCCCCCTTGACACTCAGATATATATATATATATACTGGATAAAATGGGCTTCCATCCTCTTTACACTGGATAAAACGGCAAACTATGGTTTATCCCCTCCCTTGATCATATCCGATACTGCACTGTATATATATATATATATATATATATATATATATATATATATATATATATATATATATATATATATACATATATATATATTTACATCAGCTAATGCTTCTGGCAACAAATACTATTCGAAGCTTTCTTGCACCCACTGGAAAACGTGAAGTATATTAATATTTATTTGCATATATTGTTATTGTAGACTGTTCCCATAATGCCCACCGACTTCGATTTTACAAAATTTGAGAAATAAATTTCACTTTTTATTTAGTGGTCAATTTGAAGGCATTTTGTTATACTACCATTAAGAAACCCATATACATCATATTACGAATCAATCATTATGGAACAATCTCATGTGTGACAGGCAGCAGTGGTACCAATCTTTGAAAGTTTCATTTACAACTTTTTTCTTTTTTTTTTAACTGATTTTGTGAGTAATGGTGCAATCAGTATAAAGATACAAGAAGATATTATCATTCTCTCTGTCTCTGTCCCTGTGTGTGTGTGTGTGTGTGTGTGTGTGTGTGTGTTTGTTTGTTTCTAGTTTCCGGCGTAAGCGTGTGGATACTACCAGGTATACTTTCGTGTGTACAAATGCTAGTGTGTGTGTGTGTGGCGCGGGTATATGAACTATTAATTGGGATCGCGTAGTGGAACTTATCAATATTAGTACGTACATACAAACGGCTGTTACTTCACACGATAACTTTGGACGAATGCGAATTTTTAAATTCTGCTTTTTGCAATAAATAAGTAGAGTGATTCCTCTCGAGGGAGTTCCCCTAAATGGTAGCCCCTACCATGTCCAATTAAATCACAAAATGCCGCAATCGTTTGTACATTGTTTGTACAGAAATGTACAGGCCAAATTTTCGTTTGTACACAATTAGGGGCGCCGCCAAAACAGAAAAAAATGGGGGCTGTCTAAGTGGTAGCCCCCCCCACCATGTCCAATTGAATCACAAATTGCCGCAATTGTTTGTACTTCGTTTGTACAGAAATGTGCAGGCGAAATGTATGTTCGCACGCAATTAGGGGCGCCGCCAGAACGAAAAAAAATGGGGGCTGTCTAAGTGGTAGCCCCCGACCATGTTCTATTCAATCACAAATTGTCGCAATCGTTTGTACTTCGTTTGTACAGAAATGTGCACCCGAAATTTTCGTTTGTACATAATTAAGGGCGCCGCCAGAACAGAAAAAATGGGGGCTGTCTAAGTTGTAGCCCCCCCCCCACCATGTCGAATTCAATCACAAGTTGTCGCATTCGTTTGTGCATCGTTCGTACAGAAATGTGCAGGCGAAATGTTTGTTTGAACAAACTTAGGGGCGCCGCCAGAACGAAAACAAAGTGGGGAGCTGTCTGAGTGGTAGCTCCCCCCACGATGTCCAATTGATTCACAAAGTATCGCAATCGTTTGTACATTGTTTGTACAGAAATGTGCAGGCCAAATTTTCGTTTGTACACTATTAGGGGCGACGAAAGAACGAAAACAAATTGGGGGCTGTCTAGCTGGTAGCCCCCCACCAACATGTCCCATTCAATCACAAATTATAGCACTCGTTTGTACTTCGTTTGTACAGAAACGTGCAGGCGAAATTTTTGTTTGTACACAATTAGGGGCGCCGCCAGAACAGAAAAAATGGGGGCTGTCTAAGTGGTAGCCCCCCCACCATGTCCAATTGAATCACAAATTGTCGCAATTGTTTGTACTTCATTTGTACAGAAATGTGCAGGCGAAATGTACGTTCGCACGCAATTAGGGGCGCCGCCAGAACGAAAAAAATTGGGGCTGTCTAAATGGTAGCCCCCGACCATGTCCTATTCAATCACAAATTGTCGCAATCGTTTGTACTTCGTTTGTACAGAAATGTGCACGCGAAATTTTCGATTGTACATAATTAAGGGCGCCGCCAGAACAGAAAAAATGGGGGCTGTGTAAGTGGTAGCCCCCCACCATGTCCAATTCAATCACAAGTTGTCGCATTCGTTTGTACTTCGTTTGTACAGAAATGTGCACGCGAAATTTTCGATTGTACATAATTAAGGGCGCCGCCAGAACAGAAAAAAATGGGGGCTGTGTAAGTGGTAGCCCCCCACCATGTCCAATTCAATCACAAGTTGTCGCATTCGTTTGTGCATTGTTTGTACAGAAATGTGCAGGCAAAATGTATGTTCGTACATAATTAGGGGCGCCGCTAGAACGAAAACAAAGTGGGGGACTGTCTAACTGGTAGCCCCCCACCAACATGTTCTATTCTATCACAAATTATCGCAATCGTTTCTACTTCGTGTGTACAGAAATGTGCAGGCAAAAGTTTCGTTTGTACACAATTAGGGGCGCCGCCAGAACAGAAGAAAGGGGGCTGTCTAATTGGTAGCCCCCCCCCACCATGTCCAATTCAATCACAAATTATCGCAATCATTTGTACTTCGTTTGTACAGAAACGGGCAGGCGAAATGTTTGTTTGTTCACAATTAGGGGCGCCGCCAGAACGAAAACAAAGTGGTGGCTGTCTAAGTGGTAGCCCCCGACCATGTCCAATTCAATCAGAAATAGTCGCATTCGTTTGTACGTCGTTTGTACATAAATGTGCAGGCGAAATGTTTGTTTGTACACAATTAGGGACGCCGCCAGAACGAAAACAAAGTAGGGTGCTTTCTAAGTAATACCTCCCCACCATGTCCAATTGAATCACAAATTGTCGGAATCGTTTGTACTTAGTTTGTACAGAAACAAGCAGGCGAAATGTTTGTTTGTACACAATTAGGGGCGCCGCCAGAACGAAAACTAAATGGGGCTCTCTAAGTGGTAGCCCCCGACCATGTCCAATAAAATAAAAAATTGTCGCAATCGTTTGTACGTCGTTTTTACAGAAATGTTCAGGCAAAATTTTCGTTTGTACACAATTAGGGGCGCCGCCAGAACGAAAACAAACTGGGGGCTCTCTAAGTGGTAGCTTCCCACCAACATGTCCAATTGAATCACAAATTTTCGTAATCGTTTGTACATCGTTTGTACAGAAATAGGCATGCGTAATTTTCGTTTGTACACAATTAATGGCGCCGCCAGAACGAAAACAAAGTGGGGCTGTCTAAATGGTAGCCCCCACCATATCCAATTCAATCACAAATTATATCAATCGCTTGTACATCATTTGCACAGAAATGTGCAGGCGAAATTTTCGTTTGTACTCTATTAGGGGCGCCGCCAGAACGAAAACAATGTGAGGGTTTGTATAAATGGTAGAAGCATTAAAAAAATGTGTCACATTTATGGAGTATTTTTCTAACAGGATTTTGTTCACACTATTGTGTGGTTTGGTTTGTTCTCACTATCGTGTGATTCACTATATTGATCTTATCCTAACGATGATGGAATTAAATGTTTTTTTTTTGTTTTTTTTATATTTATATTTATACTTACAATCATTATTGCTGAGTTAGCTTTTCACTCCTCGGCTCTTATTATTAAACTTATTCATTATTTCTTACGTGAAGTGAATCCTTAGGAGAAAAATGTATTTTTTTCTTTCTATCTTGCGCAGAAACCGTTATTCTCATCTCGTACAGGAAATTGATAAGTGGAAGATATAACAAATTCACAAAGTAGACTGTTAAAGGGAAAATTATAACACAGTATTTTGTTTTATTTGATCATCTTCATTAAACTCATTTTGCAGAAACTATAGAATGCATGGTGAAGTATTTTGGTGCATTCAGCATTCTGATTTACGAGTAGAGTTGCTAACTGGCCGGTATTTGCTGTAATTTTGATTAAGGCCGGTGACCGGTACAAACTTGTTATTAGACCCCTTCTGACCGGTATTTTGGAATCTGCAATCCAGAATATAACATTGAACATCGAAATTTTTCAACAGTGCCTTTACAAACACAAACTTCCGTTGTATTATACATTATCGATATTTTTTTAACGTATGGCAGTTTTTTTTATTTATTTAACATAACAAATTTGATAACACTTATATTTTATTGTAAAAGAATTTTATTCATTTATTGAGAGTAGAAAATGACTTTTTAAAGCAATTTCCTTTGTTTGAAGTGAAGTTTATAGAATAAATTTCATTTTATGAATCAACTATTGTTACATAAAAATTAATATCCAGTATTATTCATCTGTTCCGATAATTTTAAACAAGTGGCAATTGCTGGTAAATACAATAACGATCAATACAGTCTTCAGTTTCTCATTTGTACAGAGAATTTTGAGGGTGTGAAGGTAATTTTGTTTTCCTGAGTTGGCAACCTATTTACGAGGTTTTGTTTCAACTCTGCTACGTAGTGGCTCCGTACTGACACTCCGCATGCAAATAAGTGTGTAAGGCTACCATACGCCTCAGTTTCTTAAAATTTGTCCCGGTGTGCAGAAATTTTCCTTCTTGTCCTGTTTTTTTCTTTATTATTATTATTAATTACATATCAAAATTTCTGAAAAGATAATAAAATCGACTTATTCCTTTTGCTTTCAATTCCGACAATACTATAGGAACAATTTCATTCTAATCTTTATTATTATTGCAATCGCAATCCCCGGATATAACATGCAATGTTTAAATCCTCCTAAGTAGCACTCTTATCACTAAAAGTAAGAATGTATACCCCGAGGTGGCAACAAATTCTTGTGACGTTGCAGACCAGCCCCGAAAACACATTTTTTTCTGCTTCAGAAAAACAATTATGCAAATTGCTTTCTTTTAGTTCGCATTTTAGGTTAACAAAAATAAATCAGCCTATTGAAATTTTGAAACAACTTCATAAATCTGGATATTTTTCTTTATAGACATGTAGAGCATGTAAACATGTAGGTGGTATGCGTAATAATATTGAAAATATAATTTTTGCCTAAATATTGTATGTTCACTGATTGCGTTTATATTGTATAACAGCTTCTAGCTTCTATAATAATTTTTAGCACTGTTGATTAAGTATGGACAGTGGCGTATTTACGATTTTGTTTCGGGAGGGGCTTTGCTAACTTCCGGGGGTGCTTTGCCTAAAATATGAAAATTCTGCAAGATATTTCATATACTTTACTATAGTAAGTAAGATTTCGGTGGGGGGTTTGAGCCCGAAAGCCCTACCCCTAAATACGCCACTGAGTATGGACTATATTAATACATTATTTTAAGTTGTATAACTAGTGCGATACTGTAGTAAAATTCGAAAGATAAAATTAATACAAAATGCAATATTTACTACTAATTTGTAAGATGTCCCGTTTTTTCTGTTTTCAAAAAGTATGATAGCCTTAAAGTATGCTAAACCATACAAAATAAATTGTACTGTAAATAGTACCCCTCTGATAGTGCTCTCAAACGGGTCGGGTTACGGGTCGGGTTGTCGGGTCGGGTCAGTCGGGTTAGCTCGTGTCGGGTCACTCGGGTCGGGTCGTCACATTCTTCACTTATTTTCTATACGGAATACTATAAAGAGCTTTGTTGTGGAATTCAATTCGAAGTTGGTGAATGAATGATAAATGTGACTAATTGAAGGTGAAATAGTAATAAAATTTTAATTTTACCCTATATTATCTAATTGGTATTGTAATTGTAATTAATATTACTACTGACTTTTTTCCTTTCTGCGTTTCTATGTCAAGTTAAATGTCACATTAAGTGAAATTGAAAGGAAATATCTAGTTAACGTCCCACGTTATGCACCAACGCTAAGAGAGACAGTGATGATGAGAAATAATTGAAGTGGTTGAATGAAGAAAGTGGGAGGAAATGGGAGAACACCGAGAAAACCCATGCACATGGGGTTTGTCCACCAGAAAACTTACTTGGTACGAGCTGGAATCAATACCCATGGACCTTCGGGTCCAACATCTGCCTTTGGGCAGGACACATTATTATTATTATTATTATTATTATTATTATTATTATTATTATTATTATTATTATTATTATTATTATTATTATTATTATTATTATTATTATTATAACTTTAAGAGTACCCAAGAAAGTTCCGCCGCCTTTTCACCAACACCTTCGAACATTGGTATGTAACCTAAGACGTACCTGGAATATCAAAAATCGTCTCCATCAGCCTCGACGACCTTCTGAAAACGTTCTGGAAGGCCATGGATTCCATCGCAGTCGAACTTGGTGGGACGTGAAGTGAAGAAGGTATCAAGTGCATATTGAACCTCTACTAGCTGTTTGAATTGGCGTTCTCTAAGGTGATTGTCCAAGGAATGGAACAGGTGATTATCGGACGGTACAATGTCCGTGGAGTATGGCGGATCCAATAGTGTTTTCCATCCAAGGCGTAGAATGATGTACTGGGTCATTTTAGCCACGTGGGGCTTAGCGTTGCCTTGTAACAAGAGGACCCCTTTGGGATTCAGAACTGCTGGATCCAGACAGTACACAGTGACAGTACACAGTTGCATTGATGATCTGACCAGCTGGTAGCAGTTCCCGATGGACGATGCCTCGAGCAGTCCACAAAATGCACAGGAGAACCTTATTCTGGCGTAGTGCTGGCTTGGGCTGTTTTTGAACCGGTTCATGGGATGCTAACCAACAATGACGGCGCCGTGGAGCTTCGTACAGGACCCACTTCCCATCACATGTCAACACCCTGTTCAGAACTTGCTCCTTCCTCAGACGAGACACCAAAGAAACACAGGTGTCTGCTCGCGTTGCTTTCTGGCTCCAAGTCAAATCATGTAGGACCTATCAACCCAACTTGCAGTGCTTCCCAAGTTGATGGTGGTGGTGCCGAATGGTTTCTCCACTTACACTGAAAGGTAGTACCAGTTCCTCACATGTCTGTCTTCGCCTCAATTGCTGCCCGAAGATCTTTATTTTGAACATCTGTTTGTCTTCCGGCACGTGGTGCGTCTTCGAGTGTTTCGTCACCGTCCTTATACCGTCATACCACTGCACTCTCCGCGTAGTCACGACACCCTCACCAAAGGCCTGTCATATCTTCCGCTCCGCGGAGCAGCAATTTGAACTCGTACAGCAAACAAGCCCTTATGACGCTCTGTGAAGGCCCCATGTTCACTCAGTCCTTACGCACGTTCACGGTGTATCTGAACAGCCACAACCAAGTAGTATGTTGGATATACTTACTAGTGTTGCTCACGAGACCTGGTTTGGGGCATTCTCGTTTCGAAAATGTGTCGTGAAGGTAGTCTCGTCTGGAAAAGTGCATATGTTTCTATTGAAAGAGCTCTGTCTCATCTCGTACCCTTTCATGAAAATTCTGTCTCGTCTCGTCTCGTCCAACAACTGACCTTCACCTTATATCCATTCGCATTCAACTCACGGTGTGAGGGCCAATTGAACACAGACCTCCACGAAGAGACAGAACTTTCTTGGTCACCTTCAGATTATTATTATTATTATTATTATTATTATTATTATTATTATTATTATTATTATTATTATTATTATTATTATTATTATTATTATTGCTGGGGTAGTGATTTGACTTTCTCCGCAATAAAATACTTGCTAATTTTATATAACGTTGCAAATATCTTCTAGATAAATTAATCAAGAAAAAATAAAAGGTAATTCCCTACAGAATGATATTTCAGTGCAATTAGTTCCTTATGATTCTATCAGACAGCAACGCTGTTTTTAAATAGAAAAATCGGAATGTTAACGTGATGAAATTGTTGTTTGTTACACAGCAAAAAATATTAAAAGAAGTTCTATATACATTCCTTACTAGAAAATAATGTTGTCTTCAGAACTTTTATTCTTTTAGCCTTCAGAACTTGTCTTCAGAACTCAGTCAAATTTTATTTTGACTTTTGAACTTGATTGCCTAAATTTTAACCTTGGAAATTTGGATGTGGAGTAAAATAAAGAAGGTTAGCAGGGTAGAGAGGAAAACGAATTAGGAAATGCTGAAAAAATGCAAGAGACGAGAGCAATATTAGACGATATAAGGAAGCGAAAAATGGACGGATCACAAGTTTTGATCTTGCTAAGGGATTGCATTCTGAGGGATGTAGTAAAGGGGGTGATATCAGGAGAGCGAGAGTGTGTAAGAAGGTTGGAATTGATATATTGTAATAAGGAGGGTGGTACATTATGTTGGGTTGCGAGGCAGATATTAGCGGGAAATCGCAAAAATGGAAGCTTCTTACCTAATTCACGGAAACTGGCCTGTTTATTAATGGGAGAACACTGAGGAGGAGGAGGAGGATAATTATACTACAAGTAAAAAAAGCCGAAACAATGGTTTATGCATAAGAATTGGTCAGCATTTTTTTTCTGGTGGCAGTTTTGTAAAGTTCTAGCTCTCTCAAACTGGTTAGATTGTAAGGTCAAGTCACTCGGGTCGGTTGTCGGGTTAAGTCACCTTGGGTTGGTTCACTCGGGTCACTTTGGGTCGGGCCAATCGGGTCAGCTCGGGTCGGGTTGTCGGGTCGGGTCAGTCAATTTGGGTCACGGGTGGGGTCGGGTCGGTCTTCAACACATATAATTTCCACGAAAATTACAATATATCACGGTTTATACCTCATTGGACTTCCAATAAAACGTTTTCAATGATGTGTACACCATGTCACCATTTTTGTATGAGGGAATGTCTAGAGGGATTTTGTGGGAATTTGATGGAGTGTAGATTCCTGTGTGTGTGTGTGTGTGTGTGTGTGTATGTATGTGTGTGATACCTTACAGGATACAAGATGTCGAGGAAGTGTGTAAATAAACCGGACAATTTCTGTTATGTATGTGGGGAGCTGATATTTAAATCACAACGTCGATGTTTTACTCCACTTGTGAGGAAGTGTTATCAGTTATATTTTGGTTGCTGTGTAGGAGACCAGGATAAGAACTGGGTTCCTCACTACATTTGTTGTACTTGCGTGAAACGTCTGACTGGGTGGGCAAATGGTGGACGAAACATGAACTTCGCAGTACCGATGATCTGGAGGGAACCAAAAGATCATTCTTCAGACTGCTACTTTTGTATGACAAGATAAAAGAAATAAGCAGTAAATCTAACCACACAGTACAGTACCCTAATTTGCATCAGCAATTAGGCCAGTTCCACACAGTGCAGAATTACCTGTACCGGTACCTCCTCCTCATCTTACGGTAAATGAGGATTACGTACTTGAGGCAACTATTGAAGTTCCAAATGAAGATGATGATCCTACTTATGTAGGAAGCACATCTACATTGGATTCCCATCTGATAACTCCGGGTGAACTAAATGACCTCATACGGGATTTAAAACTCTCCAATACACAGACAGAACTTCTTGATTCTAAACTTAAGGCTGGAATCTGCTCCATCATGACACTAAAGTGTGTATTTTTCGAAACCTTCATACAGAGTTTCAAAACTACTATTCTCAAGAAAATGATTTAGTGTATTGTAATAATGTCTGTGCTGTGATGGATAGACTTGGACATGCACATATAAGTACAGAGTGGAGATTGCTTATTGACTCTTTGAAAACTAGTTTTAAGGCTGTCCTTTTGCACAATAGCAACAAATTTCCTTCAGTGCCTTTGGCTTATGCAACTAATATGAAGGAAACCTATGAAAACATCGAAATAGTGTTAGAAAAAATTCAGTATGAGAAATACAAGTGGACCGTTAGCTGTGATTTACAAGTCATTTCTTTGTTAATGGGTTTGCAGCTTGGTTATACGAAATATTGTTGTTTCCTCTGCGAATGGGACAGCAGGAACAAAGCGGAACATTACATCAAGAAGGAATGGCCAACGCATGTATTAACTCCTGGAGAGAAGAATTCTGTTTATTCCTCACTGGTGAGCCCTGATTAGATAATTCTACCTCCTCTTCACATAAAGTTGGGGCTCTTCAAAAACTTTGTTAGGACAATGGACAAAAGTAATGCAGGATCTTGTTACCTCAAGGAAAAAATTCCTCGGGTTAGTGACGCTAGGGATTTTTGTAGACCCCCAAATAAGATGTTTGATTCCTGACCAAAAATTTGAGGATCTCTTAACTCTGGTTGAGAAAGCAGCTTGGTGTCCATTTAAATGTTTAACAGAGAATTTTTTAGGAAACAAGAAAGCCCCAAATTACCGTGAAATTGTGAGTGATTTCCGGCAATCATTCAATGAAATGGGTTGCAACATGTCCCTTAAATTTCACTTTCTAGAATCCCACCTGCATTTCTTTCCTGAAAAGCTTGGTGCTGTTAGTGATGAGTATGGGGAACATTTTCATCAGGACATTTCCTCCATGGAGAAGAGGTACCAGTGACAGTGTAGTTCAAAAATGCTAGCTGATTACTGTTGGACACTTAAAAGAGATGTTCCAGAAACCAAACACAGAAGAAAGTCGACAACTAAAACATATTAGTTGAGGTAAGTAAGTGTCCATTTATTAAGAAGATACCACTCACTTCTTTTGTATTATTTATTAAGTAGATATAAAATGGTGACACGGTGTATACATCATTGAAAATATGTTTTATTTCAAATCCAGTAAGATATAAACCGTGCTTATATTGTAATTTTCGTGGAAGTTATATGTGATTTTATCTGCACTAATGAATATTGTAAAATGAACAGTACACATAGCATATTTTTTATATAAATATGTTTATTTCTCTAGATAGAATAATGCTATTCTTATGAAACTTAGAGGGCTTACTAAGTATAAATCAGGCGTGCGTTTATATACCTAAGGTACCCAAGCTACAAGTATGAAAATGGTTTAAAAAAAAAGAAAAAAAGAAAAAGAACAGAAATTTGAGGGGAAATTTTCCGAAAACACCTCTGTCACGGGAAAACTGAGGGTGATGGAGAAAAACTGATTGCAGATTTGAATTCTACGTGAAAAGTTCTATTAGAATCAGGCATTTTCTTCCGTGTGCCAGAGAAAAAGAATTTTTTTTTCAACTAGTGCAATAGGAACCATTTTCAAACTCATCAACCGTTATTCAAACCGGTTAATGTTGATCGCAGATATTAAAAATACTCACATCCGTATATTATTTAATACAAACGAAAATTTTACCTGCACATTTCTGCACAAACGATGTATAAACGATCGCGACAATTTGTGGTTCAATCGAACATGGTGGGGCTAGCACTTAGACAACTCCTCTCTTTTTTCGTTCTGTCCACGCATCTGATAGCTTAGAAAAAAAATTTCGCCTGCGCATTACTGCTCAAACGATGTGCAAACTAATTGAGATGATTTTCTTTTGAATCGGACGTAGCGGGTGCTACCAATTAGGTAGCCTATACTTTGTTATCGTTTTGGCGCGCCCGCAATTGTGTACAAACGAAAATTTCGCCTGCAAATTTCTGTACAAAACCGTAACAAACAAGTGCGACAGTTTGTGGTTGAATTCGACATGATGGGAGGCCTATCAATTAGAGAGCCCATAGTTTGTTATCGTTTTGGCGGGGCCACATTTATGTGCAAACGAAAATTTCAGCTGCACATTTATGTACAAAGGCGTACAAACAAGTGCGACAGTTTGTGGTTGAATTGAACATGGTGGGAGGGCTAACATTTAGACAGCCCCCCACTTTGTTTTCGTTCTGGCGGCGCCCCTAATTGTGTACAAACGAAAATCTCGACTGCACATTTCTTTATAACTATATTCAAACGATTGCGACAATTTGTGATTCAATTGCACATGGTGGCAAAGCTACCATTTAGACAGCCCCCCCCCCTTTGTTTTCGTTCAGAGGTCGCCCCTAATTATGTACAAACGAAAATTTTGCATGCACATTTCTGTACAAACGATGTAGAAACGATTGCGACAATTTGTGATTGAATTGGACATGGTGGGGGGCTATCACTTAAACAGCCCCCACTTGTTTTCGTTCTGGCAGCGCCCTTAATTATGTACAAACAATAATTTAGCCTGCACATTTCTGTACAAACGATATAGAAACGATTGTGACAATTTGTGATTGAATTGGAAATGGGGGGGGCTATCATTGAGACAGCCCTCACATTGTTTTCGTTCTGGCGGCGCCCCTAATAGTGTACAAACGAAAATTTGGCCTGCACATTTCTGTACAAACAATGTACAAACGATTGCGATACTTTGTGATTCAATTGGACATCGTGGGGGGAGCTACCACTCAGACAGCTCCCCACTTTGTTTTCGTTCTGGCTGCGCCCCTAAGTTTGTTCAAACAAACATTTCGCCTGCACATTTCTGTACAAACGATGCACAAACGAATGCGACAACTTGTGATTGAATTGGACATGGTGGGGGGCTACCACTTAGACAGCCCCCATTTTTTTCTGTTCTGGCGGCGCCCTTAATTATGTACAAACGAAAATTTCGCGTGCACATTTCTGTACAAACGAAGTACAAACGATTGCGACAATTTGTGATTGAATAGGACATGGTCGGGGGCTACCACTTAGACAGCCCCCAATTTTTTTCGTTCTGGCGGCGCCCCTAATTGCGTGCGAACATACATTTCGCCTGCACATTTCTGTACAAACGAAGTACAAACAATTGCGACAATTTGTGATTCAATTGGACATGGTGGGGGCTACCACTTAGACAGCCCCCATTTTTTTCTGTTCTGGCGGCGCCCCTAATAGTGTACAAACGAAAATTTCGCCTGCACATTTCTGTACAAGCGAAGTACACACGATTGCGACAATTTGTGATTCAACTGGACATGGTGGGAGGGGCTACCACTTAGGCATCCCCGACTTTGTTTTCGTTCTGGCGGCGCCCCTAATTGTGTACAAACGAAAATTTAGCCTTCACATTTCTGTAGAAACGATGTAGGAACGATTGCGACAATTTGTCATTGAATTGGACATGGTGGGGGTATCACTTAGACAGCCCCACTTTTTTTCGTTCTGGCGGCGCCCCTAATTGTGTAAAACAAAAATTTCGCCTGCACATTTCTGTACAAACGATGTACAAAACAATTGCGACAATCTGTGATTGAAGTGGACATGGTGGGGGGGGCTACCATTTGGACAGCCCCCACTTTGGTTTCGTTCTGACGGCGCCCCTAATTGTGTACAAACGAAAATTTCGCCTTCACATTCCTGTAGTAACGATGTACAAATGATTGCGACAATTTGTGCTTGAATAGGACATGTTGTTTGGGGGCTACCATTTAGACAGCCCCCACTTTGTTTTCGTTCTGACGGCGCCCTTAATTGTGTACAAACGAAAATTTCACCTGCACATTTTTGTACAAACGATTGAGACCATTTCCGATTGAGTCTGATAAGGGGGGGGGGGGCTGTCTAAATGGACGTCTCCTTTTCACCTCTACTGTAATTAAATTCTTCCTCGAGAAAATCTGTAATCAACACTGTCAGTAGCTACGTCCTCGACTAATATACCTTAACAAGTACAGCTTTATTTTCGTATATTTTTCAACAGTTAACCAATTTAAAACTATCGCAAACAAGAATATGTAGTCAACTTCTTAAATACTTCGCTCGCCGAAACACGTTCAGCGCGTGCAACAAGCAAAAACAACATGTTTGGCGTCTCACAAATGGAAAAGGGGGAAAAAAGAGAAGGAAAAGCAGCACGGCAGTGCCTTATCGCAGTCAGAGCTGACAACATAGTTTCGGTCGTTACTAACGCGAATAGACCTACTAGCGGTGTACAAGAGTTATACAGTTACAATATACGTCGTGCCACAGTAGCGCTACAGGCGGAATGTGCACGAACTACAAATGAATATGTTCCCTTACAAGCATCAGTCACTGTTGCACCCTCTTTACATTTTACACATCCTTTTTTCTCCCACTTTTTGACCTTGACAAGCAGAAGTACCAGGCTTTCCGAGTTCACAACCATAAACTGTTTGTGTACAGAGTACGTTTTCAGTTCTTCGAATGACTGTGCGCGCGAAGAACAAGGGTGATGATCGGGCTACCGTATACGGAAGTCAGTAACACCCGGTTGCAAAATTAAATGTAAAATACAAATATAGAGCCTTGACAATGCCGTGAGGATGAATATATATATATATATATATATATATATATATATATATATATGAGTGACAGTTTATATAGCACATCAGTTTGCATTAGGGATGGCCACAAAGTTCCGGTTCCGGCGGAACCAATTCTTGGATATCTGGTTTTCAGAACCGGTTCAAGACCTGGATCCGAAACACCCCCAAAGACCCGTAAGGAGGCACAAACTTGACGTGTAAAACACTGCAAAGAGGACCACGCACTTGTGCCCTCTGCGCCAAGACACGCTTGTGCCCTCCAGAAAAAAATGTTGTTTCACCAGTGGGTGTTTAGTCAAACGACTTTGCTTGTTCAGCCAATGAGTTTGCCAGTTAACCATTTTGTTTGGCCAAATGAGAAAAACGGACGCAGCCTGCCTGTCATTTCCATTATTTCATCTAGCACATTGTTCACAGCTTGCCAGCAGCTCGGGTTTAGCGGTTGCAAATTGAGAAAATAACGAGAAATTTATAATACTGGGCGTTGCACGAAAATGTTTACATTATTTTACACCTAAAATAGCCGATTGGAAAATCCGTTTATGCAGCCTTACGAATAATTGAACCTAACAAATAGCCATGGGAAAATTTACTGACAATATTTAAATTTTTGCAGGATCTCCCTCTCCCGAAAAGAGGGTGGAGGAACTCAGAAATTTGAAATGGAAAGTAGGGTCAACTGAAAACTAGGGATGGACACAAAGTTCTGTTTCCGGCGGAACCGGTTCTTGGAGATCCGGTTTTCAGAACCAGTTCCGGAACCGGTTCCAGATCTGAATCTGAAAACCCGGTTCCGGAACCGGATCTTGGGAACTGGTTCCAGACCTGGAACTGACAACCTGGTTCCGGAACCGGATCCGCTCAGAGCCCAAAACCTGTTCCTTGAGGAACTGGTTCCGGCCATCCCTAGTTTGGAGGCAAGTTATCAATCTGTACGGAATTAATTGTACAAAATCCACGAAAATTCGAGTATAAACCATCTTAGAGAATCGTTTCAAGGAAGAATAGTACAGTATAGTACTTGACATGAACCATCTTTTGTGGCATACGAGTTTGCACGTATATTATCAATCTGTAGACATTTGGAATAATCCACGTAAATGATGGTGTATAATGTCTTATAGAATCGTTCCAAACAATAGAGACAGTGAGTAATGTGCGTTTTTGGCATGAATATATATATATATATATATATATATATATATATATATATATATATATATATATATATATATATATATATATACGAGGATCATTCAATAAGTAAAGAGACAAAGTCTATATTTTTAACACTAATCAATTTTTTATTTTATTTTATTTTATTTTATTTTTTATTTTTTTTGTTTGTTTCAGGGGTGTTAGCTGGCAACCTTGGGATATGCTCTGATCTGCTGTTTCGTAATTTTATGTCAACATAACTTCAAAAATATCAATTCATCATGGCAAGTCCTCTAGAAGATTGCACCTTAGAACAACAGCGCTCAGTCATTAGGTTTTTAGTCGCAGAAGGTGTAAAACCAAGTGAATTTTTTTCTCGAATGTTGAGACAGTACGGTAACAGTTGTATGAACCGTGCGAATGTGTACAAGTGGTTTGATCGGTTTAAAAGTGGCCGAACAAATGTAGGTGATGAACCCCGATGTGGACGTCCAGTGGAAGTTTCTGGTTCTCCGTTGGAATCGAGGATTGACGGACTTATTCGTGATAACTAAAGAATTACTGTTGAAATGATAGCTGAGGAAGTTCAAGTAAGTGTTGGAACTGTTCACAATGTCATTAGGAACATTTTAAAGTACAGAAAAACGTGTGCCAGATGGGTTCCCAGACAATGAGGAAGTTAAGGCAGCGGTGCAAAGGTGGCTTCGGGGTAAATCGAAAGATTTCTTCGCCAAGGAAATTAGGAAGCTGCAAGAAAGATGGGACAAATGCATAACTGTAAAGGGTGATTATATTGAAAAATAGCCTTAGTTTTGAAAGATTCAAATAAATCTTTATTGAGCTATAGCAATTTGTCTCTTTACTTATTGAATGCCCCTCGTATATATATATAATGCCATGTCAGTTTGCAAGCATATTATCAATCTGTACGTAGTTATTTGAGTATGAGCCAGGAAAGTATCAGTACAATATCTCTTAGGTAATCATTCAAAGCAAGTTTTTTTTTTTTTTTTTTTTTTTGTAGTATTTGACTACCTACTGCAACTGTAGAGAGATATTGATTCTTTCCACTTAAGTGGCGTTGTGATTAATCTTAATACAGAAATTTAAAATTTTCATTTTTTTCTTTTTCTTTTTTTTAAGAGTGAAACATTTATGTAAAGTTTCTGATCCACTGGAATACGCAGTTTGCATTTGAACTGGTAATCGGTTCCGTTGAAGGCCACTATTGTGATGATTGTGATTAGCAGTAGCACATATACTTATATTTGTGGCCCAAAAACGGCTCGACTCAGTACGCATTGGCCTGATTCAGCTCGACTCAGCTGAGTAACTGACAGAAGCGTGCTGCCTACTGTTAACTCAGGATGCAGTCTCAGTGCGAAAAGTCCTTAATTTGTAATTATAATAATCAGAAATATTACATAAAAAGACTAACCATAAAAGAAATCCCTTGTAATAACAGCACTCCGTGTGAGTCCTGATCTTCAACAACCTGCCGTTTGGCAGAACTTTTCTGTATGGTGAGTAACAATTTTTCTATGAGCTATATTTCTGATTTTATTAATAATAATGACAAAGAAATATTTTCAGATGTAAGTAATAAATGGTAAATTATCTCCTATGTTACAATAATTACAAATATTAAACGACCTCCATCAAATGTGATTTCACTTAGAAGTTGCTTTCTAAATACACAACGTTCTCCACCACCTAGTGAGCTAGTTATGATTTATTGGTTACATTGCCATTAACGTAGAAGCATTGTCAATGCGAACAACATACTTAGATGAAAATCATTGTAATCCCGTTCACAATTAATAGCCAGGGTCTCGTTCATTATATGCTGATAAGGCTACAGACCATGCGCGCAAAACAAGAGGGGCGCTGGACAGTGGCGGATCCACAAAAGGAGTGCGGGAGGCACCAGTCAATGAGAAATATTTTTGACTATATAGAAAATTTTAAATGAATGATGGTACTTATTTAAGATACAATAAATTAATAAGCATGTTATTAAAACCATGTATCTATTAACTTTTAAGCAGTAAAATAAGCTTATGATAATTAAAATAATAAACTTTGATAATTAAAATCTTTATTTTTATATACACATAAATGAATGTATGAGTGTATGCATGTGTGTGTGTGTGTGTGTGTGTTCCAGCATAACTGGAAGGGCTGGAGCTATTTTAACCGAACTTGGTACATATTAATTACTTAGAGTTTGGAAAAGGTATTGTTGAGATAAGACCCAGAGCAAGGGCGCCGATCACGGGGGGCCATCGGGGCCCGAGCCCCCAAAAGCTCATGTGGTCCCCCTTACTGCTTTTGTAAATTTACATTTGGCATAATTTGGATGAAGTTTGTTTTAAAATCCTCATATATGCTTTCTGCATCTGAATGGGCCCTTCCAAAATTTACAGAGAAATCGGCGCCTTTGACCCAGAGCACACCTAGAGGGAAGGGGAAGGGGGCATATCAAAATGATCAAAAACGACTGAGATCAGTGTCGAATCCGTAGTTTTCAGGGTCGCCGAAACACTTCTGATGCCCTTTAATTCCCTATTCAGTTCACCTTAGTACTCCTTAAGGTGGACGATGACATTTAAAAATTATTGAAAATTACTGATATTAGTATCGAATCCATAGTTCTCGGAATCCCTAAGTTGATTAGTGATAATTTAACACCCTTTAAGTCGAAAGTCAGTTCCCAGTTGGGGTGAGACACTGCCACTTCTAGAGGAATAGGAGGGGGAGGCATAAATGATCGAAAGCCAGCGGTGGACCTAGAAGGTAAAACTGAAAGGGGGACTAAGACCTATAGACTATGATAGATATACCATGAGTTTACAATAAACTTTCAAAAATATATAAATAATAGCTTCGATTATTTTTGGTACTCAAGAAACTCGGGGGGGGGGGGTAAAATTTAAAAGTTAGATTTCTGGGCTTTCGGCAACTAAGGCCATTTAGTCACTCACGATTTGAGAGTTGACGTCCCTCGGCAAGCACACAATCCGGGGAAATTGAAGGAAGAAAGGATTGGAGAAGGAAGGAAGCGGCCTGGGAATTATAAGTTAGGTACCACCCCCGAATTTGCCTGGTGTGAATGAGGAAAACCCAGAAAAACCACATTCAGGGTGGCTGACCTGAAAAAGCGTGTTATACTTTTTCGACCGAGTGACCCCATCGGGAATCGAACCAGGGACCGCTGGCACCGAACGCGAGAGCGTTAGCTACAACGCTATGCGAAATTGGAGAGGGCTTAGCCCTCCTGATCCCAGGCTTTATCCACCACTGTCGATAGAGGGATATTATTGTCGAATTTCATAGTTTTCAGGATCGCTCAGATCAATAATGACACTTCCTGTGCCGTTATCCGATTTAAACTTCATTGGCAATGGGGAGAGAAGTGAAATAGTGACATGTGAAAATATAGAAAACGACAGATATCGGTGTCGAATCATTAGTTTTTAGTGTCACTTACTTAATTGTTGGTAGTTCTTATGACATTTACGTGGAAGTTCAGCCCCAAGTGATGGCAACACCCTTTGAGCACAGTTAGGGGGTTTGGGAAGGGCAGAGATAACGAAACGACCGATATTAGTGTCGAATCTCTAGTTTTTGTGGTCGTTTAAATAAAGAATCACATTCCAAATGCTATTTAAGTTCAAGTTCAGCCACCATTACCACCCTGGGGGAAGGGGAGTTGAAATTGAGACATGTAAAGTAATTAAACATTACCTATATTAGTATAAAAATCATTGTTTCCGGGATCGCTGAAATAAACAGAGACGTTCTCAATGGCGTTTAAGTCCAAATGAAATAAAAGGAAAGAAAATAAATTCACACATTTGTCCACCACAAAGTTCACTTGGCGAAAGCTGGGATCGAACAAGGGATCCTTGCACCAGGAGTGAACGCTCTACCATTGGGCCACCGCGACCCCAACGTTTAAGTCGAAGTTTCTCCCCACTTGGAGAGGGAGAGGTGGGGGATGTGAAAAATAAAATGTCAAAAATGTAATATTTGTATCGAACTCATAGTTTTACAGGTCGAGAAAATGTCTGATAAGTTTGAAATTATCTTTGCAAGATAGTTGTGTGCTCTACTCTTGAAAAGAAACACCGTCAAAATTAGGTTACACATGTTTTGGAAATTTGGGACCACTGGGATTCGACTTCTGAATTCCCTGCAGCAAACGAACGCTTCACTGTCACTGGAACATCAAAGGGGAGAGTATCGTATAGTTGGAGGAAACATGGGAATTCCGAAAAGAAATCATGGACATGATATAATTGAGGATAGCCTTACGTGGTGGGTTTTGAAGCAAGGATTTCTACCAACAAAAGCAACACTCAACCGCAGAGCAAAGTGAATGATGAAGTAACCATGGCTTTTCCTTCTTGAACAAAATAATTTAGTTTTCTCAACGTTATAACGACTTTTCTTGCTAATTTGAAGAAGTGTACTTTATTGCAAGCATGCTGCTAACGACTTTTTTCTTTTTTGAAGAATCTTACAGCATTCATAACGGATTTCTTTCTAATTTGAAAATTCGTACTTTATTGCAAGGAAACGTATAACGATTTATTTTCTTTTTCGAAGAATCTTACAGCATTCATAACGGATTTCCTTCTAATTTGAAAATTCGTACTTTATTGCACGCAATGTTTTAAGGACATATTTTCTTTGCTGAAAAATTGAGAACGATTCACACACACCTGGATGAATCGTTATTTTTAAGATATAATTGAAAATTATTAACCCTTATGAAATTCATGTTATGTTTCCGTACTAAAATGCAGTGTTGTCTTTAACCGTTTATTTTCGTCCAATAACAAACATTTAAGTCGTTTATTTTATTGGTTAAGCCAGACATGTACCAAATAACACCCCAGATGCATTCTGAAACCAGATGATCAATTTGCTGCCGACAAATGGGGTGGGGTGCAACATCATTTTTTTTTTTGTTTCAGACAATTTTCAAAAAAAAATTCCCGCCCTTAGCTTTCAAGATATATTGAAAATCTGGATAAGCATTGTGTATACCCCTTACGTTTTATCATTTCTTATGATCTCTACGTCAACCCGCGCCCGGGCTCGAGAGGTTCAAAAATTTCAAAAAGAGGATTTTTCTGGAAATTTCCCGCACTTCTTCTAACTTTTCATTTCTGTTGTATGATATGAGTATGAGAGTGGTACTCTTTAAAAGGTTGTTTTATTCTGAAGAGAATGAGGTACAAAACGTAATCCAGAAACAAATAGTCTTGTCTTAGGAAATATTTACTTTACGACGTGCCTGCTTCAAAAGGTTGGCCTGCTTGAGATTTAAAAAAATGCAAGAAAGAAAGAAAGAAAGAAATCCTCTCTTAGTTTTCAATACTTCAAATTGAAATTGTGCACACGTATTTCGTACGTAACATATTTTTTCAGTGATTTTGAGATCACTACGTCAACCCAGGCCCGAACCAGAGGGATGCAAAGTTTTGAAAACGTTATTTACGGAAAACTCATGGTTTTCCCCGATGTTCCCAAATGAGGTGTATCATACGGACAAGCAACTTATTCAAAAATTGTAACATCAGTTTAGTATGATTATTTTGGATTTTAATCGGAATTATTCAATAAAATAAATGAAAATAGGTTTGGACTATGTCCCCTCCAAATAGTATGGTTCAGGAGAGGCCAATTTATTTCTTTATTTTCTCAAGCATATAACTTTATTTTGCTTTCTGAATTCCGTATTCTGAATTCGGAATATGAAAATTTTCCGAATTCCGTATTTTTGAATCCCGGAATTTTCTAAATTAGGGATTTTTTTTTCCGAAATCCGGATTCGGGATAAGTTTGGTCATCCCTAGTATAAGCAAATGGCACCTTCAGTAAACAAGCAAATCAAGTCTTCTTTTGTCATTTTGCATATAATTTACTTTTAAGATCTCTATCTGATATCAACAAAATTATTTACCCATTAATTTACATATCTTACTACAATTGCTAAAAGCCTGTCGTTTGTTCCATCCAGTTATTAACATCTACAGTAGTTTATATTCTGTCGTTACCTCAATCTGAGTCTTAAATTTATTATAGCATATTTCAAATTTTGTTTATCACTATACTACTTCATGAAATTTTTCTCTTGTATATTTTTCTAGAGACTATGTTATGCAAGGAATCACCCCCAGTCTTTCTCTCTTATGTAGTCTTCCTTGTTTTAAAGAGGCCTTACTCACTGAGGACTTTCGGCACAGTTGGTGATAGAAATGAAATCAATTATAAAGCTTCTGTTTTCATATTTTGGAGATAAAGGTTTTGCTTTTCTTCCTCGAATCTCTCTCTCTCTCTTTTTATATATTTTTTAAATTAAGAATTCAAAAAATAACTCTTGGAGCTACTTAAAAAAGAACTGTGAAAAAATTAGAATCATTTCAAACACATTTTCTATAGTTTACCAAAACGTGTTGACTAACTTTGTTTACTAAAAAAGAATTGGAAGACCATTTGTACGAATAAAGGTAAAATTCCATGTTCCCGCCCAATCGTATTAGCTTTCTGTGTCTCTAGACAGTTGAATCTGTTTTGAGTGCGATAATTTACTGTATCATTTGGATGCCTACATGCTCGTTTAGCAACCTTGAATTCATATGTTGAGTAGAAGAGGTAAAAGAAAGGTGAAATGAGCTATGAAATAGTCAAACTTCAAATGCAAAGAAACAAGGCATATTGGTTATACTGAACATAAAAGTGTGTTTTAAGAAAGTTCAGCAAAACTACCCCTTTTGGATTTTTCCTAGAAAAACGACTTATGGCATATTATAGAATTGTTAGTGGATCATTGGTTTGTGAAATATGAACGAAGTCGCTAGAGCTGTTTCTGAGAAAACTGCAAATTTTAATTTTCACCCTTCAGTAAACTACCCTTAGTTTTAGGGGTAGGAAGAAAATTCGAGAGAAACCTAGAAAATATTTAAGAAAAACCTTAAGTTTAAAATTTGGTGCAGATACGTTTGGACAATAACGCTTCTAGACAAGTGGACAGATTTACATCGTGACGAACGAACAAACAAACATAGTGTGATAACCAAAAATCACGTTTCTGGATTTTATTGGCCCTGAAACGTGTAAATACGTTGAAATGTCAAATTCGACTTTTCCAAAATCATAATATTTAATCTCTCCTGTCGTCATTTATAAGTTAGAAAAAATCTGAACATAGTAGGGTCTGAAACATTACAGTAACTAGTAGTAAAAATTTATTATATACCAGGGACACGGAGACTCAGTGGTAAAGTCCTCATTTCTGGTGCAAGGGATACCTGGTTGGAGCCCCGTATTTACGCTAGATTGTGGTGAACATTATGTCTATGTACTTTTTCGGAGTTCTTCCAATTTCCCCTCCCTCATTCTCATGCTAACAATTCTGTTCACAATAATTTATGCTCATTAATCGTTCGTTTCCTTTAGCCCAAAGGGATTAATGGGACGCAAAACTAAAAATTTAATTTGATTTAAACATTTAGTTCTTTCAAAGATAACGCCCATTTTGTGATATTGGTAAGAAGTTTAATATCTTTTAGTGTTCCTTATCTTAATCTGCACGCATTCAAGATTGATATAAATTCAACTTTGTATCATAAAAATAAACTTTTAGTGAAATTAGTAAAAACAATCTGATTTGGTATGGTTCAACAGATATTTACACAGCACCTACTAAGAAAAAATAATATTCGTTTACATTAATTCATGTTTCTCTCCCGTTGATCAACAGACGATAGTGCGTTATTATTTCTAGGTAAGAAGTAAAACATTAAATGCTTCCATTTTATCAGTTTGTAAAACCATTTCTTACATAAAAATGAGTTTTCTTATTGCCTTTTTCTTCGATTATTTCTTGTAAATAAATATATAAATTCTCTGAAGTAGGAAAAACTGAAACTCTCACTAAACATCGAATTCCCAACTGTGATATTATGTTATCTGGTGTCTTTTGATTTAAGTATGAGAAAAATGGAAGATCGAGATATTCATTCTAATAATATTAATTTTAGTCTAGTAATAAACAATTAATTAGAAAAAAATTTGATATTTTCTCGAACTTTATGAGACAATTACTCATTATTAATAATTATAATAAAAAAAAACATTACTCGGCTTTCCTTGCGATAAATCCGCAAATGGCGGAGACGGGATCGAACAAGTTGTTATGACTGGTCAGTGTGTCAACTTCAAACGCCATTGTCTCTGACTTTCTAGACCCGACTTCGGAACTTCTTAATTCATAAGAACAATAAAGAAATAGATTGTAATACCCTTTGCACTTTGATATTTCAAAATAGATGTTGTGGTGTGTTACCCGGATGCAAAATCATCTAGAAATTGCATAGAGATGAGTATAAGTGGGGCATCATTTCGGAAGGGCAGGGGTAACTGGCCTCCCAGGCCTGAAACCTGCCAGAGGTTTGGGCGGGCATGGATATGTTAACCCTTTCACTATTACCTTTTTTTGGAGTGAGAAACATTAATATATGGTTACTTTAAGTTGTTTTCAAACGTGTATATACATTTTTTTCAAACGTGCGATTCAATAAGAACGTACCAGGCCTATATAGCAGCTAATACTGCAAGTAGAGCCTTCAAACAAAAATTTGCATTACCAAATCGTATGTGTAGAATGCAATAAAAAAAGTAGCGAGACCAGTGGCGTCTCGTGAATACCTCCAACAGGGGGCAACTTCAAAATTTGCAATGGAAAGTGGTATAACTATTGGAATCGTTCGAAAGGACATTAAATGTCATGCAACTTTTAGACGACAAACTTTGTCATATCCTTTCCCATTTAGCCGCCAGAGGCGTTGTTGCAGACTTTTATCTGACTATCCGTAGCAGGCCTTTATCTCAGCTAATAATGCACATAGAGCCGTCAAACAAAACAATTGAACTTCCAAATCGTGTGTGCAGAATGCAATAAAAATAGTAGCGACACCAGTGGCGTATCGTGAATGTCTCCAACGGGGGTCATCTGCAAAATTTGACATAAAAACAGGGGTTGGTTGTGCCTCCATTGAAACAAGCGCACAATGGAAGAAACGTCGAGAGGAAACATCCTCGCACCATCTGACTCTCACCTAGTAATGCGACAGTGTTGCTGCCAACGAGGGAGAAATATGGGACGGGTGAAAAGTGTGGGACATATGTATCCCACTGACATTTTTATGTGTGACCTATATATCCCAGTGGTAGTGACATGAATGATCATCTTATATTTCCAATTATGATACACATATTGTCAGAAAAACAGTAGGGTCGTATTTTTGATTACAAATATTTTACATTTCGACATCCTTTTCCAAATAACAGTACATGCAACCACTGCTTTGTCACTAGAACCTTGTTCTTCACTTTCATCTGTTCCATTGTCACCACGTTCACTTCCACTATTGTCTATTTCATAATGTTCATAAGAATTCTATAAACCATTAGCAGGCTTTTCTTTACCAGTGGAACATCGATTCATACCAATAACATGCGGTAAATTATCACGGGTGCTCTGAGAATGAATCGTGTGACACATATGTCCCAGTGGTAGTGAAAGGGTTAGAGGGCCAAGTCGTTAAAAATTATCTTACAAATATCTTAATTGTGTTTTTTGTATTAATAATAGCATGCCTTGATGTCTGGAGGGGCCACAAATAGTTTAGGGGCAGGCACCCCTAAACCGCTCTGGTTGCGGCCCTGTGCCCTCTATGACTTTAACAACGCAAAAACCGAAATGACGCTTCTGAGTAGAACCATCCACATTAAAGAATAATTGTCCATCACTTGTATTTTATTAAGCTGAAAGATCCATAGATTAAAAATAATAATAATAATAATAATAATAATAATAATAATAATAATAATAATAATAATAATAATAATAATAATAATAATAATAATAATAATAATAATAATAATGTTAAGAGAATCGTCATTGTTATTTGAAATACATCAATATCATTCCTTGATCTCCTGTATTTCATATATGCTTTGGTTCGCATAGTCTTGGAAGAGAATCCCGGTGAATCATCACATTTTACTGATCTAATCCCACCACAATAAGTCAATTGCATTCATAGATAATAGATTCTAATCTTTAAAGTGGAAAATAGTGTTGCCAGGGAGCAGAAGGTCAGAAATAATGTACACACTAACCAAAAGTCTTATTCCTTACCAGGCTTTGGAAAAAAAAGCAGAGCGTAACGCGAAGTTCGCGAGAATTAGTTATAACTGCTTTGTCTATTATCCCAAATTAAAACGCAGATTTCGCGTTACGTCGACGGAAGCCATTAAGGAATAGGGCCCAAACATTATGCAGTTAAATTGCACAATCTGGTCGTTCAAAGCTCTCCACATCTGTAGCTCAGTTCTTTAATTTTTATTTATTAACTAACAGGAATGTACCTTCTTCACACGGGAAAAATAACTTTGTTGAGAGTGTTTGAACCCTGTTTCCCCCTTAAGATAGTCTTATAGATATTTGAACCCGTACCCCGTTAGAATACGCCCTTTAATCAAAGTGTCATGATAGAAAAATCAGCTTGAAGTAGGTACTAACTACGTCTAAAATTCATTTCAGACGGCTCAGTTGCTTCTCCCTGATGCTATCACAAACAATTGGCAACATTCATATATGAAATGGCAAAAAATGTAGAAATTCTATTCATCCTTTGAAACCGAAATTTTGGAAACGCAGTAACGCTTGTGGAAATTGACGACCTCGTAGTCATCCCCATTAGCACTCCCATGCCGTTGAAGGCTGAAGTTGGACTTAAACGGCATTGGCAATGTCACTATTCATCAATGGATTCAACGTTAAAGTAAGTCATTTTTATTATATTTACGTTACCCACTCTCTCAACTTTATAAAGATATCTTAACGCTTCGACTAAACTGAGGTTACCTGTCATCACGACTGTTACGTATGACCTTAGATAGCTCGAAAATCATGGATTCGACTACTAATATCGGTCTTCTAGTATTATTTTTATGCGTTATCCCCTTCCCACTCCATCAATCCCTGCGCCGACAGGGGATGAGTTGAACTTAAAGAGAATCAGTGCTGTCACTATTCATCTAAGACACCCCGAAAGTTATGAATTGGACAATAACACCGGCCCTTTTTTGTTAATTTTACGTCACCCGTTCCCACATTATCCCTCACTCTCCATACCAATAGGGATGAACTTGGATTTCATCAACATTGGAAGTGTCACTATTGACATCATCAACCCATTGAACTATGGGTTTGACACTAACACTGATCGTTTTAGGTTATTTTAACATGTCAGTCTTTCCTACCCTCACCTCTCAATCTCCATACTTTCGGGGGATGCGTTTGGATTTAAAGAGCATCGGGAGTGTCAGTATTAATATCACCAACCCCCAAAACTGTGGATTTGACACTAACGTAGATCGTTTCCGATTACTTTTTAATGGCATACCCCTTACCCCCTCCTTTCCTCTTGCCGTCTACACTTAAGTTAGATCAGGTTTCACTCACGTTCCGAAAACGATAAAAGTGGTTCTGCGGCAAAGGAGAAGATAACGAGAGAACATCGTTATATTCATTTTTATTTACATAAGCTATTTGAAATGCCCGTTCTTCGCATGGGTAATACTGGTTTATGCAAAGTGTTTGCATCCTTTCTCCCTTATGATACATATCGGGAATAAATTTTGAGATAAATATTATCGGGCGTGTCAGTATTCATCATAATTAACTCGGAAAACTATGTATTCGAGACTAACTGATCGGTTGTTATCGATTATTTTAGTAAAAGGTATGTTCCAACGCCCTAAACTATCTCGTTCTAATTTCTTAAACTAAATCATTTTCTTGTAAAATACGAACACATTTATGAGGCATTTCCAGAAACTTCGTAAAAAATTCTTCCCAAATGTAAACTAGACTTTGTAGATTTCTCATAAGAAACGACTCGTGCCATATTTTAATATTATTAACCGATTTAAGCCCCAGGCATCGAAAACAGCCCATTTATGCATTTTGTTATTGCTAAAGCATATATATTTACCCCTGGGTCATTTTCGACCCCGTATCATAATTAGACAATGGGAGATCAGCAAAAAGAAATGGCACTAAATTCACCAAGTGTAGTTCGAAAATTATCTATTTTCCAAAATAAATCAAAATATTAAACCAAAAATATAGGGGCATATATGGGTTAATGGAATGTTTATTTAGGAAATGTGAATATAATTGACTCTGTCACTTTTGAGAAAATTGTCCGAGAAAAGTCATCCCCAAGAGTAAACTACAACTTATCAAGTGATTTATGACATATTTTTAGGTTATTAATAAAATATTTATTTATGAAATTTGGACACGATCGCCTCAGTCATTTTTGAGAAAATCGTCCGAAAAAACTTACCCCCAAGACTTAACTATCCCTTCTTAATTTTCCCCAGATAAACGACTTATACCACAGATGGAGTTGTTATTGAGAAATTGATTTATGAAATAGAAATAAAATCGTTATAGTTGTTTTCGAGAACATTGAACTTTTTTATTTTCACTCCCCAGTAAACTGCCCTTATCTATAGGGGTTGGAAGAAAATTCAACACCTCCTCCTGAAGAATCACATAAAGTTTAAAATTTTGTCGAGATACGTTGGACGGTTTAACCTCTAGGCGAGCGTACATTAGAACAGTGGAGGAACAGACGAACAGACAAACAGATGTTGAAAAATAACTTTTTCGGTGTCTATAGGCCATAAAGCATGTAAATCCGTTGAAATTTGGAATTCATCTTTTCATGATTGTCGTAATTCTCTTCTTGTTCGAAAGTAAAAATAGGAGGGAGAATGAGGCAAAGTAATTTTGTCTTTCGAACAAAGAAAATAGGAACTATCTATAAAAACAGTAATACCAATCGAAAATTATAAAAATTTGAAGAGAATTTCAGGTAAAAATGTTGCCGAAGCAGTAGTAGTACTAACAGAAAAATATATTATCAAAATCTGAAAGGAACCAAAGAATGTGTTTAAAACCAACTGAATTATTTATTTTCTTTTATTTAGATTCCGAATGCTCAAGATGTTTACTTTCTTTCTAATTTACAAAATAATACTTTATTTGTTTCTTTTATTTAGACCAATCAATGGATGAGTGTTTACATTATTTTCTAATTCAGAAAAGTATACTTGATTTATTATTGCGTTGTACAGACCTTATCAAGTTGTAAATTATTCATTGCAACTTTGGAAAACTCAAGATTTATAATAAAACTCAACTGACCAAAGCAGTATATGATATATAGAGGGTATATATTAAGATTATATATATATATATATATATATATATATATATATATATATATATATATATACTGCTTTGGTCAGTTGGAGTTTTATTAGCAATCTTATCAAGATTTAAATATTAAAAAAGAAAAGCATTATTGGAAGTTTTGAGGTAATGCTTTTTGAAATAACATTGATAAGAAGGAATATACAAAGGCATTATTATATTTTGTGGAACAATGGAACAGAAACCATTCTAATCAAGTAAGCAAAAATTAAATTTATATATATATATATATATATATATATATATATATATATATATATATATATATATATATATGTGTGTGTGTGTATGTGTGTGTGTGTGTGTGTGTGCCAGAGATGGCACGGGTCAATGACAACTTGACCTACTGACCCACCACCCACCGTAACCCACTGGACCCACGACCCACTCCAGCCCATCACCCACCATGACCCACTCTGACTCACCACCCAGCAAAACCCATCGTCAGTGGATCATGTTGGATCGGTGTGTCAGAGGGAATCAGTGGGTTAGAGTGGTTCACGATAGATGGTGGGTTGTAGTGGGTCACTTCTTGTTGACCCACGACCTACTGACTGTGTTCCTTCACAACTCTGAAACGACTAAAGGAATGCTAACCGAACTTGGTACGCATATCACTTATCTACCGTCTGTGAAAGAGTGCTGTTGGGTTAATACCCCATAGCACATCTTAAGAAGGAGAAGAAAGGGAATATATATAAATTATCGAAAATGACCGATATTGGTGGCGAATTGATAGTTTTCACGGTCCATGAGCTCATTATTGATAGCTTCGATGTCCTTTATGTTCATGTTCAGCAAACCAATGAGAATAAGACCCCTTTTGCACGCCTAGGTTAGGGAAAGGGGAATACATAGAAAAAAATATCAAAAAGATCCGATATTAATGGGAAATCCGTAGTTTTAGGAGTCGCTGAGATAAATAGTGACAGTTTCGGTGCCGTTTAAATCCAAATTCACTCCCCATTAGTATTGCTGAGGGAGGGGGAATTGTGACATAAAACAATAATTGAAAAAGAATTATATTTTTGTCGAATCCATAGTTTCCGAGGTCATTAAGTTGATTGGTGACTGTTTTGGTGCCTTTTAGGCCCAAAGTCTGCTCCATTGAAGTAAGATAACATATCACTCCTAAAGGAAGAGGAGGTGAAGACAAAAATGTTCGAAAACGACCAATATTGGTGTCGACTTCATAGTTATCGGGGTCGCTTATTTTCATAGTCACACTCCGAATGCCGTTTAAGTTCAAGTTCATTCCCCAGAGAGTGCAAGACTCTCTTAGCTCTCTTACGTAACAGTAAGATCGGCAAACATTGATTCAGCTTTCCATAAGTAGGTTCTATCTCCTACCTTAACCAACTATTCAATCTGCAAGTGACACAAATTAAACATCATTTCCGATTTCAACCTTTATTGTCATAGGAAGAAAACAGTAAGGGATAGTGACCAATAGCTTTTTGATATGGACTCAGCGATTTTATCTTTGATCTTTTATTCAATTCAACCAGAGTTCTAGATGTATTACTTGAAGTTTGAGTATTGAATTCGTATACTTTGAAAGTCCATCGTAGTTTCACACTGTGAAGTGAAACTCACTTGATATTCGCAGCAAATGACAAATTTTAGCGCCACAAAAATTCGTTTCTTTCTATTTACTTGAAAACTACACATGAAAATTCACCCTCAACAACGGTATTCTGTTCAGCTCGATCTGATATATCAACTGACTCATATTTCCAATTTGAACAATATTTAATTAAATAGAAAAGAAAATTTAAGAGTAAATGGTCATTTTAGGTTATACCTAGTACCCATACGATGTATTGCCATCTTGGTAGTGGCGTAATGAAAAGATTAATGAGGGTGCATTTTAATATCAGTTTCATCTCAAAAAATGGCACGGTTCTCTTATAGCAGCAATTTTAAGTTTACAAATAATCTTTTCTTCTAATTCTAGAAATTTACGCATGAGGATTTAGATGTCACTTTGATCAGCTGAATGAGACCCATCAATTTGTACATGTCTCATCTTTGGACATTTTTATTCGTTAAATGCTAAAAACATTGTAAAATTAAGCTACCTAAGACTAACTAAAATTACGAAGTCCATTAAATTTATCGTTTTGTAGCTCCATTTGTGACTTGTTTCTCTTCAGTACGTAAAAAGATGTTTGATGTTAAAAATTAGAAATTTGATGTTAAAAACTGTTGCAGAACGAGCAACTGGCTTTTATTGTTACTTACAATGCTATTTTCATTTCTGAAACTAATTTAGTATGAGTGTGTACACTCTTAAGAAACTCCAAAATGAAACATCCTGAAAAATGAAACCTTTAAATGCTGTTCTACCTGACACCTAACACTCAAAACGTACTCAATTTTTGTGAAGATGGGGCCAAAATCTCTTCTATAAATACGAAACGAAAGAGTAAAACCGGATAAGGGTAATGAAAATGCCGTTACATAGATGGCTGTGATATTTATATCAAAGTAACCTCATGTCCAAAGTCAACTTTGGCCACAAAATCAACTTTAAATTTACAAGTTATTGTTCAAAATTCGAAAATAATTTATTTTTCATATTTTGGACACGACACGAGTTACGAGGGTGAAACAAAAAATGAATATACGGACTTTGCTCGGAGGGTCTTACAGGAAAGAAGAAATAAAGTATTTTGCTCTTCAAATTTTTATCGAAAATCGCATCAAAAATGTTCGAATTCAATTTTTCTTGTTGTATATTTGATTGTCCATCTTCTATTTTCCACCATAGATGCAGCACTCAGCACTAACCCATTTTTAATGTTTGTTGACCATGGTTTCATACCTGCGGTGCAACATGGTGTAAAATGAGGAAAACCAAAGTAGGGCTGCTGTATTTTGCCTGCAATGTAGGCAACCCACATTACACTATACATGTTCTGGTCGGCATGAATACTGTCAGAAGTCAAAAATGGTAGATTTTTAGTTTGTGACTTGTCATGAATGGCTCTACATAGCAACATATCTCTCATAATTGCATCTCTTCCAAAAACAGCGTGAGAGCACTAGTACCACTAATTTTCAGTCTGCCTTAGTAGGATACCAATATTTTAATCCTGATTTACAGAAAAATTTCTGTGGTTAGTAACTTTGCTCGACAAACCCAACTGGCTCATTCAAACACAGGGTTGCCAACTGGCCGGTTTTTCACCGGCCTGGCTAGAAATATTGATGTTACTTTGATTAAATCCGGTGACTGGTACAAACTTCTTACCGGCCTCTTTATGACCGTTTTTTTCAAACTTGTATCTAGTTTAAAGCAATTTCATCTAGTTCGAAGTATAGATTAAAAACGTAAATTTCATTCTGTAAATCCAAAACTGTCACCTTTTACCATCTATCAACGATTAATATAGAGTGGCCCAAAAGTAGGTATACAGTCCTACATATATAAAACATACAGAACTGTATACTTACTTTTGAGCCACTTTGTATTTTGTTCATCGGTTTACATAATTTTAAAGATGGCATGGACTGTATCACGGAAAATTGAAATTTACTTCTAAGGATTTTTTTCTACATTTATTGAGAGTGAAAATGAACTTCTTAAAGCAATTTCCTATAGTTGAAGTATAAGTTTGAAAGATTAAATTTCATTTTCCAAATCCAAAATTGTCACGCAAAGATTAATATACTTTAGTTCATCTGTTTCGATAATTTTTAGGAAGTGGCAGTTACTCGTAAATACAATAAAATGACCAATGCCGATTTCAGTTTCTCATTTATAGCACAATGCATCTATTAAGCTTATTATTGAATGTACTAAGAATATTCAGAATTCAGGTGCTAATGCACTTTTGATCACGATAATACATTTCCTTCCCATTAATGATTCCGAACGGAGATACTTCACACTGAGACCTATGTCTTAGTGAATTTCGAAGAGGTACCGGTATTTTTTTACTTGTCAGAGTTGGCAACCCTATTGAAACATCTGTTAGCCTGTCTATTTTATATACGTTGTGTTAGCTCAATCACCGCAGGGAACGAAATGCACACAGGCTTTCATTGTCTTTCCTTATAAATTGGGAATAAATGATATATTTTTTAATTATATTAACGAGATATGCTGCATAAAATCCCATTAATGAAATGCATATAAATTTTACGATTTTAACAGCTTTTGTATCAGTCCTGATATTCAACAAACTGCCACGCGGCAGAACCTTTCTGCACGATGGTAACAAATTTTCAGTGACAGTCCTACATTTTTTATCTTGCAATTAATAATTACAAATAAATATTTTCAGATATAAATAATAAACATTTATTATATGCCATATGTTACAACAATTACAAATATTAAACAATTTCCATGAAATAAGACTTTACTTGGAATTACTCTGTAAATGCACAACGTTCTCCACCACCTAGTAAGCCAATTAGGAGTTATTGTTTGCATTGGCATAACGTAGCAGAGTATCTCAGCAGTGCCAATACGAATAACGAACTTCAGTGAAAATCAATGAAATCTTCGTTGATCATTAATAGTCAGGGCGTTTTAGACGTTCAAACTATATTATGAGTAACTGTCCGAAGGCTTATAGAACGACTTTGTCCGTCTGTCCGTCCTACAGTCCGTCGACAGGTATGAGAGCAAAAACGGTAAAAGATATCGAGATGCGGTATTTTACAATCAATTCGGTTACCCAATAATATGTTCCATCTCCTCCATTCATTCTTTATTTAAACCAAAAGTGGCTCAAATTAATAATTTCCGATTTATCATTTATTGCCATACAACAAAAATGATAATAAACAACGACAAATGGTTTTTCATATTCGGTTCAGCGTCTCAAGAGAAGATATTATGATCACAGCCCGCAACATTCCACCAAAACCTGAAGTGGTTGAAATTTACTATTACGTCCGGTTTCAATACTGATTTCCATAGAACAAAAGGAGTAACAAATATTGAGATGATGTTTTTATTTATTTATTTATTTATTTATCTATTTATTTATTTATTTATTTATTTATTTATTTATTTATTTATTTATTTATTTATTTATTTTGCAACAGATTCAGCTTCTCAGGAATAGTTACCATCTTTTCCGTTCAACCCTCTATTCAAACCGGAAGTGGTTCAAATTACTGGCCAATGTATTGCTGTGAATGAATGACCAACCAAGAATTTTTTTTAAAGATAAATATCCTCATTGCCTTCAATTCATTCACAATAATGCCACATACTTTATACCAATGCAGATACCATTTCATCCCCATTCAAATTTGCTGTCTCACCTCTGTAGATTAGATACAGGAGGAGCAAGGTGAAAAATGGTTAACAACCTGTAGCTCACAAATCGTTGAGAATGCGGTATATGGTCATAGGAATATTTTTGTTTAGCATGGCGTTCCCTGTCCCCTCCCAAAGGGACGCGATTTTCTCCTTGGACACATTGTATGTTTGCTTGTAGAAGCTCAAGCCTTCATCAAACAGTATACAAACATGTTTAATTCTGACATTCTTAATAAACATATTTAACACTCTTCTTCTTTACATATTAATTTCCATGTTTCCTAACACTGCATGATGGAGTCTTTATACTCTGTATTTGAGAAAATTGGATGGCATTTTCATGGCTTTCAATCCAGAGGAGGAGATGTTTTCCCTAGTCAAGTTGGTTTTCCCTGCATTATTTATTCCTGGGGTCTCATTCCGAACGAGCTTGCGTCAACGCAAAATAAAAACTAAGAAGTGTGTTTTAGTTTCCAATAATACCTATAACATTTTAGCTTGTTCCAGCTTTTACATTGCATTGCTGTTCTCTAAATTTTGTGAAGACTGATATGGAATGGAGCCTCTGGTGTAATAATTAAAAATTTCAATAATGAAATGCTATAGTCTCATGTATAACTTAAAAGAATGTTTGCCCCCTAAATTCCAAGGAAACATCAAATGGTACCCACAGATCCGATAATGCTACGACGGCCGTGACTACATCAAAGATTTAAATCAGTACGCCAGGAACACTATAGTTCGTTTATATTCCGGTTTTACAAGGGAATATTCACTGCTCGTTACCAAAAATAACAAAAACACCTGGAATTGGAAACACGACATATATCTAGATTGGCAACGAGCGGCTGCGACCTCAGCACCGAGCTCTTGGCGGTGAGTGTTAGAACAACTATATGCCATAGTCTTATACAGTACTACCATACCATGGTAAATTTATGTTTTTTCGTAATTTTATATCCATGCAGAGAATGAGATAGACCAGAGGTGATGGTAAGTACCTCTATAGCTTATCCAGAGTTAAGAGTGAACTGTTAGTCTTATGGGACCAGCGATGCCAACTTGAGCATTAAAAACAAATGTAGAACAGGTGGCGCTTCTATTATATTGTCGGCTGATGTTGCCAACTCACATTGTATAAGAAGCATCCACCACCAAGACGATTAATAAATAATAGTAATAATGATAAACAACTTACAACTTTCAATTAATCGCACTTCAAAGGATCAATTCCTTCCATATTATCACCATCATTATCTTCGAAGATTTCAGACGATTCTTCCTCAGAGGAATCTTCACCCAAATGAATAATCAACGGCTCAACATCATCTTGCAGCTCATCTGCTTTCCACATGTCACTTTCGATGTTTATCACATGCCTCATGTAGTTCTGCCAATTTTCTGCTGTTATACACTCAAAAGCTTCATGAATTAATTTTTCAACTTCTTTCACTTTGAATGTTGTATTATATGCCCCAAAGAGTCTTTTACATGAGACCACACGAGTTCAATAGGGTTGAGCTCACAGTGATAAGAGGGTAATCGGAGAACAGTGTGTCCTAGATCTTTAGTCCATTCGTCAGTCTTATATTTTGCGTATCTAGGAGGATGAGTGCTTATTAGATCCATCAAATCTTTCTTTAACACATCCTAATCAAACTCAATATTGTGCAAGGTTAACCACTGCCACATGTCGTCTTTTTTCCAAACTGTTTCAGTCGAGACCCAACTTATAATTTTACCCGGGTTTTTCTGTTTTAAATAATTAAACACGTTCATGACAATGGCCATTTATTTGCTCTTCAACACTTGAATACTCTTACTCTTAAAAGAGGTGCTGCCTGTTACTTATTCCATTTTGATATATTAACACACACACACGCATCTATGCTAAAGGCCTGCACGGACTCGAGCCAAGCCCGCGGGCTTAGGCCCGACCCGGCCCACGGGCTGGACTCGGGCCTACGAAGCATATATCACTTCGGGCTCGGGCCGTAAATTTATAAATATACAACCATATTTTTCGGGCCTTTTCGGGCCTAATTTTTTAAACATACTATTCTACAACGATATTTATTGGACAGTTCTTTCTGGAGAACTTTCAAAGTACAACTGCAAAATTAAACCTCTAATTGCTGTAAATAAAAATACAATTTTGCGCTAATTATTAAGTTTCTGTAATTCGAGCTTACTTCGGGCTCATTTGATTATCACACGAACTCGAGCCGCGCTCGGGCCTAAATTCTAAAACATATTTCGGACTCGGGTCGGATCTCACACTATAAATTCACGGGCCGATTCCGGTCCATGTAGACCTCTAACCTATGCATACACAGACACACGCGATTTTGTTCCCAGAACAGCATAGTACGTAAATAAATATAAGGAACAAAATACCGAATGCTCAGAGACCACACATTGCACAATAGCAAAGACACAACAGAGAAAAATATTATCTGGAGTCTGACATGAGTCATCTAGCGCGGCAATAGACAATACAGTAGGTAAGCAATTGGTCCCATCCACTGCACCAAACCGTCTCCACATTTCCTGATGTGGTTTCTCAAACCAATGCTATTATGAAACGCAACAAAAATCAGTCCTAAATAAATTTCAATACATGAAAGACAAAAGAAGAAATACGAAATGTGTCCTACAGCAATTCTCGCTGAAATTTCCTTCCCGACGGGAAATATATCGACCGACAAAAATTTCATAAATCAGTGCTAGGCCTAAGAAGTTTTAAGCTTAGCGTTTATTTTTAATACAGAGCAAGTTAATATTTTTGCAAAGATATGGATTATAGATGTAGCTTGTTTAAATAATAATTATAATAGTTATAATAATAATAATAATAATAATAATAATAATAATAATAATAATAATAATAATAATAATAATAATAATAATAATAGACTTGACAAAACAGTATTACCTCAGACTGTAATTTAATACTTGGAAAATCATCCTGTAAACCATCACCTGAAATCATTACTGCTTTTCTATTCACAGCGTCCCTCCGTGGATGCGTGGTTACGTTCATCGCCTTGTAATCAAAGGGGACACAAGTGGTTCGGATCCCACGTTAAGCTGTAATAATTTTCTGCTCTCTTTCCCTTTTTGACTAAAACATTTTTCTTTGGTTCAGATAGAAAAATAGCGAAGAATAGGAGATCGAAAGAAATTTTGCTTTTTCTAAAAATCAGAAAGATTTCATTCGATTCTTTCTTCCCGTACATTTATCCCTTTTCAGTTTTTATTTTTTATTTTTATTTTATTTTATTTATTTATTTTTTTTGTACTTGAAATCAGTGGAAGTGATAACACTAATGAGCTCACGAATGTAGGTTGACACTACGGTAAAATTTCTCGGCAGTTGGCAGCGCTACCTTTCAGCAAAGAGTTCTAGTCACATGCAAATGCAGCGGCAACGTTCTAGCAGCCGTTACACTTATCACTCCTCCCCTTCGAGTTTCAAACACAAAAACTAGCCTCTAAAAGCTAATTAAATACTTTATAAGGAAAAAGAAGTTATGAAAATTATTTTGTATCGTCAGTAAATATTTAACATTTTTTAAGATAAACTACAGTAGTGAAACCTATTCTGTTTAAGGGGGTGAGTACGCAGAGTAAAAGCCCATGAGCAGCTAGAGTACAAACCAAACTCTGGTTAGCCTTTAGAACATAGTCTCTGATTTAAAAATTTCGTTTGAATAACGTCATAGGGCGAGGGTGTTGCTAATTTTGTATTACCCATGGGGTGTGGCCTAGGACCATGTGACATAGGGGGCGGGCTAAGTATGAATTTTCCGCGAGGGCGTGACCTAATACCACGTAACGTCTAAGAACCAATCAGAATCGTCACGTGATCTGAATCCAACAAGTAGGATCAATTATGGCATAAGCAGGTCACTAGTACTAACGGAATAATGAAAAACCACACTCGAATCGAGAAATGCAACAAGAAAGTAAAAAAAGTTGATCGCATCGATCAGATGCCATAGCCAGCATATAGTCCTGACTTTCGCCCTTCAGATTATACCTGTTTCGGTACATGACACAATTTATGAAATCACAATTCTTCCCCAAACAGCAGGAAATGGAAAACACAATGACTTTATCTTTGTGGGCTTTTGTCCGAAGAAAATGTTTGCGGTCTTGGCAGGGGTTAATTTTGGCTTCTAAGCAGATCTGCGTGCCTTCAGATCCATAAAAGAAAGCTGGCGCCTTAATTCAGAGACTTGAACACCTCTATTTTAAATTTCTTTCAGAAATTAAATGAAATCTTTCAGTTTAAAGTCCGACGATTATGCACTTTAGGCTAAGGGAAACGGAAGAAATATGTAAATCCGTTGAAATCTCAGCTCTATTTTTACATGATCACCATATTTCTTCCCCTCTGTCGTCGCTACGAAGTTAGAACGTCAGTAGAGATAAAAGGATATAAAATATTATAGTAATTACTGGTAAAGACTCGCTATATATTACGGTTGCGGAAACTCAGTAGAAGAGCCCTCACCTCTACTCTCTGTCCCATCCTAGGAAGATTATAAAACGGAAATGACGTTCAAGGAGCGCGACGTTGCCACTTATTAAGAGTAGGAGGAAGCCGATATCAGAAAATAAAAAAAATGACACAAACCAAACTGCGCAGCGGTAAGCGACTCAATAATAATAATAAAATAATAATAATAATAATAATAATAATAATAATAATAATCATCATCATCATCATCATCATCATCATAGAAGAGAAACTGTAATTACTTACCATTCGTAATCTACTCTTGGAGGCATTTCTCTGGCATACTCTGGGAGGGATTTCGTAATGATAAGGGGGAGACGAGGAACTTAATGTCCGACTTCCTTTGCAATGCGGTCTATTCTGCAGGAGACTTCTGTATTAGAAGCAACTTTATTTAACATTTCCATTACTTCAAATTTGTTGCTGCTTGAATCACATTCAACACTTTTGGTTTTTTAATCACTCTACAGTTTCTTTTTTGGAACATGATTTCGTACGGATTTTTCCGTCTTTTATTGAGTGTGTGCGGTCATTATCTATAACAATCCCGGAATTTGGTGGTACATTCGGAAGGAGTATTTCTTGGAAATGTTCATATTCTGCTGCTCAAATTCTCCGTGATAATCACCTCTTTTTGTGCCTCGTAAAAGAAGGTCAGCTCCAGGAATTTACCCACTCTCAGTCATGGTATGAATCACACTATTTCACCCCCCCCCCCCTTTCCAGACATGCCTTGACGCTTAAGGACAAACCCTCTCTCCAGCTTCACTGTCTGGTTTCGAAAATATGAATAAATCTTTAATAACATGATTTTTTCACCAGTAGAAAGAGATTTTCCTTCTTTCTTTGCTTATTATAACAGTGTGGGAATTTGCAGCGACTGTCTCCAAAAATACCACTAGAGCAGTAAAACACAAATTGACTACTAACAGCACTGATAATAACACGGATAACACACGGAATAACTACAACAAGAAAATAACAAAATAAAACAAAACAAGAAACACGCAAAACAAAATTCACTGAACTATCACAGAACACAATGAATCAAAATTGTCATCCCGCTTCTGCCGACTTGGCAACAACTGAGCTAATGTTACCCAACTTACTTTATCGTAAGAAGTTTAACTGAAACAGAATGAGTTTGCATACCTTTATTGTTATTCTAATAGTCAGTCTTATTTTCTTTGTGTATCTACTGCAAAAGTAGCTCCATTTTAAAAAGTTTTTCGATACACTAATATTTTAGTGAGAGTAAATCTGGCAATCTTACTTGTGTCATGCTTTTGCTGTTGTCGGCTACAGTTAGGGTTGCAAGCATTTATATTAATATGCTAGATGAAATTACCAGCTACGCTGGACACAGAACAATTATAAACTCCCGCGCAAGTCAACTCTGAAGTTTAATTTGTTTTTACCACAATCTTCAAAAACATTTTAAATTCTGTCACTAACCGAATTCACCAAAACCGTTTTTGGTTTTAAACCGGCTCGTTTTTCTACTAAAAAACGGTTCGGTTTTCTATTAAAATCGGTTTCAGTTACAAACACAACAGTTTTTAAATTCGAAACAATTTTCTCTGAAAATCAGAACTGTTTTATAATCTTCCCGGTTTTTGAAAAATCTCTGTCGTTTTTTTTTAAACCGCAAAACCGTTATTTCTTTTCGCACCAATAGTATGGAATACCACACAGGACAGTGGGTAGTCCGGAACCCTTCCTCGTAAAAGTTGTTTTAGGCTTCATTTTTTACAAATTTATATTCCCCCACCGCTTCAATGACTTGTTCAAGCAAATTTAGTTTTGCTTAAATACTTTCAATAGAGAAAAAGCAAGCGCATTTAAACAGGTTTTACATCATAAATAACAATAAAATACATAAAAAAATCAGTGTACTGAAAATAAGAATAGCATAGGCTATTAACTTTGACATTTTTAAAATTGGCTACCTATAACTTTTACAAAAAATAATAATGCAGGAATTAAAAAAAAAAACGTTTAGGAGTGCATAGCTCCGAATCCTCCCTGGCCACACTATTGCTACAAAAATTAACATAATTTAAATTTTTGTTATACTCCACCTTTCGTAAACCTCTCGTGATAAGGAGGGAATCTCATAAATTGTATATGAAATTAAGAAAAACATCAGGGCATAAATAAATTTACAAAACAATCCGAATAAATTTTGAGATGAGAAGAGAACTAATCCTTCGATAATTGAGACGAGAAGTAAGTCTTCCATAATCGAGACGAGGCGAGAAAACCTTATTTCTTCTCTCCTGAGTAACTCTATTTGGACAGATTGGAGATTGTCACTATTCATCTAGGGACCCCAAAAACTATGAGTTCTGCACCAATCTTAATGAGTTTGGACATTTTAATTTTCATCCTCACCAAGTGGATGGGGCTAAGCTTAGACTTGAACTGCTTCGGGAGAGATACTATTCATCTCAGTGACCCCCAAACTACGAATTCGACACTAATATCAATCGTTTCCGATTATTTTTACATATCAACCCACTACCAACTCGTAATATACTTAAAGGGCGACTTACCACTAAAAAGGGAATCAATACGTACGCCTAGAACTTTTACTTACAGTGGTGTTCAAAATAAAAGGGGGTGTTTTCACAAAGCAATATATTCTGTAACTCAACTATTAGTGATAATAACTGGTTTAATGACCTCCTCCCTCACAACCTTCATTTATACGTATCAATTTTTTTTTTTTTTAAACTTACCCGCTTAATTATTTCTCGGAAGGAACTGCGGCGCCCAGAAGAGAAGGATTAAGCATGTATATTATTTTTGATTGTCTTGATCCAAACTCCAAAACTGTAAAATCATGTACTTTACAAAACCAGACATGAACATGTGTTTACTTCGTATTTTGAAATGAAACAAATAAATCAGCAAACCTTTTTTTTAATTGATGCAACAAACATATGATACTGATCGATGGAATTGGATTTGAAAATAGAATTGGATTCCTTTTCTATCCAGGGGTGTGCGTAAGAAAATTGAATGTTAGAAGGGCCTAGAATCTGAAGGGAATTATCAAAAACGGTAAAATTGTTAGGCTCTCTGCTTATTTCTTTTAAAAATATCAAATTTCAGGTTTCTAAGTTGAGCGGCTGGTGAGATACTCAATTTTTTTAAAAAAATTCGGACTCTTCCCCACTCCTCCTTGGTATACTATTATAATTAATGTGATATGATAATATCTCAATTGGGATTGTTGCCTAATATAAACAGAATATAATCTTTTCATTCTGCTTTGCCGTTTGGCCATACATAAAATTGGATTACACACACTATTAAGTCATTTAAGTAAAGATATTGTTATAGATAACTGCATAAAGTGACTTGTGTTGTTCACTTGTTTCGGGAATAGAGACAACCATAGAGTCCGTAACCTTGTTGTATGAGACTATATGCACATGTATAATGGGACAATAGTCTTTCATCCTTTCTGACAGAAAAGTCACTTTTTGCTACTGACTGCACTTGTTTGATGCGTTTGACGTACTTCCGTTTTTATATTCTTCCTAGAGTGAAACAAAGAATATTGCGAGGGGTACCTGATTCGAGCCCCGTGCTCACGTTAGTTTGTGGCGGGCAGCATCGTATGCATTGACTTTCTCGGAGTTCTCCCTATTCCTCCCTCATTCTTATTCCACCAATTATTTAAGCTCATTGATCATTCGTTTCCTTTACCCTAAAGGTCATAATGAAACGCAAAACTAAAAATTTCCTTTGATTTAAACATTTAGTACTTTCAAAGATGACTCCAACTTTGTAAAATGTTTAAGAATTTGAATATCTTGGTGTGTCCGTATTCTTTATCTACACGAAGTCAAGATTGACATATATATATTCAATTTTGTACGATAAGAATAAAATTTTGTGAAATTAGTAACAACAGCCTGATTTAATTTGGCTCAAGCAGACATTAATGCAGCACTTAAGAAAAAAAATAATAAATCCTTGTAAACAGTAATTTCCACTTCTCTCTCGTTGGTCAACAGGTGGCGAAGCGTTATGATTTCTAGATACGACGAAATCTATTAATTGTATTCTTTTCAACAGTTTGTAAAGCCTTTTGTTATATAACGATGTGTTTCCCTGACTCCTTTATTTCAATCCTTTGCTATAAAGAAATATATTCTTTCTCTGAAGCAGAAGAAACTGAAATTCTCATTAAACATCGAATACGCGATTGTTATAATATCTCCTCTGGTGTATCTTGTTTTAAGTCTAGGGAAGTGGTTAGATGTTAAAGCCGAACTTTCATAATTTAAATCTAACTCTAAGTTTTAGATTTTTATACAAGCACACACAGAACTTGAGAAATTCTCGAAGGTTCTGATGAAACTCTTACAATAATAATAATAATAATAATAATAATAATAATAATAATAATAATAATAATAATAATATAAAGAAGAACAAGAAGAAGAAGAAATGATGTGCTGCTTTCCCGGAATTACAATACATAAATCAAGTACTAAACCTTATGAATGAACGCAGTGTGATGGGTTTTTCATGTGGAAATTTGAAAACAGATGTTGTGATGTGTACTAGGGTGCAAAACCGAAGTACAACCAGGGGCGTCATTTGGGGAGGGCATTGGGCAAATTTCCTCCATGAGTTTAAGAAACAGAAGCTTTTTTTTGAATCTATTATACAGAGTGGTCCAAAAGTAGGTATACAGACCTGTATCAATCAAGTGTGACATTTCAATTTATTGAGATAATGAATTTATTTGCTTTGATCTGTGCCAAGCTTAAGGCATAAGTGAAAAGAAATTAAGAACGTACAATGAATAAACTAAGTCAATACCTGTACAGATAACAATAAGTAACTGATATAAAATGCCATGAGCTGGTCAGTACATGGCTGTATACCTACTTTTGGGCCACCCTGTATATTAGTATACAAATAAACCAGATGAAACTTTTATCTCAGTTGAGACTCTGGTCCTCCCTCATGGCAAAATCGGAAATGATGCTTCTGAGTACAACGTTGAAAATTAAAGCGTTACTGTGCTTCACTGTGAATTCAGCCATATTGAGTGAGATATTCCTGAGATTTCCTTATTCACACCAGGCAAATACTGGGATGGTACCTAACATATAGGTCCGACGCCACTTCCTTCCTTCCTTTTCCTCGGATAGTGTGATCTCCGAGGGACATCATCCCTCATACGTGGAGAGCTAACACGGCCATAGATGCCCAAAGCCCAGAGATGTAACACGTATCTTTCACTTCTAAAATTTTCGTCAGGTAATCTCAACACAATAAGGCAATTGCATTAACAGATAGCAGACTCTGGCCTTGTGTGGAAAGTTAGAAATAAAGGGCCATATGCAGAGTCGTTCTGACGTGTGATTAGAGGCATACTAAAGAGTTCGACTAATATGTTTTCTTCTGTAGTCAGGCCTTTAGTATGACTCTAATCATACGTCAAAACGACTCTGCATAAAGCCTCATGGCTCTGAGTTGATGTACGTACTATTCAAGGGACTTATTCCTTACCAAAATATGCAAAAATTAAGCAGCATAACACAACGCAAAATTAGCATGAATCAATTATCCATTGTGATCGTTAAGATTGTTTTGACATGACTGCTTTGTCCATTATCCCAAACTAAAACACAGATTTTGCGTTACGTTGACGCAAACCATTACGGAATTGGGCCACAAGAGTTTCCCAGTCGAACTGTGGCATCTGAAAATGAAATGATATATTTAAGTTTTACGTTCCACGATTATGCCAGTTAGGCTAAAAGAGACGGTGATGATGAGAGATGAGTGAAATGATGGAATGAAGAAAGTGGGAGGAAACGGGAGAACCCCGAGAAAGCCCACGAGCACGGTGTTTGTCCACCACAAAGTCCACACGGCGCGAGCGGGTATCGAACCAGGGACCCCAAATACCGGAGGTGAACGCTCTACCACTGAGCCACCGCGCCCCACTGAGTTGGCAGGTCTCATTTCTCCATCAGCTGTAGCTCAGAGTGTATAATTTTTATTTATTTACTTAATGGAACGTCCGTTCTTCGCACGGGAAAATAGGTTTTGTCGAACCCTCTCTTTTCTCTTCGCATTTCAATGAGAGTATAATGATAAACAGATACAAGATATTTTGAATAAGCTACTTAGTCAAAGTGTCACAATAAAAGCCCAGCTTGAAGTAAGTACTAACTGTGTCCAAAATTCATTTCAAACGAGTCAATTGTTTCTCCATGATGTGATTGAGCTTCCTCGTAGGTAAGCGGTTAACTTTTGACGTCGGAGACCCGGGTTGATTCCGGTAGATCGGGAGCTCACGTGGTTTTGATACTACGTATAATAAATGACAATGATAATCCCATGATAATCTCTGGACCAGGTAACATGCACATTCTTGACTAGACTTGAGCTTAAATGTCATTGGAATTGTCACCAATCAACTTAATGACACTGAAATGTGTGGATTCAACACTAAACTCATCATTTTGGAAATTTTATTTTTCATTCCTTATCACTTTCATTCCGATTAGAGTAAATTCCTATTTAAAACGCATTGGTAGTGTCACTATTCTTCTCAGCGACTCTGATATCCATAGATTCAACACTGAAATCAGTCATTTTGTATTATTTCATTCACTCCCTCCCCTAAGCGTAGGGATGTTAAAATGTATTTCCCCTCAGACTTAAACAAGCTTATGGGACATCCGGACTGTTACCAATGAGCTTACTAGCTTGACTATCATGCATTCGACACCAAAATCGGTCGTTTTCGATTATTTTTACATTCCACCTCTTTTCCATTCCCCAGGATTGCTAATGAGACCTGTATTTCATTGAGATGACAGACATCAGAAGTATTACGGTTCATTCCGGCGACCTCAAAAATTTTTGGTTCGAGACTAATATCGATCACTTTTGACTATATTTGCATATTAATCTCTTTTCATTGGAATGGCATTATTCATCTCAATGACCCCAAAATTTATGAATTGGAGATTAATATCGGTTGTTTTCCATTATTTTTGCATGTGATAAAAAAATGAAAGATAACAAGGCAAAATCATTTCATCTGTCGATAATACGAACTTTGTATAATAACAGTAATACCAATTGCGAAATATCAAAATTTGAAGAGAACTTCAGGTAAAAATGTTGCTCATAATGATATACACACAATAATTTACCAAAATCTGAAACGAAACAAAACAATGGATTTAAAGTTAACTGATTTATTTACTTTTTCGAAATAATAATAGTAATATAATCATATATTAATATCAGTACTCAGTCAACTTTCTATACTGATCAAATAATTGAACGGTTGTTAAAGATAATCATAGAACCTTAAATAACAGCACTAGCACTGTATATATGGTCTTATGTATGAGAGTCCCTTGTTGAGTTTCGGCTACGCCACTGATATCTAGTAATAATTAAGCTATTTCGTAAAAATATATTAATAAAAAGTATATAAATTTTACGATTCTCAGTTTATCTGTGAATCCTAATATTCAGCAAACTGTCACTCGACAGAACTTTTCCGCGTGAGGAGTAATAAATTTTCTATGAGCTATATTTTTTATTTTATTAATAATAGTGACAAATAAATATTTCCACATATAAATAATAAATGATATATTACCTCAAATGTTACTATAATTACAAATATTAAACGATCTTCATCAAATGTGGGTCCATTTGGAAGGTGCTTTGTAAATACACAACGCTCCGCACCACCTACTGAGTTAGTTATGATTTATTGGTTACATTGCCATTAACGTAGTAGAGTCTCTCAGCACTGGCATGACTTCAATTTCTTCAATCAGATACGCATAATATTATGTCCATGAACTTGGCAGGCCACAATTTCGATTGCACACATCGCTAGTGTTTCGTTAGTGTTCATTAGTGCCGCAAAACCCATCGTTAGTACTACAAAAAAGTCTCAATTTTTAGTCACCATTGGCCTGCTAACTTCAGGCCAACAGGCCAACATATTAAAATCACTCCTATATGAAATTGCCGGTTCGAGCAGCATTAATGCTCGTTAGTGCCATAAATATTAACGTTAGTGCTTCTATATATACAGTTTTTAGGATAACAAAATGAGTACGTTTTCTGAAGCTGGCAGGCCACCTATGGCAGACCACGATTTCGACCTCATATATAAATAGTGCTTCGTTAGTGCTCCAAAGGCAACGGACATACATTTTTTAAAAACATTTTCCGACCTAATTTCATGTCAACACGCCGCACGAAAATTACAGCAGACCACAATCTTAATTTCACCCATCGTTACTACATCGTTAGTGTTCGTTGGTGCGCATGTCCCACCATTAGTGCTTCATAAATAACGCCTATATTTTTGAAGAAATCCTTATTGACCTGTTAAATCATGCCAGCAGACCATAGACGAAACCTACTGCAGACCACAATTTCGATTACTTCAGTCATTAATGCTTCGCTAATGCTCGCTAGTGAAGCACATCCTGTCGCTAGTGCTCTACAGACAACGGCTATTTTTTAAAGAAAGCCATTATTGGCCTGCTAATATTGTGCGAGCACACCTGGGACGAAATCTACGAAAGATGACAATTTTGACTACACACGTCATTAGTGCTTCGTTATTACTTTGTTATTAGTGCCACATATCATATCGTTAGTGCTCCAGAAACAATGGCTACATTTAAAAAAAAAACATTAATGGCCTGCTAATTTCATGCCAACAGAACAAGGGCGGCACTTATGGCAGACAACAATTTCGATTTCATCCATCGTTACTGCTTAGTTAGCGGTCGTTAGTGCCGCATATCCCATCATTAGTGCTCTGTAGCTAACGCGTTCATTTAAAAAAAATATAACTATTACTTGCCTGCTAATTTAATGTCACAGGTCAAACACAATACTGACGGCAGACCACAATTTTGATTTCACATATCTTGAGTGCTTCGTTAGTACTCCTTAGTACCGCATATTCTCTCGTTAGTGCTTTGTACATAACGCGTTCATGTTTTGAAAGTTCATTATTGGCCTGCAATCTTCATACCGCAGGGCAGACACAATGCCACCGGAAGACCACAATTTTGATTTCACACATCGTTAGAGATTCGGTAGTGTTGTATATCCCTTCGTTAATGCACTATAAATAACGCTCATATTTAAAAAATCACTCTTGGCCTGCTAAATTCATTTCAATAGGCCTGGCATGCCTTTCTGCATAATTAGCATCAAGTTGGCCCCGCCACTTTTGGACGGAGAAAATTAAATATTGTCATTCGTTTGTGTTACGTTAGTGCTGGTTATTGCCCAAACAAAATTGTTTGTGCTATCAAAATAACAATGTTATGGACAATTTAAATTTCGCAGGCAACTTGACGTCAACTTGTTCCCGATTTTTTCCCTAATTGAGATAAAATGGATTTTCTAATGTCAAACGTTTCTGCTATGTCAGTGCTGGTTAGTGCCCAAATTTCAGCGTTAGTGCTTTTCAAATAACGCCGGTATAACGAAATTAATTAACGTCAAGTAAGCCGTGCTTCTTTTTCTAATTGAAATAGAATTTATTTTCTAATGCCAACCGTGTGTGCTACGTTTATGCTTCGTTGTGCCTCAATTTGTCCGTTAGTCGTGTAGAATTTACACGTCCGTAAACTTGTCCCAAACTTAACGCACTGACAATAAAATTAGTGTCAATCGTTAGTGCATCGTTAGTACTTCTTAGTACACCAACTCCAAACGATAGTGCTTCATACGTGAGTAGAGTAATCGGCATCCATAGTCCATTTTTGACCTTGAAAGTACTTACACTCTAGGTACTCTATGTACATATTCTAAGTAATTTTGTTGAAGTAATGAATATTGTAATTACTCTAAGTACTCTCATTGAAGTACAAAGGTTCAATTGTAATTGAATTATTACCGGTACTTTAGGAACAATTACTGACATGTATTTATGCTGTACCGGACTGTAGTTTCATTATTTTGCCTACGTAATAACGACCTACATATTTTTTGTTCACTTTTTTTATATGCGTTCCTTTGTAGAGCATGTTAAAGTGACAGGATGAATTATTTTTGATAAAGGTTTAAATAGGAAATTGAACGAAATGGTTGGCCGTGCTTGTACTTTATGTTGATTAATTATTTTTTGTGTACTTTGTAACATTTTGAATGTCCAAACAGAGCTCGCCCATATATAAAGTGATAAGTAAATGCATTTGTAATGAGGGTGTGATATTAGATGAATTGAATCGACAGACTTTGTAGTGCTTTGAATTATAGCGACAGATTTAAAGAAAACAACATTAGTTACTGAAAATAAATTGTTTTGGGTTTAAATGAGAAAATAATGTTAATTTAGTTCTGGGTAGGGTGGGCATTTTAATATAAAGGAAGTAATTAATAATGTAAAGAATTTACGCATGGTTCTTGAAGTGTATAATTAATGTTAACCGTTTGATTTTGATAGACTTTTTTGAAACGGAAACGGAATCCTTTAAAGATTAATTGTTTGGATAAACAGCAGGTAAACAAAACTGCAACGCGACAGGTTCAGGACGCGACAGGAAAATTAATTCAGAACGACAAGGGTTCTTTAAGAAAAGAGACCGCCATCTGTTTTAACATAAGTGCCCGCAGGGGAGGTTGGGCGACACAGAGGATGTAATATATGAGTTACGGAGAGTGAGAGTAATAAAATCATTTTAGAATTTCGTAGAATCTTCTGGATTTATTTTTTTGTTGGTATACAAACTTTGATGCAAATCAAGTGGTTACATTTGAAGAAATAAAAGCACGATGCGTTTGAGTTGGTGAATTGTATTCTGTAGAAGTTAACAGAGAAGAAGAATTTATCTGTAAGTATTGGCTTTGTTTTTTTTTTTTCTTGTTTTATGTTTATGTTTTCTTTTTTTTCATATGAGAAGGGACATTGGAAATGAAATACACGTAAACATTTGTAATTGTTGGGAGTATAAGGGGGACGGAAGTGTTTGTTTTTATCGGGAATTGATTGCGGATTTTCCGGCATTGAAAAATGATATGACTCGGTGTACTTTTATGGAATTATAACGTGACTAAGATATAGTATAAAGTAATATGTAGGGAATCATCATTAATGAATGCACCGGGACTCGAATTAATATTCTCCCACGTGGAGAACCGTACGCTAAATATTTTTGCTTGCAGTGCGAACTTGTTACTTATACATAGCTATGAATTGTGTAAGACATAACAGGTATATATAAATTATATTGTACAGAAAGTTAGCAGAATGCGTCCCCGGGAATCGAACCAGAGTTCTTCCACGTGAAAAGCCGTACGACAAACATTTTGCTTAGCAGATGTTGTTACTTATATGTAGCTATGAATTGTGTAAGATAACAGGTATATATAAATTATATTGTACAGAAAGTTAGCAGAATACGCCCCCCGGGAATCGAACTAGGGCTCTCCCACGTGGAGAACCGCACGCTAATTTTTTTTTGTTCGATGGAGTTTTTACTTATATGGCACTAAAATTGAACACAACCTGTGACTTGCCGGGAATCGAATTATGATCTTCCGCGCCGAAAGCCAAACACAATAAACAAATAGCAAGGAATTTTGGATTGTTTGGACCTCTCCGTTAGGACGAGGCGTAGTTATTATTTTACATATTAAAAGAATAGTTGTATAGACACACAAACGGACACATTTTATAATAAATATGCGATTATTTTCTTGTTCATAGGACCCTAGCATATCTTCAGAATATAAGAAGTTAGTGTTACATGAAAAGACCATTAAATGATGTGTGAAACTGATTACTTATGTAATATGGTATTAATTTTTATTATTTTTGTGTGTGGTATTAACATTTACAGTAGGGGAAAGGAACTGGGTAGCCTACACCTGCTTTGAATTTTGCTTATTTTTTATCTTTAGTACTATTGAATTGAACATAAGTTTGAATTTTGAATAATATTTTTATAATTGTTAGCATATGTCAGTGGTTTCCAACCTTTTTCATTTTGAGGCGCATCTGGAAAAAAAAATGTTGTTTGTGAAATTCAGGAGCTGAATAAAAGCTTGGTATGTGATACTTTTGTAATCATTTTATGAGAAAATTTAGATTTTTTTCTTATTGTTCCTTGATGGTACAAATAATCGTATTTGATTTGAAGTTTAGCGTCCCTTTTTAGCACCATAGTTATGTGAGACATGGACCTACTGATTAACGTGGAATTAGAATCCTTGAGCTCCAGCAGGGAATTCAATCACCACGCCAAAGGCGCGTACGCTAACCACGTAGTCACAAAGAAGATTTATTCGTGTTTGAAACAGTTAATTGTGCGAGTTGCTACTCGCCAAATTTCACAAGTTTCGTGGATACGAGTTTCTTCTTTTTCTGGCTTGAGAGCAAAGCAAAAACACTTATTCTAGCATGAGTCTTATATACTAAAATGCAGAATTTTTATTGTTGCAACATTAAACATTAACCTTTGCATTAAAGTGTTTTACTAACATTATGTTACTAACTGTTTTGTTAAACGAAGTTCCAGAAAACTTTTTCTTGCAGAAAATTACACTACATATTGTTTCTTCGGATAAACTAAAATCAAGAATGTTTATTGTTACAACGTTAACATTAACTTTTCTGCACTAAAAAATTTTTACTAACATATTTTGTTACCAACTTTTTCTGTTAAATTGTATTTCAGAAACTTTTCTTGCAGACAATTACACCACATGTTGTTTCTAACGATTCTGATAAACTAGAATGCAGAATGTTTATTGTTACAACGTTAACATTAACTTTTCGGCACTAAAAATTTTTATTAACATATTTTGTTACCAACTTTTTCTGTTAAATTGTATTTCAGAAACTTTTCTTGAGAAAATTATGTTATATATTTTTTAACTTTCCTGATAAACTAAAAATAAATAAACTTTTCGGTAACTTTTTTGATACAACACTATACAAATAAATTTTGCACTAAAAAATGTTTTACTAACATTTCGTTACAAACCTTTATTTTTTTTTTTTTTGTTGTTAAACTAAATTCCAGAAAGTTTTCTTGCAGAAAATTGACACTACATTTTTCTAACTTCTGAGAAACTAAAATGTAGAAACGTTTTGGTTATAATATACATTAACTTTTGCACTAAACTTTTTTATTAACATATTTTGTTACCAACTTTTTCTGTTAAACTGAATTTCAGAAACATTTCTCTTGCAGGGGAATACACTACATATTGTTTCTTCGGATAAACTAAAATGCAGAAAATTTTCCTTTCATTGAAAATGTATTATAGGAACTTTTAAATAGTATGAATACAAACATTTACTTATATAGATAATAAACAAACAAACTTTATACTTAAATATGAAACTAAAATATCAAAAGTAATCATAACAAGTGCACTTACAATTGGAATCCAATTTTGAACAATTGAGATAGTTAACATCTGAACCTCCACTGCTAAAGACTTAGAAATAATTGATTTGCTCAATTATAATTTATTATGATGTAACGTATTCTTCACACTAATAACTAGTTGGTTCATAAGTTAAAAAATTACTGATTTAAATGTGCAACTGATGGATGTAATTTAGTAGTGGATGAACAAAATAAGTTCATAAAATGTTGAATAGCTTATATCACGTATTAGGACCTTGGAAAACAAAACATATAGCCAAAATACATATCAATATGATTGCTTTTCAGCTATATAGTCAAAACAATTATATATCGTTAAAAATAATATTCAGGTATATCTTTAAAAATGTATCAAAGTACCACTAAATGTCTTCAAATACGTGTCTAACTACATTACTTGTAAATAACATGCGCATTTTTAACTGAATATGTCAGATAAAATTATAGAAAATTTTAAAAATCTTTATCAAATATTTTAGTTTAATAACTAAATATGATTTCAATTGTCTCTCTAAATTCACGAATCTCTTATTTCCTTACACATTCTCCTTCTACAACTTTTCATCGTGATTCTGTTTCACCCTTCTTCTGTAACTTAAAACATGCTCATATCACAATACTCTAAGGTTTCCATAGTCGTCTAGCTACACAAAACTTTTCAACTATCTTCTAGTAATTGAAATAATATACCAATCAGTACAATATCAAATAATTAAAACTAACTGAATAAACAAAATGCTTTGCATGTTCATGTTTATAATAAAGAAACGAAAATACAATTAATGTATGTGAAACTAAAAACTATTAGGACGTAAAAATAAATAATTTAAATCATCCACCGTCTGTGCTTCTAACGTTTTTTTTCAGTGTTGCCAACTGCTAGATCATTTTCCTGTCGCTGTAGAAAAAATTGTAACGTTCAGCTTAAATATAAAAGTGTAACTTTCATATGTATTCAAATGATATCAATCATCTCCTGAACGAAGGTCTCCATCATTTTCTTCTACATGTTTCCATCAGCTGATCTTTTCCATTTGTACAGTTTCTGCTAAACGGCAGGTTATATCTATACATTTTGTATTCGAATGTCTTCTATGTACATCGCTTCTTATCTCTAGAAAATCCAATGTATGTTATTTCTCGTCCATCTTCTATCTGTTCTAGGTATGTGACCCACCAGTTCCGTTTCTGCTTCATTGCAGAGTATGTCACATCCTACATAGCATAAGTTTGCGCTTCACTTGCACTAGACTTGCGAAACTTTAAAAAGTTTTCTGATCTCTAAGTTAGCAGCAAGCGAGCATCTGCAAGAATCTAACAATCTGTCAGTTACATACTAGTAGCCAACTTGCATTAACAGTTGTGAATTGCTAATTTACACACACTTGAGTTCATTTTCGTTTTGCTTGCTATTCTTCACTTCCTTCTTAGAAGTCTTACGATCATAGTATAGCCGGAAATTCCTCAATATCAAATATGAGAACACAATTATATTTCAAACAAAACAATTTGAATACAATATGTTTTGTTAAAAATATTAAGCAGTCATTTATTAGGGCTAAGTCTCGATTTTGTTTGAAATATAGCAAATATAATTATAGTAATAATTATATAAATACAAAAATAGATTGCAGCACACTTCCTAATGCAATGTTTTTGTCACAGAAATCACAAACTTACAAAAATAAACTTATGAAACATTATTTAAAAATACGTTATTTTTACGTAGCATAAATGTCAAGTATACTGCGTAAAGCTTTCATTATATCTAAAATGCAACCCATCCTAACTCTTAATAGAGCTAGTTACGTCATGCAAACGGTGTGTAGGCCAGTTAAAGGGTATGCTTTATCCAGTGCTATCTTAAAACAAGCCACTTTTCATTTGCTTGTTTTTATACAGTAGATATTGTTACCGAATTAAAACTACTATCCTTATTGTAACAACAAGGCGTCTCAGTAACTCAGTCACGGTAATTCCTAATAGGTCGGTTAAGCCAATTGTTGTTATTATCTGAGCTGCCTCGTATCTGACGGCAAACACGGCGCTAGTGTACAGGAAATTTGCGGACGACCTACAAAATTTCAAAGCTAATAAATCTTGTCATAAACTTAAATACTATAATCAGTATATAAGGCTAATTCCAATAATAAGTACATTAATCACACTATTAGATGCCGTTACCTGCGCTGCCGAATAAACGTTTATCTCTTATATTCCGTAACAAAAAAGTGTCGCTACCTACCTTGTTTAGATAACTACAAGTTGTCTCTGACGTACACTACCTGTTATTACATATATATCTCCTCTTACTAGTCACTTCTCATACAAAGTCGCTCGGCGAGAAACAAATGTTTTCTATATTTAAAAAGTGCCTTTAAACCATGCAATCAACGTGATCAATATTAGACAACTTATTATTCTCGGTTCATTTTAGCACACTGCAGTACGCAGTATTAGTACTGTGTACTAATTTCATACACAGAATTTCAATAAAGAAGATTCTTCGTTAACTAATACCGTATCATGTTCTAATTACTTTTACATTATCCCCATCTAAAAATTCTTGATCTAAAAAATCTATGACCTAATGCCTCAATAAAATAGTATGGTTATGTCTCATACGAAATGTCTTCCTTTCATCCGAAGAAACATTATGTCTGTTTCCCTCTACCGCTATTATTTCTTCCCTTCATAAATTACTTATAAGTATTCGCTTTTATCCGTCTACTTTACCCTAAACCCTAAATATATAATACTAGCAAAACAAAATAATCTCACTGATAATGTTAGAATAAAAACGTCCCAGCCTGTATGTCACATACGCACGTAAAATTACATTCTTGGTACTAATTCTTGTTCTCCATACTGTCTAATATATTCCGATAAATTAATGGGTAGCATGGGCGCTTTTCGTACACGTAGGCCCAAATTCAATTCTCGGTGCTTCTTTCATATAAACCATAATAATCGTTTTACTTTTTTAAACTAGTTTCCCATCTTTCATAGCCAGGAAGTGCAAGCCTAAGGCGTTAAAGTGAAATAACACATGCTATATACCTACAAAAGGCGGTTGTCCGGCATTCAATTAATGAAACTGAGACGCGACTTTGAGCTAAATAACATTTTCAAATACTCTCCTCTCATTTACAACACAAAACTCCTATCTATTAGTTTAGGACCGCTGTAAATCACGAGGTGGATATATAATATAAAACACGAAGCTTACCAAAAGAAATTAACTATATACCGTATTTTAGTTCACGTAACTGTTTCAAACACGAATAAATCTTCTTTGTGACTACGTGGTTAGCGTACGCGCCTTTGGCGTGGTGATTGAATTCCCTGCTGGAGCTCAAGGATTCTAATTCCACGTTAATCAGTAGGTCCATGTCTCACATAACTATGGTGCTAAAAAGGGACGCTAAACTTCAAATCAAATACGATTATTTGTACCATCAAGGAACAATAAGAAAAAAATCTAAATTTTCTCATAAAATGATTACAAAAGTATCACATACCAAGCTTTTATTCAGCTCCTGAATTTCACAAACAACATTTTTTTTTCCAGATGCGCCTCAAAATGAAAAAGGTTGGAAACCACTGACATATGCTAACAATTATAAAAATATTATTCAAAATTCAAACTTATGTTCAATTCAATAGTACTAAAGATAAAAAATAAGCAAAATTCAAAGCAGGTGTAGGCTACCCAGTTCCTTTCCCCTACTGTAAATGTTAATACCACACACAAAAATAATAAAAATTAATACCATATTACATAAGTAATCAGTTTCACACATCATTTAATGGTCTTTTCATGTAACACTAACTTCTTATATTCTGAAGATATGCTAGGGTCCTATGAACAAGAAAATAATCGTATATTTATTATAAAATGTGTCCGTTTGTGTGTCTATACAACTATTCTTTTAATATGTAAAATAATAACTACGCCTCGTCCTAACGGAGAGGTCCAAACAATCCAAAATTCCTTGCTATTTGTTTATTGTGTTTGGCTTTCGGCGCGGAAGATCATAATTCGATTCCCGGCAAGTCACAGGTTGTGTTCAATTTTAGTGCCATATAAGTAAAAACTCCATCGAACAAAAAAAATTAGCGTGCGGTTCTCCACGTGGGAGAGCCCTAGTTCGATTCCCGGGGGGCGTATTCTGCTAACTTTCTGTACAATATAATTTATATATACCTGTTATCTTACACAATTCATAGCTACATATAAGTAACAACATCTGCTAAGCAAAATGTTTGTCGTACGGCTTTTCACGTGGAAGAACTCTGGTTCGATTCCCGGGGACGCATTCTGCTAACTTTCTGTACAATATAATTTATATATACCTGTTATGTCTTACACAATTCATAGCTATGTATAAGTAACAAGTTCGCACTGCAAGCAAAAATATTTAGCGTACGGTTCTCCACGTGGGAGAATATTAATTCGAGTCCCGGTGCAATCATTAATGATGATTCCCTACATATTACTTTATACTATATCTTAGTCACGTTATAATTCCATAAAAGTACACCGAGTCATATCATTTTTCAATGCCGGAAAATCCGCAATCAATTCCCGATAAAAACAAACACTTCCGTCCCCCTTATACTCCCAACAATTACAAATGTTTACGTGTATTTCATTTCCAATGTCCCTTCTCATATGAAAAAAAAAAGAAAACATAAACATAAAACAAGAAAAAAAAACAAAGCCAATACTTACAGATAAATTCTTCTTCTCTGTTAACTTCTACAGAATACAATTCACCAACTCAAACGCATCGTGCTTTTATTTCTTCAAATGTAACCACTTGATTTGCATCAAAGTTTGTATACCAACAAAAAAATAAATCCAGAAGATTCTACGAAATTCTAAAATGATTTTATTACTCTCACTCTCCGTAACTCATATATTACATCCTCTGTGTCGCCCAACCTCCCCTGCGGGCACTTATGTTAAAACAGATGGCGGTCTCTTTTCTTAAAGAACCCTTGTCGTTCTGAATTAATTTTCCTGTCGCGTCCTGAACCTGTCGCGTTGCAGTTTTGTTTACCTGCTGTTTATCCAAACAATTAATCTTTAAAGGATTCCGTTTCCGTTTCAAAAAAGTCTATCAAAATCAAACGGTTAACATTAATTATACACTTCAAGAACCATGCGTAAATTCTTTACATTATTAATTACTTCCTTTATATTAAAATGCCCACCCTACCCAGAACTAAATTAACATTATTTTCTCATTTGAACCCAAAACAATTTATTTTCAGTAACTAATGTTGTTTTCTTTAAATCTGTCGCTATAATTCAAAGCACTACAAAGTCTGTCGATTCAATTCATCTAATGTCACACCCTCATTACAAATGCATTTACTTATCACTTTATATATGGGCGAGCTCTGTTTGGACATTCAAAATGTTACAAAGTACACAAAAAATAATTAATCAACATAAAGTACAAGCACGGCCAACCATTTCGTTCAATTTCCTATTTAAACCTTTATCAAAAATAATTCATCCTGTCACTTTAACATGCTCTACAAAGGAACGCATATAAAAAAAGTGAACAAAAAATATGTAGGTCGTTATTACGTAGGCAAAATAATGAAACTACAGTCCGGTACAGCATAAATACATGTCAGTAATTGTTCCTAAAGTACCGGTAATAATTCAATTACAATTGAACCTTTGTACTTCAATGAGAGTACTTAGAGTAATTACAATATTCATTACTTCAACAAAATTACTTAGAATATGTACATAGAGTACCTAGAGTGTAAGTACTTTCAAGGTCAAAAATGGACTATGGATGCCGATTACTCTACTTACGTGAACGTGCTACAAGGGAAAAACCCCTTGAGGTTAATTTAACACTGTGAAGCACTAATGAAGTTATTAGTGTAATTCGTTAGTGCATCGTTTGTGCTTATTAGTGCACCAAACCCTAACGTTTGTGCTTTATTAGTGTAATCTCTAGAGTCAAAACAATGGTACACGCTGATTCCCTCACTTCAAGCACTAACGGAAAAATAGTGCTATTCATTAGTGCTTCTAGAAAATACTACTATTTTTGTGAATGCTTCACTATTAGTGTAGATATAGCCAATTATGTCACGAAACTCCCATAAGAAATGCATGAGGAATTTTTCATTGCGTCAAATTCAAAAGCACTAATAACCTGTTCTTGTGCAATCGTTAGTGCTTCTTAGTGCACCAACCCCTAACGTTAGTTCTTCGTTATTAAAGATGCAAGAAGCAAAACATCTTTGGGGGTCAGCGTGATCTTGGCCCCCATTTCAAGCACTAACTATAAAAATAGTGTTCTTCGTTAGTGCTTCTAGAAGACACTGATAGTTTTGTTAGAGCTTCACTATTAGTGTAGATATAGCCAATGATACATCCCTAAACTCCCACAAAAATGCATGATTAATGTTGTATTGCGTCAAATTCCGGCTAAATTCAAAACTACTAATGATCTTTTCTATTGTAATCGTTAATGCATCGCTAGTACTTCTCAGTGAACCAACCCTTAACGTTTATGCTTTTTTAATGTAGATGCTACAAGTAAAAAACCTTTGGGGACCAAGTTCACGCTGCCTCTACTTCTAGCAGTAACGAGAAATTAGTGCCATGCATTAGTGAATCGTTAGTGCTTTGTAGTGCACCAACCAATAATATTAGTGCTTCATTAGTGTATTCTTTAGATCCAAAAACATTAGAGAGGTTAATTACAGTTTGTCCTCCACTTTAAGCACTAACGAAAAAATAGTGCCATTCGTCAGTACTTGTAAAAACGCTAATAGTTTCGTTAGTGCTTCATTATTGTTGTAGATATATCCAATCATATGTCACGAAACTCCCATAAGAAAAACATGTTAATTTTTCTATCTGTCTAATTCTCATCAAATTGAACAGCAGTAACGGTCTCTTCTAGTGCAATCGTTAGTTCTTCGTTAGTGGTTGTTACAGGGTTAGTGCCCCAGCTCCAAACATTAGAGTTTCTCATCGTGAATGTTTCTGTAGGGAGAAGCTATCGTGTAATTATAATCCCCTAAGTTTTATTTTACAGCGTCAATACTGTTGAAGCACTAATGTTGGGAGTTCTGCAATAAGTTCTACTAACGAAGTAGCAATCATTACACTACATGTGTCATTAGCACTTTTAAATTTGGCGGTAATTTTACAAAATGAAAAATGCCATGTCTCTAAAGTTAGCTCCGTACGGTTCTCAATTGCTATTACATATTTAGTGCTTCGTTAGTAGACATTAGTACACTAATCACTAACCTTAGTGCCATGATACTTTATAAGTTATTAATGAATAGCTCGAGCAGACCTCAATTTAGAATTTTCAACTTTTACACAATTTTACAGTAATTGTGCCACAAAAGTGGGACTAACACCAGCGGTTAGTGCATTCTAGAGGTCTATAAAACACTAAGCCCTAAGGTTAGTGCTATCATAGTTTAGGAATTAAAAGTGAATTACTCACTCAGGAGTAAAGTTAAATTTATCGAATTTTACAATAATTGTCTCACAAAGATAGAATAAACGTCGAATTTTTGTACATCGTTAGTACTTCAAAAAGTTCAAACGTTAGTGCTATTTAAGCTCTAAAGTTAGTGCTGTCGTAGTTTTGGAGTTACTGATGAATAACTTGTGCGGGGTTAACTTTAGATCTTTCAACTTTTGTAGAATTGTACACTAATTTTAGACAGAAATAAGATAAACAACAGTGCTCATTGTATTGTTGGACCTCAATTAAACACTAAGCAATAACGTTAGTGTTATTATGATTAAGAATTTACTATTGAATTACGCGGACAGTACAGCATTGAAACTTACTGAATTTTACTCTATTTCCTCATAAAAGTAATGGATGTCCCACAAACTCTAAAGATTAGTGCATCGCTGCACTACATAAAACACAAAACACTAACGTTACTGCTATCATAGTTTAGGAGTTATTAATGAATAACTCGGACGAGACTAAATTTAGAATTATCGAATTTTACTCTATTTTTTTTAGAAAGATAGGACAAACGCTAAAGGTTAGTGCATCCTTAGCATTCAAAAAACACTAGGCACTAACGTTAGTATTATCACATTTTCGGGGTTGTTAATGAATAACTCAAGCAGGGCTATTCATTTTACAGTAATTCAGAGTCACATTAGATGTTTCACTTACACAATTTTACACTAATTGTCCCACAGAGGTGGAATAACCGCCATAGCTTACTGCACTCTTGATGCAACATAAAATGCTAATCACTAACGTCACTGACATCACAGTTTAGGAGCTATTAATAAATAACTCGTCGGGGCTAAAATCAGTTTTTTTAACTTTTACACAATTAGTGTAAAATTCAATAAATTTTTATTGACTTTCATCCGAGTTGTTCACTAATAACTCCTAAACTGTGATATTACTATCGTCAGTGCTTACTATGTTTTGGGGCACTAACAAAGCTCCAATATTTAGTGATTATCCTACATTTTGATTGACAATTATTTCAAAGTTCGATAATTTAGCCTCGCGCGAATTATTCATTAACAACTCCTAAACTATCATAGCACTAATGTTAGTATTTAGTGAACTAATGTGCATTAACGAAGCACTAACCATGTGAAATTTTCTGGTGATAATTCAGATGCGTGCGGGGCTAAATTTAGACAAGAGGCAATTTCCATTTTGTAAAATTTCAGCCAAATTTAAAAGCATTAATGAACATATGTAGTGTAATGGTAACTATTACATTAGTGGGTCTTACTACAGAACTCCTAATATTAGTTCTCCAATTGTATGGATGCTAAAAGATGAAACTTAGGGGAAGCTAACAACACTCTACCCGCTCCCCACAAATGCATTCACGAAAAGAAGCACTAATGTTCGGAGTTGGTGCACTAGCAAATACTAACGATTGCACTAGAAGAGATCAATACTACTTTTGAATTTGGTTGGAATTTAAACCAATGAAAAATTCCCAATTTATTTCTTACGAGAGTTTCGTAACATGTAATTTGATATATCTACACTAATAGTGAAATATTAAGGAAACTATTAATGTTTTCTAGAAGCACCAACGATGCAATAACGAATGGAACTAATTTTTTCGTTAGTGCTTGAAGTGGGGGCCAGAGTGTAATTACACACTATCATGTTTAGGCTCTAGAGCCTACATTATAAACACGTTAGTGGTTGGTGCGTTAAGAAGCATTAACAATGCAATAACAAATGGCAATATTTTTCGTTAGTGCTTGAAGTGAGGGAAACATGAACTTGATCCCCAAAGTTTTTCACTTGTAACACCTACACTACTGAAGCACTAACAATGCACTAACAACTGCACTAGAAGACATCATTAGCACTCTCGAATTTGGCGGGAAATTGTCGCAATCAGAAATTATCCATAACTACACTAACAATGAAGCATTAACGAAACTATCAGTGACATCTAGAAGCACTAGCAATGCACTAACGAATGACAATGAATTTTTCGTTAGTGCTTAAAGTGGGGACCAAGTTCACGCTGACCCTCCAAAGATATTTCATTTGTAGCACCTACACTAATGAAGCACTAACGTTAGGTGTTGATGCACTCAGAGGCACTAATGATGTACAAACGATTGCACTAGAAGATAACATTACTGCTTTTAAATTTGGCGGGAGTTTGACGCAATCAGAAATTATCCATGTATTTCTCACGGGAGTTTCGTGACATGTAATTGGCCATAACTACACTAATAGTGAAGCACTAACAAAACTATCAGTGTTTTCTAAAAGCACTAGGGATTCAATAACGAATGACATTAATTTTTTCGTTAGTGCTTAAAATGAGGGCCAAGTTCACGCTTGCACTCCAAAGGTGTTTTACTTGTAGCGTTATTTGAACAGCACTAACGCTGAAATTTTAGCACTAACGTACCACAAACGTTTGACGTAAGAAAATCAATTTTGTGTCAATTGCGGAAAAAGCGGGGCCAACTTGGCGGAAATTAATTTCATTATAACGGTGTTATTTGAGCAGCACTAACTCAGAAATTTGGGCACTGACCAGCACTAACGTAGCACAAGCGTTTGGCATTAGAAAATCAATTCTTTCTCAATTAGGAAAAATGCAGGGCTAACTTGACGCCAAGGTGACCGCGAAGTTTAAATTATTCATAACATTGTTAATTTGATAGAAGTAGCATTTTTATTTGGGCACTAACCAGCACTAACGCAGCAGAACAGAATGGTATTATTTATTTTCTTCCAATCCAAAAGTGGTTGGGCCAAGTTGATATTAATTTCTGCAGAGGACCACCGCAATTCTGATTTCACACTGTTAGTGCTTGGTTATTCCTCGTTTGTGTCACAAATTGCATCGTTAGATTTCCGGGGATAACTCCGACTTATCAAAATAATCTATTTACCGGCTACTTACACGGCAATTTCCGGCAAGCCATCTACAGCACACCTTGATTTCGAATGCATATATCGTTAGTGCTTCATTAGTAATCGTTCTTGCCGCTAATATCATTGTTAGTCCTCCAAAAGTAACGTTCACTTTTTTTTTTAAACATCATTTTCGGCTTTCTAACTTTGTACCAACAGGCTTGGCAAACCACCTACAGCGGATCACAATTCTGATTTCACATATCGTTAATTATATTGGTTAGTTGACGTAATAGGTAGAGCACTAACACTGCAATTTGAGACACTAAGGAGCAGTAATCAAATACTAACGGTGTGTAAGATCAAAAATATCCGATGTAGGTAGAATGTCAGATCCGTCCAAATGAAGTTGGAAAGCCTATAATGATATTAAAAAAAAAAAAAATGTAGGCGTCATCTGCGGAGCACTTTCAATAAGATGCATCACCATCGAGTACTAATGAAGCATTAAAGACATGTGAAATGGAAATCGTGCTCTGAAGTAAGTGTTATGCCTGCCTGCCATTTGACCAGAAGTTAATAGGCCAATAATGATTTTTTTTAAATATATATATATATATATATATATATATATATATATATATATATATATATATATATATATATATATATATATATATATATATATATGTATATGTATGTATTCTCTCTGCATTACTAACAATGAAGTTTGCGGATCTAACGAGCACTAACGAACCACTAACGATGTGTGAAATTGAAATTTTGTTCTGAAGTAAGTGTCGTGCAAGGTCTGTTGGGAGGAAGTAAGAAGGCCAATAATGGGTTTTAAAAAAACATAGGCATTATATGTGAGTACTAATTATGGTGTATGATGCATATCAAATAAGTAACGACCTAGTCGTAGCCGTTATCTATGGAGCAGTAACGATGCAATATTCTGCACTAACAAGCACTAACAAAGTATTAACGACGGCTGTAAATGAAATTGTGATTAACCACAGGTTTCGTCCCTGGTCTGTTGTAACGAAGTTAGCAGGCAAACAATGGTTTCTTAAAAAACGAGTCCGTTATGTATCGAGTACTACCGATATAATAAACAGCATTAACGAGTACTAACGAATCACTAATGATAGATATACAATCAAAATTGTGGTCTGCTGTAGGTTTCGTGCGTGGCACGAAATTATGAGGGGAAAATGGATGTTTAAATATGTAGGCGTTATCCATGGAGCATTAAAGATAAGATATGCAGCACTAACGAGCACTGATGGGTGTAATAAAATTGTAATAATAAAATTGTGGTCTGCCTTAGATTTCGTCCCTGGTCTGCTGGCATGAAGCTAGCAGGATAAGAATGGCTTTCTTGAAAAAGTTTACCCGTTATCTTTGAAGCACAAACGGTGGGATATACAGCACTAACGAGGACTTACGATCACTAACTAGATGCTAATTAAAAATATAATCAAAATTTTGGTCTGCCGTAGATTGCCAGAAAATTAGCAGGCAGCTAATGACATACTTAAAAAATGTAGTCATTATCGGTGGATCATTAACGGTGGGATATGCGGTACTGACAAATACTTACGAAGCACTAATGACGGGTGTAATCAAAATTGTGTTCTGCTGTGTATTTCGTCCCTGGTCTCCTGCCATAAAGTTAGCAGGGCAATAATATATTTCTTTAAAACGTAGCCGATGTATGTGGAGTACTTATTATAAGATATGCATCACTAATGAACACTAACGATTGGATGTTTGCACTAAAGAGCACTAAAAGAGCACTAATGACATGTAATCAAAATTGCGGTCAGCCGTAATACCTTCCCTGTTCTGCTGGTACGAATTTAGTAAGCAAAATATGTCCTTCTTGAAAGATGTAACCGTTATCTGTGAGGCACCAACCGTCTGATATGCGACACTAACGAGCACTAATGAGGCAGTAATGACGAGTGTAATCTAAACTGTAGCCTGCCGTAGATTTCGTCCTTGTTCTGATGGCATCATGTTAGCAGGCCAATACTTCCATCTTTAAAAATGTAGCTGTCCAATCTATCATTCAGCACTAACGATAGAATATGCGGCAGTAACGAGCACTAGCGAAGCACTAATGACCGGTGTAAACAAAATTGTGGTCTGCTATAGGTTTCGTGCATGGATTTTTGGCATGAAATTAGGTGAAAAAGGACTTTTTTTTTAGAAATGTGGCCGTTATTTGTGGTGCACCAACCACAGGATATAGATACAGATCTAACGAGCACTAGCGAAGCACTAATAACGGATGTAATAAAAGTAGTGATCTGACCTATATTTCGTTCCCGGTCTGCTCGCATGAAATTAAAAAACCAACAATGTCTTAGATTTAGGAATGTATTCGTTATATGTGAAGGATTAGCTGTGGGATATGCGGCACTAACAAGCACTAACCAGGATTTAATGTCGGGAGTAATCAAAATTGGGGTTTGCTGATGAATTCATGTATTGTGTGTTGTCATGAAATTAGAAGGGGAAAATGGATTTAGCAGTATAATGTAGCAGTAAAATGTAGCAGTTATTTATTGTGCACTAAGGATGGGATAAGCAGAACTAACGAGCACTAACGAAGCACTCATGAATTATGTAATAAAAAAATGAATAGTCCACCGTAGATTTCGTCTTGGGTATGCTTTAATGAAGTTAGAAGGCTGCCAATAAATGCTGTCTTAAAAAATGTAGCCGATATATGTTGAGTACTAACGATGGGATATGCAGCAATAAGGAACACTACCGATGGAATAAGCGGCACTGGCGCGTACTGAAGAAGCACTAACGATGTGTGAAATCGAACTAGTGGTCTCCAGTTGATTTCGTTCCTAGTTTCCTGGGATGAGGTTAGCAGGGAAATAATGGATTTCTTTTTAAAAAATATGGCCGTTATGTGTGCAGTACCAACGATGGTATATGCAGCACTAGCGAACACTAACGATGAGATGTGTTGCACTAACGAGCACTAATGAAGAACTAGTGATAGATGTAATCAAACTTGTAGTCTGCCGTAGATTTCGTAACTGGTCTGCAGGCATAGAGCTACGAGTCCAAAAAAAGAAAACGTTTTTTAAAGAATGTAGCCGTTATCAGTGAAGCACAAATGTTTGGATACGCAGCACTAACGAGCACTAACGACCCACTAAGAATGGTGTAATCAAAATTGTGGTGTGCCGTAGATTTCGTCCCTGGTGTGCCGGCATCAAGTTAGTAGGCCAATAGTGGCTTCTTAAGAAATGTAGACCTAGCACTATTTGTGAAGCACTAACAATGAGATATTTATGCATTAATAACGATGGGATGTGGAGCAAAAACGAACACTAACGATCGGATGTGTTGCACTAACAAGCACTAAAGAAGTACTAGTGTAGAAGATGTAATCAAACTTGTGGGTTGCCGTCTATTTCGTCCCTCGACGGCTGGCATAAAGTTACCAGGCCAATAATGGTTTTATTCAAGAATGTAGCCCTTATCTGAGAAGCACAAATGGTTGGGTATGCAACTCTAACGAGCACTAAAGAAACACTAATGTCCAGTGAAATCAAAATGGTGGTCTTCTGTAGGTTTTGTTCCTTGCGTGTTGGTATGAAATTAGGAGTGGAAAATGGATTTTTTAAAATAATGTAGCCATTATCTCTTGAGCACTAACAATGAGATATTCATCACTAACGAGTAGGAACGAAGCACTAATGACGCGTGTAATCGAAATTGTGGTTTGCCGTAAATTTAGTCCGTGATCTGCTAGCATGAAGTGGGCAGGCCAAAAATGCCTTCTTAAAAATGTGGCCGTTATCTGTGGAGCAATAACGATGGAATATGGGGCACTAACGAGTACTAACGACGCATTAATGACGGATGTAATCGAAATTGTGGTCTGCGTTACATTTCCTCCTTTGTCTGCTGACATTATGTAGCAGGCCATTAGAGATTTTTTTTAAATGTAGCCAATGTCTTTCGAGTACTTACGATATGGTATGCGGCACTAACGAGTAATAACAAAGCACTAATGACAGGTGTCATCTTTCGTAGATTTCATCCCTGGCCTGCTGGCACGATATTAGCAGGACAATAGTGGTTTTCTTTAAAAAGTTTGGCTATTATCTGTAGAGCACTACCGATGGGATATGCTTAACTAACGAGCATTAACGAAGCACTACTGATGGGAGTAATCGAAATTGTGGTCTGGAGTAGGTTTTATCTCTCGTCGGCTGGCATGAGTTGGCAGGCCAATAAGGGTTTCTTCAAAGTTGCAGGCTTTATTTATGGTTTATTAACGATGGAACATGCGGCAGTAACGAGCATTAACGAAGCACTAACGATGTGTGAAATCGAAATAGTGGCCTGTCAAGTTCATGGACATGTTACTGAAAACGGCTTACGAGGTCGAAATCGTAGTCTACCATGGGTAGCCTGCGAGCTTCATAAAAGGGACCGATTTTGTTACCCTATAAGGCGTATATATAGAAGCACTAACATTGTTATTTATGACACCAACGATGCTCGAAGCGGCATTTTCATTTATTGGGTGATTTTGATATGTTAGTCTGTTGGTATGAAGTTAGCAGGCCAATGGTGACTCTTAAAAATTAAAACATTATTTATGTAGCTATAACAATGGGGTTTTAGCACTAACGAGCACTAACGAAGCAATAACGATGTGTGAGATCAAAATAGTGGCCTGCCAAGTTCATGGACATGTTACTGAAAACGGCTTTAATTGAACAAAACTAGTACTGGTGGCCAGTAACGTAGCGTGAAGTTTTGAAATGGGTAGGCTGAAATTAGATTCGTAGCTAGGAGTTGGTTGGAGGGGCCCAGTCCCCTCAAACTTGCAATTGTTTGTTGTATGTACAAATGAATGTAAAGTGAATTCAAGTTACCCCTTATCCCCCCCACACACAAAAACGATCCCGCTCTTATTAAAGCGATCACGTCTTATTGTTCTAACTACGGACCTGGCTGTAATGCTTGATAGAAAAATGCTAATTCATGCAATATGTTCATCATATAATGCAAGAAATATTATAAGAGTGGTTCTGCTTCATACTGTCCTTACATATACGGTTCCAATTTATTAGACAGTCAATAGATTACTAAAAAAAGTCAATCATTTAAAGAATGTAACAAATGAAGTAATAAGAATTTCATATACTGTTTCAAAGAAACAAATAAAACCGGATATATGGCTATATTGTAAATTCCCGAAATCATACACACAAACTGAACCACATCACCCATAACAACACATATCAGCATAGTACTGGAAAACAGTGGAGCAGCAGCTCACAGTTAATTGATGATTTTTTACATAAAAACGACTTTTATATTGAAAGTATGACAAAAAAAAGAAACTATACCTCATCTGAGTATAGTATCGATCAGTATCGATCTTCGAAAAACTTACGATTAGCAACGCAACGCAAAATATACAACAAGCAATTATAACTGCAATAGCAATTATCACCAACTATAATGCAAATTTTACGCTGTGATTACGCAATAAGGTCCCTGATATATTAATATTATTCATAACAACATAACATTTTTATTATCTCTCTCTGTCTCTCTTTTTTTGGTCAAAACTTGTTACTGAATGCGAGCTTCTAAATTTTTCATAGTCTCTGTTATTTAGTTTCTTTCAAGACCGCGTCCTGTCGCTTTTGTTTTCCCAAACACCCGAAAGGCTAGCCTTTCGTCACCATTCGTCCACTTACGTCGCGTCGTGTTGATTTGTGTATAGCTTAAATAGTTCGTTTGCTGAGGGTGGCGGGAAAGTGATTGTCACCGCCCCATTCTTCTAATTCCATGAGAAAAGCGAAAGGCTAGCGGCCGATAGCCTTATGCGTTCTTGCATAAGCTTCGCTTCAACTCGCTTGTTGTTTAAGCAGCGTTTTATAAAATAAAGCCATTTTAACAAAATTAATTGTATGAATGTCTAAAAGCAACATTTCAGGCTGATGTATAAATAAATGGATAGGCTAAGCCTTATAACCTTAATGGACATTACGTGCCTGCTGGTGACTTAAAATGTATTTGAATTATTTAAAGAAATATGGGGGACTGCAGTATTCCTGGTGTTTCCTTGGTAACTCTGATAGACTGCTTTAGTAAACGAGTTTGGGCGCAATTGACTACGTATTTTATCTAAAGAGGCTGAGTTGAGTTGATTTTGAGTTTAACGTCCCTTCCAGCAGCGAGACTATAAGAGACTGGACCTACTGATTAACGTGGAATCCGAACCACATGAGCTCCCGCCGTTAATCAAACCCAGGTCTCCCACGCCAAAACCGCGTACTAGGGATGGTCAGAACCGGTTCCTATTGGAACCGGTTTTCGGCTCTAAAGAGATCAGGTTCTAGAAGATCCGGTTCCGAAACAGGTTTTTCGGATCCAGGTCTGGAACCGATTTTTTTGATCCAGGTATGGATCTGGTTCCCAAGATCCGGTTCCGGATCCGGGTTTTCGGATCTAGACCTGGAACATGTTTCTAAGATTCGGTTCTGGAACCGGGTTTTTTGGATCAAGACCTGGAACAGGTTCCTAAGATCCGGTTCTGGAACCTAGTTTTCGGATCCAGATCTGAAACCGGTTTCTGAGAATCGGTTTTTGGAACCAAATTTTCGGATTCAGGTCTGGAACCGGTTCTGAAAACTAATCCAAGAACCTGCCGGAACAGGAACTTTGTGGCCATCCTTAGCGGGTACGGTAATCGCTTAGCAACAAAGTAGCTCTTTATCTTCATAAAGGGGGATTCAGCTAACCTGGTTCAAGTATCTTGGGACGCAATTAACTGAAAGGTAATGGAGATGGGAGCTATTTTTAGGAGCCTCAGTCGATTGAAGAAAACCGATTCTCGATATATCTTACCGTTTCTGCTCTGATACCTGCTGATAGACGGACGGACATAACTGTTCTGTAAGACTTCCGACAACATATTTAGAAGTATATAATAATAATAATAATAATAATAATAATAATAATAATAATAATAATAATAATAATAATAATAATAATAATAATAATAATAATAATAATTGGAAGAAGAAAAAACAAAAATTCCTGAAAATGAAAGAATTAGAATTTGGAGGGCTCTGGCAACTCTTACAGTCTCCCTACGCTGCCAAAATGATGCTAATGTGTAGGATAAAAAATTGTGACAATAATATAAAAAATAAAAAAAGCGTAATGAATTCATTATGTGTAGGAAATATTCTTTTAAAAAAATGTTATAAGTAGAAGAAAACATCACTGAATTTGACATTCGCCCCACTCCATCCCCCACTACACTATTTTACTATATGAACATTATTTTTGCTTCATACATCATGTACATACAGCAACGAGAATTATGCTTCTAAACCAATTCAATGAAAAGAAATCTTGTCTTATATGTAATCGTCCTGAAAATAAATGTAATTTACGTCGACAAATTGTGACTCAATAAATTGGTCTACTTTTTCCCCTTATAAGCATGCATATAAGCAACAAGTACACACACAGGGTATTGCCATGTACTGGAGTACTTCATTGATTCACATAACAATTTTTATTAGTGTACCTCCAAGGGGGGATGGTTCCCCAATAAACCTGATGCAAAAAATAAAACAAAAAAATTTACCCTCCCCTCCGCCATGATACCTCCCAAATACATAAAATGCATACCAGGTTCATCCTTCAGAAATACATGGATATCAAGATTATCTTTTTAGTTTCATTAGGGGCTGAGCTATTGAAGTTTAAAGTCTTAACGCAGCAGTTGCATCAATCGGCATTTAAAGATTAACAGCAATAGCCACTAACTCAACAGATGGTGCGGAACGTTGTATATTTAAAAAGCAACATTTTATGAGTTTATATTTGGAGGAGGTAATTTAACAGATGCAATTATTTTAATATATTTAATAATAAAACTTTTATCATTTATAAATGAAAATATTTCTTTTTCGTTACTATTAATGAGAATAAAATTATAAGATCACTGAAAATTTGCAGCTCAACGTGCTGAAAAGCTCTCCCGAGTGACAATTTCTTTAATAATAAGCCAGTCATAGTAGGATGTGCTTAGATATATTAGTGTTTTATAACATATCTGGTTTATCTATACATATCAAAATCAAAGTCATTATGTGACTTAATAACTTTTGAACCACTCAACCAATCTTGATCAAATTTTCAACATAGATGAGGTTCGGGACTGGGATGTATTTTGCCATTTCACATTGATGGTGTAACTTAGGGGAGCGGGAGGGAGAATATATAAAAATGATTGAAAATAACTGATATTAATGAAATGAAATGAAATGAAATCTTTAAGTTTTACGTCCCATGTTTATGCCGGCTAGGCTAAAGGAAATGGTGATTATCAGAAATGAAGGAAATGGTGATTATCAGAAATGAAGGAAATGGTGAATGAAGAAAGTGGAATGAAATGGGTTAACCACGGGATCGGGTTGAAGGGGAAACGCCACGTACATAGTGTTCGTCCACTACAAAGCCTACTTGGCGCAAGTTGGGATCGAACCAAAGGTCCCATGCACCAGAAGTGAACGCTCTACCACTGAACCATCGCGGTCCCTGACCGATATTAGTGTCGAATCAATAGTTTTCGGGGCCACTGAGACGAACAGTGACACTTCCGATGCCTCTTAAATCCAAATATGTTGAAAGATATCCTGCGACGAATGCGCTACTAGGCCCAAGGTAAGATTACATTACATTACATCATGTATTTCGCTACTCTTCCGACAGATGGCATAATGTCTTAAGAGTTCATAGAAACAGTCTATCAAGGGAGCCATGATGCGGATAAACTGTTAACTACAATGTCTCCATACCATTGCATACCGGAAGATGATTACAACTTTTATATAAAGGATGCCTCAAAAGTCCTCTGACATATGGCAACTCTGTTATTATCAGAGTTATAACAAAATGTAAGAGGAAAAAAAATATCTCCAAATATGATGTTTTCAATCTAAAGTGAAGGATTTTTTTTTTTTTTTAGTTGGACTAGCCGTTTGGGCTGTATACACCTTATACGTCCAATGTTAAATGAAAATGCATCGTCACCATTTACCTGGACAAACATAAAAAGTGAATAAAGTTACTGTTTGAAATGGGGGTTGGCTATCGACAGTTTAGCGTAAAAGACAGTAACCTCATTCGCTTATATTGTGGTCGAGGTAAATGGTGAAATTGCATTTTCATTTAACATTGGGCGTATAACGAGTGTACAGCTCAAACGACTAGTCAGATTTAAAAAATTCATTCACTTTAGATTGAAAACATTATATTTGAAGACGGTTTCCCCTCTTACATTTTGTTGTAACTCTGATAATAACAGAGTTACCCTATATCAGGGGACGTTTTGTGACAACCAATATATATATATATATATATATATATATATATATATATATATATAATTACGGCGTTACAGAGGGAAAAGGATTCCAAATTTATACAAAAAAAGACAGTATTTCAGTAGCTTTTTATTTTGAAATTCAGTCCATAAACACCTTATTACAAGTCAGTAGACACATGTCGCAACGTTTGAGTTTGTAAATGTGGAATGGACAATTTCCGTAACATTTTCCATGTCTGTTACATCATCGCGGTAAAGCTACTACACCGTTTGAAATGTGTTTTTTTTTTTAAACAAAGATAGCACTTTGGTGTAGCCGGGTTTTTATTGTCAGTTTCACTACAATGTGTATCCTAACAGGAAGTATAAGGTTTTCTGCAGTTAAAATGGAATATCTTGGGATAAACTTGGGATACACTCTTCACTAAAAATAACTGAATATATGTTCATTTTTCGAAAATTCCGCCTCTGAAAGTGGGCAACTTCTGTAATAATTTCGAATTTGTATATCGCATTTGCACGAGAAAAGGGCCGAACCGTTTTAAATTAATCTTTGAACTCATTAGGTAGTTAGCCCTTGATTTTTGCTGGGTTTCTATAAATTTACTTTTATTGAAAATTGCAATTTAAAGCGAATTCTAAATGAGGAAAGGATGTTTAGAAATATCAAATATTTTCTCATGTTCTTCTTTGCACGAAGAACGGGCATTATTTTCTTTGTGGAAGTTTTAAATTATCTCTGTAGCTTATAGTTGAAGTCGGCCAAGGATAAGCGGTTAAAATGAAGTAACTTTCTGAGATCTTGAAAGTGCTCTTGTTTAAATACTGTGACAAGAAAATATTTTTTTTCCGATAATTTAAGCTAAAATTATTTCATTTTGACGGAAAATAGCGTATATTCTTTTTGAGTATTGCTTCCACACTTCTTAAGGTTGAACCTCTGTAAAATACGAAGGAAAAATGTACCTCCTTCCCAAATGAAAACAAATTCCGCAGAAACACAACGATGTCCATATTCCTTTTGGTCCAAACACTTTTCCTGTTAAAAATAAAATCAGAAATAAACTTATTGAACGGTGATTCTCTCCAATTCATATCTCACTGTGTAAATTAGGAAGACAAAACTCCGTATATAAACTCATTTTAGACATACGTATACGACTTACAATCTGGATAAAGATACTGCGGGGTAAAACATTCGTAGCACCTCCAGGGAGAAGGAGGTGAGATAAAAAAATAATCGAAGCGACCGATATTAGTATCGAATTCGTAGTTCAGGGTCGCTGAGAAGAATTCGTAGTTCGGGTTCAACGCCATCATACCATCTAGCATGTCCTCACGATTCAGTTTTGTTCTTAGCCAATGTCCCTACAAGTTTCTTTTCCACTTCTCAGTAATATCTAAAATTGTTCTTTTCCTCCCACCATTTATAACAACCTATCATTCGTTTGGCCCTCCATCTAGCTAATTGTCTCCATCTTCTTGACACCCACATTTCGAAAGCTCCCAGTCGTGTTTCATCACTTCTGCGCAATGTTCATATTTCTGCTTTGTACTGTACAATACTCCACACCAGTCCTTTTCTCAACTCTTTATTCAAGATTTTACAAAATAAACTTTCCTTCCTCCTAAAGGCTTCTTTCACTATTCCTATCCTTGCTTTTATTTCATGTTCGCAGTTTATATCGTCACTAATAATATTACCCAGGTATGAAAAGCGTCTCGTGATTTTAATTCACCAAGTATCGTCGATTAAGTCATAACGAGGTCCCTACTATTAACAGAATAACGCAAAACCACACTCGGGTCGAAAAATGCATCAAGAAATTAAGCCAGTTGATTGCATCGATCAGATATCGCACCGAGCATATAGTCCTGACTTCGACCCTTCAGATTACCTGTTTCGGTCCATGACGCAATTCCTAAAATCACAATACTTCATCAACCAGAAAAAGATTGAAACAATAGTGACTAAGTTTGCCTTTGTGGGCTTTTGCCAAAACAAATAAATATATAAAAATAAAATAAGGTTTGCAAATCATGGCAAAAGTTAATTTTGGCTTCTAAGTAGGTCTGCGTGCCTTGAGGTCCATTTCAGAGAGCCGACGCCTTAATATTCTTTCAGAGGCTTTAACACTAATATTTTCAAGTTTCTTTCAGAAATGAAATGATTTTTTTCAATTTAAAGTTTTATGGTTAAGCCCTTTAAGCTAAGGGAAACGGATGATTATGGAAAGTGAATGATGATGGAGCAATTGGTGGAATGTAATGTGGGAGGAAACAGGAGTACGAAGAGAAATTCCTCGGACAGGATGTACTCCGCCACAAAGTTCTATGGCTGGGGATCGAACCGGGGATGCCACGCACCAGATTTAATGGCTCTACCACTGAGTCACGTGTCTCCCCCATTTTCAAGTTTGTTTCATCTCCATTCTATTGAAGAGTGAAGTATCTCTTGCAAACTTTTTTTTTTCAGAACGAATGAGTCACAGCATTTTATCGGATTGAAATATTATTTTGTTAAATATAAACGAAATCGTCTGAGTCGTTTCTGAAAAGTTATTGCTCGAAGAAGCTCACTTTTCAAGACTAAATTACCATTTCTGGATTCTTTTTACAGAGAAACGACCTATGCACACTATGGAGTTGCTAATGAAGTGTTGATGTATGAAATATAAACACAATCCTTCGAGCTGTTTTCAAGAAAATCCAGATTTAATTTGACTCAACAGACATTTAGGTACCACCTAAGAAGCAATAATAAATACAACTACTTGTAAACATTAATTTCCACTTTTCTCCCGTTGTTCAACAGGTGGCAGAGAATTATGAATTCTAGATAGAGCGAAATCTATTAATTGCATTCGTTTTAACAGTTTGTAATCAGTTTTCTTATATAACAACGAGGTTCCTTGATTCCTTTATTTCCATCCTTTGTTATAGAGAAATATATTCCTTCTCTGAAGCAGAAGAAACAGAAATTATCATTATACATCGAATACACGACTGTTATAATATCTCGTCTAGTGTCTTTTGTTTTAAATTTAGGGAAATGGCTGGATGTTAAAGTAGAATTTTTATAATTTAAATTTGACGATAAGTTTTAGATTTCTACACAGGCAATCAGAACTTGAGAATTTCTCGAAGATTCTGATGCAACACATAATAATAATAATAAGAAGAAGAAGAAGAAGAATAAATGATGCGCGTCTTTCCCAGAATTACAATATACTAATGGCGTACTAAACCTAATAAATGAACACAGTGTAATGTGCATTTCATGTGGGAATTAGAAAACAGATGTTGTGGTGTGTACCAGGGTACAAATCGAAGTACAACCAGGGGCGACATTTGGGGAGGGCAGGGGGCAATTTCCCTCCATGAGCTTAAGAAACAAACTTTTTTTTTTTTTTACTAAATTGCATACCAGTGCACTCTGGTCCTCCCTCATGGCAAAATCGGAAATGATGCTTCTGAGTACAACGTTGACAATGAAAGCGTTACTGTGCTTCACTGTGAAATCTGTCATTCTGAGTGAGATTTTCCTGGTTTTTCCTTATTCACACCAGGCAAATAACGAAGTGGTATGCAAAATATTGATGCGATTCCACTTCCTTCCTTCCTCATTCCTTTCTTCCTTCCTTTTCCTCGGATAATGTGATCGCTGAGGGACATCATCCCTCACAAGTGAAGGGGTAACATGATCATGGATACCCAGAAACCTAATTCTTCCCTTCCCCTTTTAAAATTTTCGTGAGGTAATCTCGCCACAATAAGGCAATTGCTCCCGTTTCCTCCCACTTTCTTCATTTCACTCATCTCTCATCACCACCGTCTCCTTTAGCCTAACCGGCATAACCGTGGAACGTAAAACTTAAAGATTTCATTTATTTTTTCCTGGGTACACCTTTGAACTGCAGGAAGAGAAGTCAAGGACACGATAAAATTGAAGATAAATTTGCGTGGTGAGTTTTTAAAGCAAGGACCCCTCACAGCAAATCTAACGCTCTATGAAGCATTGGACTGTATGGTTTAGAGACTTGGACATTACGGACGCAAGAAAAAAAATATTTGGAGAGCTTCGAAATGTGGTGTTGGAGGAAGAAGGAGAAGATAAAATATACAGAGAGAGCAACAAACGAATATGTTTTAAAACGGGTAGGAGAGAAGAGGACACTTCTAGCCACCATCCTTCGTAGAAAGGCCAATTGGATTGGACACATCTAGATAAGAAATTGTTTTCTTCACACCACCATAGAAGGAAAGATGGAAGGAAAGGAGGAATAATAAGAAGAAAAGAGGGTAGAAATCAATTTCACATTCTTTGAATTACACCAACACGTGTAGAAAGTGTGTGTGCTATGTTTATCTAACATAACTACTGGTTTAATTTCTTATCCTTATATAAGGAATTGACGGCAAAGTGTGTGTCAGTTGCGCCTGAGTTTTCGTAGAGGCAACATGTCCTATGTTTCTCGTGTTTTGCTGCTGATTCTGTCAGTGGTGATAGTATTTGTGTGTGTGTGTGCGCCCACGAGTTTTTGTTGTGATTTTTGGACTTCAGCAGAGTTAGCTTACCACTTGATTTGCGTGATTTCTTCCCGTTTTTGTTAAATGCAGTGCAAGATTACGACTAAATACGATGGCCAATATTTGGCTTAAAACTAATCCAATATTTGGATTAGTTTCCAAAGTGTTTCCAAAGCCAAAATTCGATTTTGCTCCACGGGTGGATGCAGCACCAAGTCGCAGACCCGTGTTTCGTTGGGTATCCGAATTCAAAGAAGGCAAACACAGTGCTGCAAAAAACAAAAGCACTGGGCGTCCTGCAACTGCAGGCAGACTAATCAATGCCGCGTGAGTGAAAGATTTGATAATCGAGCACAGGAGAAACACGTTTGGGGAACTAGAAAAACAAACAGATCTCTCACGGGGTTCCCTCTACACTATCATTTATGAGGATTTGAAGCTGCACAAGGTGGGTGCACAATGGGTGCCTCATGACCTCACCGTTCCACAGAAACAAAAGTGTGCGGAGATTTGCCAGCAGTTGATGCAGCAGTACAGTGAAAAACTGACCGAGTTCTTTGAGCGTCTGGTCACCGACGAGGAAACTTCGTTCCTCTGCGGGACTCCAGGAAAGAAATAGGGTGCGCAGTGGTTGAGTGGTAGAGCGTTCACCTCCGGTGCTTGGGGTCTCTGGTTCGATTCCAGCTCGCGCCGTGTGGACTTTGTGGTGGACAAACACCGTGCTCGTGGGTTTTCTCGGGGTTCTCCCGTTTCCCCCCACTTTCTTCATTCCACCAATTCACTCATCTCTCATAATCACCGTCTCCTTTAGCGTAATCGGCATAATCGTGGGACGTAAAACTTAAAGATTTCATTTTATTTCATGTTCCAGAAAAGAAACGCCAGTTCATGGAATGGAGGCATACTGGAAGCCCTCGTCCTAAGAAGGCATGGATGGGACTATTCGAGCGGAAACAAATGGCGACAGTTTTCTGGGATCAGGAAGGGATACTGCTGGTGGAATAGCTCCTTCCTAATATGTCCATCGACAATGAGAGCTACTGCAGTTCACTACATAGACTCCGCCGACGCATCCAGGAACGCCAACAAGGAAAGTGGGGCCGTGGCGTTTTTCTCCAACACGACAATGCACGGCCACATGTCAATCACCAGACAATTGCCACAGTGCATGAACTAGGCTTTAGTGTACTGCCGCATATTCCATATTCGCCGGATCTGGCTTCTAGCGACTATGCTTTATTCGACACAATGAAAAAGGGCATGAAAGGTAAAAAATATAAATGATGAACTCCACGCATTTGTCCGCCAGTGGCAGAGAGATACCCCCAAAAAATGGGTTGCTACACAAATAAGGAAGCTTCCAGAACGGTGGCAAAAGTGCATAGACAATGCCGGGAGATACCTCTAAAATAAACTGTAATCGTTTGTTCAATAAATGGTTCCTGTGAAAACAAATTAATTGCAGTGTCAATCATTTCTGAACGCCCCAAGTATAATACACAACATACCCCAGAAGGTTTGGACAATCGCAAACAGCAACCAAAAAGAAACGTGTATTTAGTTCCTATGTCTAGGGCCGAGGATGAAAAAAAATAATGTTCAGAAGATATTGTCTCCAATGCAGTAAGTAAAGTGGGTCGGTAGATGAGGGTGGGTCGGTGGGTTGCAGTGGGTTATGGTGGATCGCAGTGGGCCATGGTGGGTGGCGGGTTGCAGCGGGTCACATGCTGTTGACCCTCAGCCCACTGATCCACTCAGAAAACTCGACCCACTTGACCCAGTGACCCACCGACCCACTCCAACTGATCTGAGGGTGGGGTAGTTGGTTCTTTCCAAGGGAAGTAAGCTTGAAGTGGGCAACACCGTGCTCGTGGGGTTTCTCGGGACACTCCAATTTCCTCCCAATTTCTCCTTCCACTAATTCCCCCATCATAATTCACTTGTCTTAATCATGGTCCCTCTTAATCTAACAGGCATAATCGTGGGACATTAAACGCAAAGATCACGAAATATCAAAAGTGCAAATAACAGTATATCAGAAGTGCCTAAAAGACATGTAGAGTTGTAACGAAACTTTGTGTAGGGACAATCAGTGCTTAAAGTGAGGCGGTATGAGCTGGTTATGCATCCGAAAGTTAGAAAATCGGCCGGTATGGCATACCGGTAAAAATAACTGATTTAAATTATAATTTGCGTGTAGGAAAAAAACGGGTTTTACACATAGAAATAAGTACGACGTAGCATTGAGTCATCAAATATGTTTGTACTATCAAAGATTTCGTTGCTGATGTTTTGAAAGTAAATAACAGGTCCTTATCACCCTATTCAATGGCAGAATTTGTGCTTTTGATTTTTTCAACATTTGTGCGAGCAATTTCCCCCCTCCCTCAAAAAATTCTGCCGTACCACCCACCTGAAATTTTAAACCTGGATCTTCTCCTGTCATTGACAAGACTCTTCTCTAAATTCAAAATTATTCTTTTCACATTGTCTGGACATCTGTGTTTTCAATTATAAGAACATTATTGTTGACCACGAGTAAAAACGAGACCAGAAGCTTTTGAAAATGGAAATGAGATTGGAAAGAATCATTAAATACTAGATACTAGAGACGAGACGAGAGTTCCTACAGAGCCTTGAAAACGAGACGGAAAGAAAACATAAATACAACGGAAAACAATATTCACTAAATACTTTTTTTTCTAATATTTATTTCTCTTAGGCTGATGATAATGGGGAGTAAAATATTTACATATTTGTCCGCATTCTCTCTCTCTCTCTCTCTCTCTCTCTCTCTCTGTGTGTGTGTGTGTGTGTGTGTGTGTGTGTGTGTGTGTATGTTTTTCTATAGATTTTTCACGTCAAAAATGATGCAAAAATGTCAAGAGTAGAGATGCTGTTTAGGATTCTGTCAAAATTACTGCTCTAAGTCAGGGGCGTCATTTAGGGGGGGAGGCAGGATGGGGCAATTGCCTCCCCAAGAGTTTGAAGTATACATATACTTTAATGGATTGTCTACCAATATACTACTACAAAACGTGAAAATCTTATGTCGGAAGTGCTCTTCTGCTCCCCCCCCCCCAAGCGAAGTTTGAAATGACGCCCCTCCTCTAAGTGGTCATATTTGTTCCATACCGTCACCTCATCTGATGTCACTTTAAACGCTGGGGACAATACGCAAAATATAAACGAATACGTGTTTTTTTTTTATTTCCTGTGGGGAAAAAAAGGTTTTAGTGGACAAAAGCCCCACCCAAAATTTTGAAATTTGACGCCAGAAAATCAAAAAGAGGTCCAAAGCGAACGAAATTGTGCACATATATTCTAGACTTGAAATGAGGGAATATGTGTTTCATATTTTCCTAGAAAAAAAGGTTGGGTGGGCATGGACTCCGGAAAGCCTTTGATCATGAAATATCAAAATTGCTAATAACAGTATGTCAGAAGTGCCTAAAGGTCATGAAGAGTTGCAACGAAACTTTGTGTAGTGCCAATGCGCAAAAAGGAAACTAATATTTGTTTTATTATTATTATTTTCTCCAACTCGTTTAAGTGTTATCGAATTTTGCATTTTTAATATTTGCAAATAAATTACTGCATAACAGTATTTAGCATTTTTAAATGTCATTTAACGAATAATGAAATCAGACAAGTTCTTCTTTCGAAGCAACATTACGTATCAATCAGTGGCGCCGAAACCTAGGAACTCAGGCCCTGTTAGACCCCCAACATTTTCATGGTTGGCTTGTTCTCCTTAAAGATCAATCCATTCTTTAATTAATTTGCAGGTAGGACTACTGTTAATATTTTTAAAACTCAGCGCAAGGCTTTGTGTTTACTTAAAAAGAACTAATACATATACCACATAATTTATCCGTATATTATTTTATACGCATATATGTATAGTCATTTGAAATAAGTTAACTTGTTTATATAACATCTCATCTGAAGGGTAAGGGGAAAAAAACAAGGAATGTCATGTGTGTGCTTTATCGGGTGCTTTGTCCTATCTGTTGGTGACTCTTGGTGCTATTTGATTGGATATGCCATGCATGAGTTGATGTAGAAATATCCGTATAAATTGGGCAAAAGATTTGACTAACCCTATTTATTTTAAGCAGTTTTCAATGTTAAAACGCCGTTTTCTCGAAAATACAGTTTTGTGGCATTCATTCCCCCCCCCTTTCCCTTCATTTAAGTTAATTATAAGATATTTAAGTCTCATCGGCACCTCTGGTGCCCGTATATTTTCTTTCTGGTACTATGTTGTGTACTGTGAGTACAAGTATGCAAAGACTCCCTTTTATCATTACGTATATGTTATATACGTCCATTTGTATGTGAGAACCTCACCGCCTATATTGTTCCATACGGAAAGTACGTATAGATGGAACACTTATACATAAAATATTATAAAACATGAGTTTTCAGTTATACGTCTGCTGTACGGTTAAGTCCAAAAACTAAAGGAATTACGCATGTAACCTATCGTTTTAAGTACGCCACCTACAATTTCTTTTCTCAGTATAGGTTATTGAAGCAGAGACCTCTGACAGAAATCTAGTGCTCTAGTATAGACCAAATTAAATTATGATCTAACCACATTTCGTTCTTCTTGAAGAAATTAATTTTCTCAACGTTATAACGATATTTCTTTCGAATTTGAAGAACTGTACTTTATTGCAAGAAATATGCTAACGACTTTTTTCTTGAATAATTTTACAGCTCTAATAACGGATTTCTTTCTAATTTAAAAATTCGTACTTAATTGCACGCAATGTGCTAAGAACTTATTTCCTTTAATGTAGAGTTGAGAACGACCAAAACATACTTTCTAACTGTTTATTTGACTTATAACTTTGAAACTTTTTAATGCTGCGACTACTAAACTTTAACATAAAGCATAACTAACAAGTCCCCTTGAGACGAATGTCAAATTGCTAGTTTCTGTTGTGTTAATTTTCTACCGCTTTCATCAAAGCAACTTTCAGTTCTGCTCTGCCCTTCAAAAGAAGGCCATAAAAGGCTATTTAAATGAGTTTTCGAACTTTGTCATGACCTAAAATCAGATTCGAAACCGCATGCCTGTCATAGCAACAGGATGACCCAAAAAGTAGGCTTCGCATAGTTTTGTGAGAGGAAACAGGGAATTTTCAAAATAAATAATGAAGACGATATTTTCGGGATCTCATTTCTGGGGTTCGAGGCCAGTGCCTGATTTCTGACATTATAGCGGTACTTAAACGGTCCCAACCTTTCAAAAGCCATCACCCTAGTACAACAATTTCATATTTAATAGACAAATAGAAGAGACTAGCACCCAAAATTTTGGGACCTCATTCTTCTGATGCGGGTTCTGGATCCAATCTCTGACATCACCAATGTGCTAAGGGGACCCGATCCAACGCTACAATCCGCATCCAACAACTCCATGCTTAAGGAGAAATAGAAGGGACTCCAGCCCAAACTTTCTGGAACTTCGAGGCCAGGGACAAATTTTTCACATTACCCTGGCGTCCATGGGGGTAATTTTTTACATTACCCTGGCGTCCTTGAGCACAGCGCTCAAGGGACAAACTTTCCAACGCCACCACCAGCGACTACCAACTCCATGTCTAACACGGTTTCTCTATCGTATAAAAATTTTAATGTTTTTTCATCCATGCTCTTTGTTTGAGATATGTTAGACGGTATAGCCTCTAGGGGACTGTACATTAGAACGAATAGACGAACAAACGAACAGACGGACTGATGTCGAAAAATAACCTTTTGGGTATCTATGGCCCACGAAACTTGTAAATTCGTTAAAAATCTGGAACTCGATTATTTAATTTATTTTTTATTAGCCTTCAATGATAGGAGCCTTCAATGATGATAATAATACTAATCAAAAAGTATCAAGATTTGAAGAGAATTTAAGATAAAACCAGTTGAGAATGCTCCGAAAGCATTGCCAGAACGAACTTAAAAAGAATGGAGAGATGGAACGGGGAGAATAACTGTGATTGTTCTTATAAGGAAAAGTAAATCTTTTCATCCACACCTTTATCTGCTTGTTGCTAAAATTCGCAAAATATCATCTCTCTATGTCTTACGGTTTCCCAGATATGGCGCCTTAAATCTCCAGAAATTAGAACTTTTTCGGCTAATATCTGGGGAACAGTGACAGTTGGCCAGTGGCCACCGGTCAATATTTAGTGCCAAAATGTTCACCATCTTTTTAGGTGTTGATCAACACTAATATGATCTCTTTATACTTAAGGTTCCAAAGATATGGTTCCTTAAATCTCCGGAAATCGGCCACTTTTTGGCCAATATTTCGGGAACGGTAAGAGTGACATGAAAAATTCCATCATTTTCTTAGATATTTTTTGATGTTCTATCGAATGGAGGGCTCAAAATTGAAAATATTACAAATAACAGACAGACGAACAGATAGACACACAGACATACAGAAGTCAGAAGCGAAATTTTAAGTTCGTAGAATATTGCTCATAGTAATATTAGTAGTAATGTACGAGTACAAAACATGTTATCATGAAGCTAACTGACTTATTTATATTCTTTTATTTAGATTGTGGATGAACAAATTTTTTACTTTCTAATTTACAAAATAATACTTTGTTTCTTTTATTTAGATCAATCAGCGCACACCTAAAGTAGAAGGAAGAGGGTTGCATGATAAGAATGATCGGAAACGACCAATATTAGTGTCGACTTCATAGTTATTGGGGTCGCTTACATAAATAGTGACAAACATTTAAGTTCAAGTTCTGCCACCATTAGCACACACTGAGGGAGTGAAATAGTGACATGTAAAAATATCAAAACAAAGACCGATATTAGAGTTGAATCATTAGTTTCCAGCGTCCCTAAGTTAATTGGTGGCAGTTCTGATGCTGTTTAAGTTCAAGACCAATGATTCAGCAGCTTCCCATGGGTAAGTTCTATCTCCTTCCCTAACCAGCTATTCAATTCGGAAGTGGCTTAAATTCACCACCATTTCCGGTTTCACCTTTATTGGTACAGGCATTGCATTTTTCCATTATAATTTTTTTATTATGTACAAAACAAACATTCCATGAATGCGAAAATATAGACACATAATGGCAAAAGAAATCAAAATGAACATGTTTTTGATGTGTCAAAAGTATTCGTACACTGAAATTAAAGACAAAAGCGTCCAGCTGTTCGAGCTGTTGTTCACGCCCTCTGGTGGTTTGCAAAGCTAAACACAACCACAGACCAACGAAACATCATTCAAGATCAAAGACTAATCAGGATGAAAGCCATAATGGGTCGGAAAGGGACAGAGACAATAGAAGCATAAAGAAAAATAATTATAAGGCTTCATAACGACTGCAAATCCTTACAGGAGATATCAGATATTATTGGAAGACCACGTTCGACCGTGCAGTCAATCATAGATCAATACTGCGAAACAAATACAGTCAAAAACATGCCCCGAAGTGGACGTCCACGGAAGATCACTGGACGATGTAAGCGTATACTACTGAACGAAATTAAGAAGAACCCAAGAATCAGTGCTCCGCAGATGGTGGCAGAAGCAGCCAAATCAGGTATGTCAGTTTCAGAAAGCACTGTGCGTCGTGCTTTCAACAAACAAGGATATAATGAGTGTGTTGCTCGAAAGAAATTTTTTGTTTCCGAAGTAAATAGAAACAAGCAACTCCAGTTTGCAAAATCTTACGTGAACAAAGATGTGGCTTTCTGGGACAAAGTTATATTCTCAGGTGAGAGTAAATTTAATGTTTTTGGTTCCGACGGTAGACAAATTTGGTGTGGCGGAAGTCAAATAAAGAGATGGACCCGAAAAATGTACGGCCAACCGTCAAGCATGGAGGTGGGGGAGTGATAGTTTAAGGGTGCATGAGTGCTTCGGGAGTGGGAAAGCTGACAATTATCGACGGTACTATGGATCAGCATATGTACATTGACATCTTGAAGAAAAATCTACGTCCTAGTGCTGATCAAATGGGCCTGCAAGATAACTTTATATTTCAACAGGACAATGATCCCAAACATACGACACGCAATACAAAGCTCTGGTTACTGTACATTGTGCCAAAGCAACTGCCCACTCCTCCTCAATCGCCTGATCTCAATCCGATTGAGCATTTATGGCACTTACTCGATAAGAAACTCCGCAAGCGCAGCATTACGAGTAAACGTTCTTTGCAAACTGTACTCGAAGAGGAATGGAATATATAATAGTCGAAGATACGCGACGTTTGGTGCACTCGATGCCGAAGCGCCTTCTAGCTGTAATTAGGGCTAAAGGAAACCCAACCGAGTATTGAATATTGCGCAATCTTTTTCTTTCTGAACGTTTCTTAAGGGTACGAATACTTTTGACACATCGAAATCATGTTCATTTTTGTTTCTTTTGCCATTATTTGTCTATGTATTCGCATTCAGAGAACGTTTGTTTTGTAAATAATAAATAACTTAATGGATAATGCAGTGCCGTTTGTTTCAATACTCTATCTCCAACAAAGTCGGAGCTACGGGCATTTAATCATAGTTTGCAGTCGGTGTACGAATACTTATGATTTTCACTGTATGTGCTGCTCCTCGCCGCTGTCACATTTTGTGTATCCATACGACACCTTAGCCGTATCACCGTAATGCGTACTCATATCCATTCACAGTCTGCCACAACTGAAATCCTTTATCTCGTTTCCTGTATAATAATTAAGCCCTAGCAATATTACACCCTAGTAAAACAAAGTAACATTACTTAGGTAAGATTGTTACCGTTACTTTTTAATCATCTATGATATTGCAAATCACGCACTATTCCATTCTCATTTTTAAGAAATGAGAAAATCTCATAAATGTGAACCTGAAAATTTGCCTTGAGCTCACGAATGAAAACACTTTTAAAAATAATGAGACATTTTTTCCTCGAATGTGAGTAAAAATTAATTATTTTGTTTTGAACATGCATTTTTCTCATTTTTGAGCAAGGAAGCTGTTAGGGGTGAGGGGTACCTGTTTCGAGCCCTGTACACATGTTAGTTGGTGGTGCACAGCATCGTATGTATGGATTTTTCGGAGTTCTTCCAATTCTTCCCTCATTGTCATTCCACCAAATATTTATGCTCATTGATCATTCATTTCATTTATTTAAAAAAAATCATAACGGGAAGCAAAATTTCGTTTAATTTAAACATTTAGTGCTTTAGAAAATTGTGAAATTAGTATAAATTAAATATCTTGCTGTGTTCGTATTCTTTATCTGCACGGAGTCAAGATTTATATATATATATTTAATTTTGTATGATAAGAATAAAATTTTGTCGAATTGGTAACAACAACCAGAATCAATTTGACTCAACAGATGTATACGCAGCACCTAAGAAGAAGCAATAAATCCTTGTAAACACTAATTTCCACTTTTCTCCCGTTGTTCAACAGGTGGCAGATTGTTATGATTTCTACATAGGACGAAATATATTAATTGTATTCGCTTTAACAGTTTGTAAAGCCTTTTGTTATATAAAAATGAGTTTCTTTGATTCCTTTATTTCAATCCTTTATTGTAAAGAAATATATTCCTTCTCTGAAGCAGAAAAAAATGAAATTCTCATTAAACATCGAATTCACGACTGTTATAATATCTCCTCTGGTGTATTTTGTTTTAAGTCTAGGGAAATGATTAGAGGTTAAAGTACATTTTTTATAATTTAAATCTGACTATAAATTTTAGATTTCTACACAAGCAATCAGAACTTGTAACATCAAAGGGCAGTGCCTATGTAGCATACGGATAACGTATGCTCCGTACTTATTTCTATAGTAAGCAAGAGGATACCGCATATTTGTACAATATACTGCTGTCCGGAGAACGGATTTTTCTCTGTGTACAGTAATACGTAACGATTAGAAATCGGGGCTTGAGACCGCCATTCTATTGCCAAAGTTTCTGTTTTACCGCCATTTTGAAATGCCTATGACCACATACCGCAGTAATCGTATCCATTGCGCCCCCCTCCAATGAGAAAGTCGTAGAAGAACCCTCATTTTTGCCATTTTCGAATATTTCTTTTGGCACCAGCTAGATCCCGCGCTCCATGGAGTTATAAGTCTGTAACCTGTAATGTCAGTAATCGTGCAAATAATCACTGGATTTGGTTCACTAGTTTAGAATATTAAAGCGATTTTACTTCGTCACTTTCCCGTTGCCTCCATTTTCTTTGGGCCACCATCTTGAAATGAAATGGTGCGACTGACAACTTACCGTGCTCTTTCTGTTGTCTGTGGCACTAACTTAGCATGTTCAAGTAGGTGCAAAAGTGGATCGTTCTTTCTGGTGCCCTTTGCATGCCACAGACATACATATACACGGCCCGAGCAATTATACAGGGGTGCCCACAAAGGGGGGCTATGACGCAAACTTCGTCATTGAAATATTTGGTTGGTTAAAAATCTATATAAATATGTTTGAAGAGGTGTAAAAATTAATCGAAAAGATTTTTTTCATGGAAGAACACCTACGGATAGACAATTGAGGGGGGTGCGTCATGGACATGAGGGGGGTGGGCACCACTGAAATATATTAGTCTGTCCCTTCTTATAGGTCGGGCTGTAAAGGACAGAAAAAATGAGTCAGAGTGGGCGGCTCGTCAGCTATAAGGTTTGGATCTGAACCACCCACTTTTTTGGAAACCATGTTAACATCTTGCATTCCCTCCCTCTCCTAGGAGGCGATATTGATAAATTCTAATCCTTTCAAATTACAGGTAAAATATCAATCATTAATTAACAATTTTTCCTTTATACCTAACATATTATTAATTCACGTATTGTTACCGGCACTTAAGATTTTATGCCGATCTCGATCTTGCTAGCAAAGGAGGTTAGCATGCTGCAGTCCGAAGTTAGGGGTTCTTGATTCAAATGTTAAGCGTGTACTTTTTTGGGGGGGAGGTCATTAGTCTCGCCCATAAGAGGCGGGTCTACAACCATATGAGGAAAAGAAATCATTGTTGACAAAATTTGGAGATATTCGAAAACTTTAGAATACTCAACGAATTAAGTTTCATAATGGTTCGACAATAACCGAAATGCCAGTAATGTTTGGATAATGCACGAAATTTCGATTTCACCCGAAGTTTCTTGAATACCAGAAATCTTCTTAATATTTGAAGTTTAGAATATACCTCAAATTTCTGTAATAATCAAATTTTCAAAATTACCTGATATTTTTATAACACTAGAACCAGTGGCATATTTACGATTTTGTTTCGGCGGGCCTTGCTTTCTTTATTTCTAGAAATGTGAAAATTCTGCAAGATATTTCATTCGTTTTAAAATAGAAAATTTAATTTCGGCGGGGTCTTAAGCCCGGAAGATCCCGCTTAAATACGCCACTGACTAGAACTTTCAAATACCCGAAACTTCCATAATATTCTAACTTTTGGTAATACATGAAACTTTGATAATATTCGAACTTTCGATAAAACCCGAAACTTTGATAATACTCGAAATTTTGATAATACCCGAATCTTCAATAATACTCGAACTTTCGATAATACCCGAAACTTCGATAATTTCAAATACTCGAACGGTTTCGCGTAACAGATGACAAGTTGATAAATTTTCAATTCAGAAATTCGATAGGTTCTCAGCCTTATCAACCATTCCTACCTGGGAGGTCAAAAATAGCCCCCATCATCATCGATGACCTTCTGTCAGCATTATGGAAGGCCATGGACTCCATCGTGGTAGAACTTGGAGGGTCGTAAAGCAAAGAAGGTATCAAGTGCATTTTGCATCTCTACTAGGGACTTAAAGCGGCCTCCTCTAAGGTGATTTTCAAGAAATGGAATAGGTGATAATCGGACGGTGCAATGTCCGGGTAGTATGGTGGATGCAATAATGTTTCCCACCAAAGGCCTAAAATGGTGTCCTGGCTCATCCTATCCACGTGGGGACCTATCGTTGTCGTGTAACGGGAGAACCCCTTTGCGATTCAGAAGTGCTGGGTCCAGAGTTTAGAGTTTTTCTTGAACACTGCTCAACTGCTGTCAGTACACAGTTGCATTGATGCTCTGACCAGCTGGTAGCAACTCCCGATGCACGATGCCGCGAGCAGTCCACCAAACACACAGGAGGGCCTTCTTCTGGTGCAGTACTGCTTTCGGCTGTTTTGGAACCGGTTCATGAATTCTAACCAATGATGACGGCACCGTGGATCTTCGTACAGGATCCACTTCTCATCATATGTGAACACTCTGTTCTGAAATGGCTCCTTTCTCAGACGAGGCAGCAAAGAAACACAGGTGTCTGCTTGCGTTGCCTTCTGGCAAAGAGTTAAATCATGTGGGACCCATCGACCAAACTTGTAATGCTTTCCAAATTGATTGAGGTGCAGTCTAATGGTTTCTCCACTCACACTGAATTGTAGTCCCGTTCCTCACATATCTGGCCACTGTTCGCCTCAATTGCTGCCTGAAGATCTTAAATTTGTACATATATTTGTTTCTGGCACGTGGTGCGTCTTCGAGTGTTTCGACACCGTTCTTAAACTTGATACTACAGCTGTACTGTCCGCGTAGTCACGTCACCCTCACTAAAGGACTGGCATATCTTTCGCCTCGCTGCAGTAGCGTTTGACCCCCGTTTGTATTCGTTCATCATACACGCCCTTATGACGCTCTGTGGAGATCCAATGTTCACTATGCCTTTACTCAAATTCACAGTGTAACTGAACTGCCACAACCAGGTATATGTTGGATATACCCACACTATCAACTTACCTTCGCCTTATCTCCATTCGCGTTTAACTCACGATGTGAGGGCAAACTGAACACAGACCACCACAAAAAGCGACAGAACTTTCTTGGTTATTTTATAATTGAAAATGAAATGAAATATTTCAGTTTAACATCCCACGATTACGCCATTTTATGCTAAGGGAGACCGTTAATTAATACAAATTAATGATAGAAGAATTTGTGAAATGAGAATTTAAGAGGAAACGGGAAAACTCCGAGAAAACCCACGGACAAAGTTGTCCACCACGAACTTACTTGGCCACGGATCGAACCACAGTCACCAAGCAACAGGAGTAACAGCTTTACCACTGTGTTGCCGTGCCCCTCTCCCATTGTAGGTTAAACAAAGGAATGTAAAGTTATTAAGGAATGACACACCCAGGCGAGCACCTGAAATTTTTGTTTGGAGGTATCCAAGGTTTAATAAAGGAGAATACGCTATGTTTATGTAGAAACGAAAGGGTGTTATTATACCTTAAAAAAAGCGATAAGTAATTATTTAAGTACTGACATCTATATTTTCACGAAAAATAATAAAATTAGATTTCTTTTTATAAGAAAGGAAATAGTACAGATGGAATGAAGAAATGGGTTTAAGACATAAAAAAATAAGACGCTCTTACTGGTTTGCTATAATACATTACAATCAATAGTGGCCAACACTTTAGTAATCTTAGATTCATTTCTTCTCTATTTGTGCATTTTAATAAAATTCTGTTCGTCCTGGACAACATCGTGTCTCTAACTTTTCTCATGAGGGTCCCTCGTTTCTTCCCCCATTTTCATTCCACGTACTATTCCATCATCATTCATTTGCTTTAATCATATGCATCTCTTAGTCTAAAGGGCATAATTGTGGGACGTTAAACTGAAAGGTTTCATTTCATTTCTTTTCATAAAATTATAATTTTATTGTTATACATATATTTATTTCTTCTAGCAAGATGTTTTAACTTTAAACAATTCTTCAAGTTTATCATACTGTATTAATCGGAAACTAATTTACGAAAATATCATGGAAGTTCTTCTATAAGAGCACAGTACATACCATTTCAGGTTGCATAATGAAATAGGATATATCCTGGAAGTTCTTCTATAGACGCACACCCCAAAGTATTTCTGGTTGCAGAACGAAATATGATATATCCTGGAAGTTCGTCTATACACGAAAACTTCAAAGTATTTATGGTTGCATAATGGAATAGGATATATTCTGGAAGGTTTTTTGTACGCATCTGGTGCGAAGCATTTCCGGTTGCATAAGAAAATAGGATTAATAGTGGAAGTTCTTCAATACATGCACATTCGAGAGAATTTCTGGTTGCATAACCGAACAGGATATATCCTGAAAGTATTTTTGTATACTTCTGTTCAGAGAAACCAAGAAACTCTTTCAGAGACTAAGTCCAAAAAGGTGACTCTAGATCCATCACAATTCTCACAGATCTGTACAGAAGGAATGATATTTTCCCTCCGTTCTTTATGTAGGCACTATCTGCAAGTAGTACTTGTGTTGACGGTAATCGAGCGTGGTGAGATACTGAGTATCTTTTTTTAAAAAAAATTGTGAAACTTGAGGATTTTGGGTTCGAAATTCGGTTTCAGACTTTTCTTATTTATTTTTTAAACATGAAGATATGCTGAAACAATTAAAAGTGTAATATCTGTTACACATGGAAATTTCAAATTTAATGCTTACGTGTTAAAATTGTTCATTGTCTATATTGCATTTCTTTCTTTCTTTCTTTCTTTTTCTTTTTTTTTTTTTTTTACGTTTAGTTCCAAATCAAAAAGTTTAATCTCTATTTTGTAATTCATAAATAAATGTTTTAGTAAGAACTGTAGTAATAACATAATTGGTTTGAGAAATTAGAGAGCAAGTTCAGTGCGTTCGTTCGTACATTTTATTTACACATATAAAGGCCAAGCCAAACAAATGGACTTTCTAAAATAATTTTTCTTTTCTTATGAAAAGTTTATTGGCACATTTCCTTTAATCTCTGATTCTAATCTTGCACAGTATGAAAACCCATGTTTCAACTTCAAATAATAATAATAATAATAATAATAATAATAATAATAATAATAATAATAATTATTATTATTATTATTATTATTATTATTATTATTATTATTATTATTATTATTATTATTATTATTATTATTATTATTATTATTATTATTATTATTATTATTTTGAACGATGAAAGTAAACTTTAGTGGAATTAGTAACAACAACTTGATTTGATTTTGTTTAACAGATATTTACACAGCACTTACTAAGAAAAAATATAATATTCGTTGACATTAATTCCTGTTTTTCTCTCCCGTTACTCAACAGACGGCAGAGCGTTATTATTTCTAGATAAGAGGAAATCCATTAAATGCTTTAGTTTTAACAGTTTCTAAAACCGTTACTTACATAACAATGAGTTTTCTTAGTTCCTTTTTTTTTCGATTATTTCTTGTAAATAATTATATAAATTCCCTGGAGTAGGAAAAACTGAAATTCCCACTAAACATCGTATTATCAACTGTGATATTATGTCATTTATTGTCTTTTCATTTAAGTTTAGGAAAAATGGAAGATCGAGATATTCATTCTAATAATATTAATTTTAGTCTAGTAATAAACAATTGATTAGAATAAATTTGGGATTTGCTCGAACTTTTTGATACAATTATTAATAATGACAATAGAAAAACATTGCTCGTGTTTCCTAGCGTTAAATCCGTAAATGGCTCAGACGGGGATGTAAAAGTTGTTATGACATATCCATGAACTTGGCAAGCCACAATTTAGATTTCTCACTTCGTTAGTGCGTCGTTAGTGTTCGCTAGTGCCGCTTACCCCATGAGGTGATCAATTTTGTTTATCGTTGCAGGTGATCCACAACGGCAATTACACAGGAGGAACGCATTGGCATTGTGTTAATGAGTTATGGAAGAAGTACCAGAGTGATTGCTACTGACTTCAATGCCCAGCATCCTGAGAAAGATGACATTTCACATGTGAGAGTTTCCAAGTTAGTGGACAAATTTCGTTCAATAGGCTCTTTGACAGAGAAGTCCCGTAATGGACGTCCAAAAACAGCCACCGACGAGGAGACTGCAACAGCAATTGTAGCATCGTTTGTAAAAAGTCCACATCGCAGTACGCGCAGTTATGAACAATATCCGGTGTCAGTCAGCTTTCAATCCTGTGTGTGTTGCACACACACCAATGGCACCCGTACACGTTACAATTGCACCATCATCTCTCGGATGATAACTCTGATCGGCAGTTACAGTTTGCAGAATAGGCTCAGGATCAGTGCTACAGTAATCCAAACTTCACACGACAGGTGTTGTTCAGTGACGAAGCTAAGTTTTATGTACGAGGTAAGCAAACAAAATCACCATTACTAGACAGATGCAAACCTCTAGTGGGGGGATCCCTGTAAATGTGCTGGTGGTGGATAAATGATGGTTTGGTGTGGGATTTGGGACACAATAATCGTCGGTCCGGTGTTATTGATGGAACCTTGAATGTGGAGAGGTATCTTAACATGCTCCGTGATTACGTGTTTTCAACTTTGTTGAATCCGCAGATTGATTTCACAACTTTCTTCCAACAGGACTCAACAGGACAGTGCACCTTCCTAGTATTGAGGTCAAACAGTTTCTGGATGAACAGTTTCCAGGTCACTGGATAGGTAGGAGGGGACCTATGGAATGGCTACCACGGTCCCCTGGTCTCACACCTCTTGACTTTTATCTGTGGGGTCATTTCAAATCAATTGTGCATGAAATCAACAATGTATCCCATCTCTACCCGTGCATGTTGATCCACAGACCCTGCGACGTGTGCAGCAGGAATGGCAAAAAAAAAAAAAAAAAAGACTCCGATTGTTGATCCAGCAGAATGGAGGTCATATTGAGAATATGCTGTAACGCTGACTCTGAAAAGTGTCCCAAAATTTAACAAGTAGTAACTCCTGTGCAAATAAAGGTATAGTAAAACGGATTGCACGGGGGTATTCGTCAGAAAAAAAGGCAGTCTAAAATAATATGCGACGTGACCCCCTTTCCATTTATAAACACGCAACACAAATTCAAGATGGCTGACTTGATTGGAGAAAGAACCGATTGGAGAAAACCGGTTTTGGATGTATTTTTGGTTTCTGCTCTTATACATCCTGACAGACAGACGGACATAACCGTTATATAAGACTTCCGGCACTTATACATAGCATAGATTCTAAGTATAATAATAATAATAATAATAATAATAATAATAATAATAATAATAATAATAATAATAATAATAATAATAATAATAGTAATAATAATAATAATAATAATAAAAATAATAATACGTATATATCTGCGTAATATTTACGTGTGTATGTTGAAGTATCATTTCCTTCATATCTGGAAAGATGACTCTTGATTTGCTTTCAGTATTACAAAGCCCAGCTCCCGTTTAAAAATCATTCTCCCCCCCCCCTCACTAGACCAACTTGCTGCATACTGAAAGCAGCCCTGGCCATTAATTATGAACGAAAATTCGATTATCATCGAAGTCCATTATTAGTATTGACAATGCTAAGAATCTCTTCTAGGTTAATAGCAATGAACACGAACTCAATAGATGGTGCGGAACGTTGTGTATTTACAGAGCAACATCTTAGTGACCTTATATATGAAGGAAATAATTAAATAGCTTTAATTATTTTAACATATTGCATAATACAACTTTTATTATTTATAAATAAAAATATTTCTTTCTCATTACTATCAATGATAGTAAAATTATAAGGTCACTGACAATTCGCTGCTCAATGTGCAGAAATGGTCTGCCGAGTGACAATTTACTTAATAGTAAGACATTTACGGTGTCTGTAATCGATTTCTGAAGGCATTACTCTTTTGTGTAACATGTCTAATTAATATATAATAATCAAAAACTAGTGAAGCAAGCGCATAGAGCTTCTTTCATTGAAATTAACAGGAATTTGTGTGTCTGTCCGTATCATGGTGACTCCCGTAATATTTGTCCGATTTAAATCAAACTTGTGGACCTTATGCAGAGTTATGACGTGTGATTAGTGCTGTATAAAAAACCCTTATTAGAAAACAGTTGACACATATACAAACCGTTTCACAGTTTCTGATTCTAAAGGTTGAATGGACAATTTCTTTAACATTTTGCACGCCTTGTGATCTGTATGAGCAGCTTAGTGAAGTTCTTTTTTATTTCGAACTTTTTTCTTGTGTTCTTCAAAAATTTTCCGTACTACACATCACAAAAGTTTGCGTTCAACAACAGAACGCAAAATTACAGAGAATTATGACTGTTTGATCGATTATCGCGAACTAAATCGCAAATTTTGCGTTGTGTTGACGCAAACTATTACTGAATGTGCTCGCTTGTTACTAATAGACTGTAATAGTGATGTCGTCTATTAATTTCGTCTTATGTCGAACATTAGCTTTTGGCTGCGTGTTCAGCAAATCGTCAAAAAAAAAAAAAAAAAAAAAAAAGCTTTTCATCTATTTAATATGCTATTCGTATGAGTGAGAACTGTTCCGTCAGCTTTCTTTAATATATAATCACGAGGCCTTTCTTAAATTCGCTGATCCCCTTATACATACCCCGAATATTTCTATTTTTACTATCATCTTCAAGTTCCTTAACTTTAGCATTCAAAAAATCGCATGTCTTTGTTCTAAATATTTTGGAAGTTTCCCGCCTGATATCTGAGAAATTTTGTGTAGTTATTTCATTCGGATTTATACACTGAGAAAAAAATGTAGGTGGCGTTCTTAAAAAGATAGGCTACATACGTAATTCCCGTACTTTTTGGACTTAACGTACAACAGACGTATAACTGAAAACGCTTGTTTTATAATACTTTCTGTATAAGTGTTTCACCTATACGCACTTTCCGTATGAAAGAATGTAGGCGGTCAGGATCTCATATACAAATGGATGTATATAACATATAGCTGACAAAGGTAACATAAGTATATGCATGTAATATACGGAAAACTGTTAGATGTCAGACATTCTGCAACGGCATGATGTAACATCTAAGGGCAGTGCCTATGTAGCATACGGATAACGTATGCTCCGTACTGATTTCTATAGTAAGCAAGAGGATACCATATATTTGTTAAATATACCGCTGTCCGGAGAACGGACTTTTCTCTGTGTAGATAGCGTAATTTTTCCTGTTTTCTCTTCTCTGCTAGTTTAATGCATTCCTGGTCGAACCATGGTTTGTTCCTACGTATTTCCGCGTGTTCCAATGTTTTTTTTTTTTTTTTTTGCTGAACTTTTAATGCTATCTCTAATTTCAATCCAAGTATCCTCAACATTAGTGCACTCCGAATCTTCTAAAACCGATAACCTGTTCGGAACTTCAATCTGGTATTCCTCTCTTACCTGGCTGTCCTTTAATTTCTTTAAATTAAATCTCTCCGTTTTCGGACATTGAATATTACCTTTATTCAACGATAATCTCTCTCGTATTATTGCTGCTACCAGGTAGTGATCAGTGTCGCAATCAGCCCCTCTAAACGACCGGACATCAATTATAGTAGATTGCCTTCTTCTATCTACTTAAACGTGATCAATTTGATTATGTGTTTTTCCGTCTGGTGATGTCCAAGTGTATTCATGAACGTCGTGATGTGGGAATTTTGTATTCTTCACGATTAGGTTTTTTGATATTGCAAAGTTCACGAGTCTAACACCGTTGTCATTACTTTCCTTATGCAGACTTTCGTTCCCTATAATCGGTTTGAAAATATCCTCTCGTCCTACCTTCGCATTGAAATACCCCAATAGAATTTTTCATATGGTATCGCGGGAGTTGGTCAAATATCCGTTCCACTTTTTCGTAAAAACTGTCTTTTATATCGTCATCCTTATCTTCAGTTGGGGCATGTACATTTGAAACAATAATATCACACCACCGTCCCTTAAGAGTAATAAAAGAAAGTCCGTCACTGACAAATTCAACCCGTTTAATTGCTGCGAATATTCGTTTCCGAACGAAAAACCCTCTTCATAACTGGTGACTTTTTATTTCCTTCCCCGTAAAAGAACGTAAAATTTCCGGAATTCACAGATCCATTTCCTTCCCACCTAACTTCCTGAACTCCTACTAGGTCCATCCTGTATTTATCTAACTCACTCGTTACGGATTTTAACGCGCCTACCCTTTAAAGACTTCTAATATTCCATGTTCCAAACCTCATGTCTATTTTCATTTGCTGAGGTCGTGCCAAGTTCGCAGTCCTTGTCCGAGGCTTTTTTCTGAACAAGTGTTTCTTAACAATGTTTCTGAACAAGTGCTTTTTTTACAGGATTAGGCTGTTAGCCTTGCGCATACGCCCAAGCTGGAGGACCACTCTTATTCGTCTGTCCGCGACTGTTTATTCAGTATATTCGCAGCTAACCTCTATATCTAGAGGCCTTCTAATCGACCAGCAACCTGAAGACGCGCCATGCCGTGGTGACAGGAGTCCACGTTACATGGATAATAATAATAATAATAATAATAATAATAATAATAATAATAATAATAACAATAATAATAATCTATGGATCTTTCAGCTTAACAAAATACTGATTTTACAAGTGATGGACAACTACTCTTTCATGTGGATCGTTCTACTCAGAAGCGACATTTCGGTTTTTGCGTTGTTAAAGTCATGGAGGGCACAGGGCCGCAACTAGGAGGGGCTAGGGGTACCTGCCTCGTAAACTTTTCGTGGCCCCTCCATACATCAAGACATGCTATTATTAATTTTAAAAAAAAACACACACAATTTAGATATTTGTAAGATAATTTTTAACGACTTGTCCCCTAACCCTTTCTCTACCATGGGGACATATGTGTCCCACGATACATTCTCAGAGGACCCGTGGTAATTTACCGCATGTTATTGCTATGAATCGATGTTCCACTGGTAAAGAAAACCCTGCTAATTGTTTACAGAATTCTTGTGAACATTATCAAATACACAGTAATGTAAGTGAACGTGGTGATAATGGAACAGAGGAAAGTGAAGAACAAGGTTATAGTTATAAAACAGTGGTTGCATGTACTGTCATTTGGAAAAGGATGCCGAAATGTAAAATATTTGTAATCATAAATACGACCAACTGTTTTTCTGACAATATGCGTATCATAATTGAAAATACAACATGATCATTCATGTCACTACCACTGAGACATATAGGCCCCACATAAAAATATCAGTGGGATACATATGTCCCACCCTTCCCACGTCGAAAAACGAAACGGTGGAAAATGTTTATATATATATATATATATATATATATATATATATATATATATATATATATTTACATCAGCTAATGCTTCTGGCAACAAATACTATTCGAAGCTTTCTTGCACCCACTGGAAAACGTGAAGTATATTAATATTTATTTGCATATATTGTTATTGTAGACTGTTCCCATAATGCCCACCGACTTCGATTTTACAAAATTTGAGAAATAAATTTCACTTTTTATTTAGTGGTCAATTTGAAGGCATTTTGTTATACTACCATTAAGAAACCCATATACATCATATTACGAATCAATCATTATGGAACAATCTCATGTGTGACACGCAGCAGTGGTACCAATCTTTGAAAGTTTCATTTACAACTTTTTTCTTTTTTCTTTTTTAACTGATTTTGTGAGTAATGGTGCAATCAGTATAAAGGTACAAGAAGATATTCTCTTTCTCTCTCTCTCTGTCCCTGTGCAGGGACGGCGCTAAGGGTGGGCGGGGGTGGGCAACCGCCCACCCGATGGATGGCCTCGCCCACCCATCCGCCCACCCCAACAGAACAGGGGTGTCATTAAAGGGGGACAGGAGGGGGCAATTGCCCCCCGCAAGATTTTGAGGAATACATATACTTTATCGATTGTCTACTAATATACTAGTGCAAACTGTGAAAGTCTTATGTTGTTGGTGTTCTTGCCCCCTCAAGAAAAGTCTGAAATGACACCCCTGCAACAGAAGAAGAAGAATAAAGGTGACCAGTGCCGGATTTCGGTTTGATGGGGCCCTAAGCTATTGAAGATAATGGGGCCAATTTATTTCTAGCATTCTTTTTCAGCGACAAAATTTCGCCTTTTCTGTTTGAATATATGCTATATGGTAATTTATGGACCTAATACATATCTATTAAGTAAATACGTTTTCGTGTATATTTCGTTAACTTAACTTACTGTTTTGAATACATTACAGAAAAACTGTAAAATTTGTAAAATTAGCGGTAGTTTAATTTGGTACCAATAAAGGCCCTTGCCGATCTTTTTGCACCAACTATGATCCACGCTCCACGCCATGCTTCTACAATATGTGGAGACCGCATCATTTCTCATTTCAAGTTGTTTCTATTCAGTTTGGTAAAGTTTGAAACGTTTCCAGGGATCCGTGTAAGTAAATACAGTCTAAATATCATCCAGGGTTGGTAATTACTGCTTGAAGCTCAACTAATCGTGTGAGCTTTTTCCAGGTCAGGTTACTGGAGTAACTCAAAATGGAATGCAACCCTCGAAGATTACACAAGGTGTAATACGACACAAATTCGCTGGAACCAGAGGCGAACTTAGAAGGTTTAAACTGGAGAAGGGGCAACTAAAACCCAGATTATGATAGATATATCGTGAGTTTACTCTAAACTTTCAAAAATATGTAAGTAATGGCTTCAATTATTTTTGTCACTCAAAAAACTGGGATCGTAGACCTCTCCGCACCTGGATCTGCCCCTGCCTTTAGTGATCCATTATCGCACTCTATAGATCACTATATGAGCTCCTCCGTGGCTAAGCGGTTAGCGTATGCACCTTTGGCGTGGGAGACCCGGGTTCGATTCCCGGTGGGAGCTCATGTGGTTTGGATTCCACGTTAATCAGTAGGTCCCGTCTCATGTAGCCTCGCTGCTGAAAGGGACGTTAAACTCAAAATCAACTCAACTCTATAGATCACTATGAAAATCAGTGCCAAGTTCTGAAAGTTATGAAAATACTTCTGCAAACTACTTTTCATACTTACGTACAGCGAAATAAAATAGCTATAATTTCGCGATGTAAAGATTATTGCCGCTTAGGGCTGTAATTCCTTTATATTTTACTATTATTTCGCGAGCTTGTCGTTTTATGCCTTCTTCTTAAGCATCCACTGTTACCAGACTCAATTTCTTGTCGAATTCCAAATAGTACAAGAAAGAGCAGCACTAGAGTTCTATCCGCAAACAAGATACTGTATCACTTATGCTGTGAAGTCTTATTAAAGTAGCTAAGTGTAATGGCTGGAAAACAGGGTCCCGATTACAAATGGGGCTCTGAAACAAAATCCCCATTACAAGCGGAGCTGGGAAACGAGGGTTCCATTATAAGCGGGACTGGGCAACAGAAATCCCATTGCAGGCGCGTTGGAAAACAGGGCCCTATTACTTGCTTCATGAGAGCTTAATACATAACAGTACAGAACACCGTTGTTGTATGTGCGTTTTATCTTATTTGCTTTTTCTTATTATTTGGAAATGACATTACAGCCACTTTTTCTTAAAAATTTTTGGGGCCCCCAAGAGAGCTATAGCTTGTTTAGCTTATACGCAAATCCGGCACTGAAGGTGACATCCTGTACTTCACAAGCAATAGGTATTATTTTCGATTGTAATGTAATAGGTTCTATGACTCTGTTTAACTCTGCAATGGACAATGATTTTAAGACAGATACTTGTAGTAATATAATGGATGCCAAAAGTCGTGATTAATGAATTGAAGTTTAACGCACACGCACAATCATGCTATTGAAACGCCAGTGTTTGTATGTGCTGCACTGAAAAAAAAGTGCTTTCTAAAAAGCCAACTAAATAATGGACAGAGCTGGCCAGTATTATCTATTGTCTCATTTTGAGAAAGAGAGGGAGGACAGTAGTGCTTTGTGTCAAGGGCGCCGATCCTGGGGGCCCAAGGGGGCCCGGGCTCCCCCAAAGCCCATGTGCGCCCCCGCATTTTATTTATGAATATACAATATTTGGCATAATTTGAATTCAATTTGTCTTAAAATCCTCATGCATGCCTTCTGCATCTGAATGCCCCCCCCCCAAATTTACAGAGAAATCGGCGCCCTTGCTTTGTGTTGGCGCGATAGCTTCTTATAAGAGGGTTCCAACTTGCAATTGTTTACAGCAATGTACCACATGTCTTACCCGTGTGGCATTAAACAGATTTGTAAAAACCCTTATTATAGCATTGTTGAGTTGATCTCTGTTGCGTTCAGAAGTCTTGACGGTCGGTGCTTGTTCAGCTAATATGTCGAAAAAATTTAGCGATTTCTTCTCAGGCTCGGTGTCTTTCTCGTGTTCAAAGAAGCGCGATTTTCAATCCGTTGCTGTTAGTGATAATCCTTCTTCTTCAATGGGGAAAAAGACAAAAAATACAAATACATGTGACAACCAGGATTCGCAATTTGAAGTGTTTGATTTCGAGGAAAGTGAAAATGAACTAGATGTTGGAGAGAGCGAAGACGACAGCATTGTTTCTGAAGTTACTCATTTATATTTTTTGCCTCTTTCTTTCTTGTAATAAATACTTCAAAGATAAAAATGTTTGCAGCAGCCTATTTTATCCTTGTTTTACTTTACCTACTTATTGTGTATTTTATGTTATTAACGAAAAGTAGAGTATTATCTGTTAGTCTGCGTTGTTTGAACCTTCTTTTATTTCTATGCATTCATGTGCATTCTTGGAGGGAGAGGAGTTAAAGCAGTCTTGAACTTCTTCGACTACACAGAACACACCGTTATTATTATTTAAAAAGCTGAAAGTAGAGGTAGTGTGTGTGCCACGCGGAATTCGGTAGGTCGAGCATATTGCCACGAACTCCCGCAGCCCATCCTAAGTCCTGCATTTCTTCAGTCTTACCAGGTGAATGCTGGAATGGCATCTTCTATAAGGCCAACACAGATGTTCCACATCCTTGTTTCTCTCCTATTTCGGTCTGAGCCTTAGCTAACTAAAGAGTATAAAAATTGAAATTTAATTATTGTCAAAAAATGTCTACATTGCCCAGTTCTCATTTTCGTTGTCCGCCCACCCAGCAACTAGGTCCGCCTCTTTCCGCCCACCCCATCAAGCGTTCCTGGCGCCGTCCCTGTCCCTGTGTGTGTGTGTGTGTGTGTGTGTGTGTGTGTGTGTGTGTGTGTGTGTGTGTGTGTGTGTGTTTGTTTCTAGTTTCCGGCGTAAGCGTGTGGATACTACCAGGTATACTTTCGTGTGTACAAATGCTAGTGTGTGTGTGTGTGGCGCGGGTATATGAACTATTAATTGGGATCGCGTAGTGGAACTTATCAATATTAGTACGTACATACAAACGGCTGTTATTTCACACGATAACTTTGGACGAATGCGAATTTTTAAATTCTGCTTTTTGCAATAAATAAGTAGAGTGATTCCTCTCGAGGGAGTTCCCCTAAATGGTAGCCCCTACCATGTCCAATTAAATCAAAAATTGCCGCAATCGTTTGTACATTGTTTGTACAGAAATGTACAGGCCAAATTTTTGTTTGTACACTATTAGGGGCGCCGCCAGAACAAAAACAAATTGGGGCTGTTTAACTGGTACCCCCCCACCAACATGTTCTATTCAATCACTAATTATCGCAATCGTTTGTACTTCCTTTGTACAGAAATGTGCAGGCGAAATTTTCGTTTGTACACAATTAGGGGCGCCACCAGAACAGAAAAAAATGGGGGCTGTCTAAGTGATAGCCCCCCACCATATCCAATTGAATCACAAATTGCCGCAATTGTTTGTACTTCGTTTGTACAGAAATGTGCAGGCGAAATGTATGTTCGCACGCAATTAGGGGCGCCGCCAGACAGAAAAAATGGGGGCTGTCTAAGTTGTAGCCCCCCCCCACCATGTCCAATTCAATCACAAGTTGTCGCATTCGTTTGTGCATCGTTTGTACAGAAATGTGCAGGCGAAATGTTTGTTTGAACAAACTTAGGGGCGCCGCCAGAACGAAAACAAAGTGGGGAGCTGTCTGAGTGGTAGCTCCCCCCACGATGTCCAATTGAATCACAAAGTATCGCAATCGTTTGTACATTGTTTGTACAGAAATGTGCAGGCCAAATTTTCGTTTGTACACTATTAGGGGCGACGCCAGAACGAAAACAAATTGGGGGCTGTCTAGCTGGTAGCCCCCCACCAACATGTCCTATTCAATCACAAATTATACCACTCGTTTGTACTTCGTTTGTACAGAAACGTGCAGGCGAAATTTTTGTTTGTACACAATTAGGGGCGCCGCCAGAACAGAAAAAAATGGGGGTTGTCTAAGTGGTAGCCCCCCCCCACCATGTCCAATTGAATCACAAATTGTCGCAATTGTTTGTACTTCATTTGTACAGAAATGTGCAGGCGAAATGTATGTTCGCACGCAATTAGGGGCGCCGCCAGAACGAAAAAAATTGGGGGCTGTCTAAGTGGTAGCCCCCGACCATGTCCTATTCAATCACAAATTATCGCAATCGTTTGTACTTCGTTTGTACAGAAATGTGCACGCGAAATTTTCGTTTGTACATAATTAAGGGCGCCGCCAGAACAGAAAAAATGGGGGCTGTGTAAGTGGTAGCCCCCCCACCATGTCCAATTCAATCACAAGTTGTCGCAGTCGTTTGTGCATCGTTTGTACAGAAATGTGCAGGCGAAATGTTTGTTTGAACAAACTTAGGGGCGCCGCCAGAACGAAAACAAAGTGGGGGCTGTCTAAGTGGTAGCCCCCCCATCATGTCCAATTGAATCACAAATTGTCACAATCGTTTGTACTTTGTTTGTACAGAAATGTGCAGGCAAAATGTATGTTCGTACACAATTAGGGGCGCCGCTAGAACGAAAACAAAGTGGGGGACTGTCTAACTTGTAGCCCCCCACCAACATGTTCTATTCTATCTCAAATTATCGCAATCGTTTCTACTTCGTGTGTACAGAAATGTGCAGGCAAAAGTTTCGTTTGTACACAATTAGGGGCGCCGCCAGAACAGAAAAAAGGGGGCTGTCTAAGTGGTAGCCCCCCCACCATGTCCAATCCAATCACAAATTATCGCAATCGTTTGTACTTCGTTTGTACAGAAACGGGCAGGCGAAATGTTTGTTTGTTCACAATTAGGGGCGCCGCCAGAACGAAAACAAAGTGGTGGCTGTCTAAGTGGTAGCCCCCGACCATGTCCAATTCAATCAGAAATAGTCGCATTCGTTTGTACGTCGTTTGTACATAAATGTGCAGGCGAAATGTTTGTTTGTACACAATTAGGGACGCCGCCAGAACGAAAACAAAGTAGGATGCTTTCTAAGTAATACCTCCCCACCATGTCCAATTGAATCACAAATTGTCGGAATCGTTTGTACTTAGTTTGTACAGAAACGAGCAGGCGAAATGTTTGTTTGTACACAATTAGGGGCGCCGCCAGAACGAAAACAAACTGGGGACTCTCTAAGTGGTAGCTTCCCACCAACATGTCCAATTGAATCACAAATTTTCGTAATCGTTTGTACATCGTTTGTACAGAAATAATCATGCGTAATTTTCGTTTGTACACAATTAATGGCGCCGCCAGAACGAAAACAAAGTGGGGCTGTCTAAATGATAGCCCCCACCATATTCAATTCAATCACAAATTATATCAATCGCTTGTACATCATTTGCACAGAAATGTGCAGGCGAAATTTTCGTTTGTACTGTATTAGGGGCGCCGCCAGAACGAAAACAATGTGAGGGTTTGTATAAATGGTAGAAGCATTAAAAAAATGTGTCACATTTATGGAGTATTTTTCTAACAGGATTTTGTTCACACTATTGTGTGGTTTGGTTTGTTCTCACTATCGTGTGATTCACTATATTGATCTTATCCTAACGATGATGGAATTAAATGTTTTTTTTGTTTTTTTTTTATATTTATATTTATACTTACAATCATTATTGCTGAGTTAGTTTTTCACTCCTCGGCTCTTATTATTAAACTTATTCATTATTTCTTACGTGAAGTGAATCCTTATGAGAAAAATGTATTTTTTTCTTTCTATCTTGCGCAGAAACAGTTATTCTCATCTCGTACAGGAAATTGATAAGTGGAAGATATAACAAATTCACAAAGTAGACTGTTAAAGGGAAAATTATAACACAGTATTTTGTTTTATTTGATCATCTTCATTAAACTCATTTTGCAGAAACTATAGAATGCATGGTGAAGTATTTTGGTGCATTCAGCATTCTGATTTACGAGTAGAGCTGCTAACTGGCCGGTATTTGCTGTAATTTTGATTAAGGCCGGTGACCGGTACAAACTTGTTATTAGACCCCTTCTGACCGGTATTTTGGAATCTGCAATCCAGAATATAACATTGAACATCGAAATTTTTCAACAGTGCCTTTACAAACACAAACTTCCGTTGTATTATACATTATCGATATTTTTTTAACGTATGGCAGTTTTTTTATTTATTTAACATAACAAATTTGATAACACTTATATTTTATTGTAAAAGAATTTTATTCATTTATTGAGAGTAGAAAATGACTTTTTAAAGCAATTTCCTTTGTTTGAAGTGAAGTTTATAGAATAAATTTCATTTTATGAATCAACTATTGTTACATAAAAATTAATATCCAGTATTATTCATCTGTTTCGATAATTTTAAACAAGTGGCAATTGCTGGTAAATACAATAACGATCAATACAGTCTTCAGTTTCTCATTTGTACAGAGAATTTTGAGGGTGTGAAGGTAATTTTATTTTCCTGAGTTGGCAACCTATTTACGAGGTTTTGTTTCAACTCTGCTACGTAGTGGCTCCGTACTGACACTCCGCATGCAAATAAGTATGTAAGGCTACCATACGCCTCAGTTTCTTAAAATTTGTCCCGGTGTGCAGAAATTTTCCTTCTTGTCCTGTTTTTTTCTTTATTATTATTATTAATTACATATCAAAATTTCTGAAAAGATAATAAAATCGACTTATTCCTTTTGCTTTCAATTCCGACAATACTATAGGAACAATTTCATTCTAATCTTTATTATTATTGCAATCGCTGCTTCCCCGGATATAACATGCAATGTTTAAATCCTCCTAAGAAGCACTCTTATCACTAAAAGTAAGAATGTATACCCCGAGGTGGCAACAAATTCTTGTGACGTTGCAGACCAGCCCCGAAAACACATTTTTTTCTGCTTCAGAAAAACAATTATGCAAATTGCTTTCTTTTAGTTCGCATTTTAGGTTAACAAAAATAAATCAGCCTATTGAAATTTTGAAACAACTTCATAAATCTGGATATTTTTCTTTATAGACATGTAGAGCATGTAAAGGTGGTATGCGTAATAATATTGAAAATATAATTTTTGCCTCAATATTGTATGTTCACTGATTGCGTTTATATTGTATAACAGCTTCTAGCTTCTATAATAATTTTTAGCACTGTTGATTAAGTATGGACAGTGGCGTATTTACGATTTTGTTTCGGGAGGGGCTTTGCTAACTTCCGGGGGTGCTTTGCCTAAAATATGAAAATTCTGCAAGATATTTCATATACTTTACTATAGTAAGTAAGATTTCGGTGGGGGGTTTGAGCCCGAAAGCCCTACCCCTAAATACGCCACTGAGTATGGACTATATTAATACATTATTTTAAGTTGTATAACTAGTGCGATACTGTAGTAAAATTCGAAAGATAAAATTAATACAAAATGCAATATTTACTACTAATTTGTAAGATGTCCCGTTTTTTCTGTTTTCAAAAAGTATGGTAGCCTTAAAGTATGCTAAACCATACAAAATAAATTATACTGTAAATAGTACCCCTCTGATAGTGCTCTCAAACGGGTCGGGTTACGGGTCGGGTTGTCGGGTCGGGTCAGTCGGGTTAGCTCGTGTCGGGTCACTCGGGTCGGGTCGTCACATTCTTCACTTATTTTCTATACGGAATACTATAAAGAGCTTTGTTGTGGAATTCAATTCGAAGTTGGTGAATGAATGATAAATGTGACTAATTGAAGGTGAAATAGTAATAAAATTTTAATTTTACCCTATATTATCTAATTGGTATTGTAATTGTAATTAATATTACTACTGACTTTTTTCCTTTCTGCGTTTCTATGTCAAGTTAAATGTCACATTAAGTGAAATTGAAAGGAAATATCTAGTTAACGTCCCACGTTATGCACCAACGCTAAGAGAGACAGTGATGATGAGAAATAATTGAAGTGGTTGAATGAAGAAAGTGGGAGGAAATGGGAGAACACCGAGAAAACCCATGCACATGGGGTTTGTCCACCAGAAAACTTACTTGGTACGAGCTGGAATCAATACCCATGGACCTTCGGGTCAAACATCTGCCTTTGGGCAGTACACATTATTATTATTATTATTATTATTATTATTATTATTATTATTATTATTATTATTATTATTATTATTATTATTATTATTATTATTATTATTATTATTATAACTTTAAGAGTGCCCAAGAAAGTTCCGCCGCCTTTTCACAAACACCTTCGAACATTGGTATGTAACCTAAGACGTACCTGGAATATCAAAAATCGTCTCCATCAGCCTCGACGACCTTCTGAAAACGTTCTGGAAGGCCATGGATTCCATCGCAGTCGAACTTGGTGGGACGTGAAGTGAAGAAGGTATCAAGTGCATATTGAACCTCTACTAGCTGTTTGAATTGGCGTTCTCTAAGGTGATTGTCCAAGGAATGGAACAGGTGATTATCGGACGGTACAATGTCCGTGGAGTATGGCGGATCCAATAGTGTTTTCCATCCAAGGCGTAGAATGATGTACTGGGTCATTTTAGCCACGTGGGGCTTAGCGTTGCCTTGTAACAAGAGGACCCCTTTGGGATTCAGAACTGCTGGATCCAGACAGTACGCAGTGACAGTACACAGTTGCATTGATGATCTGACCAGCTGGTAGCACTTCCCGATGGACGATGCCTCGAGCAGTCCACAAAATGCACAGGAGAACCTTATTCTGGCGTAGTGCTGGCTTGGGCTGTTTTTGAACCGGTTCATGGGATGCTAACCAACAATGACGGCGCCGTGGAGCTTCGTACAGGACCCACTTCCCATCACATGTCAACACCCTGTTCAGAAATTGCTCCTTCCTCAGACGAGACACCAAAGAAACACAGGTGTCTGCTCGCGTTGCTTTCTGGCTCCAAGTCAAATCATGTAGGACCTATCAACCCAACTTGCAGTGCTTCCCAAGTTGATGGTGGTGGTGCCGAATGGTTTCTCCACTTACACTGAAAGGTAGTACCAGTTCCTCACATGTCTGTCTTCGCCTCAATTGCTGCCCGAAGATCTTTATTTTGAACATCTGTTTGTCTTCCGGCACGTGGTGCGTCTTCGAGTGTTTCGTCACCGTCCTTATACCGTCATACCACTGCACTCTCCGCGTAGTCACGACACCCTCACCAAAGGCCTGTCATATCTTCCGCTCCGCGGAGCAGCAATTTGAACTCGTACAGCAAACAAACTCTTATGACGCTCTGTGAAGGCCCCATGTTCACTCAGTCCTTACGCACGTTCACGGTGTATCTGAACAGCCACAACCAAGTAGTATGTTGGATATACTTACTAGTGTTGCTCACGAGACCTGGTTTGGGGCATTCTCGTTTCGAAAATGTGTCGTGAAGGTAGTCTCGTCTGGAAAAGTGCATATGTTTCTATTGAAAGAGCTCTGTCTCATCTCGTACCCTTTCATGAAAATTCTGTCTCGTCTCGTCTCGTCCAACAACTGACCTTCACCTTATATCCATTCGCATTCAACTCACGGTGTGAGGGCCAATTGAACACAGACCTCCACAAAGAGACAGAAATTTCTTGGTCACCTTCAGATTATTATTATTATTATTATTATTATTATTATTATTATTATTATTATTATTATTATTATTATTATTATTATTATTATTATTATTATTATTATTATTATTATTATTATTATTATTGCTGGGGTAGTGATTTGACTTTCTCCGCAATAAAATACTTGCTAATTTTATATAACGTTGCAAATATCTTCTAGATAAATTAATCAAGAAAAAATAAAAGGTAATTCCCTACAGAATGATATTTCAGTGCAATTAGTTCCTTATGATTCTATCAGACAGCAACGCTGTTTTTAAATAGAAAAATCGGAATGTTAACGTGATGAAATTGTTGTTTGTTACACAGCAAAAAATATTAAAAGAAGTTCTATATACATTCCTTACTAGAAAATAATGTTGTCTTCAGAACTTTTATTCTTTTAGCCTTCAGAACTTGTCTTCAGAACTCAGTCAAATTTTATTTTGACTTTTGAACTTGATTGCCTAAATTTTAACCTTGGAAATTTGGATGTGGAGTAAAATAAAGAAGGTTAGCAGGGTAGAGGGGAAAACGAATTAGGAAATGCTGAAAAAATGCAAGAGACGAGAGCAATATTAGACGATATAAGGAAGCGAAAAATGGACGGATCACAAGTTTTGATCTTGCTAAGGGATTGCATTCTGAGGGATGTAGTAAAGGGGGTGATATCAGGAGAGCGAGAGTGTGTAAGAAGGTTGGAATTGATATATTGTAATAAGGAGGGTGGTACATTATGTTGGGTTGCGAGGCAGATATTAGCGGGAAATCGCAAAAATGGAAGCTTCTTACCTAATTCACGGAAACTGGCCTGTTTATTAATGGGAGAACACTGAGGAGGAGGACGAGGATAATTATACTACAAGTAAAAAAAGCCGAAACAATGGTTTATGCATAAGAATTGGTCAGCATTTTTTTTCTGGTGGCAGTTTTGTAAAGTTCTAGCTCTCTCAAACTGGTTAGATTGTAAGGTCAAGTCACTCGGGTCGGTTGTCGGGTTAAGTCACCTTGGGTTGGTTCACTCGGGTCACTTTGGGTCGGGCCAATCGGGTCAGCTCGGGTCGGGTTGTCGGGTCGGGTCAGTCAATTTGGGTCACGGGTGGGGTCGGGTCGGTCTTCAACACATATAATTTCCACGAAAATTACAATATATCACGGTTTATACCTCATTGGACTTCCAATAAAACGTTTTCAATGATGTGTACACCATGTCACCATTTTTGTATGAGGGAATGTCTAGAGGGATTTTGTGGGAATTTGATGGAGTGTAGATTCCTGTGTGTGTGTGTGTGTGTGTGTGTGTGTGTGTGTATGTGTGTGATACCTTACAGGAAACAAGATGTCGAGGAAGTGTGTAAATAAACCGGACAATTTCTGTTATGTATGTGGGGAGCTGATATTTAAATCACAACGTCGATGTTTTACTCCACTTGTGAGAAAGTGTTATCAGTTATATTTTGGTTGCTGTGTAGGAGACCAGGATAAGAACTGGGTTCCTCACTACATTTGTTGTACTTGCGTGAAACGTCTGACTGGGTGGGCAAATGGTGGACGAAACATGAACTTCGCAGTACCGATGATCTGGAGGGAACCAAAAGATCATTCTTCAGACTGCTACTTTTGTATGACACAGATAAAAGAAATAAGCAGTAAATCTAACCACACAGTACAGTACCCTAATTTGCATCAGCAATTAGGCCAGTTCCACACAGTGCAGAATTACCTGTACCGGTACCTCCTCCTCATCTTACGGTAAATGAGGATTACGTACTTGAGGCAACTATTGAAGTTCCAAATGAAGATGATGATCCTACTTATGTAGGAAGCACATCTACATTGGATTCCCATCTGATAACTCCGGGTGAACTAAATGACCTCATACGGGATTTAAAACTCTCCAATACACAGACAGAACTTCTTGATTCTAAACTTAAGGCTGGAATCTGCTCCATCATGACACTAAAGTGTGTATTTTTCGAAACCTTCATACAGAATTTCAATACTACTATTCTCAAGAAAATGATTTAGTGTATTGTAATAATGTCTGTGCTGTGATGGATAGACTTGGACATGCACATATAAGTACAGAGTGGAGATTGCTTATTGACTCTTTGAAAACTAGTTTTAAGGCTGTCCTTTTGCACAATAGCAACAAATTTCCTTCAGTGCCTTTAGCTTATGCAACTAATATGAAGGAAACCTATGAAAACATCGAAATAGTGTTAGAAAAAATTCAGTATGAGAAATACAAGTGGACCGTTTGCTGTGATTTACAAGTCATTTCTTTGTTAATGGGTTTGCAGCTTGGTTATACGAAATATTGTTGTTTCCTCTGCGAATGGGACAGCAGGAACAAAGCGGAACATTACATCAAGAAGGAATGGCCAACGCATGTATTAACTCCTGGAGAGAAGAATTCTGTTTATTCCTCACTGGTGAGCCCTGATTAAATAATTCTACCTCCTCTTCACATAAAGTTGGGGCTCTTCAAAAACTTTGTTAGGACAATGGACAAAAGTAATGCAGGATCTTGTTACCTCAAGGAAAAAATTCCTCGGGTTAGTGACGCTAGGGATTTTTGTAGACCCCCAAATAAGATGTTTGATTCGTGACCAAAAATTTGAGGATCTCTTAACTCTGGTTGAGAAAGCAGCTTGGTGTCCATTTAAATGTTTAACAGAGAATTTTTTAGGAAACAAGAAAGCCCCAAATTACCGTGAAATTGTGAGTGATTTCCGGCAATTATTCAATGAAATGGGTTGCAACATGTCCCTTAAATTTCACTTTCTAGAATCCCACCTGCATTTCTTTCCTGAAAAGCTTGGTGCTGTTAGTGATGAGTATGGGGAACATTTTCATCAGGACATTTCCTCCATGGAGAAGAGGTACCAGTGACAGTGTAGTTCAAAAATGCTAGCTGATTACTGTTGGACACTTAAAAGAGATGTTCCAGAAACCAAACACAGAAGAAAAATGAAATGAAATGAAATCTTTCAGTTTTACGTCCCACGGTTATGCCGGTTAGGCTAAAGGAGACGGTGATTATGAGAGATGAGTGAAATGGTGGAATGAAGAAAGTGGGAGGAAACGGGAGAACCCCGAGAAAACCCACGAGCACGGTGTTTGTCCACCACAAAGTTCACTTGGCGGGGGCTGGGATCGAACCCGGGACCCCAAGCACCAGAGGTGAACGCTCTACCACTGAGCCACCGCGCCCCCCAAACACAGAAGAAAGTCGACAACTAAAACATATTAGTTGAGGTAAGTAAGTGTCCATTTATTAAGAAGATACCACTCACTTCTTTTGTATTATTTATTAAGTAGATATAAAATGGTGACACGGTGTATACATCATTGAAAATATGTTTTATTTCAAATCCAATAAGATATAAACCGTGCTTATATTGTAATTTTCGTGGAAGTTATATGTGATTTTATCTGCACTAATGAATATTGTAAAATGAACAGTACACATAGCATATTTTTTATATAAATATGTTTATTTCTCTAGATAGAATAATGCTATTCTTATGAAACTTAGAGGGCTTACTAAGTATAAATCAGGCGTGCGTTTATATACCTAAGGTACCCAAGCTACAAGTATGAAAATGGTTTAAAAAAAAGAAAAAAAGAAAAAGAACAGAAATTTGAGGGGAAATTTTCCGAAAACACCTCTGTCACGGGAAAACTGAGGGTGATGGAGAAAAACTGATTGCAGATTCGAATTCTACGTGAAAAGTTCTATTAGAATCAGGCATTTTCTTCCGTGTGCCAGAGAAAAAGAATTTTTTTTCAACTAGTGCAATAGGAACCATTTTCAAACTCATCAACCGTTATTCAAACCGGTTAATGTTGATCGCAGATATTAAAAATACTCACATCCGTATATTATTTAATACAAACGAAAATTTTACCTGCACATTTCTGCACAAACGATGTATAAACGATCGCGACAATTTGTGGTTCAATCGAACATGGTGGGGCTAGCACTTAGACAACTCCTCTTTTTTTTCGTTCTGTCCACGCATCTGATAGCTTAGAAAAAAAATTTCGCCTGCGCATTACTGCTCAAACGATGTGCAAACAATTGAGATGATTTTCTTTTGAATCGGACGTAGCGGGTGCTACCAATTAGGTAGCCTATACTTTGTTATCGTTTTGGCGCGCCCGCAATTGTGTACAAACGAAAATTTCGCCTGCAAATTTCTGTACAAAACCGTAACAAACAAGTGCGACAGTTTGTGGTTGAATTCGACATGGTGGGAGGCCTATCAATTAGAGAGCCCATAGTTTGTTATCGTTTTGGCGGGGCCACATTTATGTGCAAACGAAAATTTCAGCTGCACATTTATGTACAAAGGCGTACAAACAAGTGCGACAGTTTGTGGTTGAATTGAACATGGTGGGAGGGCTAACATTTAGACATCCCCCCACTTTGTTTTCGTTCTGGCGGCGCCCCTAATTGTGTACAAACGAAACTCTCGCCTGCACATTTCTTTATAACTATATTCAAACGATTGCGACAATTTGTGATTCAATTGCACATGGTGGCAGGGCTACCATTTAGACAGCCCCCCCCTTTGTTTTCGTTCTGAGTTCGCCCCTAATTATGTACAAACGAAAATTTTGCATGCACATTTCTGTACAAACGATGTAGAAACGATTGCGACAATTTGTGATTGAATTGGACATGGTGGGGGGCTATCACTTAAACAGCCCCCACTTGTTTTCGTTCTGGCAGCGCCCTTAATTATGTACAAACAATAATTTAGCCTGCACATTTCTGTACAAACGATATAGAAACGATTGTGACAATTTGTGATTGAATTGGAAATGGGGGGGGGCTATCATTTAGACAGCCCTCACATTGTTTTCGTTCTGGCGGCGCCCCTAATAGTGTACAAACGAAAATTTGGCCTGCAGATTTCTGTACAAACAATGTACAAACGATTGCGATACTTTGTGATTCAATTGGACATCGTGGGGGGAGCTACCACTCAGACAGCTCCCCACTTTGTTTTCGTTCTGGCTGCGCCCCTAAGTTTGTTCAAACAAACATTTCGCCTGCACATTTCTGTACAAACGATGCACAAACGAATGCGACAACTTGTGATTGAATTGGACATGGTGGGGGGCTACCACTTAGACAGCCCCCATTTTTTTCTGTTCTGGCGGCGCCCTTAATTATGTACAAACGAAAATTTCGCGTGCACATTTCTGTACAAACGAAGTACAAACGATTGCGACAATTTGTGATTGAATAGGACATGGTCGGGGGCTACCACTTAGACAGCCCCCAATTTTTTTCGTTCTGGCGGCGCCCCTAATTGCGTGCGAACATACATTTCGCCTGCACATTTCTGTACAAACGAAGTACAAGCAATTGCGACAATTTGTGATTCAATTGGACATAGTGGGGGGCTACCACTTAGACAGCCCCCATTTTTTTCTGTTCTGGCGGCGCCTCTAATTGTGTACAAACGAAAATTTCGCCTGCACATTTCTGTACAAACGAAGTACACACGATTGCGACAATTTGTGATTCAACTGGACATGGTGGGAGGGGCTACCACTTAGGCATCCCCGACTTTGTTTTCGTTCTGGCGGCGCCCCTAATTGTGTACAAACGAAAATTTAGCCTTCACATTTCTGTAGAAACGATGTAGGAACGATTGCGACAATTTGTAATTGAATTGGACATGGTGGGGGGTATCACTTAGACAGCCCCACTTTGTTTTCGTTCTGGCGGCGCCCCTAATTGTGTAAAACAAAAATTTCGCCTGCACATTTCTGTACAAACGATGTACAAAACGATTGCGACAATTTGTGATTGAAGTGGACATGGTGGGGGGGGGGCTACCATTTGGACAGCCCCCACTTTGGTTTCGTTCTGACGGCGCCCCTAATTGTGTACAAACGAAAATTTCGCCTTCACATTTCTGTAGAAACGATGTACAAATGATTGCGACAATTTGTGCTTGAATAGGACATGTTGTTTGGGGGCTACCATTTAGACAGCCCCCACTTTGTTTTCGTTCTGACGGCGCCCTTAATTGTGTACAAACGAAAATTTCACCTGCACATTTTTGTACAAACGATTGAGACCATTTCCGATTGAGTCTGATAAGGGGGGGGGCTGTCTAAATGGACGTCTCCTTTTCACCTCTACTGTAATTAAATTCTTCCTCGAGAAAATCTGTAATCAACACTGTCAGTAGCTACGTCCTCGACTAATATACCTTAACAAGTACAGCTTTATTTTCGTATATTTTTCAACAGTTAACCAATTTAAAACTATCGCAAACAAGAATATGTAGTCAACTTCTTAAATACTTCGCTCGCCGAAACACGTTCAGCGCGTGCAACAAGCAAAAACATGTTTGGCGTCTCACAAATGGAAAAGGGGGAAAAAAGAGAAGGAAAAGCAGCACGGCAGTGCCTTATCGCAGTCAGAGCTGACAACATAGTTTCGGTCGTTACTAACGCGAATAGACCTACTAGCGGTGTACAAGAGTTATACAGTTACAATATACGTCGTGCCACAGTAGCGCTACAGGCGGAATGTGCACGAACTACAAATAAATATGTTCCCTTACAAGCATCAGTCACTGTTGCACCCTCTTTACATTCTACACATACTTTTTTCTCCCACTTTTTGACCTTGACAAGCAGAAGTACCAGGCTTTCCGAGTTCACAACCATAAACTGTTTGTGTACAGAGTACGTTTTCAGTTCTTCGAATGACTGTGCGCGCGAAGAACAAGGGTGATGATCGGGCTACCGTATACGGAAGTCAGTAACACCCGGTTGCAATAATAAATGTAAAATACAAATATAGAGCCTTGACAATGCCGTGAGGATGAATATATATATATATATATATATATATATATATATATATATATATATATATATATATATATATGTAGTTTGAAAACAACTTAAAGTAACCATATATTAATGTTTCTCACTCCGAAAAAAAAATTGGTAGTGAAAGGGTGGGTTATCCGAGTGCAAAATATTCATACCCCTGCTGGTTTCAGGCCTGGGAGGTCAGTTGCCCCTGCCCTTCCGAAATGACGCCCCTAGTTATACACCTCCCGCAATTTCCAAAATATTTTGCACCCGGATAACACACCACAACATCTATTTTGAAATATCAACTTGCAAAGAGTATTACAATCTATTTATTTATTGTTCTTATGAATTAAGAAGTTCCGAAGTCGTGTCTAGAAAGTCGGAGACAATGGTGTTTGCAGTTGACACACTGACCAGTCATAACAACTTGTACGACCCCGTCTCCGCCATTTGCGGATTTATCGCAAGGAAAGCCGAGCAATATTTTTTATTAATAATAATGAGTAATAGTTTCAGAAAGTTCGAGTAAATCCCAAATTTATTATAATCAATTGTTTATTACTAGACTAAAATTAATATTATTAGAATGAATATCCTGATCTTCCATTTTTCCTATACTTAAATCAAAAGACACCAGGTAACATAATATCACAGTTGGGAATTCGATGTTTAGTGGGAATTTTAGTTTTTCCTACTTCAGAGAATTTATATATTTATTAACAAGAAAGAATCGAAAAAAAAGGCAATAAGAAAACTCATTTTTATGTAAGAAATGGTTTTACAAACTGATAAAATGGAAGCATTTAATTGTTTTCTTCTTACCTAGAAATAATAACGCACTGCCGTCTGTTGATCAACGGGAGAGAAATATGAATTAATGTAAACCAATATTATTATTTCTTAGTACGTGCTGTGAAAGCATCTGTTGAACCATATCAAATCAGGCTGTTGTTACTAATTCCACTAAAGTTTATTCTTATGGTACAAAGTTGAATTGATATCAATCTTGAATGCGTGCAGATTAAGATAAGGAACACTACAAGATATTCAACTTCTTACTAATATCACAAAATGGGCGTTATCTTTGAAAGTACTAAATGTTTAAATCAAATTAAATTTTTAGTTTTGCGTCCCATTAATCCTTTGGGCTAAAGGAAACGAGCGATTAATGAGCATAAATTAATGTGAACAGAATTGGTAGCGTGAGAATGAGGGAGGAGAATTTGGGAGAACTCCGGGAAAAAACATAGACATGATGCCACCACAATATAGCGTAAATACGGGGCTCCAACCAGGTACCCTCGCACCAGAAATGAGAGCTTTACCACTTAGTCTCCGTGCCACTAGTATATAATAAATTTTACTACTAGTTACTGTAATGTTTCAGACCCTACTATGTTCATATTTTTTTAACTTCCAAATGACGACAGGAGAGATGAAATATTTTGATTTTGGAAAAGTCGAACTTGACATTTCAACGGATTTACACGTTTCATGGCCAATATAATCTAGAAACGTGATTTTTGGTTATCAGACGTATGTTTGTTTGTTCGTTCGTCACGATGTAAATCTGTCCACTTGTCTAGAAGCCTTATTGCCCAAACGTATCTGCACCAAATTTTAAACTTAAGTTTTTTTCCTAAATTTTTTCTAGGTTTCTTTCGAATTTTCTTCCTTTCCCTAAAACTAAGGGTAGTTTACTGAAGGGTGAAAATTAAAATTTGCAATTTTCTCAAAAACATCTCTAACAATTTCGTTCATATTTCACAAACCAATGTTCCAATAATAATTCTATAATATGGCATAAGTCGTTTTTCTAGGAAAAATCCAAAAGGGGTAGTTTTGCTAAACTTTCTTAAAACACACTTATATGTTCAGTGTAACCAATATGCCTTCGTTTCTTTGCATTTGAAGTTTGACTATTTCATAGCTCATTTCACCTTTCTTTCCCTCTTCTACTTAACATATGAATTCAAATTGCTAACCAAACATGTAGGCATCCAAATGATACAGTAAATTATCGCACTCAAAACAGATTCAACTGTCTAGAGACACAGAAAGCTAATACGATTGGGCGGGAACATGGAATTTTACCTTTATTCGTACAAATGGTCTTCCAATTCTTTTTTAGTAAACAAAGTTATTCAACACGTTTTGGTAAACTATAGAAAATGTGTTTGAAATGATTCTAATTTTTTCCCAGTTGCTTTTTAAGTAGTTCCAAGAGTTATTTTTGGAATTTTTAATTTTTAAAAAAGTAAAAGAAGAGACATTCGAGGAAGAAAAACAAAAACTTTATTTCCAAAATATGAAAACAGAGGCTTTATAATTGATTTCGTTTGTATCACCACCTGTGTCGAAAGTCCTCAGAGAGTAAGGCCTCATTAAAACAAGGAAGACTTCATAACAGAGAAAGACTGGGGGAGATTCCTTGCATAGCATCGTCTATAGAAAAATATACAAGAGAAAAATTTCATGAAGTAGTATAGTGATAAACAAAATTTGAAATATGCTATAATAAATTTAAGACTCAGATTAAGGTAGTGACAGAGTACAAACTATTGTAGCTGTTGATAACTGGATGGGACAAACGACAGGCTTTTAGCAGTTGTTGTAAGATATGTAAATTAATGGGTAATGAATTTTGTTGATATAAGATAGAGATCTTAAAAGTAAATTATATGCAAAATGACAAAAGTGGACGTGATTTCCTTGTGCACTGAAGGTGCCATTTGCTTATACTAGGAATGACCAAACTTATCCGGAATCCAGATTTCGGAAAAAAAATCCCTAATTTAGAAAATTCCGGGATTCAAAAATACGGAATTCGGAAACATTTCATATTCCGAAATCGGAATACGGAATTCAGAAAGCAAAATAAAGTTATATGCTTAAGAAAGTAAAGAAATAAATTTTCTCTCCTGAACCATACTTCTCAGAAGGGGATATAGTCAAAACCTATTTTTGTTTATTTTATTGAATAATTCCGAATAAAGTTCAAAATAATCATACCAAACTGATATTACAATTTTTGAATAAATTTCTTGTCCGTATAATGCACCTCATGTGGAAAAATGAAAAAAAAACGTGAGTTTTCTGTTAATAACTTTTTTAAAAACTTTGCATTCCTCTGGTTCGGGCCTGGGTTGACGTAGTGATCTCAAAATCACTGGAAAAATATGTTACGTTCGAAATACGTGTGCACAATTTCAATGTGATGTTTTGAGAACTAAGAGAGGATTTCTTTGTTTCTTTCTTTCTTTTCTTTTCTTTTTTTCTTTCTTTTTAAATCTCAAGGTGGCACACATTTTATATCAATCGTTGAGCACCAAACTGCTGTTTTAGTACTTTTGAGAAAAACGAGTTCAAAAAGTGCCAATTTTTATTTTCCCAATATCTCCTCAGTGTATTGTCCTCTGAAAACGATATTTAAGTTACACTTCAATTTCAGTTCTGTCACAACCAAATTAAATATATGATACAGGTCCTCATAGGATTAAATTCAGAATATCAAAATACGCCCGTTACGATCCTTTGGCTCTCAGCCATCGAAATATATACGACGTGAGGTAAATATTTCCTAAGACAAGACTATTTGTTTCTGGATCTTGTTCTGGATCTTTCTGTACCTCATTCTCTTCAGAATAAAACAACCTTTTAAAGAGTACCACTCTCATGCCCATATCACACAACAGAAATGAAAAGTTAGGGGAAGTCTGGGAAATTTCCAGAAAAAAATAATCTTTTTGAAATTTTTGAACCTCTCGAGCTCGAGCGCGGGTTGACGTAGAGATGACAAGAAATAATAAAAAGTAAGGTGTGTACACAATGCGTATGCAGAATTTCAATATGATATCTTGAAAGCTAAGGATGGGAAAAATTTTTGAAACAAAAAAAAATTATGTTACGCTCCACCCAATTTGGCGCCAGCAAATTGATCATCTGGTTTCAGAATGCATCTGGGGTGTCCTTTCCTCCATGTCTGACTTAACCAATAGACACTGCACTTTGGTACGAAAACATATCATGGATTTCACAAGGATTAATAATTTTCAGTTATATCTTAAAAATAACGATTTATGCAGGTGTTTGTGGATCGTTCTCAATTTCACAGCAAATAAAATATGTCCTTAGCACATTGCATGCAATAAAGTACGAATTTTCAAATTAGAAAGAAATCCGTTATGAATGCTGTAAGGTTCTTCAAAAAAGAAAAAAAATCGTTATCAGATTCCTTGCAATAAAGTACAATTCTTCAAATTAGAAAGACATATCGTTATAACGTTGAGAAAATTAATTTTTTTCTTCAAGAAGGAAAAGCCGTCGTTACTTCATCATTCACTTTGCTCTGTGGTAGAGTGTTGCTTTTGTTGGTAGAAGTCCTTGCTTCAAAAACCTACACAGAGAAAAATCCGTTCTCCGGACAGCGGTATATTGTACAAATATACGGTATCCTCTTGCTTACTATAGAAATCAATACGGAGCATACGTTATCCGTATGCTACATAAGCACTGCCCTTAGATGTTACATTATGTCGTTGCAGAATGTCTGACATCTAACAGTTTTCCGTATATTACATGCATATACTTATGTTACCTTCGTCAGCTATATGTTATATGCATCCATTTGTATGTGAGATCCTGACCGCCTACATTGTTTCATACAGAAAGTACGTATAGATGGAACACTTATACAGAAAGTATTATAAAACATGCGTTTTCATTATACGTCTGCTGTACGTTAAGTCCAAAAACTACTGGAATTACGCATGTAACCTATCTTTTTAAGTACGCCAGCTACACTTTTTTTTTCTCAGCGTACCACGTAAGGTTATCCTCAATTATATCATGTCTGTGGTTTCTTTTCGGAGTTCCCTTGTTTCCTCTCACATAATTATACGATGTCCTCTTTGATGGTTCAATGGTTGTTAAGCGCTTGTTTACTGCATGGGATTCAGAAGTCGATTCCCAGTGATCCCGAATTTCCAAAACATGTTTAATTTAATTTTGACGGCTTTTCTTTTGAAGAGCAGAGCGCACAACTATCTTGCAAAGATAATTTCAAACTGATCATACTTATTCTCGACCGGTAAAACTATGAAGTCGACACAAATCTTACATTTTTGACATTTTATTTTTCACATCCTTCACCTCACCCTCTGCAAATGGGGAGAAACTTCAACTACCGCGGTGGCCCAGTGGTAGAGCGTTCACCCCTGGTACAAGGACCCCTGCTTCGATCCCAGCTTGCGCCAAGTGAACTTTGTGGTTGACAAATAACTTGTGCATGGGTTTCCTTTCATTTCATTTCATTTGGACTTAATCCCATGGAGGACGTCACTGTTCATTTCAGCCACCCCGGAAACGATTATTTCCATACTAATATAGGTCATTTTTAATTACTTTACATGTATCAATTTCAACCCCTCTCCCCCAGGGTGCTAATGGTGGTTGAACTTAAACTTAAATGGCATTTGGAATGCGATTATATATTTAAGCGGCCACAAAAACTATAGATTCGACACTAATATCGCTCGTTTCCTTATGTCTGCCCTTCCCATCACCCTAATTGTGCTCAAAATCTGTTGCCATCACTTGGGGCTGAACTTCAACGTAAATGTCATAAGAACTGCCAACAATTCAGTAAGTGACACTGAAAACTAATGATTCGACATTAATATATGTCGTTTTCGATATTTTCACATGTCACCATTTCACTCCTCTCCCCATTGCCAATGATGTTTAAGTCGGATAACAGCACAGCAAGTGTCATTATTGATCTGAGCGATCCTGAAAACTATGAAATTCGACAATAATATCCCTCTATCGACAGTGACGGATAAAGCCTGGGACCAGGAGGGCTAAGCCCCCTCCAGTTTCACATAGCGTAGTCGCTAACGCTCTCCTGTTCGGTGCGAGCGGTCTCTGGTTTGATTCCCGGTGGGGTCATTCGGTCGAAAAATATAACATGTTTTTTAAGGCCAGCCACCCTGCATGCAGTTTTCCTGGGTTTTCCTCATTCACACCAGGCAAATGCCCTGGTTGTACCTAATTTATAGGTCCAAGGCCGCTTCCTTCCTTCCCCAATCCTTTCTTAATTTCCTTTCCCCAGATTGTGTGCTTGCTGAGGGACGTCAACCCTCAAATCGTGACGGGCTAAATGGCCTTAGATACCGAAAGCCCAGAAATCTAACTCCTAAATCCTAAATCCCCCCTCCAGTCTCTTGAGTGACAAAAATATTCGAAGCTATTATTTATATATTTTTGAAAGTTTATAGTAATCTCATGGTATTTTATGTCTCCCCCTCTCATTCCTCTAAAAGGGACAGGGTCTCACCCTAACTGGGAACTGACCTTGGACTTAAAGGGTGCTAAAATTATCACAAATCAACTTAGGGATTCCGAGAACTATGGACTCGATATCAGTATTTTTCTAATATCATTCTAATATCAGTAATTTTCAATTATTTTTAAATGTCATCGCCCCCCCCCCCTAAGGAGTATTAAGGTGGACTGAATAGGTAATTAAATGGCATCAGAAGTGTTTCAGCGACCCCGAAAACTACGGATTCGACACTGATCTCAGTCGTTTTAAATAATTTTTATATGTCTCCCCCTTCCCCTCCCCCTAGGTGTGCTCTGGGTCTTATCTCAACAATACCTTTTCCAGACTCTAAGTAATTAATATCTATCAGGTTCGGTTAAAATAGCGACAAACCTTCCAGTTATGCTGGTACATACACACATTCATTCATTCATTTATGTATATATAAAGATTTTAATTATCATAATTTATTATTTTAATTATCATAAGCTTATTTTACTGCTTAAAAGTTAATAGATACATGGTTTTAATAACATGCTAATTAATTTATTCTATCTTAAATAAATACCATCATTCATTTAAAACTTTTCTATATTGTCAAAAATATTTATCATTGACTGGTGCCTCCCCAACCGCTTTTGTGGATCCGCCACTGTCCATCGCCCCTCTTGTTTTGCGCGAATGTTCTGTAGCCTCATCAGCATATAATTAACGAGACCCTTGCTATTAATTGTGAACGAGATTACAATGATTTTCATCTAAGTATGTTGTTCGCATTGACAATGCTGCTACGTTAATGGCAATGTAACCAATAAATCATAACTAGCTCACTAGGTGGTGGAGAACGTTGTGTATTTAGAAAAAACTTCTAAGTGAAATCACATATGATGGAGGTCGTTTAATCTTTGTAACTATTGTAACATAGGAGATAATTTACCATTTATTACTTACATCTGGAAATATTTATTTGTCATTATTATTAATAAAATCAGAAATATAGTTCATAGAAAATTTGTCGCTCACCATACCAAAAAGTTCTGCCAAGCGGCAGGTTGTTGAAAATCAGAACTAACTCGTAGTACTGTTATCACACAAGCTTTATGATTAGTCTTTTTATATAACATTTCTGATTATTATAATTACAAATTAAGGACTTTTCGCACTGAGACTGCAGCCTGAGTTGACAGTAGTCAACATGCTTTTATCAGTGCGATATTACCGGAGCTGAGTCGAGCTGAATCAGGCCAATGCCTACTAAGTCGAGCCTTGTTTGGTGCACATATATTTATGTACTACTGCTAATCACAATCATCACAATAGTGGCCTTCAACGGAACCGATTACCAGTTCAAATGAAACTGCGTATTCCAGTAAATCAGAGACTTTACATAAATGTTAATCTCTCTCTAATTAAAAAAAAAAAACAAAAAAAAACTTGAAAATTTTAAATATCTATACTAAGATTAATCACAACGCCACTTAACTGGGAAAAATAAATTTCCTTGTACATTTGCACTAAATGATTAGCTAATAGATTCTGTACTGACACTTTCCTGCCTCATACTAAAATCATTACGCACAGATTGATAATATGCTTGCAAACTGACGTGGCATGAATATATGCCAAAAACGCCAAAAACGCACACTACTCACTGCTTCTCTTGTTTGGAACGATTCTCTAAAACATTACACTCTAATTTACGTGCATTATTCCAAATGTCTACAGATTGATAATATACGTGCAAACTTGTATGCCGCAAAAGAATGTTCCTGACAAGTAGTATACTATACTATTCTTCCTTGAAACGATTCTCTAAGATGTTTTATACTCAAATTTTCGTGGATTTTGTCCGATTAATTCTGTACAGATTGATAATTTGCCTCAAAATTAGGAATGGCCGGGACCAGTTCCTGATGGAACCGGTTTTCGGGTCTGAACGGATCCGGTTCGGGAACCGTGTTTTTGGTATCTAGGCCTGAAACCGGTTTCCAAGACCCGGTTTGGAAACCGGGTTTTCGGATTCAGATCTGGAACCGGTTCTCCAAGAACCGGTTACTCGAGGAACCAGTTCCGCCGGAAACAGAACTTTGTGTCCATCCCTAGTTTTCAGTTGACCCTCCTTTCCATTTGAAATTTCTGAGTTCCTTCACCCCTCTTTTCGGGAGAGGGAGATCCTGCAAATATTTAAATATTGTCAGTAAATTTTCCCATGGCTATTTGTTATGTTCAATTATTCGTAAGGCTGCATAAACGGATTTTCCAGTCGGCTATTTCAGGTGTAATATAATGTAAACATTTTCGTGGAATATCCTTTATTATAAATTTCTCGTTATTTTCTCAATGTACAACCGCTAAACGCGAGTTGATGGAAGGCTGTGAAAAATGTGCTAGATGAAGTGATTGAAGTGACAGGCAGGCGGCAGCCGTTTCTCTCATTTGGCTAAAAAAAAATGAGTAGTTGGCAAACTCATTGGCTAAACAGGCACCCTCATTTGGCTAAACACCCACTGGTGGTGAAACAACATTTTTTCTGGAGGCCACAATCGTGTCTTGCCGCGGAGGGCAGAAGTGCACGGTCCTCTTTGCAGTGTTTTGAAGGTCACGTTTGTGCCTCCTTTACGGGTCTTTGGGGGTTTTTCTGATCCAGGTCTTTAACCGATTCTGAAAACCTGATATCCATGTACTGTTTTCTAGCGGAACTGGTTCCGACGGAACCGGAACTTTGTTGCCATCCCTAATGCAAACAGATGTGCTATATAGAATGTCATTCATTTATATATATAGTGGCGGATCCAGGATATGATCAAGGAAGGAGCTAAACCATAGTTTTCCGTTTTATCAAGTGTAAAGCAGGATTGAAGCCCATTTTATCCAGTGTATACCTGAGCGTCAAGGAGGGGTATAGCCCCTATTGTCCCCCTTAGATCCGCCTATATATATATATATATATATATATATATATATATATATATATATATATATATATATATATATATTTGTTTAAACCTGTATTTGAGGTTGATTCCGTACAGGGGCGTATTTTAGGGGCATTCGAGCCTACCAGCGGAAGCCCTTCAATATTAAGAATGAAAGTTAATATAACACGTATAACCTAAATTAGAATAATAATTTTACAGTTTATTGGATCAAAAGATTCAACAAATTTGAGGCAATTTTTTTCTTGCAGGCATTATATCTCGAGAACTACATATTGTGTAGCCAAATCCAAACTATCACTTAACTCAGTATAATGTGCTTATTTCGTAAAAAAAAAAAAAAAAAAAATGTAAAACTCGATTTAGGTGCCGTTCAAAAATTTTGTCGCACCTATCTTCAAAATTCAATATATTTTATTCAATCAAATATTTTCTTGTACACCCCATATTTTAAGAATTACATATAGTGTAGCCAAACCAAAACTAAAAATTTATTCAGAATGATGCGTTTATACCGCAAAATATTTTAAAACAAAATTTAGGGGGATTTCAAAAATTTTGTGGCCCCCGTTCCACAAAATTCAATTTATTTCATTCAATCCAACATTATCTTGTACACCCCATACTTTAAGAACTACATATCGTGTAGTCAAACGCAAACTATTACTTAACTCAGTATGGTGTGCTTGTTCCGAAAAAAAAAAACGAAAACTCGATTTAGGGACCGTTCAAAAATTTTGTGGCCCTAATTCAAAAAATCGAAAAATATTTCATTCAGTGAAACATTTTCTTGTACACCTCAATACCTCGAGAACAACACATAGTGTAGCCAAACCAAAATTAAGAATTTACTCAATATGATGTGTTTATTCCGCAAAAAAATTGAAAACAAGATTTAGGGGAAATTCAAAAATTTTGTGGCCCCCGATCCACAAAATTCAATATATTTCATTCAATCAAACATTAGCCAAACCCATATTATCACTTAACTCAGTTTGATGTGCTTATTCCCTTAAAAAAATATGAAAACTAGATTTAGAGTAAGTTCAAAAATTTTGAAGGACCTGATTTCTCCCCCCCCCCCAAATCATTATATTTCATTCAATCAAACATTTTCTTGTACACCATATATTTTAAGAATTACGTATAGTGTAGTCAAACCCAAACTAACACTTAACTCAATATATTGTGCTTATTCCGCAAAAAAAAAAAAAAAACGAAAGCTCGATTTAGGGGCCGCTCAAAAATTTTGTGGTCCCTGATTCAAAAGATAAAAAATACTTCATTCAGTCAAACATTTTCTTGTACGCCTCAATACCTCGAGAACTACACATAGTGTAGCCAAACCAAAACTAACAATTTACTCTGTATGATGTGTTTATTTCATAAAAAAATGAAAACTCGATTTAGTGGCCGTTCAAAACTTTTTGGGCCCCTGATCCAAAGAAAATCAATATATTTCATTCAATCAAATATTTTCTTGTACGCCCCATGTTTTAAAACTGCATATAGTGTAGCCAAACCCAAACAACCATTTAACTCAGTATGACGTGCTTCTTACGTAAAAAATACTAAAACTCGATTTAGGGGCCGCTTGAAATTTTATGGCCCCTGATCAAGAAACTAATGTTGGCCAAGATCGCAATCTTTTGATGCATTTTTTGGACCATTCCTGAAATCTTGTTATGTTCTTTTCATGGTACTAGTTTCTCTACATTTTCACGAAACATGAATAGTACTAACTGGATAAGAGACAGCTGGTAATGCTCTGAAAACAATTCATGTTGCTTTCTTAGAGATTGATGATGTGGCAACCTCTGGCATACCACTCTCTACTGTCGTGCTACTGCCAGCAGAAAGAACGGTATCACTGCTTCCGTGTCGTCGTAAAAGTTCTGCTTTAACAATGTGATAACAAGGTACGGACTGGCAACCAGGCAGGTTTCAACTGTGTGAATCCGATTCCGTGGTCGCAGCGTCAGAGTAAATGAAAGTTATAGAACAATCTCATATCAACCAATTTGAGAATATCTGAGAATTTCGGGGCATCATTCCGTAACGGTTTGGGTCAAGGCAATGCAAAATTAATCTTTTACTTTCCGATCGTTGGTATCGTATTTACAATTACTTGTTGCGTTATTTGAATTGCATTATAATCCACAAACTTTTCGCGAACCTTTACGGATTGAGGCAATAGAAATCAGAAATAAGTCATATTGTCGATTAGAAAATATGTTGATTTCTATTTACTCTCTTGTGAACGTTGTCGTTGATATCTAGCGCAAAAATGAAATACTACGTAGAAAATTGACAATTTTACTTTTGGTACAAAGTAAACTCGTATAGTACCTTTGTTTGTAAGCCTAAAATCAATACAATAATGAATTTAAGGTCAAATAACCATATCACTAAACATAATTCGTGATGCAAACTGATGAGCAAAAAATTGCTCTTCATTTGTTTAAACACGAGAAAAAATATTGTACCGAATAACCTGACACTTTCTGCATCTGTTTTCGTTAACGCAACTCTAAATTTGTGATTTAGGTTATAATACTCGGAATAGCAATTATCATGACTTTCTGCATTGTTTGCGTTGCGTTGCTGTATTCAGAATTTTGTAAAGACTGGTACAGAGTGGCAATCAATGTCAGTAACAGAGTCTGCTTTCGACAGAAGTGACATTGGTCAAAATAATTTTAAAAAACATTTCATGGATACAATCCATGACAAGTTAACTCTGCAGAGGTATGATGGCATTTCATTTATAGTTGAACACATTAATAGTCTGAAAACAAAAGTTCAATCTAAACACATCAACCACTATTTGTTCATAATTGTGCATATCTTGTAAATTATTATTATTATTATTACTAATAATAATTTACAAGGTCAATGATAGCCCATACTGTCAAACCAGTATACGCCACTGGTTCTGCAACAGACTTTGATAAACTTGTGGATCGCAGAGCAAAGTAAGAGATGCTACCAGTACTTTAAATATTGGGCCTTATGCTGAATCATTCTGAAGATTGATAGTGCCATACCAAAGGGTTCGGCTAACATATTTCCTGCAGTAGTCAAGCTTTTAATATGACGCTAATCATTGTTCAATACGATTCTGCATAAGGCGGATTATGTCGAATATACTAAACTAAAATGAAAAATTTGAATTCTGTTGGTACTAACCGTAATGGAAAGGGAAGCTTCATTCTTTTATTTCCTAATTTCATATAATTCAAAGAGATTGTATTTATTTTTAAAAAATAAGAAAATAGAAATTACCCATACCAAGTTCCTGATTATATAAATTTACAGCCATATTGTGTAACGGTTTGCGTTAACGCGAGAGAAAATACGTGCTCTCTTGTACGAAAACCTGCATAGCAGTTATATTGGCATATTGCGATTTTTCATTGTATTTCAGTATGCAAAATTTTCAGAGACTGGTACGGAATAAGGTCCATTTGTAACTTAAAAGTAATCGAGAGAAATACACAGATTCAAAAGTGATGACAGTTCAACTGAATCGACCATGAATCGATCAAGTGAAAAACGCCCCTTAATAAATCGTTTCCTAATGACCATTACGTCGTTCCTAACTGAGTTTGCTCACAAGTAAGGGACCATATGGTTGTCCCGCAAATCAAATGCAGACATACGCCATCTGGTTGAGCATGAAAAGATATGGAGAACACAGAAATTTAAGGTGCTAAGGGCCATAGGGAGCGGAGCGAGGAAAGAGGAAACATTGAATGTCGGCAAAATTGGAGAAACTAAGGAATGACGGGAAAAGTTAATTTCGTGCAAACAGTGAAAGAAAGTCAACCAAAAGAAAGAAGCTAAACATAGCAAGGGCATCAAGGACGAAGAAAGATCATAATCAGGGTTGCCATCCGGACCGCAGTGTTGCCAGCGCTGCATAACATTGATATGGAAGATATAGCACAGTATAGGAATTGATGGACAAGGAAAAATATTAGTAACACAAAAGACAATTGAAAAGACTCTGTACACGTGCGTAAAAAGGTTTAACGTAGTCGTGAGTGAATATTACACCCGCGTGAATACAAATGGAGGAAAATAGAGAACAGTACGCACCATTTGTAGTTTAATTGCAGTTGACGTGTAGATCACGAATGAGTGCGTGGTCAACACACAAACATTTCTCGCAGTGAGCACAGCGGATGAAAGCAAGCTGGTCACACGCGTATATGCAGCATTTCTCTGTGAGTCCTTTTTCAAACCAATATGCGGAAGGTGTTTCAAACTGTCCAGGATGTTCATTGGAGTAGCCACATTTGAAAAACGCAAAGTGTATCATCTTTTGGAATCGCCTAGAGGAAAACTGGTAATGAACAAATGACTGAAGGCGGAGAAAGTTCTCACATTGCCACACATTAATACTGGAGAACACTAACGTATCTGTAATGAACTTCACCACGTTTTTGAATGAACGAAAGAAGAACACATCAGCAGGTTGTATAAGGCCTGTACATTTCGGAGGAATCAGTTTTTTGTAGAACTGAACACCGTCAGGAACTGTCACGTTGTAAAGAGTGTCATCCTTGTTTGGAGTCCAGGAGTCAATCAAGAGCAAAACACGATCCTTACCCTGAAGATCGGGCCACAAAATTTCTTCCAGGAAGATTTACAAATTCCGTTTGGTCATATTCGCTGATCTGCTTGCATAAACTTTCATATTGGAAAATTCAGCGACCATGCGCGCTGGAAAGTTACCACTGGGTTCCGAAACAAGAACATACATGTGTGGAAGCAATGTACTGTCCATCCCAATCACCGGCATAATCATATAGAAATGCGTCGTTGCGGATATCACTCGTATAAGATATAGAATCATATAGGATCTCTCCTTAAACTGTAGCTCCCGTCCTTTATACCCCATTATCATCCCATGGAAGGCAATAGCAAACCATCATGGGTTCATCCAGCCCAGGGACCTTCAGGTCAAAACCTGTCTTCGGGTAGAACACCGATCATCATCATCATCATGGAACGATGCTCCCAAACACTTTTGTTTCTGTGCTATCATGTGTACCCCCTTAACTTTCATGTCTATATTTGTCCTCCCTCATGTACATTATTCAGTCACGACTATCGTTAAACCTTTTTACGTACGTGTACAGAGTCTTTTCAATTGTCTTTTGTGTTACTAATATTTTTCCTTGTTCATGAATTCCTATACTGTGTTATACCTTCCATATCAATGTTATGCAGCGCTGGCAACACTGCGGTCCGGATGGTAACCCTGATTATGATTTTTCTTCGTTCTTGATGCCCTTGTTATGTTTAGTTTCTTTCTTTTGGTTGACTTTTTTTCCTGTTTGCAAGAAATTAACTTTTCCCGTCATTCCTGACTTTCTTCAATTTTGCCAACATTCAATGTTACCTCTTTCCTCGCACCGCTCCCTATGGCCCTTAGCACCTTAAATTTCTGTGTTCTCCATATCTTTTCATGCTCAATCAGATGGCGTATGTCTACATCTGATTTGCGCGACAACCATATGGTCCCTTACTTGTCAGTGGTGACATCAAGAAGCATTTTATGCCAACTCGAATTAAGTAATATACAGTTTGTTTTATAATTGTTTGTGACAATAGTAAATGGAAGACAATGGGCCTTATGCAGAGTCGTTCTGACGAGTGATTAGTATCATACTAAAGAGTTCGACTAACATATGTTTCTTGCAGTAGTCAGGTCTTTAGCATGACGCTAAACATATGTCAAAACGACTCTGCATAAGGCGGAATGAAATTACATCGATATTAAACAATATGGTTCCCACCAATGAGGTAAATATCTTTTGAAAAGGTGCCCCAAGTGTTGTTTTGTTAATACCATTTGACAAAACTTGGCTCTTCTGCGTTCATGAAATGTTTTTTTTAAATAAACTTTAATTGTTACACTACTTTCAGAAGCAGTTAAAAACGAGAGTTTTAATACAAAATAAATATATTTAAACCTCGATGAAAACTTAGTGTCTAAACATGTGTTATCCTTGAAGTGGAAGTTCATTGACGAAGCTATAAAACTTCCTGTTATAAAAGTCACCCTCATTTGTAGGAGTTATATCAACTGCAACTAACTTTTCTATTCAATTGCTTTCAAAAATAATAGTGTGACTAAATAAACAGTTAAACTATCTAATATTTTAAAGTTGGTTTTCCTCTCGATCACATTTTAGCAAGGAGTAAATGCGTTAACTAAATTGCATATGTTTGCCTGCCATCTAGGAATTCTTATTAAAATAAACAGTAATTTTTATTTAAGTTTCTTGCAACAAGCTGTTGGTTTAAAAAGTCTTTCCTGAATGGGAGAAATGCATGTTTTCCTTTGTGACATTTTCCAGATAATGTAAATATCAAAGGAATCTTACTGTTGAGAGAGAGAGAGGAAATGCATAAATTACACAGGCCGACGTTTTTAAACATTTGAAAAGTTACAGAAACAAAACTCACTGATTTTGACTAATTTTAGGTCCCTGAATATGAATATGTTATCCATTTTACTACACTAGCTCGTATTTTTATGTAACGCATAGTTGCCAGATTTACCATAATAGGGAAAATGATCTATAATGAAGTGTACCGGCTAATGAGCTGTTTGCGTGCCGAAAGAGAATCAACTTCATTTCGACAGTAGGTCAAGAACGATATTCAGTTTTAAAAATTCTTAAAATTGATTTATTGAATCAAACCAGTTAAAAAATTGTATATTCTGTTTGTGTATTAGCACTAAAAAACTATGTATATTCTGTTTGTGTATTAGCACTAAAGAACTATGTATATTCTGTTAGTGTAGGCCTATTAGCATTTACTTACACAGAGTAATTTATAAAGTCTAATGTTTAGAGCTGCAAGTAACACAATCTGCTTTACTTTTTTCTTTTATGTAATGTTGGGTCCTCTCTCTTCACCGACCAGCAATAGTCCCCCATCATTGCAGGGTCCCAACGGTCTTGATATCAAGTTTCCATCGTTCTTATATCCTGGTGAAACCGTTCTCCCATTTCGTCGCTTACATCTGCAAGATTTTCTGGAAAAAAATTGAGGTGGGAGTGCAGAAAGTGGATTTTGAAAGATATGCGACATCCCAGAGCTTCATATGCCACCCGAAGTTGGTGCACCAGAGCCTCGTAATTTTTAGCTTAATTTTTGCCCAAAAAACCTTTTACAATTTGAGCAAAAGCACGCCAGGCATTTAACTCTTTGTCATTTAAACTTTGTTCAAACAATTCGTCATGGATAAGTTTTCGAATATCAGGTCCTGTAGAAACTCCTTCTTTTAATTTGCCATCACTTAGTTTTGGAAATCTCTCTCTAAGATACTTAAATCCTTCCCCTTCTTTGTCCATAGCTTTTACAAAATTCTTCATGAGGCCCAACTTAATATGAAGAGATGGAAGCAGCCCCTTGGCTGGATCTATCAGAGGCTCATACTTGACACTGTTGGTACCGGGCTTAAATGTCTCTCTGGGGGGGAGTGGGGCATTCTTTTTGTGAAAAATTTTTTCCTGTGGCTCTTGAGTCCCGAAGACACAAAAATAACAGTACAATGTAAATCCACCTTGCAGACCAAGTAATATTGCAATAATTTTCAAATCTACGCAAATTTGCCAACCATATTCTTTGTAGTTAATACGATTTAAAATGAGTGCGAGATTCTCGTAAGTATCTTCCATCGATACAGATTGTGCCACAGGAATAGACGGCAGCTTATTTCAATTATGAAGTAAAACTGCTTTCAGACTCTATTTAGACGAATCTATGAAAATACGTCAATCGGATAGATCATGTTGATACATTCATCAGACCATTGATATCCGTACATACGCAAAGGGAACCTTCCATTTTGTATTATTCTGAAAAAGGCTCGTTCCTTTTCCTCTAGTAAGTGTAAGTAGTTCCAGGAGCCAATATTATAAAATTATAACGGAAGTTGGTGATTTTTTGTCTACCGCAATAACGCGAAATTTGTCATTTTTCGTTTCTAAATTATTTTCTTGAAGGTAGGGTTCTTGTAGACAAAGTATATCAATATTCCAATCTAGACTGGTTTGTACTAACTCAATCATGGCCAGTTTAGATCTCACAGCGTTGAATTGTATTATTTTCAAGTTATCCATTATAAAGATCTAGGTATGATAAGTTTTAACCCAGTAGTTTGGCCACTCATTTTTTAGTTGTAAAATATTCGGCCATATAACCTTACAAAATGTATATAAATTTTGTTGAGATCTAGGTTAAGATTTCTTCTGGCATACACCATATCAACCAGCTCTAGAAGTTGCTTTGGATCTGTTGGCAGATTACTAATACTTAATTCCATAAGGTCCTCGTCTTCTGATGAGGGAAGACGATTTGAACCCCGTTTTCCTTCAAGTTTCTAACAAGATGTCTTTATGCCAATCTTAGAGTTGCTGATTGTTCCAATCTGGCTAGTTTTAATTTTAGTTCAAATGATTCATATACTGCTTCAGGATTATTACATTCTTTACTACTACATGATTCGGTTTCATTATCTATATTGTCTCCTTCAAAAATTCTCTCGAGCTAGCTGGTTCTTGTTTGAACCTTGCATCATATTTATCTTCATTCTTTTCTATTGAAATTTGATTTTGTCCAGTATATATACTTTCCGGAATTCTTCCTTGTTTTCTCTTTTTCTTCTAGTTCTTTATAAATAAGCCAACTAAACCTGAATATTTAATAGCATCCTCCATGTGTTCAGCCTCTCCGATTTTACTAATGCCTTTAAAATTATCTGAAGCTGTCATAATTACTTGTTAAGTCTGATGCTTAATTTCAGATTCTTCTGGAATTCTAGTTGGTTCTCGACCATTTTTGTTATTGGATGCATGTGATTCTAGCACAACATCCTTGTTGTGACCATTGAACTTGTTTTGCTCTACTAGTTCATTTATTGATCTAGAGTTCAATAGTTTAGTTTTTTCTTGTAATGTCGTATTTGGTTTCCTTCGCTGATAGTCGTGTCTCCAATCAATTTCTACATAGAAATGAGTGTTCTCTATAATCATCGTAAAGATTACTTTAGGGTTTGGTATGAAATAATATTTCCTAATTACCTCCATTACTTCTCTTGGCTTATGATGCCATAATCCCATTCTTATTGCAGGCATAATTAATTATTTATATTCCAATTCAATTGAAATTGCAATAAAAAATAAATTCAACTATGGTTTCTAAATCCTGAAGATTTTTTTACTGGAAATAACATGAATTTAATTGAATTGAATTAATTGAATAACATGAATATACAGTTAAATTTATTAATTGAGTAAAAAACTCTCAAGATTTGACTTTTTCCACCTTTATATTGGTTAATTGAAAATTCCTCATGAGAGTCCACCAAACCTTTAGCAAATCCTAAGGGGAAGTTCTTCAAAATTTGGATTGATAAAGTGTAGCACACATTGATCATCTTTAGTTAAATAAATACTTCCAGATTCCACAGTTAATGGTTTATTGTTATTACTATTTTCAGGAAAATTAGGAATGTTCAATTTTGCCCACATTATGAATTGGTCTTTACTTTTCTTTAAGTTATATAGTTTCATCCTGTTTGAATACCTAGTTGATTTTATTTTTGACAGGTTTTGTTCTAACTTTATCGTATTAGGTGACGCATTAATTGAGATGTTAGCTTCTTTAACTAGATTATTTCTTACCTTAAGTCGTTATTAATCATGGCCATAATGGTACTTCCCGACCTCTCTTTCATAGAAATATTTGTACCTCAAGCATTCTTTTTCAGTTTCGGCACTACACTTTTTCTTCCTGATCATTAATGGAATACACTTTTTTCGGTTTCGCAGTGATTTTCGCACGTATTCTTTTCATGTTTGTCTTTCCCACAATGGCCACATCTGTTTTCTTGTGCCTTACAGAACCTGGAAATATGACCATAATCCTTACATTTAGTGCACTTCGCCACACTTAAGAATTCCTTAACCGACAGGGATTCATACATTATGAACATCCATTTTCCGTTTATTATTTTCCTGTACAAGTTAAATGGGGCCTCTATCACTAAGTGGCACCTAGATCTAGTTTTTGGACTAGTGAGAAACTTAGCTTTAATTTCCTTTGCCGCCTGTTCAGCGTCAGACTCGTCAAGATTTTGCTCTATTAGAGTCTCCAGTAAGAATTCGTTTGAGTACGCAATTGGTACATTATACATTATTAATTGTGGGTTTTTCTTTTTTCTTGTCTCCAGGACAAATTCTTATTTCAGTTGCTTATTTGCTTGTATCTTCTCCAGGTCTTCCATTATAGCGGTCTCGATTACTAATATTTTGCCTACAGTTGTTGTTGACATGATTTTGACATTTTCTTTCGTCTGATTAAAAGTAGTAGACAATTTATTCTGTATTTCTTTTGGATCCATATCTTTGTTGGCACCATTGAGGAAAATGACCGGTCTTTGTTTCTTGAATACCTCTCTAATTGTTTTGCCTCTGCCGGTATCTTTATTTCTAACTAGCACATATTACCAGCTTCTCTGGGTTGAAATGAAAATTTAAGTGCACAACTCCGTATTTCATGTTTTAGTACCCGTGAAATGTGCTGTTTTCGTTTTTAGTGGCATTGATTTAAACAGCTCCGAAGGATCATTGATAATCTCGGCGAACCCAAAACCATTGATTCGACACGAATATTTGTCATTTTCTTTCATATATATATATATATATATATATATACAGGGTGGTCGTGCATGAATGTCGGAAAATTCGTGAGATGAATCTACAGGTAAAAACAAGCAAAAAATGTCATATGAACATTGGGTGGATGCGGCTTCGTTTGGATGCTAGAGGCGTCTGAAATGTCACCTTCCGAGGCGGCAATTTGCAATATCTCAAGAACGGAGAGAAATACGAATGTCAGGTCAAAACATATCAAAAGAAACCCCATCCGAAGAATCCAATTATGCATAAGCGGTGGCGAAAAAGTGGCGGCGCTAGAGGGGGGCACAAAGAAAGTGAATGAAACATGGAGAAAAGGGAACAATTTACACTGAAAAGTTGTACAAGGGGATGTTACTTGGAATATGCAACAACAAATGTTAATGAACAAAGGCAACAACGGCTAGTCTGTAGGGACTTTATAGGAGGCGGATTGTAGGAATACAGTATCTTTGTAATGGTGAGAAATAGGAATGTCGGGTCAAAAGATATCAAAGGAAATGCCATCCGAAGAATCCAATTATGTATAAGTGATGGCGAAACAGTGGCGGCGCCAGGGGAAGCAGAAAGAAAGTGAATGAAACGGAGAAAAGTTGAAATTGGTGAAAACACAACTATTTGAAAGCAATCAGGAAACAAGGAATACAACTCTAGGTGTACTGTATGATACATGTCCGATGACAGATGGCGCATAACTACAGTAGGTGGAACAAGGGGGCGTGCAGAGCGTCGCGTAGCAGAGTTAGTTATAGGAGTAGTGAAACCGTGGGTAACGAGAGCGTTCGCATCGAAGGTGCAGAGGACAGCGCACAGTTCATTCGTACTGATTGGGGCAATGACAGTAACAGCACAAGCGTTTTAGTGCTACAATCTACAGGCAGGGCAGTAATCCATGTGTATGTGAATGTGGTTTACTTTGTGTCGTGTGAAACAGTGTTGATGTTGACAAGCGCTATGTGTAATGCACCACAATGAATAGGGTAGTATACACTAACGCCGAAATGGCAGATATGCATTTGATGTACGGCTTAGCGGAAGGTAATGCAGAAGAAGCACGTAGGTTATATGCGGAACGCTACCCAGATCGACAAATTCCAGCACCGGGGATGTTTATTCGTATTCATCAGCGATTGCGGGACACTGGGACATTCCTTCCCAACACAGACATTCCGAGACGACGACGCGTTCGAACAACCCCCCTGGAAGAGAGGGTACTCCGACATGTGACCCGAAACCCGAGTATTAGTACCCGACGAATAGCAAGGCAGGAACACGTTTTGCATCAAGTCGTGCTAAGCATCTTGCATAGTAATAATCTCAGACCATACCACGTACAACGAACGCATGCGTTATACGATGGTCACTATGAAACCCGACGACGTTTCTGTCGTTGGTTATACCGCCGCTGCCGTGTATCACCAGCCTTTCTAACACAGATATTGTTCTTGGATGAGGCATTATTCACACGGGATGGCATCACAAATTTCCACAATGACCATCGATGGGCACTTAACAACCCGCATGCAATTGTAGAGACGAAGCATCAACAGCATTTCCAATTGCATGTGTGGGCTGGTATTATTGGCGACAACGTTGTGGGACCACATTTCTTACCCCAGCGATTGAACGCAATATCGTATCTGCAGTTTCTGACTCAGAACCTACCTATTCTGCTTGAAGATGTGCCACTGAGGACACGACAGTGTATGTGGTTTATGCATGATGGCGCCCCTGCCCACTCATGTCACACCATTCGTGCATATCTGAACAAAACATTTCCACGCAGGTGGATAGGTCGTGGTGGAAGACAAGCATGGCCCCCACGTTCACCCGACCTAAATCCCCTAGATTTTTTCCTGTGGGGTTACGTGAAGAGTCTCGTGTATACACGGCCCCTGCATGATGTTGAAGATCTTCGCCAGCGTGTATGTGCTGCATTTGCCACATTACGGCAAACGCCAGCGATATTGGCACCAGTCAGACAATCCTTACGCCATCGTGTAACTGTCTGTCTCGAAGAACAAGGAGGACATATTGAACAACTGCTATAGAATGGCATTATGTTGACCATGGTAAGTACAATACCTCTTGTTTTTACAGTACATTGGGTCTCATCTTCCATACATGTTTTTTACGATCTGCACGTTTCATCACTAAGAGTGTTTAACAGTTTCTTTGCAGCTCCCATGCGCCGCCACTGTTCCGCAGTACGTGTACATAATTGGATTCTTCGGATGGGATTTCCTTTGATATCTTTACACCCGACATTTCTATTTCTCTCCCTTAAAATTATACTGTATTTCAACATTCTACCTCTCATAGTGTCCCTACAGCGTAGCCATTGTTGCCTTTGTTCATTAACATTTGTTGCTGCATGTTCCATATAACATCCGCTCCTATAGTTTGTCAGTGTAAATTGTTCACCTTTCTCCGCATTTCATTCACTTTCTTTATGCTTCCCCTGGCGCCGCCACTGTTTCGCCATCACTCATACATAATTGGATTCTTCGGATGGCATTTCCTTTGATATCTTTTGACCCGACATTCCTATTTCTCACCATTACAAAGATACTGTATTCCTACAATTCGCCTCTCATAAAGTCCCTACAGACGAGCCGCTGTCGCCTTTGTTCATTAACATTTGTTGTTGCATATTCCAAGTAACATCCCCTCCTACAATTTTTCAGTGTAAATTGTTCCCTTTTCTCCATGTTTCATTCACTTTCTTTGTACCTCCCTCTAGCGCCGCCACTGTTTCGCCACCACTTTTGCATAATTGGATTCTTCGGATGGGGTTTCCTTTGATATGTTTTGACCCGACATTCGTATTTCTCTCCGTTCTTGAGATATTGCAAATTGCCGCCTCGGAAGGTGACATTTCAGACGCCTCTAGCGTCCAAACGAAGCCGCATTCACCCAATGTTCATATGACATTTTTTGCTTGTTTTTACCTGTAGATTCAACTCACGAATTTTCCGACATTCATGCACGACCACCCTGTATATATATATATATATATATATATATATATATATATATATATATATATATATATATATATATATATTTCCCTCTCCCCCATGTTGCGGGCCATGTCATCGAAAGTGTCACCGTTCATCTCACCGACTCCAAACAAATAAGGATTCAGCACTAATATCGGTGATTTTCGATCATTTTAAAAATATCACTTCCTCCCCTTTCCACAAATTGCGGGTTTGAACTTGAATTTAAACGGGATCAAAGTATCACTGTTCACCTAAGCGACCCAGAAAATTATAAATTTGAAAATGATAGGGGCCATTTTCGATCATTTTTATATATCTCTTTCTCCCCCTCCCTGAAGTGGCGGGACTGATTTTGGCTTTGGAAATGTCACTGTTCATCTGAATGATTCCGAAAATTGCGGATTAGACACTAATATTGGCCATTTTCGATTATTATTATTATTATTTATATATAGCTCACTCTCCCCCTCATCCGTGCTGCGGCACACGGCATCAGAATTGTCACTGTTAATTTCAGCTACTCCTAAACACCATAGATTCGACACTAATATTAGTCATTTTTGATCATTTTTAAATGATTATCCTCCTCCCTTCCGTTGTACCCACCCCCTCCCCAACTACCATTGCTGAACTTAGATTGAAACAGCATCAGAAGTGTCACTGTTTGTCTCATGGACCCGAAAACTATGAATTCGACACTAATATGGGTCAATTTTGGTCATTTTCAAATTTCTCTCCCCCTCCCTCTCCCCTCCTGTATATATAGCTCCCCCTCTCCCCCCTCCGTTCTGTGGTACAGGGCATCAGAATTGTCACTGTTAATCTCAGTTACTCCTAAAACTATGAATTCGACCCTAATATTAGTATTTTTTTTATTATTTTTAAATGTTATCCCCCTCCCCTACGTTGTACCTACCCCTTCTCTCTCCTACTATCAGGGATGGATTTGGATTGAAACAGCATCAGAAGTGTCACTGTTTCTCTCATCGACCCCGAAAACTATGAATTCAACACTAATACCAGTCATTTTTGATCATTTTTAAATTTCTCTCCCCCTCCTCCTGCCCCTACGTTGCATCGTCAAAGTGAATAGTCTAAAATCATCCCTGCCCCTAAACTCATGTATGTTGGAAATGTGATTGAGATCGGTTGGGTGGTTCAAGAGTGATGAATTCACAAAGGCAGTCATTTTTTTTTACATATATCTCCCTCCCCCCCTACGTTTGGCTCGTCAAAGTGAAACAACAAAAAACACCCAAGGCCCGACCCTCATATATTTTGAAAATGTGATCGAGATTGGTTGGGTGGTTCAAAAGATATTAGGTTTTATTAGTTTTTTATTTATACGTCTCCTCTCTTTCCCCTGCTCTAGGATTTACCGTTAAAACGAAATTACAAAAGTGTTTCTAGATCCAAACGTAATATGTCTTGAAAATTTGATTGAGATCGGTCGCATAGTTCAAGAGTTGTTAAGTTACAAAAATAGTCACTTTCAGTCTTATATAAATTGATTTCTATATATCTCTCCTCCTTATTCTCCGCTATGTTGATCCGTCAAATTTAACCCTGGGAGTCCCAAACGGGTCCATTGGACCCATATGACGTTTCGTTTATTAATTACAGAGTAAGTTTTCGTGAGCGGTCGCTAATATTCCGTGACTTTTTCTTTATGGTGCTCCTCTCCCATTTTATGTCTGAAATATTTTGTTTCTTTAAGTCAGGTGGTATATATTAAAATTATAGCATTGTGTACCAGGTGGGTCCAGTGGACCCCTTGTATATTTTAAATAGAAATACTGGTTCAACTTTGGTTTTGATTTACATTGCGGATCATAGATAGCAGAATTAACGTCAGCAAGTTCTTTATTCTTTGTTTTCAGTATTATGTTTAAAAATGTTTAACACAGGTGTTTAACACAGTTTTAGTAAGTTTTCCTAACAAATTATTCCTTTTGTACGTAATATCTACTGGTTTATAGTGTTTTCTCCCTGACACCACTTCTCAGGGGCATATTATAAATTTATACCTATAATATATTCTAAACAAGCCAGTGCACGTTTCACTTTAGTCATTGGATTTAGTGTCTGAGGATAATGGTACCTGGCGGATTTTCCGATAATGACATACGCCAATGTCTGTTGGCAGAAGAGGAGGATTTTTTCTGGAGATTCGACAGATGATGGAGAAGTGGACTGTGAATTATTAGCGTTATCTGGAAGTGAGAGTGATATATCTAATGTTAGTGACAGCAACGTGCAAGATGAAGCAATTTTCCCCTCTAGAAGTGGCATAGAACACTGGAATTTAGTACCCTTCAATACCAGTCGCGGGCGTGCTGGTGCTGCCAATGTAACTACAAAAAACCATGGTCCTACAGGGTATGCAAACAGGGACGTTGATGATCAGAAATCTGCTTTTTGCCTATTTTGTCGTAGGAACATTCTGGAAACAATTTGCAAGGAACTAACAAGGAAGTTAGGATAAAATTTCCTCGTGACTGGAAACCTGTTAGTGTTGAAGAACTTTAGAAATATATTGGCGTGGTAATACTTATTGGGATATACAAATCAAACAATGAAGGAACTAGGCAGCGCTGGAGAAAGGAAAGGGATCGACCTATCTTCATTCCATTATGAGAAGGAATCGTTTTCAACAAATCAATTCCACTCTACGTTTTGATGATACAGAGCTCAGGCGCCAGAGAAGACCTGATGATAAACTATCTCCAATTCGTGCAGTGTTTGAAGACTGGGATAAAACTCCACAGTACACTTATATTCCCGAAGGTAACATGACGATGGACGAACTGCTTGTAACTTTTCGTGGACGTTGTCCCTTTCGGCAATACGTACCAAGTAAACCGGGTAATATGGAATAAAGTGCTGGGTTATTTGTAATAGCACCTCAAGCTACTGTATGTGTGGAAGATGCAGATATATAGCGGAAAAATGTTCAGAACAGGGGAGAGAAGTCAATCAAGGGGAAAGAGTCGTTCTTCAATTGACAGAAGAAATTGCTGGAAGTGGTAGAAAAATTATTGGGGATAACTTCTTTACAAGTCCTTCTCTTGCACGTAAATTGAAGGAACGAAAACTCACCTACGTCGGAACTATACGGAAGAGTAAGCCAGAACTCCCAACGTCATTTACCAAAACGGATAAAAGTAGGGCTGTAGCAACCAGTTTGTTTGGATTCCAACATGATGCCATGATTGTTTCATATTGTCCAAAGAAGTACAAAATTGTTACTCTTCTGAGTACAATGTATAACCAGAATGAAGTTGACACTTCTACAGCAGAGAAAAAATCCAGAAATAATCCTTTACTATAACAAAACAAAGTCTGGCGTGGACACTATGGACCAAATTACCCGCTGTTACAGCATAACTGAATGACAAGGAGATGGTCTCTAGTAATATTCTTCAACATGATCGATATAAGCGCACTTAACGCTTATTTTATATTCTTGTCACTACAGAAGAAAGACAAGAAGCAGAGATTGAAACTTCGTAACTTCCTGATTTCCCTCGGCAAACAAATGGCCCATATTGGAAAAGACTTTCCACAGAAGAGAAGCCACACAGAAACTGATAAGCTCACGGAAAAAGAGTCATCGAAAAAGAAAGCTCGATGCGGGATCTGCCCATCAAAACGGGATTGTAAGGCAGGAACCCTCTGTACCAAATGCAAGACAAATGTGTGTTCTGAGCACAGCAGAGTTGTTTGTGAAAAATGTTTCGTATACTAACTATAACAAATGCAAGAGAAAAGGAAACGGGATCGTAATTTTCAGTTTTTTTGGAAGCAAATATTTGCTACTTGTAATATAATGTTGTTATTACGTGTATGTAAAATGTTGACTATTTCATTATGCCTAAAGATTAGAACTTCTATTTGAGCTCATATAAAGAAATAGTAATACTCCTAAGTTACCATATATATCTAGTGTACGGTATAACTACGATAACTATGAAGGGTATTTTATTAATTCGTCAAAAATACATAGCAAAAATAACATTGTTTAGTATTTCGATGTTTGTTTTCTCCCAAAAAGTTAATTATATGGCTAGAGGGTCTCTATATATTACTGTGGGTCCATTGGACCCGACTGGTACACAAAAGTATAAAAATATGTCTGGAGTTCCAGGGTTAAATCATAAAAACGATCTCAGGCCTGAACCTCATCTATGTTGAAAATTTGATCAAAATCGGTCGAGTGGATCAGGAGTTATTAAGTTTTATTGATTTGTAATACCCCCTACCCCAACCCTGAGTTCTAACATCAAAATGAATAACAAAAAAAAAAAAAAAAAAACAGCTTAGCTTCGAACCTCAGCCATGTTATAAATTTGATCGAGATCGGTTGGGCGTTTCAGGAGATTTAGAGTCAGAAACATAATGATTTTCAACAAAGTTATATTATATATGACATCTGCGTAGGACATAGTTGGAAATTGGGAATCTTTGCTTGGAGATCCTTGATTTTGCTGGTCTCTCAGCTTACAGTTTTCCTCTCTTAATGAGATATTCTTATTATTTAGTTCTTTTATTTGTTCCCTAAGACTTCTAGTCTTGACTCGAAGGCCAGCCTCTCAGCAAATTTCTTCTTAACTATTTCGATTTTGTTCCTACCCACTTTACTAGATTCCAAGGTGTTGTCGAGGTGCGAACCGAAGTGCCTCTTCATACGATTTCCAATTATCCTTTTCCGTTTCCATGTTTTCTAAATGAAGTGGTGTAAGATCTTTGATTTTCCTCGGGGATTTTATTCCAGCCTGCGAAAGGTGAGAATCTAGCATTTCCTCATAGCTGCCAAAGCTACTTCTGGCAGTTCTAGCATCCCCGTATCTAGATCTTTCTTTATCTCTGTCCATCTTGCAATTTGTGGATTACCCCTTAAACATGCTGACAACCCACGCCGCTGCTGTGTACGAAGGGTTGCCTATTTTAGGTTCCTAAATTACCGGTACAATGACAATGAATACCACTTGATACCAAATACTTTATATTGTAAGACTTTTAGCCATAAAACGCCTCAAATGTTATGCAACCTCCATCACACCTGGGTCATGGTGGCTGCATGTACACCAGGTAGAATTCTGCGCGCATACAGTTTATTAAATTGGAGATTACAAAGCAAACACATAACCTCCTTACAAGTAACACCTCCTAAGTGTATCACTCCGATTTTGATAAAATTTGGCAGGTAGATACTACACATAAAATAAACGAATACATGTTTCTTTTTTTCTGCGGAAAAAAACGGTCTTAGGGGGAAAAATCCCTACCCAAAATTTTGAAAGTTGACGCTCGAAAGGAAAAACAAGTGTACCGAAGTGAACGAAATTGTGCACAGATATTGCAGACGTAAAATCAGGGAATACGTGTTTCGTATTTTCCTGGTAAAAACGGTTAGGAGGGGCAAGAACCCCTCTAAACCTTTGATCAGAAAATATCAAAAGTGCTAATAACAGTATGTCAGATGTGTGTAAAGGACATGAAGAATTGCAACGAAACTTTGTGTATGAACAACACGCAAAAATTAACGAATACGCTGATATATATATATTCTGCGGAGAAACGGTCTTAGGAGGCAAAAGCCGACACCCAAAACTTTGAAAGTTGACGGCTTAAAGGCAAGAAGAAGTGAACCGAAGTGAATGAAGTTGTGCACAGATATTGTAGACACAAAACGAGGGAATACGGGTTTCGTATTTTCCTGAAAAAAAAAATGGTGGGGCAAGGACCCCTCAAAATGTTTGAACACGAAATATCAAAAATGCTAGTAACAGTATGTCAGATGTTTGTAAAGGACATGAAGAATTGCAACGAAGCTTCGTGTAGAGACAATAAGCGAAAAGATAAACGAATATTTTTTTTATTTTTCTGCGGGAAAACGGTTCTAGGGAGAAAAGCCCCCACCCAAAATTTTGAAAGTTAACGCCCGATAGGCAAAAAGAAGTGGACCGAAGTGAATGAAATTGCGCACAAATATTGTAAAGGTAAGATGAGGGAATAAGTGTTTTGTATTTTCCTGAAAAGAAAAAAAAAAACTGTTGAGTGGACCGAGGTGTTGAGTGGTGGAAGGTGTGGAGAGAAGCGAATGAAATTGTGTGTAGATATTGGATATGTCAAATAAGGCCTTTCGTGCTTCAGAAGTGTCTCCATCCGATTTCTTCAAATTTGGTACATCAATAACAAGCACAAACAGTATAGCGTATTTTATAGTATTTCAGGAGGCACCTTTAACCCTTACAATGTTTTTCCGCATAAACAAAAACACGTGTCGATTTATTTTCTGCTTGCTGTTGATGTCCCAAATTTGAAGCAAAGCGGATAGGGACAATTGAGGAACACGAAAGGCCTTATTTTATATAGGGTCTATACAATATCTACACACAATTTAATTTGCTTCGATCCACTCCTTCCTGCTATATTACGGTAATATTTACTTTTTTTTCGGAGGGTGCCTAGGCCCCAAAATTATTTTTCCGCACAAATTAAAACGTTTCATTTATTGGTTTGCAAATTCTTCCTAAACGAAGATTCGTTGCAATTCTCCATATTTTTTAGGAACTTCTGACGTATACTTATTTGCACTTTTGATATTTCGTAATCAATGGTTTAGAATGTCCGTGCCCCACTCAACCGCCATTTTCCGGAAAACTACGAAACCCAATTACCTAACTATACGTCTACAACGTCTGTACACAATTTCATTCAATTGAGTGCACTTATTCTAGCCTTTTGGGCCTCAAATTTCAAAATTTTGGGTGAAGGCTTTTGCTCATTACAACCGTTTTCCCGCAGAAAATAAAAAAAACGTATTAGTTTATTTTTGCGTATTGTCCCTACACAATGTAACGTTTTAATTATTCAAGTCCTTTAAGGACTTCTGACATACCGTTGTTAGCACTTTTGATATTTCACGATCAAAGTTTTGAAGGTGTCTGTGCCCCACCCAAACGTTTTCCATTTTTTAGGAAAATACGAAACCTGTATTTCCTCAGTTTACGCCTGCAATATTTGTGAACAATTTCATTCATTTCGGTTCACTTCTTCTGGCCTTCCGGGCCTCAACTTTCAAAACTTTGGGTGGAGGCTTTTGCCCATTAAAACCGTTTTTCCACATAAAATAAAAAAAACGTACTGATTACTTTGCATTCTTTAAGAGTCAATGTTCAGAACGCTTCCTGTTATAGCTATTAAAAACTGAACAAAATCCCACCTTGAACGCAACCTATAAAACGTGCATCAAACAATAAAATTATAACGTACAACTTTAAAAATTTATAGCGTTCTTATTTATTGTTCGAATGAAATGAAATTAACATGTCTTCAATAATATGACGAGATAGCCCTTTTACAGTTCCCGCCAAGTCTCTATCTTGTATCGTTCCGAAGATGTGATAATCCACCCGTTGGAGGAGATACCACTATTTCACTTTACTCACTGCACCAAGACACTTTAAACGTTTGACACGCAAAATACGAAGATCATAGTGCGTGCTTCTTCCTCAAAAATCCACATTTAATCGGTGCACAACTACATACGTCTTTACGTTTCGAAAATCTCAACTCAAGTCTCCCCTCCCCAAGTTGCCGGGCTGAAATTGGATTTAAACGGCATCGGAAGTGCCACTGTTCATCTCAGCGACTCCAAAAGCTATGGATTCGACACTAATATCGATTATTCTTATATATCTATCCTTCCCCTCCCCTAAGTTGCACCGTGAAAGTGGAATAACAAGATATTTCAGGTCCGAGCCTCATATATGTTGAAAATTTGATCGAGATCTGTCAGATGGTTCATGACTTACAAAGTCACAAACATAGTCATTTTCATTTATATTTACACGCACATATACAAGCTCTTGGAAAACGCAAATAGACTGCTTTGGTAAAATAAAGTTGAGACGCAATTGACTATCTATTTCATCTAAAGTGGGACGCAATTAACCGGGTCCGAGTATCTTGGGATGCAATTAACCGAAAGAGAATGGAGGAAAAGGATACAACTCTTGGGACGCTCAATAGACTGCAGAAAACCGCTTTTCGATGAATCTTCAGTTTCTGCTCTGATACCTCCTGACAGACAGATGGACATAACCGTTGTATAAGACTTCTGGTACTTACATATAGCAATAGCATACTTTGGAAGTCTAATAACAACAACAACAATAATAATAATAATAATAATAATAATACGCATATATGAGTAATATTTAATTTTATATGGTGAAGTATCAAATATTTGATATTCTGTAAGAAGACTTGATTTGCTTTTAGAATTAAAAAGCTCAGTTCCCTTCAAAAAATAGTATTCCCTACTGGACTAGTTTCCTGCCTACACCAATGCCCTGGCTGTTAATCATAAACTAAGATTCCATTATCATGGAGGTACATTTTTGGTATTGACAATGCTGAGATTCTCTGCTAGGTTAATTCAATACCCACTAACTCAATAGATGGTGCGGAACGATGTGTATTTGAAAGCAACATCCTAGTGAGCTTAGATTTGGAGGAGATAATTTAATAAATGCAATTGTTGTAACATATTCCGTTATGCAACTTTTATTATTTGGTCTAGGAATTAATTCGTGCGGGTGGACAAAAGATGGCGCAACGAACGGAGCGTCCCACAGTTCCGTGTATCCACACATGTGTTGCAAACCCCTGTCATCGCGTATCGTTCGTAGTATAGGGCAGTGGATTAAAGCGTCAACAACACCAGTTTGTAGTTAAGTGAACATGGCGCAATTTGTGCCTGATAAAGTGTTTTTGCGGGGTGTCCTGCTGCATTACTTTAACATGCAGAAAAGTGCGACTGAAAGTCATCGTATTTTGGTGGAAGTGTATGGTGACCATGCTCTAGCTGAGCGAACGTGTCAGAAGTGGTTTGCACGGTTTAGAAGTGGTGATTTCGGCTTGGCAGACCAAGAGCGAGCTGGACAGCCAAAAAAATTTCAAGACGAAGAATTGACAGCATTGCTCGAGCAGGATTCGTGTCAAACGCAGGAACAACTTGCAGCAGCATTAGGCGTTGATCAAACAACAGTCTCCAAACGCTTGAAAGCCATGGGAATGATTCAAAAGATGTCACATTGGGTTCCACATGAATTGAAAGACAGAGACGTTGAAAGACGAAAAACCATTGCGAATTGCTGCTTCAACGACAGAGCAGAAAGGGGTTTCTGCATCGAATTATTACGGGTGATGAGAAGTGGATCCATTACGAGAACCCTAAACGAAAAAAGGCCTGGGTGAAACCAGGTGAACCAGGTCCATCACAACCAAAACGAGATATTCACTGTGCAAAGGTTATGCTGTGTATATGGTGGGATATGAAAGGTGTGGTGTACTATGAGCTGCTGCAACCGGGTGAAACTATGAATGGAGAACGTTATCGACGACAATTAATGCGTTTGAAGCAAGCTCTGGCCAGAACACGACCAGAATGGGAGAACAGACATGATAAACTTATTGTTCAACATGATAACGCTCACTCACATGTCGCAAAACCGGTCAAAACCTATTTAGAAAATGTCGGATGGGAAGTTTTACCCCACCCGCCGTATTCACCAGACGTTGCTCCTTCGGACTACTACTTGTTCGATTGCATGAACAACGATTTGATTGGACAGCGGTTTACTTCTTCAGAAGATATCGAAACATGGGTCTCTGACTGGATCGCTTCCAAGGATGAGGACTTCTTTCGCCACGGAATCCGTAGATTGCCTGACAGATGGGCGAAAGTGGTGGCTAGCGATGGACAATATTTTTCTTAAGGTATTTATGTATTTTGTGTTTGTACTACAGCTTCAATGTGTGCGTACCAACCGCACGAATTAATTCCTACACCAAATATTTCTAAGTGAAAGTATTTCTTTTTCGTTAATATCAATGAGAGTAAAATTATAAGGTCACTGAAAATTTGCTGCTTAACATGCAGAAAAGTTCTGCCGAGTGACAATTTATTTAATAGTAAGACTTTTACGGTGTCTGTAATCGATTTCTGAAAGTATTAGTCTTTTGTGTAACATGTCTGATTAATATACAATAATAACAAATTAGTGAAGCAAGCGCATTGAACTTCTTTCATTGAAATCACCTGCATTTGTGTGTTTGTCCGAATCATGGTGACTCTCGTAATGTTTGTCCGATTTTAATCAAACTTTGCATTTACCTTCGTTCAGGCTTCAAAAATAGTTTTGTAGTTTAGTATTCAAACCGATCAACAACAAAGGGATGAACTGGGGAAGATCATTATGTAGTAAATGTGCATATGTACTAATGTGATTTAAAAAGTTTCCACTATAACCTAAGTAAACGTTGTTCGATTCAGATAAAATTGCTATAAATAAAAATGAAATCGACGTCAACCGTTACATAATCAAGGGGGAAAATGCTCAAATATTTGAAATGCAGTTTTGAACATAGTGGAACTTATGCAGGGTCGTTCTGACGCGTGATTATTGCTGTACTAAAGAGTGCGGCTTACATATGTTTTTTTCCAGTGGTCAGGCGTTTAGTATAACGCTAATCATACGTCGAAACGACTCTGCATAAGGCTCAGTAGAACTAAAATCGTGCAAGGCTTTAATCATATAAACTTCGTTAAAGCAGGTATCCTAAGCGAAAAATGGATTATGAATGCATGCCCAAAAGACAGTATTTCGGCAGTCTGTCACGTTGAAATCCAGTGCATCAACTCATTATTAGAAATAAGTTGAAGTTTATCCCAACCTTTTCACAGTTTCAATTTCTAAAGGTCGAATGGAAAATTTCCATAACATTTTGAATGGTTTGTCATTTGTGTGAGCAGTTTAGTGATGTTTTTGCACATTTTGTCTTGTGTTCTTCAAAAATATTGCGTACTATTCATACAAAATTATGAGTACAGCAACACACTATTATAAATGCTTTATCGATTATCGCGCACTAAATCGCAAATTGTGCTTTGCGTTGAGTCACACTATTACAGAATATACCCGCTTATTGTTAGGATTAGGATTAGGAATTAGATTTCTGGACGTTCCTTATCTAAGGCCATTTAGGCCGTCACGTTTGAGAACATTATGTTAGATACAATCACGGCATTTAGCTGGTGTAAATGAGGGAAACCCAGGAAAACCTCAGTCAAGATATCTCGCCGGAAAGAGCTGTTGCACTTTTTCGACAAAGTTTCTCCAACGGGAATCGAACCCCTGCTTATTCTTGATTTTCTTTCATTGTTGATGATATTACTCTGCGTTATTGTTATTGCTGTTAGTTAAACATAAAATTTTGTTACAAGTGTTGAGAATACCTCAATTTCTTTTGTGTGTTTTTTTTTATAGACAATGGCTGCAAATTATCCATGGTGTTATAAGGAGAGAAAAAGAAAGGAAAAACTTCTATTAAAAGTTTATTCATATTTCCGAAGAAATGCAGTGAAAGAGTCTACTGAAACTATGTCAGAAGCAATTTAGAGGACTTCTGACGCAACATTAGGTGGAACTAGTGTTGTGAAAGCCTGGAAAGAAACCGGAATTTTTGGTTTGGTACAATATTCTTTCTCCCCAGGTATTGAAGCTGGAATGGTGAAACTGCAAGACGAGAGGGTTTGAAGTTTGCGCTACAGAGAGTATTTTGTTCTCCTGTGCATTTCTAGCGAGAGAAGTATGAACTATGAAACAAACATGGCGCGCATGTTAGTGTCGTCCACGTGTGAAGAGCAGCGAGGTGTTGTTAGATTTTGGTAGGGCATACACCGAGTAAAGTTCACAGGGACATGCGTGGCGTGTATGGGAACGAATGTATAGACCGTAAAAATGTCTCCAGGTCGTGTGCAATCTTTGTAGAGGGCCGCAGAACCTTAATGATGTGCCACGCTCCAGGATGTCCGTGAGAAACTCAACAAATTTGGGTAGGAGGTCCTCGAACATACTCCATACATTCCGGATATGGCACCGTAGGACTTTCATCTCTTTGGTCCCATAAAGAAATTTTAGGCCGGCCAACACTTTGCGACAGATGTGGAAGTGAAATCAGCAGTCGATAGATAGCTATACTCCAACCAAACGGACTACCACGAACTGGTCATCTTGAAACTGGTACCAATCTGGGAGAAATGTGTTGAGAAACTTTGTGACTATGTAGAAAAGTAGATCAAAGATTAAGTTTATCTGTGCTTTGTTTGGTTTTTGGTACACACTAAACTTTTTTTTTTAATATTGTGTCTTACTTTCTGATCTGCCCTAGTAATTAGTTTAAAAAATTAGAGCGAGAAAGTGTGTTTGTTCATACATTTTATTTACACACATAAAGTTGAAGCAAAACAAATGGATTTTCTAAAATATTTTCTTTCTATAAATGGTTTATTGACACACTTCTTACAACCTGTGATTCTAATGTTGCACAGTGTTAAAACTCAATTTTCAACTTCAAATAATAATAATAATAATAATAATAATAATAATAATAATAATAATAATAATAATAATAATAATAATAATAATAATAATAAACAAAAAAGTACTAAAAATAAAAAATGGAGGGTCCTGGCAAACCTTGCAGTCACCTTACGCTGACAAAATGATGCTAATGTGTAGGCAACATATTTGTGACAATAATATAAAAATAATAAAGAAAAGTGTAAAGAATTTGTTTTATATAGGAAATATTCTTCAAAAAAGAAGTTATGCGTAGAGGAAAAATTCATTTAATTTGATATTCGCCCCACTCCACCCTCCACTATACTACCACGTTATATGCAAATCATAAGCGATTGATAAAATTTTCCGGAATCCGGTTTCTGGAAAAGGTATTTTCCGAAATCGAAAATTTTATTTTCCGGATTTCGGAAAAAATCCGGATTTAGAAAAAATCCGGAATTCAGAAAAAATCCGGAATTCGGAAATATTCAGGATTTCGGAAAATTTCTGATGTCAGAAAAATTGAGAATTCGGAAAATTCCGGAATTCAGAAAAAATCCTGAATTTGGAAAAATTTTGGATTTTCCGAAATAGAGTTTTTTCCTAATTCCGGAATTTTTTCGAAATCCGGATATTTCCGAATCCCGGAATTTTACCTATTTTAATTCCCGAAAAGTAAAAATTCCGGAATTGTCTATCCCTACACATAATTTTGTTTGCAAACATCATGTACAGCAACGAGAATTTTGCTTCTAAACCAATTCAGTGAAAAGATATTTTGTCTTATATGGAATCATCCTCAAAATAAATATAATTTACTTCAAAAAAGTGAGACTCAAAAAACTGACCTACTTTGCCGCCCTCTCCACCCCATATAAGAAACAAGTACACATACAGGTTATTATCATGTAATGGACCACTTCGTTGCTTCTCATACCAATTTTTATGAGTGTACCTCCAAGGCGGGGGTGGCTTCCCAGAAAACCTGATGCTAAAAATAAAAAAAAAACACAAATTTTATCTTCCCTTCTCCGCCGTGGTACCGCCCAAATACATAAACTGCATACCAGTGGAAAATTTCATCCTTCAGAAATACATTGATATCAAAATTATAGTTTTAGTTAAATTACGGGTTTAACTATTGAGGTTTAAAATCTTAACGTAGCAGTTGCGTCAATCTCATTTAACCCTACAATCACACCGTGGGGTCACCGGCGACCCCAGTGCATATAAAATGCGTTCTGCGCCAGCGCCGTTGTGAGAGGGAAACACAACACTTCGTCTAGCTTCAGTTCGGAGCATACTGTTGACACTTCAAGTTGCATTGTTGTGTTGGTGCGGAACGTTCTGTGTTATTTTGAGTGATCGGGTCATATATGACCCCACGGTGTGATTAATGAAACATAGTTTGTTTTGAATAGCCATATAACAAATCATTTTCTAGTGGGCGATTTTTTTACGAATGGCGGCATCAAGGAAGTTTTCTAAGCAGGAAGATATTGTACGCATTTTAGAAGAATCAGATGATGATCTCTCCGATGCTGACGAACTGCTAAGTGAAAATAAGGATAATGAGGAGCAGGATGATCAATCGGAGGATGAATTTGAAGCTGATGTTGATAACGATGATGTTGTTGACTTGTTACAACGTAAAGTCATTTATGGGAAGAATCTCAGTAAGTGGTACACTAAACCCTTCCACCAAAAATCCACTAGAACGTTCAAAAAAAAACATTGTTATTCATCTCTCAGGGCCCAAGAAGGAAGCGAAACAAAGAATCGATGCAAAGAACATTTGGCTACTGTTTTTTTCAGATGACATTTTGAACACAATTGTGATTTTTACCAATGAAGGTGACTCACCATGCTTGGCATTATGAGGAAGAAGAAACCAGAACTTCCACCATGTGTAACTGAAACAAAAGGGAAACCAGTTTATTCCTCATTGTTTCTTTTTCAGGAAAACAAAACCGCTGTCTCCTTTGTACCAAGAAAAAACAGGTGCGTAGTTCTGATATCGTCTATGCATAATCAAGCTGACGTAGACAATGAGACGCAGAAACCAGAAATAATCTTATTCTACAACAAAACTAAAGGAGGCGTGGATCAATTTGATCAATACTGTCATTCGAAAACAGTTGCCAGGAAGACACGTAGGTGGCCACTCAGAGTTTTTTTATGGTATGTTAGATGCAGCGGCACTAAATAGCTTCGTTATCTTCAGGTGCAAATCGCGATCTAGTTCAACACTGAAGAAGCGTTCTGATTTCTGGAAGTCTCTTGCATTGGCACTCTGTGAAGAACACATGAAAAGAAGAGCAAATAACGAGAGGTTGCCAAAACAGCTAAGGAACATTATTCGTCATGTTCTTGGCATCGAAGAGGAACCGGTACAAAGTGTGACACCAGTTGGACGACAAGGTAGATGTGCTTTCTGTAGCCGGGAGAAAGATAGAAAAGGAGTAGCAGTGTGTTACTTGTGTAAGAGAAGTGTCTGTGCTGAACACCGACACAACATTTGCGAGAATTGCAAAATGTAAAAAATGGTAAAAATGAAAACTGCTTCATTTATGTCAATGTAAAACAATGAAAATATCAAACAATTGAAACCCAATGAAAACATTTAATGTTGTTATAATGTAGAACTCGTGTATTTTAGACTAATTGGATAATCGGTAAAGAAACGAATTATGTCAACATATAAAAAAATGTGATACGTGAAATGTATAAGATTATATAACGTAATAAACCTAACCTAAACTCACCTCATTTAACCTTGCTTAACCTAATCTAATACATATACATATAATCTAACATATATATACATATATACACATATATACATAACCTACATAAACATATATAATCTAACAAACCACACATTATCTACCCTAAGTTAACCTAACCTAATATTATCAAATCTAACATAATACAACCGTATCTAGTCTAATAAAACGACTCTCCAGACTGGGGTCGTATATGACCCCACGGTGTGATACATGTCCTAATAAAAGCACGGTGTGGTTGTAGGGTTAAGGGTTAATAGAAATAAACACTAACACAATAGATGGTGCGGAACATTGTGTATTCACAGAGCAAATTCTTATGAGTTTATATTTGGAGGAGGTAATTTAATAGATGCAATTATTTTAATATACGTATACCGGATGAGGCATTTAAAACTGTTTTTGGAAATATCTGGAAAACCACAAATCGGAGTTTAAAAAAGTTGTAATAAAAGTTGTTCGCCTCAAAGGGGGACATCCAATGATACCACACTCGACCCCCTACCCCCACCACCGGGGCCGGGAGGGGGTCAATTTTGAAATCTTAAATAGGTATTACCATTTTTTATTGCATATTCTGATTCTCCGTGAAAAAATACGTAACTTTTGTGTCGAACATTTTATCGTTGCGTGATAGATGGCGCTGTAATCGACAAAAATCAAAATGGCTTACAAACACGAAAAATGAGGCACTTAAAATTGTTTTTCAGAATATCAGGAAAACTACAAATCGAATTTTAAAAAAGTTGTAATAAAAGTTGTTCGTCTCGAAGGGGGACATCCAATGATACCATACACAATCCCCTACCCACCCCCCGGAGGCGGGACGGGGGTCAACTTTGAAATCTTAAATAGGAACCACCATTTTTTATTGCATATTCTGATTTTCGGCGAAAAAATAAGTAACTTTTATTTCGAGCATTTTTTGTTACGTGATAGATGGCGCTGTAATCGACAAAAATCAAAATGGCTTACACACGAAAACTGAGGCATTTAAAACTCTTTTTTGAGAATATCTGGAAAACTACAAATCGGATTTTGAAAAGTTGTAAAAATAGTTCGTCTCGATGGGGATTATCCAGTGATACGACACTCGAACCCCCACCCTCACCCCCCTGGGTGGCAGGGGGGTCAACTTTGAAATCTTGAACAGGAATCACCATTTTTTATTTCATATTCTGGTTCTCCGTGAAAATATACAGAACTTTTGTATTGAAAATTTTTTCGTTGCGTGATAGATGGCGCTGTAATGTACAAAATAAAGATGGGTTACAAACACTCGGCAAAATTAAAGTAAGTTACAAAATACACATCAGATTAGAAAAGTTAATACTTGTGATATTTTCGGAAATACTACCAAATTACACCATAGTTGATTCTCCCTCTACAATCTCATATTAGAAAGGCAGTTATTCTAAAATCTGTAATGATAAACCGGTGTTTTATAGCAAAAACACTTGATCCTCCAAAACTTAATACATTACTATGTCCACATTGTTAGTGTAATTTCTGTCACAGATGTCACTTAAAGAGAGATCATTTAGAAACACTTAAGGTTTGTTTTTATCAATGTATTAAAATCTAGTTTTAGCGTTTCTCAGGAACAATGACGTGGATGTAGTAATAATTTGTTCCCTTCGGAATGCTTTTTTAATATGAGTTCCCTTGCCTCTTACCATCCGGAGCAGGACGTTTGGGCGTAATGCCGTTTCGGCGCAAGATGTTTTGGCTCAAAGCCGTATATCTAAATAGGTTAATCCACTTAAATGGGTTATAATTATAATGTATTTCATAACGAGAACCCGGTTGTTTTCGCACTAAAAGCCTTGAAAATAGACACTAATATCACAAATACTCTGTCATAAAAAATAACTGCACAACTTAAGAAATTCAGCAAGCTGAAATTTGACATCAATTTTCTAAAAAAAAAAAAAATCTTCAAAAACTAAATTTTCGTTACGTTATTACAGTATGCCCTATGGTAAACAGTCTCAGTTGCATTAAATGCTTAGGCTTAGTTTTGTTCTAGTAAATCGTTGTATATGCCTAATGCAGAAGGAAAAAATCTTATGTTACATTTACCATGACATTATCATTGCATGACGGAATTATGGGCCAAATCCAGCAAGTACCGTAAGACGGGGTTACTTTGCACAAGATTTAAGCCATTTTAAAGAAAATTAGTGGGAGATTTACGGGATTTGGGACTTTCAGGTTGAAACCCACCGAAATTGCACGATTTCTTACTTTAAAAATCTAATGTTAGTCATTCCTATGCGTATAAGCTGAAATCCTAGTCATTAAAAAAAAAAGAACGAAGTATTTGTGAGTAAAGCCTCTCTCAAACTACTTTTCTGGATCCGGCATTGTTCATAATTTATTTTCCAACAAGAAGTTCATTCCAGCATCTTCCTAAATAGGAAATTTACCTAAATTTAGAATGCAGGAAGTTCCAGGAGTAATAATTTTCTATCTAAGCGGTATTTTGGACCGGTGCATGTAACCCCGAGTACAGATTGAAACTCCCTTCTCCCAGTTTCACTTTTTTTTTTTTTTTTTTACTTTAAAACGTTTCACATTTCAATTTCAACTATTGCATCAAAGTTCCATTATACACGGTAGTATTCTACGAAACTGACTTAACTTTGACGGAAAATCTTGTACATGATATCTTTCAAATTTTGGCGGCCTTTACAGTGACTGCTTTCCATACCTCAAAAACAATGAACCCTCTCGGTAATTGGAACTGATGTTAACCGCCAACATTATAGCCAAAATACAGTTAAATGTTCTACCTTACGGTACCAGTTCAAACTTTCTGTTTTCTGTTCATTTTTTTGCCGACAGAGAACTGCGAAACTCTTCATCTTTTGTGCAAAGTAACCCCTGATGTGCAAAGTGTCTTACGGTATTCTACAATATCAACAGTTTCAAAATTTCTGTAGAACAGTACGAATTTTTCATCTGCCCGAATATATTTTCTTCTTTCCATGGGAGGGTTTCTTCTCGAAGCATTGCCTCGTACACTAAATTCTGCTTTTTTCTGTCCTTCGAAGTGCATCAAGAAACTGCCAACTCGATCAATATCGTTCCTTTATGTCAGATATATAATAAACGACAGAAGTTTAGTTTGGGGTGTCACAGGCTGCCTACAGTAAATTTTATTTGGACCACTCCTCCTATTTCAATGAATAGCTAGTGCCTATTTTTATGAAATCTGAAATAACTTTCTGTTAATACAATAGTCTCAACTATCCGGCCTAATGGGCAGATCGAATAACAAAAAAGCATTCAATAAATACTCACTTCCTGAAACACCCACCCATAGCATTAAAAACTTAATTTTTATTCCAAAAACAGCTCTTATTCATTACTTAATAAACATTTCCTATGTTTTGTAACATTCGTTTCAAACATTTATTATGGAAAAAGAAAATGCAAAAATGAAAATATGTGCAATGTTGTATACATTTTAAATCACATTTTTAAAATAACTAAACGGGGGGCGCGGTGGCTCAGTGGTAGAGCGTTCACCTCAGGTGCTTGGGGTCCCTGGTTCGATCCTAGCTAGCGCCGTGTGGACTTTGTGGTGGACAAACACCGTGCCCGTGGGTTTTCTCGGGGGTTCTCCCGTTTCCTCCCACTTTCTTCATTCCACCATTTCACTCATCTCTCATAATCACCGTCTCCTTTAGCCTAACCGGCATAACCGTGGGACGTAAAACTTAAAGATTTCATTTTTTAAAAAAATAACTAAACGTTAAGAAATAAACGTTTTTTTTACACAAATTACATGTCTTTATTACATATATCTTAATTTATTTCTTCCAAAACTAAATCACATAGTACGGAGCAGGCCGGTAGCCAGCCCAAAAATGTAGGGGGACCCGGCTGAAGTTAGGAGGGACCCGATCCAACCATATTATAGTTCATTTGCAAGCCTACCGTGAAAATTTTAGTGTGACAGGAAAACTTTACGGGGGAACCAGGCCCCTAGACCCCCTGAATACAGGCCTGGTACGGAGATCTGATACTAGAGATGCGGATAGTCGAGAATCTGCTGCATTTATTTATTTATTTATTTATTTATTTATTTTTACTGGTACAGATACGTTCTGCATGACGTACAGGAACTTTGCTGTGTTCAAGATGTTATTTTTAGTTTTTGCAAAATTGTTGTGGAAGTTTTTTGAAATTTCCAATGCCTATTTTCATATTTTAGTTTCTAAACATCCGGATTCTAGTTATGAAATACAGTATATATAGGTAGGAAACCTATTTATAGATATAAAAGGTTTTGTGTCCAAACATTTCGCGCCCAAGCGGCCGCACTTAAACGTCTCGCCCCCAAATGTCATGGACCCTGACCATCGAGGTGCTTGTTTCAAGGCGAGTCCTCTTGCCTCTCACCATCGTGGTGCTTGTTTTAGGAGAGTCTCCTTGTTTCTCACACATCTCCATTGTTTACTGAAACAAATGTTCGAAATGGTGCCCGTTTTCTGCAACAAACATTGCAAGTGTTACATGTACAGCGAGAGTTTGACCATGGATTGCGACGCATGATCGCAGTCTTTGCTTCATAGACTGTAATTTGAATGATAAAGAATGTATCGCAGAAAATAGTCACCATTTCGAACATTTTCTTATCACTTGTCAACGGCGTTTAGGGATGGGCATGAGCAAGTTCGAGAGAGTTTTCTGTGAAACTCAACTCGACTAGAAATAGATTTCTTTGAGCTCTACTCGAAACAAACATATTTGAGCTCGACTAGAAAAATTCCCTCCAATTCGATTCGAATCCGGGTCGAGTTTCGAGTCGCGTCGACACAAAACGAGCCAAATCCTGTGTGTAGTTTCAAGTACTCTCTTCAAGTATCCTACATACACAATATAATTATTATCTATCATACTATTGCATATAATAATAATAATAATAATAATAATAATAATAATAATAATAATAATAATAATAATAATTATTATTATTATTATTATTATTATTATTATTATTATTATTATTATTATTATTATTATTATTATTACAACACCGTATATGAAAGATAAGCGGTTTGTGTCTCAATACTAGAAACTAGTTGTCTTCCGACCTCGGTAGTCGTGAAGCTTAGGAAGCAAGGACATCGGGGTTTGAGATCCAGAGGAGAAAGTATTCTGGCTCGAACCAAAAACTTAAAAGTTATAAGGCGCCGGCTAAACAAGTTCAAAACTGCTCGGACCGGGCTTAGACCTATCAACCGCTCAAACAGCTCGGCTCACATCTCATTCACTAACGAGCCGAATCGAACAATAAGCCGAGCTAACAGTTCACCCAACCGACCCTGCTCGAGTTCTAGACTGAATTCAACAAAACAGAGGAAATGGCTCATTCCAACCGAGCCAATGGCTCACCTCAAGCGAGCTGGCTCGAGACATCGGCTCAGTTGAGACGAGGCGAACTAAGGTCGTTATAAAAATCGCTTGTCGTCTTGTTATCGAGACGAGACTAGAAGCGACCAGTGTCCCCTCTCGTGAGCAGCACAAAAAGTATTCCACGTTACTGCTTACATCTTACATGACTCACTTTGCAGTCTCATATGGCCATCATTTCGAAACGAGTTAAAACGAGCTGAATGAGTGAGCTATTTATCAAACTCGATTCGACTCGGAACTCGAGTTCATAAACAATGACTCGGCCCAGAACTCATAGTTCGACTTGGCCCATCCCTAACAGTTTTTACCCATTTTGATGTTTTGAAGATCACTGCGCTATCTATCACGCAAGGAAAAGAATTTTTTAAAACAAAAGTTATGTTTTTTTACATGGAGAATGGGAATCAGGAATGAAAAACGGAGTTATTATTTAACATTTCAAAGTTGCCCCCTCCCGGCCCCAGGGCTTGGAGTAGGAGGTTGAGTGTGGTATCATTGAATGTCCCCCTTTGAGACGAACAACTTTTATTACAACTTTTTTTTAATCCGATTTGTAGGTTTCCTGACATTCTGAAAAACAGTTTTAACTGCCTCATGTTTCGCGTTTGTAAGCCATTTTGATTTTTGTCGATTACAGCGCCATCGATTACAGCAACAAAAAAATGTTCGAAACAAAAATTACGTATTTTTTCACGAAGAATCAGAATATGCAATAAAAAAATGGTGGTTCCTATTTAAGATTTCAAAGTTGACCCCTCCCGCCCAGGGGGGTGGAGGTAGGGGGTCGAGTGTTATATCATTGGATGTCCCCCTTTCAGACGAACAACTTTTATTACAACTTTTTCAAAATCCAATTTGTAGTTTTCCTGATATTCTGAAAAACAGTTTTAAATGCCTCATTTTTCGTGTTTGTAAGCCATTTTGATTTTTGTCGATTACAGCGCCATCTAACACGCAACAAAAAAATGTTCGAAACAAAAGCTATGTATTTTTTCACGGAGAATCAGAATATGCAATAAAAACATGGTGGGTCCTATTTAAGATTTCAAATTTGACCCCCTCCCGCGCAGGGGGTGGGGGTAGGGGTCGAGTGTGGTATCATTGGATGTCCCCCTTTGAGGCGAAAAACTTTTGTTACAACTTTTTTAAAATCAGATTTGTGGTTTTCAAGATATTTCCAAAAGAGTTTTAAATGCCTCACCCGGTATATAGCTTCCCCTCCCCTCCTCCTTGCTACGACACACGGCATCAGAATTGTCAATGTCAATTTCAGCTACTCCTAAAACTATGGATTCAACACTAATATTAGTCATTTTCGATCATTTTTAAATGTTTATCCCCCTCCCCTACGTTCTACCCTCCCCCTTCCCAATCATCAGGGCCGAACTTTGATTCAAAACAGCATCAGAAATGTCACTGTTTCTCTCATCGACCCCGAAAACTATTGACTAAACACTAATATCGGTCATTTTTTATCATTTTTAAATTTCTCTCCCTCTCCCCCTCCCCTACGTTGCATTGTCTAACTGAATACCCTAAAGCAGTTCCTGCCCCTAAACTCATGTATGTTGAAAATTTGATCGAGATCTGTTGAGTGGTTCAAGAGTTAAATAGTCACATAATGACTGATTTTTATATGTATAGATATACAGGATATGTTATAAAACACTGATATATCTAAACACAACCTACTATGACTGGCTTATTATTAAAGAAATTGTCACTCGGCAGACCTTTTCTGTACGTTGAGCAGCAAATTTTCAGTGACATTATAATTTTACTCTCATCGATAGTAATGAAAAAGAAATATTTTTATTTATAAATAATGAAAGTTGTATTATTAAATATATTAAAATAATTGCATCTATTAAAATTCCTACTTCAAATCTAAGCTCATAGGAATTTTCTCTGTAAATACACAACGTTCCGCACCATCTATTGAGTTAATGTTTATTGCTATTAACCTTTAAACGGCCATTGAAGCAACTGCTGCGTTAATATTTTAAACCTCAATAGCTCAGCATCTAATCAAGCTAGGAAGATAATTTTGGTATCGATGCATTTCTGAAGGGTGAAGCTTTCCGCTAGTATGCGGTTTATGTATTTGGGAGGTACCACGGCGAAGAGGGAGGGTAAATTTTGTGTTTTCGTGTTTTTCTTTATTTTTTTTGTGCCTGTTTTTTTGGGGAACAATACCCCCTTCCTACATAAAACTAATTTATTACGCTTTTCTTTATTTTTTATATTATTGTCACAAGTGTGTTGCCTACACATTAGCATTATTTTGCCAGCGTAGGGAGGCTGCAAGGGTTACCAGTACCCTCCTAATTATATTTTTCATCTTTAAGACTTTTTGTTTCCTCTTTTTCTTCAACGAATAGGACATGTTGCACAACTGTTACGTCGTTGGAATTTCTGTTCCATAAGATTTCTAACGATGTATTAATCATGGGTCTGTTATAATTAGGGGGGTTACCTGATTCACCAATTCAAAAGTCTGCAACAACCCTTCCAAAATGAAAAACAGGGTGTTTTTATAGGAATTTCGTTCGGAATTTTTATCTTATTTTGTATTGCAGCTATGGCTAACATTTTTTATTTTATTGCCATAAGTGTGTTGCCAACACAGTATCATTTTCCCAGCGTAGGGTTACTGCAAGGGGTTGCCAGTACCCTCCAAATTATATTTTTTCATCTTTAGGACTTTTTATTTCTTCTTCTTTTTCTTCTTCTTCCTCCTGTTATTATTATTATTATTATTATTATTATTATTATTATTATTATTATTATTATTATTATTATTATTATGCTCCCAAACTATACTGTATAAGTATCGGAAGCAGAGACGGGCATTATTGGTAACCCTCACTTACACTCACCCTCAATCAATTTCCTCACACTCACCCTCAGCCACCCTCAATCGACTCCCTCACACTCACCCTCAGCCACCCTCACCCTTAATTAACTTTCTCACACTCACCCTCAGCCTCAATCGATACCCTCACCCTTATCCTTAGCCATCCTCACCCTCAATTGACAGCTTCACACTCAACCTCAGCCGCCCTCACCCTCAATCAACTCCCTCACACTCACTCTCAGCTGCCCTCACCCGCAATCGACTCCCTCACACACCTTCATGTACTAAATAAACAATAAGTAAGGGTAAATATGATTCTCATTCAAGTGATTGAAATTTATATATTATAATATACATAGGTATACATTATATCTACGGTGTATTATTATTTATATCCCATTTATATACAGGGTGATACAATAAGAACGTACCAGGCCTATATCACAGTTAATACTGCACGTAGAGCCGTCAAACAAACAATTGAACTACAAAATCGTATGTGTAGAATGCAATGAAAATAGTAGCGACACCAGTGGCGTATCGTGAATATCTCCAACGGGGGGCAATTTCAAAATTTGAAATGGAAAAAGGGGTTGGTTGGGTCTCCATTGAAACAAGCGCACAATGGGAGAAACGTCGAGAGGAATCATGTTGGCATATTTCTTCCTCTGTGGCAGCAACACGATCGCATTACGAGGGTTTCTGCATGCGGAACCAAATGGAAGAGTAAATACTGGTTTGAAAGGAACGGGACGTACAATTGTACATACGCGGAATCACACCGTGTAAGTGTCGACAACAATGGCGTCAGCAAGAGACCACGACTGGGGAGGGTACATACTGTAACAATAAGCAGAGGTACATTTGCTGCTGTTGAATGAAGCTCTAAATAGGGAACCAATGTCATACGCAATATTTGAAGAGAGTGGTTTTCGTATGGCTGCGACAGAAGCGCAGTGGATGGGGAGAACTATGATGAGGGACAATGTATGATGCTATAACAAAACGGAAGAAGAAACTATTGGTTGCAACGAAGAAAGGCGAACCGAATGTGCTATTGCCAAAGAACGGAACAAAACATGGGGACAGAAAGCTGAGGCGTTGCAATCAAGCCATTGGAGAAAGATGAGTAAAGAGCTAAAGAATCAGCTTACCTTCCGCGGAGTGTAGTCGACGCCCCCTGGCTTTCACAAGTGTTCAAAGTGATGTCCCCGAATAGCAATACAGCGATTTATTCGCTGTACGTAATTGTGAGCAACAGCTCCCAACTCGGCCACGTTGATGTTCCGGAATGCGGTTGTAATGCGGTCTTGCATGTTGCGAATTGTAGCTGCTCGGTTGACATACACAAGATCCTTAATTCGACCCCAGAAAAAATAGTCCATACAAGTAAGGTCGGGCGACCGCGGAGGAAACTGTGGTTTGGAACCTCTTCCAATCCAGCGTTGCAGAAATACAACATTTAGCTCTTCCCTACACATGGCAGCATTATGGGCTAGACAGCCATCTAATTGAAACCACAGCGTCTGACGTATATGGGGCGTTACATTTTCCAATAGCGACTTTAGATGGTGTCGCAAGAAATCATGAAACATTGTACACCTTGTCTCAAAAAGGTTGAGCGCATTCTTTATTGGTGTTTTGAGGCAAAAATTTTCAAAGTCCAACTTCGGGTATCTTCGGGAAATAGTAAACCAGGTTCGAACCTCCAAGCCAGCCTTTGCTATCGGGAAAAAGTTAGCAGATGGGTTTTTCTTCTTTTAAATATAATAAGACTTGTTACCAAGTGTTGAAAAAAAGCAACATTGATTGAAATATTTAATAATACAATATTTCGAAACTTTGTATTAATGTCAGCTCATGTTTGTTTGTCATTTAGCTCTCCATACGTGATGGAACATTTAGAAACGTAAACGAATGTTTCCATATGTAAAAGAATGCTCAAAGTTAAGACATAGAACATAATTATCACCTGAGTACTAAAATAAAAATCAAAGTAAAACAAAAACGGCGTTTCTAGTGGGTATGAATGTCATAATTTTCTTGAAAACCGTTATACATCGCTAAAAATACCTTAGCACAAGTCCTTGTGTTAGCTCACTGGTAAGCTGTCGGATTTCAAATCATAAGGTTGAGAGTTCGAATCCCATCTGGGCCAATGCTCTTTTAAAAATTATATTTTCCGCAATACATGAAAAATTATATAAAATAATGAAATTAAATACATCAGTTTTTATATATATAACATAATCATTGCAGAATGTAGTAATTATTATGTTTAAAATATAACATCTGAAATAGGTAGGTGTTCACAGTAGGTCTGTATTATATATATGAGAATGTTAAATACAAGTTAAGAAACTCGTTCACTAGCAATAAATAAATCATGTAGTGTATTTATTTGCAGCTATTTGTCATACAGATGTAACTTCTCAATATTCTCAATACAGCATGTCATTTACATTCGTGAAATACAGTATATTCCTACGGATATAGAAAGTGTGTAAACAGAGTATCCAAAGTCGGATCCTGCTTCAAGACACATAACTTTTCCCGATCCCCTTAACGTCACGGGAAGAAACACAAATTCTCTTTAGAACGGAATATCGTTACTTAGAGTCTCATTCGAATACGTTGGATATGCTTTTGTATATTCATCTTTCTCTCTCTCTCTCTCTCTCTCTCTCTCTCTCGCTCTCTCTCTGTCGCTTTGTTTATGTGTTGCGGAATATCCCAAGTTGAATACAACATTTGCAAAGTATATGACCATCAGAGTTATGGAATACCGGAAATTGAAAGTCGTGTTTCTTCAGGTTGGATTTGCGTGTTCATGTTAGCTCACTGGTAGAGTACGGGCTTGTTAATGAGGTCGTCTTGAGTTCAAAGCCTGCAGAGAATATCTCTTTTTTTTTTGTTAGTAGAATTGCACAGAAATCGGATTCAAGGAGTGGTTTACTTCTAGAAATATTTTCAGAAGCGTTTAGGTAGCCCTCAAAAGGACTGTTTTCGGGAGTTATGGCGGGGACATTAATATTGTGTCCAATACCCTTCTGAATTTATTACACGCCCCATTCTTCGGGGCATAGAATCTATTAAATGGGTGACAAATTTATCTCCTTCACCTACCTCTAGCTATGCTTCGGAAACAAGATGCCACAGGTCATCCTGGGTTCTTGGTGGATCTGCCTCAGGCCAACTATCCCTTAGAGCACGCTTCACTTCTGCCCACATATTTTCCATGAGATTGAGGTCTGCTCCACGAGGCGGCCAGTCAATTAAATCAATCTCAGGCTGCCCTGCGAACCATTCCTGAACCACACGGGAAGTATGTATTGGCGACTGGTCTTGCTGGAACTGAATTACACCATCAGGCGGAAATACTCGTACAGATGGCACCATGATATTACTCATAATATCTAAGTACTGAGCACTGTCCAGGTGTCTTTCAATTCTGTGAAGCTGTTCTGCTCCGCGCCTGAAAATCCAACCCCAACATGAAATAGATACATGGCCACTGCGATTTCAAGCAGCAACACATCCAGGGTCATATCGGGTGCCTCTCGGCCGATACACAAAACGGCGTCCCTCATTTGATGTTGTGAATATGGATTCATCTGAGAAAACTACGTTTTCCCAATTGCGACCCACATTCGCCTGTGCAAACGCGAGACGGTAAATTTTGTGGTCGTCTGAGAGTTTTTCCTTCACGGCAGCAACAGAGCCACGTAACCCAGCATGACGAAGCCTTCGCAGAGCTGTATGCTTACTACCAGGAAAAAGAGAATCTTCCCTTAGCTGTCTAGACGTCCATAGTGGGTCTGACCGGGCTTCGTTTACTAATCTCGCATCTTCGGCTTCGGTTGACACATGCGGACAACCAGAAGATCGTAAATTACCAGTTTGATGTGTAGGACCATATTTCCGAATCCATCGCCTTCCTCTAGAGGCCGGGACACCTACTCGCCTGCTAGCTGCAGTTGCAGAATAGCCTTCCAACTCCCATAAAGTAATTATTGCTGTACGTCTATCCATAGTTACCAATGTTCTGAGCTGTGAGCAGGAAGCAATAGGTAAAAGCTAGTACCTGACGTGTGGTTGGTTAATTGCACGACACGCCTATTGTGGGGAACGACTTGGTCAACGGCTAGCGAAAGAAATCTGAAAATGGTGCGCCGTAATAATAATATCAAAAACAGTTTTTATAAAGGAGTATTAATACATACGAAAAGCTGTTTAAAGAATGAATTGTTATACTGACTTTACACGTATAAAAACATATACCATATACCAAACAGATTGAGCGATATTATGATAGCTGTATTGAGACGAACACTTTCGAAGTCCAACTTCGGGTATCTTCTGAAAACAGTAAACTAAAGCTGCTGGTTCGAACCTCCAAGCCAACCTTAGCAATCGGGAAAAAATGTACAGATATGTTTTTCCTTCTGTTAAATATAATAAGACATGTTGAAATGGTATTAAGTGTAGAAAAAAAGTAAAGTTGATTGAAATAGTTAATGATACAATATTTCGAAACTATATATTCACACTCTCGTTTCGTCATTGTGATTTCCATACGAAAAAAAAAATACGTATGAGCTCAGTTATATTTCAGAAGCAGCTTCCGAAAAGCGGTCATGTTAGCTCAGTGGTACACCCCCGATACCCGATTAAATCGTGAGTTCGATACCCGTTCAGGTGAGATTCTTTTATGATATTCTACTTTCCTCAATGCATGAAAATTATGTAAAATAGTTACATTACAATTCATCAGCTGTACATATCAGTTGAATATAAAAGCAATTCTTATCTTTAAAATATAACATCTGAGGTATTGACAGAACGTCGGTATGTTATATGTGAATATTAAATACAAATTAAGAAAATCGTGTAATAGCAATAAATAAGTTATGTAATGTATTTATTTGCAGCTATTTTCATACGCAGGTAACTTCTCAATATTCGCATTACAGCATTTAGGTAGAGAATATCGAAAATCGGATCGTGGTTCAAGACAAAAAACTAGCTAGCCCCAAACTGTCACGTAACAAATTCACGAATCGCAAAAGTAAAGTGAAGAGATTGAGAGCGGTAATACCTTAATCGCTCTCTCTCAACTCTCTCTTATCTGCATTTATACATATAAAAGTGTATGTACACGGTGCATGTATGTTCCGACATAACTCATGTATGCCTAGAGCAGGGTTTCTCAACCTGGGAGTCGTGGCCCCTAGGGTGTCGCGAAGATAAGCGGAAGAGATAAATATAGTTAGAATCTAATACCGGAAATTATTTTGAATTTTGTTCTGATAGGCATACTTTTATTTTTTATACATACTGTAAAGAACAATAAAAAATAAGTCTACTGAACATTTTCAAAGGGTGCAGAGTTGTTTAGAAATGAATTTAAATGAAAGACGTATGATATGATACTAATGAGAACTGTATATAGAAATACTAGAAAAATACACATGGAACAAAACCTGCACATTGAAATACAATTAAAATTGAAACCTAATGAGATACCTAAGCATGGTGTAATTTCACTAGTGCAGCAATGCCCGGTTCAATCTTCGTGACGAACATTATGAAGCCATTTTCAACTGATAAGCGATTTCTTGTCTTTGTTTTAATGTTTACCATAAAAAAAAAACTTTCGCACAAGTACGATGTAGCAAATGGAATTATTACTTTTAAAGCAGCAGATACCAGACCAGGATATTCTTCTCTCCTCATCAGGCAGAACTTGTCCAAGTCTTTGTTACAGAAAATTAGTTGCAAAGACTTGTAGCATGATCATTCTATTATTTGGTTAAGAAGTTGTGGGCTTAGATCAGATACGTTAATGGCCTCTTCAAAGAAGGAGTTTAACATCCATCTTGAACCAGCACCTTCGTCGTTGGGAATATAGATAGTACAGTTACTGTATCCACTGTCAATGCCGGGCGCCGAAAAAAGGGGGCACAAATTTCGGAGGAAGTGTGTTACTCATGTTAGGAAAGTAGGGATGCACGCGAGACAAGACGAGACGAGAAATGGAAAAGTTTCGTCTCGTCTCGCAACCTCAAACGTTGGTCTCGTCTCGCGTAAGGTCTCGTCTCGCAAATGTGAAGTCTCGTCTCGTGTCTCGCATAAAATTTTGAGTCTCATCTCGCATCTCGCGCGAGACTTTCTCGCATGGTCTCGCAGTCTCGCATATATTCTAGGTCAAAATTTTGCAATGTGTTATTCTATGGCTGCTAATGAATGATGATGTGATATTCTGTCCGAAGGCAGGTATTTGACCTAAAAGTCCCTTGGCAAGGTGAATGGTGGTTTGCCATTGCTTTCCATGGGATGAATGTTCATAACATCCTAAGGAGACGGAACCTAGAATTCAACATGGTATTCGAACTTGTGTCCCCTCCGCTCCAAATTAAAAGAAAAGTTGTGCTGGAATTTGATCACTGGACCATTAATTTTCGTCAAATTAATAGCATAATTTACAGCAAAACCAGCATAAATTGTTGCTGGATCCAACATTGTTTTCCAGCTTAGAGGTGTCCAGCAATATTTGGCTCTTCTAAAATATCGTCGCCACTATCAACATTTACACGTTTTGGTCGTTTCCTTGAAGGGTGAGTTTCCAGTATAAAGATGTTTTTATACCAACAAAAGCGCTTGTACACAACAAAAGAACTCCTCACAACACAATACGACCCAATTCTTTTGGTTCGTTCGCGCTTGTAGCAATGTTGGATTATCGCATTTTATCAACTTTCGCTTTCAACTTATACTGCCAGATCTAGAAAATAAAATTACTGACAGATATAGGGCAATTCCTACCATCTCTCACGAAACCTATAGGGACATCCTGCCAAGCCAGTATTTGAATTAAACTTCCGAACTAGAGGGGGATGTTTTTGATAAATATATGGAAAGAAAATACTTATTCCATGTAAAAATATCATGTTATTTCTGCGAGCCGGGCCGGGGATAAACTTTGACGAGAGGGGATTTCCCCGCCATCCCCCAACATTAATCGCTGTAGTAATGTGAAAAAGACAGAAACAACAGAAATATCATATTTCGCAGCAATAGGGAGTCTTATTCGCTTTTCAGACCAAAAATAGAAGTTCATGTATTCGTGCGCGCCCGCGTGTATGTGTTTGTGTCGCAAAAAAGGTCCTAAATCTATGCTGTAATAAATTTCCAATTTACAAAGCTTTTCTTTTTTAGAAACTAAAGAAGGCTTTAATTCTGAAAATTAACCTTCATTAATAATAAATCTCATAAAATGTCTATTGCCCCAATCACTTTTTTGTTCCTGGAGGCATTAACACTCAACTTAGAAAACTCAATAAATGTAAAATTACTAAATATACAATTAAATGTAATTCATAAATGTTGCGAGACTGCAAGAAGTCGGAAAGGCAGCGTTTACTTTTGAAAATTTTATTGAGCTTCGTGCCAACCATGGTGGCGCTTCGCAGCTAGTCTGTCGATCTCACTCGCTCCGTCGTATACTCTCGCCCCGAGCGCTGATTTTCCATGCCACGGCACTGTTCACTATAAACAAGAAATGGATTCTACTATTATAGAAATAGGTATGTTAAAAATCCCACACAAGCTTATTATAAAACACAAATTATAAAAGAGTCGCTGGCAAGAGGATGTGATAAAAGGGGATCGTGATAGGAATTAGATTGAGAACCACTGGCCTAGAGTAATTTTAACCAAATTTCTTATAGTCTGAAAAAGAGTGCTGTCGGGTTACCTATGGTGAATGGGAGGGGGATACATATAAAAGATTGCTATAGAAAATGATCGGTATTAGTGTCGAATTCATAGTTTTCGGGGTCGCTTAGATAAATAGTGTGACTTTCGATTTCGCTTAACTCCGATTAAGCTCTCATTAGTAGGGATGGGAACGAGCGACTTTTCTTTGAAACTCTACTCGACTCGAAACAGACATCTTTGAGGTCTACTCTAGGACTCGGCGCGAAAAATATCCTCCAACTCGACTCGGATTAGAGTCGAGTCAAACTGAAACGAACCAAATCCTGTGTGTAGTCCTACCTAGACAATACATAGACAATATAATTATTCTATTATCAATTATACTACTATTACTACATAATAATAATAATAATAATAATAATAATAATAATAATAATAATAATAATAATTATTATTATTATTATTATTATTATTATTATTATTATTATTATTATTATTATTATTATTATTATTATTATTATTACTATTATTACAATATCGTGTATAAACATGAACGATAGATGGTTAGTAAAGGAATACTAAAAGCTAGTTGACTGCCGACGTCGGTAGTCATGACGTCTACAAGGCAAAGACATCGTTCATTACCCTAAGCTGTAAGCGTCGGTGGACTAAAGATGGTCAACTATTGACCTCTCGCCAAAAATTGGTGGCCCCGCAGCGACAATCCGCGGTGGCCCGAGTTCCATCTTGAAAACTTTACTACCAGCGGCAGAGACGCGATGAAACGACAACGAACCACAAAATTACTCTCCCAAAATATGTTAAAATGCCTATATGTGTGATTTGTTTATATTTAGGTGAGTCAAAAAAACACAAAACAAATACCCCGGGGTGGACGCGAACTATCAATATTACGATTACTAGGCACGTGTTCTTCTGATTTCCCCACGAAAACGATCATAAAAAGCTTGCTTGTTGATGGATAAATCATTGACGTCTTACTTTAGCCAATCACACAAACCCCTACATCTCGAGTTCTAGGAGGTGATACCGTGAACCGTTTCAGATTTATTGCTTTCTGGTGGGGTACTATCTATGTGCAAAATTTGAGCATAATAGCCGACATGCATCTTCGGTGCCTCTTATCTTTAGTACAATTTTAACCAGAGATGGTGTGGGTCAATGAAAATTTGATCCACGACCCACCATGATCCAGTATCACCCACCACCCAAATGACCCATTGGCCCACTCTGACCCATCATCCATCGTGATCCACTCTGACTCACCACCAACTATGAACCACTCTGAAGCATTGCGACCAACTCCGACCCACCAACACCCATCGACATCAACTCTGACCCATGATCCACGTCCTCTTCTCCGTTGACTAAAGAGGCTACACTTGTAATAAAACAAGACTGTGAAATTATCACTTATCGGAGTTTGAATTTCTACCGTCAATGGCTCAAGCACCTCTCTGTTACAATACTGATGGATCTGACCTTTACGATATATAATGGCAAAGTGTTTCTCAACTTCCGAATTAAAATGAATTTAAATTTATCATATATAATTATTTCTTTGTTGCCTTACAGACACATTTCAGTAGAAAATAGGATGAAATTTGAAAGTCTCAAATCAAGGAAAAGTAGACCAACGTAAAAAAAGAAAGAAAAACTAATTTTCTATATCATTAACCACCTGGAGTGCCACTCTTTATCTAATCCACCTCGAAAATTATGGATTCGACACTAATGTCGGTCTTTATATATATATATATATATATATATATATATATATATATATATATATATAATTTTGATGTTAGCCCCTTTCATTTCTCCCAGGAGAGCAAACGGATACTGTCACCGTTAGGACTAAATTTGGTCTTAAATGACATTAAAATTTCTACCAATTAATTTAGCGACCAGTGTTGCATTTAAAAGCTCAGTGCCCCTACGCACTTTTGCTCTCGGCGCCCCCAATAACTACATATTTCTCCGCCCCTTCATCCCTAACTTAAAAATAAAACTTAATTCGAATATGCTTAGTTAGTGAATTTATTACATTTAAATACCACTCACTACATGCTACAGCTAGAACTACGTAACAAAAAAATAACAAATGTGAAACGTGTTCTGAATTATTTTTAAATTTCTTACGCTATTATTATACATATTAGAACAGTAAAAGAGGATTGTTAATGAAATAGTATATTTGTTCTTGATTGTTAACTCTTTCATACGGAAAAAATTAAACTATTATTCAAGTTTTAAACTTCACTCTGCAAATATATTGCCCTATAGGCAATGGGACTAATGTGAAATGTGGACTAATGTGGACTAATGTGAATGCGACACTGTTAGCGGCGCTGAAAACTTACGATTCGATTCTAATATCGGTTGATTTCGATATTTTTATGTCGCTACGTAACCACCCTGGGTGCTAATGGGAGCTTAATTGGACTTGAATTGAAAGTAGAACTATTCACCTAAGCGACCACGAAGCTATGGATTCGATACTACTATCGACCCGTTTCTAGCATTTTTGATATGTATCCCGACAGTACTCTTTTCCAGACTGTAAGAAATACAGTTATAATTGCGCTAGATATATCAGAATTATGTTGAAACACACACATACATCCACTTTTATATTCTGTATAAATAGAGAGTGAGCGAGCGAGCGAGAGAGAGCGACTAAAGGCATCACCATTTCCACATTGCAAAAGCATATATCAGGAATTGAATTGAAAATCTATGTAAAGACTTTCTGCTGTAGCGTGCTTCATAAGGACAATTCCAGTCTGCTCACGTGACCTTTGGGGTTCATGAATTTCTTGCGAGCGTTGCGACTTTGGATTCTCTGTTTAAACCCTCGGTTTATGCATCGAATAAGTTTTCAAGAACATAAATGACATGCTGTATTATGAATGTCGAGAATTACCCTCTATATGACAAATAGCTGCAAATAAATACACTACATGATTTATTTATTGCTAGTGAACGAGTTTCTTAACTTGTATTTAACATTCTCATATATATAATACAGACCTACTGTGAACACCCACCTATTTCAGATGTTATATTTTAAACATAATAATTACTACACTCTGCAATGATTATGTTATATATATAAAAACTGATGTATTTAATTTCATTATTTTATATAATTTTTCATGTATTGCGGAAAATATAATTTTTAAAATAGCATTGGCCCAGATGGGATTCGAACTCTCAACCTTATGATTTGAAATCCGACAGCTTACCAGTGAGCTAACACAAGGACTTGTGCTAAGGTATTTTTAGCGATGTATAACGGTTTTCAAGAAAATTATGACATTCATACCCACTAGAAACGCCGTTTTTGTTTTACTTTGATTTTTATTTTAGTACTCAGGTGATAATTATGTTCTATGTCTTAACTTTGAGCATTCTTTTACATATGGTAACATTCGTTTACGTTTCTAAATGTTCCATCACGTATGGAGAGCTAAATGACAAACAAACATGAGCTGACATTAATACAAAGTTTCGAAATATTGTATCATTACATATTTCAATCAATGTTGCTTTTTTTCAACACTTGGTAACAAGTCTTATTATATTTAAAAGAAGAAAAACCCATCTGCTAACTTTTTCCCGATAGCAAAGGCTGGCTTGGAGGTTCGAACCTGGTTTACTATTTCCCGAAGATACCCGAAGTTGGACTTTGAAAATTTTTGCCTCAAAACACCAATAAAGAATGCGCTCAACCTTTTTGAGACAAGGTGTACCTGTTAAATGATCAGCAAAGAACCATGACCCAATGACCTGAGTCATTACTATGCCACCCGACACATTAATGCGCCATCGATGTTGCCGATTGACTTCTCTCATCCAGTGAGGGTTCTCCACTGCCCAGTAATGTGCATTGTGGAGATTCACGTTGCCATCATTGCAGAATGTCGCTTCATCAGTCCATAGAATGAAGTGAATGAAATTCGGATGTTCTCTCAGGCGATTGACCACCCAGTTGCAGAACAAAAGCCGTAAATTACAGTCCGCATCACTTAGTTCTTGATGCAAAGAGTGGTGATACGGGTGAAAATGTGATTTCCACAGAATACGCAGGACACCACCTTGACTGATACCACGATATCGTGCGATCTGCCGCGAAGATACATGAGGATTTACTGCAATAGCGGCAAGTACATCAATGGCAACGTCTTCATTTTGTACGACTCTTCTCCGGACATCATAGCGTCCACGCATGTTGCCTGTCTGCCGCAATCGTGCTGCTAATCTCCGCAGCAGATTGTGGGAAATAGCTTGTCGCTGTGGATAGCGTTCAGCGTATAATCAAGCTGCAGCCCTATAATTTTCCCGGCATTCCCCTAAAATCATGAGCATTTGGAATGCCTCCAAATTCGTATACCGCATGAATGTTATTTACTACCGACACTTCCTACTACAATCACTCAAACATCAACACAATCAAAGAGGTTTCACTGCTTGTGGAAGTTTCGTATTCGTCTCGTCACGAGCTTGTAATAGGGATGGTATCGAGACAAGACGAGACGAGACTTTGTACAGTCTCGGTCTAGTCTCGGTTGGTAAACAGCGGTCTCGGTCTCGTCTCGAGTCAAAAATCGCCGTCTCGGTCTCGGTCTCGTCTCGGTCAACAGATGCTTGTTTCGGTCTCGGTCTCGTCTCAAAAGTCTCGAAATTAATAGTGTGAAATTAAAATTGTGGAAGTATTATTATCGTACAGTCTGTCGTTTCCGCTTCTTATTTTTTGTCTTCATTCTTGACAATTATGGTACGCTGTACCCCTTCATAGCTAATTTGCTAGCGCTAATGCTTTCCATGAGTGTGTTCCAGGTTCAATCATCCGTGGGTGTATTATATCTAGGATAAAACCCTAATAGTAACCAATATTTCACTTTTTAGCAATATACTTTGTCTCAAGTAGCCTCAGTACTGCCTATACAATTAAACTCTATTAAATTAACTCCAGTACTATAAAGTAGTTTATTTCATTCCTTTGAATCAGAATTGATCAATACCTCCTAACGGATAACGCAACACATAGCAGCACGAAAGTATTAAATCGGACCGAAATTGAAATTTTACAATATCTCATTTATTGTCCAATACATTCTGCTTTGACTGTCATTTTAAAAACATAATATAACATTCATGATCTTAACAAGTATGGTAAATTATTACTACAATATATTTTGTTTCTAATTGGTCTAATGCTTTATTAGCGTTTCACATCTCCGTGTTTAATTTACACTTTATAACACGGACTTTCTGAACCTTGTGGTGGGAGCTAAGGCACTCACCTTTGTTATGTGTCTTGGGTTGGATCACCAAACAAGTTAGATTCAAAGTTCGATATTTCGCATAGTTCGCGTCTCAATTTAAGTACATTATGTTTCTTATACACGTTCATAAGATCGTAATGCATTACATATGCATATATCCAGAGCCGTAACTAGGCAGGAGCAACTGGGACAGTGTCCCGGGGTTCTCACCCATAAGGGCGTCGGAAAACCCAGTCAGGCTTACAAAATTTCTACTCTGAGAAATAAAGAAAGGATAATACGTAAGAGATTGAAGAATTTAGTGGTATAATTTAAATAAATTGTCATGAATACTGCAGATCTATCTCTTTGTACGATAGGAAAAATGTCGCCCCTCGGTGGCGACGAAATCAGTTTTGGGGGCCCACAGAGTTATTGTTACTCATCTAAGTAGGACAAAGCAATACCTTGTTTCATTTTGGAAAATCTAGTTTTACTCTTCGTACTACTCTTCGCAGTAGCTTATGTGAAGTATAAAAAAGTTTTAAAAATTATTTATTTATTTTTATTTAATTTAATTTAATTTTTGCTCTGATTAACCATAGAATTTCAATGATGTCACGCAGAGACGTAAGCAGACTACAGCACGCTTGACTACTGCAGAGCCGTAAGCAGCACGCTTGACTACAATTCGCGTGGTCCCAAGTTCGATTCCCGGTGTGGGTACAGTTGAACGACCGAAGTGGTTTCACTATTATCAGTAGCTGCACGTCTCCTTTACCCTCCCTACCATATCCATGGGACGTTAAACTAAAACAAGCAACCCAAAAATCAACACAATGCGTATTACTAACTGTAAGTCTTTTGCATATACATTAAAAAAAACCCAAGTCCAGATTTGGGAGAAAACGAGGATAATATGCTTTCTGTTGGGAACACCATGACAAGACAGTGGTGTCAATCTTAATACTGGCTGAAACACCCTCATTTCTATGGTGACATAGTCAGTATGTGAGAGCGATGCTTACTGTTTTCACAGGAGTAATTGGTGCTCTCTCTTACTGACGTACGTAGCCATATGAAATAAGGGTGTTGCACCCAGTATTACAATTGACACTAGTATCACCTTCTTGTCATGGTGTTCCCAACATAAAGCATTTTATCCTCGTTTTCTCCTTATACCTGGACTTGGTTTTTCTCAGTGTACCTAAATGGTATGGGTCAAGTTTGAGGCGGTCACCAGGCCTAACAAGTAAAGGTTCTCTCCCAAGAATCGGGGATCCGGAAACTGCGCATATATTTAGATAGAGGAGGGTCATGAAGGAATACTGGTGAAATATGCAGGGCCGACAGCAAAGGATAAATCCAATATGCCTAATGGATAGAATAAGATAAGCATAGTCAATGATTTTTAAATTCTACATTTTAGTTTGTGATTGAACCTTAAAAGTTTTGTGAGAAGAAATAACAATGAACAATGTAAAATAAAATAGCACTATATACGAGGGGAAGTCAACTGAAAACCATAAAAGTAGAAATAAAAATCCGCATATGGCGCCAGTGAGCTGTAAGTTGGCATGCCTGTTTACGATAGTATGCCGGATGTATCCTAGGTAGCAGCAGATGCACAAACACCGGCGCAACAACAGTTCCGAAATGGCAGCCCCACTAGCCACATACACCAGCGAGGAGCAGCGTTCTGTGATTCGGTTTTTGCGAAGTGAAGGTGTGAAACCGATTGACATTTTTAGGCGAATGAAGGTTCAGTATGGAGATGCGTGTTTGTCACAGCCACAAATCTATGAATGGTGCCGGAAATTTGCAAATGGTGTTACGTCTGTGGCCGATGCTAAACGCCCCGGCCAGGCTCGGCGCATAGTGACTCCAGAGACCATTGCAGCCATTGAACCCATCGTTTTGGAAAACCGCCGTGTGAGAATAGACGAAATTGCAGCATGTGTACACATGAGTCATGGATCGGCACATCATATTGTGAATAATGTTCTTCAGTTTCATAAGGTGTTTGCAAGATGGGTGCCCCGACAACTGACGCCTGAACTGAAACAGCGACGTGTTGATACGTGCGAAGACCTTTTGTGGCGTGGTGAACGTGACGGTAATGCCTTCCTGTCACGAATCGTCACTGGTGACGAAACATGAGTGCATTACCATCAGCCTGAAACAAAGCGAGCGAGCAAGGAGTGGCGCCAATCCTCATCACCGAAACCCAAAAAGTTTCCTCGCTGCTCCTCGCTGGTGCATGTAGCTAGTGGGACTGCCATTTTGGAACCGTTGTTGCGCCGGTGTTTGTGCATCTGCCGGCTGCTGCCACCTAGGAAACATCCGGCATACTATCGTAAACAGGCATGCCAACTTACAGCTCACTGGCGCCATATGCGGATTTTTATTTCTACTTTTATGGTTTTCTGTTGACTTACCCTCGTATATATATGTATATATATATATATATATATATATATATATATATATATATATATATATGAATCAAGTTTTTTCATTCATTGAAGAAGCCCACCTCAAAATTTTCTTGGACCCTTCATTGGCCCCCTTGAAAAAAATTCTAGCTATGCTACTGCATAGCTCCAATACTATGGGATCTACCGTAGTTGGGTCAAGACTTCAACTAAGAACTAGTATGTGCCCTATCCAAATATCCATGTATCAGTATCCTGCGGTACTTCTGTAACAGTTTTTACAGAGGTAGTTGCTGAGTACTTCAAATTATATGCCCTTAGCCAAACTCCCTCTATGATAATTGTTGCGTGAGTACCGCAGGATTCAGAAACATGTATTTTTGGATAGGGCACATAATAGTTCCCAAGTGAAGTCTTGACCCGACTACCGTAGATCCCATAGTATTGGAGCTATGGACCATTAAAGTTCATTTTTTCATGTTTTCTGCAGCCTATAACTCCAAAAGTAAGCATTTGTGCACCCAGGTTGGTCTACACTTTTTGTCTTATCTTGGTGTCCCAAACGTTGTTGATATATATATATATATATATATATATATATATATATATATATATATATATATATATATATATATATATATATAGATAGATAGATAGATAGATAGATATAGATATAGATATAGATATAGATATAGATATATAGATAGATAGATAGATAGATAGATAGACATAGAGAGACAGACAGACAGACAGACGGACAGAGAAGGCTACATCAGCAGTGGATTTTGTTTCGGGAGAGGTTTAAGAAACGGGTAAAAAACATTTGTGCTGTACGTGCTGTGCGAAAAAATGATCACAAATTTATTTCGGAAGAGGCTTGTGCCTGATAAGCACCCCCTAATACAGGACTCTACATCAGCCAACCGTTCCCATATTATCTAACACTGCGACGAAAGAAATTTTGAGTGAAGACAATTTTAATTTTTATCAATATTCGAGACGAGATCGAGACTTTCGAGACTGACCTAAGTCTCGTCTCCATTTATAGAGGCCTGTCTCGGTTTCGGTCTCGTCTCAGTTAAATAAAATCCGTCTCGGTCTCGTCTCAGTATATAAAAGCCCGTCTCGGTCTCGGTACCTTCCCTATCTTGTAATGCACAGGCGTAGTAGAACTCAATGCACGACACCTTGTCCACTACACGGACCACTTTAACTCACTGCAGAGGTTAATCACTCTCGGACTTTACACGCTTGTGTTACCTGTTTTGGCTACAGCATCGCTTCTTCTGCACTCTGTCTGACATAGCAGCAATCGCCTGTTCGAGGCCGCATAGATTATGTCTTGAGCAAGGTCATGTACGTGCTAGCTACTGGATCTAAAAGAGTACCACCACACAATCATTGGCAATGATAATCGAAACAACTACATACAAGCCCACAACACATGCTTTCGGATTTGGGAGACATTTCATATTGTACGTACGCACACAAGATACATCGCGCGTCCACGTCATTGTGGGTCTGGGCTACCCTTGGCTTAGGCCTCGAGTTAATCCTGTAAAGGGGTCGGCGGTTGTTTGCCAGGGCATGGTTTGCACGTACCCTCCCGGCATTCGCCTGGTGTGACTGGGGACACCCTCGCACCATCTGACTTTCACCTAGTAATGCGACCGTGTTGCTGCCACAGAGGAAGAAATATGCCAACATGTTTACTCTCGACGTTTCTCCCATTGTGCGCTTGTTTCAATGGAGGCACAACCAACCCCTGTTTCCATGTCAAATTTTGCAGATGACCCCTGTTGGAGATATTCACAATACGCCACTGGTGTCGCTACTATTTTTATTGCACTCTACACATACGATTTGGTAGTTCAATTGTTTGTTTGACGGCTCTATGTGCATTATTAGCTGAGATAAAGGCCTGTGCTACGGATAGTCAGATACAAGTCTGCAACAACGCCTCTAGCGACTAAATGGGAAAGGATATCACAAAGTTTGTCCTCTATAAGGTGCATGACATTTAATGTCTTTTCGAACGATTCCAACAGTTATACCACTTTCCATTTCAAATTTTGAAGTTGCCCCCCGTTGGAGGTATTCACGGGACGCCGCTGGTTTCGCTAGCATTTTTATTGCATTGTACACATGCGATTTGCTATTGCAAAAATTAAAGCACTAACGAAAGTAACTATACCAATCGTTAGTGCTAGCTTCCCAACGTTAGTGCTGCTATACTTAAAAAAATAGAGCAATTTTTTTCTTGTATGCCAACTTGACGTTCAAGTTAGCATACACATATGCAAGAATTAAAGCACTAACGAGAGTAGCTATACCAATCGTTAGTGCTATTTTAGTGCTGGTTAGTGCTAACTTCCCAATGGTAGTGCTGCTATACTTAAAAATATAGCAACTTTTTTGCTGTATGCCAACTTGACGTCAACTTAGCATATACATGTGCAAAAAGTAAAGCACTAACGAAAATAACTATATCAGTCGTTAGTGCTACGTTAGTTCTGGCTAGTGCCAGCTTCCCAATGTTTGTGCTGCTATACTTAACAAAATAGAGAGACTTTTATGTTGTATCCCAACTTGACGTCAAGTTAGCATACAAATATGCAAAAATTAAAGCAGTAACGAAAGTAGCTACACCAATCGTTAGTGCTACGTTAGTGCTAGCTTCCAACGTTAGTTCTGCTATACTGACAAAAATGGAGCAACTTTTTGTTGTATGCCAACTTGACGTCAAGTTAGCATATACATATGCAAAAATTAAAGCAGTAACGAAACTAACTATACCGACCGTTAGTGCTACGTTATTGCTGGTTAGTGCTAGCTTCCCAACTTTGGTGCTGCTATAATTAAAAAAAATAGAGCGACTTTTTTGTTGTATGCCAACTTGGCGTCAAGTTAGCATACACATATGCATAAATTAAAGCACTAACAAAAGTAGCTATACCAATCGTTAGTGCTGCTTTAGTGCTGGTTATTGCTAGCTTCCCAATGTTAATGCTGCTATACTTAAAAGAATCGAGCGATTTTTGAAATTAACTATACCAACCGTAAATGCGAATATAAATGGGATATTCTCTAACTTGTCGAGAAAGTTGCTTTTTGGTAGGTAAAATTAAAAAAAAAACATTCTTATTACTTTGATAAAAATTACTATTTCCTTTTTAAATCTAATTGTTGAAACAATGCTCTTATAATAGAATCTTATTATTGTCAAATTTCTAATATTAATTAACTTTGAATGTTGCAAATTTGAATGAGGCCGTCGGTTATAACAATATCTGATTGTTAATTTTTTAATGAATAATAATTAAGCAAAAATTGCTTTGTTTATGATTATAGAAAATGTTAATTAAATATTTATAATTATAACTTTTATATCAAATATGATAGTATCATAACAAATAAATTCATTTGGCCCATACAAAGGCGATAGTTCTAGCATAAAATCAGTATCTTTTAAAAATAAAAAAACTGGCTTTTTTTCCTTTATTAACGGTGGACATATTTACCTTTGTATCTAACACAAAGCTTGCATAATGGTTTCGTATTGGTGTGAACGGAACATTTTATTGATATTGCAACAGCTTGCTTCGATAATTTGGAGACCGATGATCATGAATCTAAACCTTATTTTTCTACGTCCGTGTACTTGTCCCCCTACATAATGCTCTAACGATAAAATTATTGTCAACCGTTAGTGCTTCTTAGTGCAACAATCCCTAACATTAGTGGTTCATTAGTGTAAGTGCTACAAATAAAAAATCTTTGTGATGGCACCTTTACGCTGCTACCCCACTTCATGTACTAACTAAAATTTTAGTACCACTCGTTAATGTATCGTTAGTGCTTCTTAGTGCACAAACCCATAACGGTAGTGTTTCATTAGTGCAGGCTCTAGAGCCAAAACAATGGTATATGCTGCCCCCACTTCAAGCACCAACGAATAAATTAGTGCCATTCGTTAGTGCTTCTAGAAAGCACTAATAGTTTCTTTAGTGCTTCACTATTAGTATAGATATGGCTAATTATACGTCACAAAACTTCCAGAAGAAATACATGGAGACTGATTTTTTGCTTCAAATTCCCACCAAGTTCAAAAGCATTAATGACATATTCTAGTGCTATCGTTAGTACTTCTTAGTGCACAGCCCCTAACGTTAGTGCTTCATTAGCGTAGACTCTAGAACCGAAACAATTGTATACGCTGGCCACCACATCACACACTAACGAATTAATTTGTGCCAGTGGTTAGTGCATCGTTAGTGCTTCTAGAAAACACTGATAGTTTTGTCAGTTCTTCACTATTAGTGAAGATATAGCCAATTATATGTCAGGAAACTCTCATAATAAATACATGGGGAAGTTTTCATTGCATCAAATTTCCGCCAAATTCAAAAGCACTAATAATTTCTTTTAGGGAAATCGTTAGCGCTTCTTAGAGCAGAAACTTCCAACACAAGTGTTTCAATAGGTTGGACGCTAGAAGCAAAAAGCGTTAGCCCCCCGAAAAAGCACTAACGATGAAACCTAATGCAATCGATAGTGCTTCATTCGTGCTTCTAGAAAACACTAATAGTTCCGTTAGTGCTTCAATATTAGTTTAGATATTGCCAATTATATATCACGAAACTCCCATAAGAAAACCATGGGAAAATTTTCGTTGCATTAAATTCTCGTCAAATTCAAAAGCAGTAATAATCTATTCTAGTGCAATCGTTAGTGTTTGGTTAGTGCTTGCTAGTGCATCAACTTCGAACATTACTGCTACTCATCGTGAATGCTTTTGTAGCGAGGGACTAGCGTGTAGTAAGGTTACCCTAATTTTTATTATCTAGCGTCCATACTATTGAAGCAGTAATGATGGGAGTTCTACAATAAGACCTACTATGAAGTAGTAACCATTACACTATATATGGTCACTAGTGCTTTTAAATTTGGCGGGAATTTCACAAAATGAAAAATGCTATGTGTCTGAAGTTCGCCCCATTAAATGCTACTAAAACGTTTTACATGTTTAGTGCTTCGTTAGTGCACAGTAGTGCATTAAACACTAACGTTATTGCTATGACACTTTAGAAGATATTAATGAAAAACTCGGTCGGGGCTAACTTTACATCTTTCGAATTTTGTACACTTTTACACTAATTGTCAAACAGAAATGAGATAAACACCAGCGGTCAGTGTATTATTGGTAACCCCTCCCCACAAAAGCATTCAGAACAAGAAGCAGTAATGTTGGAAATTGCTGCACTAGCAAGCACTAACGATTGCACTAGAAGATATCATTGCTGCTTTTGGATTAGTTGGGGATTTGACCCAACGAAAAGTTCCCCATGCATTTCTTATGGGAGTTTCGTGTTATAATTGGTCAATCCACACTAATAGTGAAGCACTAACGAAGCAACCAAAAGGTTTTTTACTTGTAGCAAATACACTAATGAAGCACTAACTTTAGGGATTGGAGCACTAAGAAGCACTAACGATTGAAACTAATTTTATCGCTAGTGAAACATCCCAAAGGTTTTTTACTTGTAGCACCTACACTAAAGAAGCACTAAAATTAGAGATTTGTGTACGAAGAAGCACTAACGATTCACACTCATTTTATCGTTAGTGCGTTATGTGGGGGGCGAAATTCACTGACGTAGAGAAAATAAGGATTAGATTCGTGACCATCGTTCTCCAAATTATCGCAGGCTGTTTCAATCTCTATAAAATATTCCGTTCACGCTTATTTTATGCTAAAACTATCGCCTTTGTTTGGGCCAACTTAATTTATTTATATTGTGATACTATTAATATCAGCTTTGATATAACAGTCATAATTATAAATATTTAATTAACATTTTTATAATCACAAACAATGCAATTTTTGCCTAATTATTTCACATAAAAAATTTAACAATCAAATATTGTTATAACCCACGGCCTCATTTAAATTTGCAACATTCAAGTTAATTAACATTAGAAAGTTTGACAATAATAAGATTTGATTAGAATTCAAGAGATTACAGAATTGTTTATACTAGAAAAAGGAACTCAACACAAGCATGTAGACAAATTTAACAATGCAAGACAATTTAACAATACATAGACTATGAAAAATTTTTCATGATTTACAATTTTACTGACATCAAGAACGCTTAAACTCTTTTCTGTCTCTTTACTTTCTTATTCGCCTGTTCTACGTGCCTCTTGTTTTGCTTTGCTGGCCTCAGAAAGCTTGCTAACATACATGACTCCTCGAATTGCTACCCGTTCAGCATGATCAGATATATTTTCCAAGAAACCACAGCTCGCATACACACCTTTGTTCCCATACTGTTTGGCAGGTAATACTAAATCTTCTGCTTTCAATGGCTGCAACAGGTCATGTTATGTCACTTCTTGACGTACGGTACATCATTCTGCCGTAATTTTTCGTATAAACTTATGGACTGTGAGCTGTCTCTCCATACTCCTTGCTCGGTTGTTACATAAATTGTTGCACCAATGATTTGTTTTTACTCCAAACCTTCCTGCTCTGCAATCACAGAAGAAAGACCTCTTCTAGCTCTTTACCGGTGGGTAACGTTCCCATAATAGCCGACACGTTCCCACGTTGAATGGCTATGCTAATACATTGAATCAGGAAAGATTTTTCTCGAGTATCTCCTGCTTTAATTGATAGACTGTGGCCGATTTCATTTATAAATTTGAGGCCGCCTTCTTCCCAAAAACCGCTAGACTCAATTGCTATTGCAACAAAGCAATAGTTATCGAGTAGATTACTATATTTATTCCTTTTTTCTTTTGCTCTTTGAGCAGCTAAGAGTCCAGCTTGTACTGAGGAACATTGAAGGTTGGAGGGGACATAACTATCTGAATATGTGAAATCCCAAATCAATGCTTTCCTTTCTTCCATGGTATTAATGTAATAGCATCAGGTCTATTTCCGTCTGAACGGCTACATCCATTCGTTTTCCACACTGCTGGGAGCCCCGCAGATATTAAAGCTCTTATATATCATTCACACTTGAGTGATGTGGATGTTTGCCGGCGCTGCTTTTGCACGACAAACCGTGTAATCCTTTTTTATCTACTAAGGTGTTGCAATTGGGGCAGTGGTGTGGTTCACATATATCTGCTCCCAACCGTAGAGCGACGGATACTCGGAAGCTCTCATTGGATAGATGTAGGCCCAGAGAAGGTGATGGTAGAGCTTGAAGCCATGCACCGTTTTCAGGGAACATGACCGCGAAAAGCCTGGCCTTATCTTCAATGTTATTTGTAGTCTGCAGCAAAGAAGCTACATGGTAATTAACGATAGGCTCGTCCTAGGTCGACTAATTGTCACGATTTTCGAGAGCCGGAGGGTCTAACCCAACTAAATTTGTTCATTTAGCTATGCAGTCCAGCACATCTGAATTGGTGATTTCGTCGTTATCCCATTGAAAAAGAGAGCTAATTGATTGACTTGTACCATAGAAAGACGCAAGAAAAGAAGGAATAGCCATATCTGTAACGCGACGGATTACAAGATCTCCATTTTTGACTGGTAACGAAGCTTGTATCCAAGAGTTGTTATCAAGAGAACAATTGAGGATGGATCCCAGACCAGTTTTAAGAGTATCGTAAAACTTTTCCAATGGAACATCTTCCTTCCAAGATGGAGAGCATCGAAGGAAATAAAATAATCTCTGTATTCCAGTTTGGAAAGTTGTGAAAAAAAAATCTAGTTTGGGGGTCTTGTCTAATAACATTTTACTCTGTGCTTCTGTTGAGATAGCTGAACCTAAAAGCTCTGCATTAGTTGGAGTAAGGAGCTGAAAACCAGGTCCTGATTTATTAAAGATATCATATAAATTCTTAATTTGTTCTTCTGAAGCACCGAGGAATCCCACTTCACATTTGGAGTAATTTAACGATAAGCCATTATATTATACTATATTATAAAAGCATTGTTTCAACAATTAGATTTAATAAATGAAATAAACATTTTTAACAAACCAAGAAGAATGTTACTTTTTAAAATTTTTGACAAAAAGCAACTTTCTCGTCAAGTTAGAGAATATTAAATTCATATTCGAATTTACGGTTGGCATAGTTAATTTCAAAAGTCGCTCTATTTTTTTTAAACAATAGCAGCATTAACGTTGGGAAGCTAGCACTAACCAGCACTAACGATTGGTATAATTACTTTCAATAGTACTTTAATTTACGTATGGCAAGATAGCCCCCATACTTTAGAAAATTGAAACAATGACTAGGTAATTCGTTTGTACTACGTTTGTACCGTTTGTACCGAAAATATTTTCGTTTGTACCATTTTCCTTATAGGGTTACTTGAGAGGTCGACTGGGGGGGCTATCTTGGCGCCAAGATAGCCCCCCCGTATCACAGCACAAAAAATTGGAATACACCATTCGAAAGCAAATCGTTTGTACCGTTTGTACCGAAAAAAGTTTTGTTTGTACCCTGATAGTTTTCGAGAAACAGGGCATGACATTTGGGGGGGGCTATCTTGGCGCCAAGATAGCCCCCCCCGTATCACAGCATAAAAAATTGGAAAACATCATTTGAAAGCAAATCGTTTGTACCGTTTGTACCGAAAAAAGTTTTGTTTGTACCCTGATAGTTTTCGAGAAACAGGGCATGACATTTGCGGGGGGCTATCTTGGCGCCAAGATAGCACCCCCGTATCACAGCATAAAAAATTGGAATACACCATTCGAAAGCAAATCGATTGTACCGTTTGTACCGAAAAAAGTTTTGTTTGTACCCTGATAGTTTTCGAGAAACAGGGGATGAGATTTGGGGGCTATCTTGTACGCAAGATAGGCCCCCTAATGTGTACTTTTTCCATGTCCATTAATAATTATTATTTGTTTATCCATGTGAATTGATGTGTATTTAGAATACTGGTTGTGCATATCAAAATAAAAAAAAATGATTTTCTCAGTAATAACTCAACGTTAGAATTGAATCGGCGAGTGGGAAAACAGTGTGATTCCAAAATAAACCATTTTGAAGTAAAGGCAAAAATAACACTAAAGATGTAGAACTACAAGTTGTAATGAAGAGCAGTGCAATTTGCAAGACCTTGCACGTTATAACAGAATGCTATAATGTCGACTGTACATTTGTGGCATTAACAAACGAAAGTTATTTTTTCAAATATCTCAAAATGCGTTTCGTGGACTAGTAGTGGTTTTCCACTCACCGATTCAATTAATTTTTCTCTATTTCTGCCCTTTTCCTTAAGTAAATACGTATTATTCAGCAATGGCCTATTTGCTTACGTCTATTGTCTATGAAAGCGGCAAACTTCTCGAGCCGTTAATGTGACCGATATAAACAGCTAATTTTTTCAGTTGGTCTAAAGCTGAAACGTGGAAGGACGCAGTTTAGGTGAGCAAACATTTCATCTTTTAGTTTTCTTTGTTTAAGATTATTTCTGTAAATCCAGTTTCTTTCTGAATTTGTACACACTTCGTTATTCTTTTTATGGTATTTATTTACGGAAAAGGGTACAAATAGAGAAAAATTAATTGAATCGTTCAGCGGAAAAACACTACTAGTGCACAAAACGCATTTTGAGATATTTGAGGAAAGAACTTTCGTTTGTTAATGCCACAAATGTACAGTCGACATTATAGCATTCTGTTATAACGTGCGAGGTCTTCCAAATTGTACTGCTCTTCATTACAACTTGTAGTTCTATATCTTTAGTGTTATTTTCGCCTTTAACTCAAAATGGCTTATTTTGAACTCACACTATTTTTCCACTCGCCAAGTCAATTTTAACGTTGCTTTATTCCCAACAAGTCCTTTTTTTATTTGGATATGTGCAACAAGAGTTCTAAATACACATAAATTAACATGAATACACACATAATACTTATTAATGGGCATGGAAAAAGTACATATTAGGGGGCCTATCTTCCGTACAAGATAGCCCACCAAACGCCATCCACTCTTTCTTGAAAATTATCAGGGTACAAACAAAACATTTTTCGGTACAAACAGTACAAACGATAAGCTTTCGAATGGTGTATTCCAAATTTTTGTGCAGTGATACGGGGGGCATATCATTACGCCAAGATAGCCTCTCGCCCCAAAATATCATCCCCTGTTTCTCGAAAACTATCAGGGTACAAACAAAACTTTTTTCGGTACAAACGGTACAAACGATTTGCTTTCGAATGGTGTATTCCAATTTTTTGTGCTGTGATACGGGGGGGCTATCTTGGCGCCAAGATAACCCCCCGCCCAAAATATCATGCCCTGTTTCTCGAAAACTATCAGGGTACAAATAAAACTTTTTTCGGTACAAACGGTACAAACGATGAGCTTTCGAATGGTGTATTCCAATTTTTTGTGCTGTGATACCGGGGGGGCTATCTTGGTGCCAAGATAGCCCCCCGCCCAAAATATCATGTCCTGTTTCTCGAAAACTATCAGGGTACAAATAAAACTTTTTTCGGTACAAACGGTACAAACGATTTGCTTTCGAATGGTGTATTCCAATTTTTTGTGCTGTGATACGGGGGGGCTATCTTGGCGCCAAGATAGCCCCCGCCCAAAATATCATGCCCTGTTTCTCGAAAACTATCAGGGTACAAACAAAACTTTTTTCGGTACAAACGGTACAAACAATTTGCTTTCGAATGGTGTATTCCAATTTTTTGTGCTGTGATACGGGGGGGCTATCTTGGCGCCAAGATAGCCCCCCGCCCAAAATATCATGCCCTGTTTCTCGAAAACTATCAGGGTACAAACAAAACTTTTTTCGGTACAAACGGTACAAACGATTTGCTTTCGAATGGTGTATTCCAATTTTTTGTGCTGTGATACGGGGGGGCTATCTTGGCGCCAAGATAGCCCCCCGCCCAAAATATAATGCCCTGTTTCTCGAAAACTATCAGGGTACAAACAAAACTCTTTTCGGTACAAACGGTACAAACGATTTGCTTTCGAATGGTGTATTCCAATTTTTTGTGCTGTGATACGGGGGGGCTATCTTGGCGCCAAGATAGCCCCCGCCCAAAATATCATGCCCTGTTTCTCGAAAACTATCAGGGTACAAACAAAACTTTTTTCGGTACAAACGGTACAAACGATTTGCTTTCGAATGGTGTATTCCAATTTTTTGTGCTGTGATACGGGGGGGCTATCTTGGCGCCAAGATAGCCCCCCGCCCAAAATTTCATGCCCTGTTTCTCGAAAACTATCAGGGTACAAACAAAACTTTTTTCGGTACAAACGGTACAAACGATTTGCTTTCGAATGGTGTATTCCAATTTTTTGTGCTGTGATACGGGGGGGCTATCTTGGCGCCAAGATAGCCCCCCCAAATGTCATGCCCTGTTTCTCGAAAACTATCAGGGTACAAACAAAACTTTTTTCGGTACAAACGGTACAAACGATTTGCTTTCGAATGGTGTATTCCAATTTTTTGTGCTGTGATACGGGGGGGCTATCTTGGCGCCAAGATAGCCCCCCCAGTCAACCTCTCAAGTAACCCTATAAGTAAAATGGTACAAACGAAAATATTTTCGGTACAAACGGTACAAACGTAGTACAAACGAATGACCTAGTCATTGTTTCAATTTTCTAATGTGGGGGGCTATCTTGCCATACGTCTTTAATTTTTGCATATGTGTATGCTAACTTGAACGTCAAGTTGGCATACAACAAAAAAGTTGCTCTATATTTTAGTATAGCAGCACTATCATTGGGAAGCTAGCACTAACCAGCACTAACGTAGCACTAACGATTGGTATAATTCCTTTTGTTAGTGCATATGTGTATGCTAACTTGACGTCAAGTTAGCATGCAACAAAAATGTTGCTCTATTTTTCTAAGTATGGCAGCACTAACGTTGGGAGTTGAGTTGAGTTGATTTTAGTTTAGCGTCCCTTTCAGCAGCGAGGCTATATGAGACGTGGACCTGCTGATTAACGTGGAATCCGAACCACATGAGCTTCCGCCGGGAATCGAACCCGGGTCCCCCACACTAACGTTGGGGAGCTAGCAATAACCAGCACTAACGTAGCACTAAAGATTGGAATAGTTACTTTCGTTAGCGCTTTAATTTTTGCATATGTGTATGCTAACTTGACGTCGAGTTGGCATACAGCAAAAAAGTCACTATATTTTTAAGTATAGCAGCACTAACGTTGGGAAGGTAGCACTAACCAGCACTAATGATTGTATACTTTTAATCGTGTTGGCTAAATGTGTGTATGCTAACTTGACACATGTCATCTGGACTACTTTCCTGGAAATTTAGGAGCATTCAAGCGAGGAACATGGCGAGCGGTTCCATCAAGACATAAAAGAAATGGAACGAAGATATCAGGGGTGATGGGACGTCTCCATGATGTCAGATTATTGCTGGTGTCTAGTGCGAGATAACCCTACTCAGGAACACAAACGCAAATCAACACAGCGTTCATTCACATCAAACCGCAGCAAAAAAAAAAAAAAAAGTTCTTGTAATGATCTAACAATGAACATGTTAGATTAAGTAGTGTTTTTTTTTTTTTTTTTTTGTATATTCGTTACAATTTGATCATGTTCTATTCACATTGCAGATATTGTCTATTATGGTGAACTTTATGTTGAAATTAAAACAGTACGAAAAAAAAATGATTTCATATAATAGCAAACTGAATGCGATATTCAAAAATATAGTGCTCTTGTGGTGAGATTAATACCTTTAACAAATGAATCTGTTACATAAAGTATTTTTTGCATATTTGTTGCAATTTGGTCATGTCCCATTCAAATTACAGATATTCTCTATTATGGCGTTTTCTATTGAAATTACGTGGGAGACCCGGGTTCGATTTCCGGCGGGAGCTCACGTGGTTCGGATTCCACGTTAATCAGTAGGTCCACGTCTCATATAGCCTCGCTGCTGAAAGGGACGCTAAACTAAAATCAACTCAACTTTATTGAAATTATAACAATATAAGAAAAATCGATTGCAAATAGCAAAAAAATGTACGTGATAGGCGAAAAAGGTTTCAATATTTGAAATCAGCACGCTTAAATTAGTTTAAATCTCCTCTTCAAGCTTTTGCCGGAGAAAATAAAAAGTTTTATTTCGCAGGCCAGTGTGATATATTTAAACTTCCTTTCCTCATTTAGAATCCGCTTTAGGTGAGTAAATTTTGTAAGAGTATGGTGAATGGGGTATGGGGGCTGGCCATCGACACGTTAGCGTAAAATACAGTAACTTCATTCACTTATGTTGTGGGTCCAGGTAAGAGGTAACATTGCATTTTTATTTGACAGTGGGCGCATAAAGAGTGTATAGCCCAAACGGCTCGTCAAATTAAAAAAAAAATCCTTCGCTTTAGGTTGAAAAAAAATCATATTTGGAAACTGTTTCCCCTCTTACATTTTGTTACAACTCTGATAATAGCAGAGTTACACTATGTCAGGGGACTTTGAGACACTCTGTATATATATAAAAAAGTAATAATCATCTTCCAGTATGCAATGTAATGGAGACTGTAATTGTTGTTAGCAGTTTATCCGCGTGGTGGTTCCATTGATAGCCTGTTTCTATGCCATCTATCGGGAGAGTAGAGAACTACATGATGTAACGAACTATAACCCTTTTAAATTCCGGCTTTTTTAAAGATAAATTATAGACTTTCAGTCAAGCGGCCACAGCATCATCCTTATTTATCGTAGGATCATGGTTAATATCTCGTTTCTTTACAATAGAGCAACTTTTCAAATGGAACCATTCACATTTCCCTATAATTTCCCTGAGACGGAAACTTTGAGAGAAATCGGAATTTTTCTCTGAAAATATTTTTTTTTTAAATTTTGAGCCCCTCTGGATCCCTCTGTGTTAACGTAGAGCCCTGGAAATCAACTGAAAAATACTAAGGGACGTACTAAGTGTGTGTACAAAATTTTAAGATTCTATCTTGAATAGTAAGAGCGGGAAAAATATTTATCCATAATCCCCACAATGCCCCAGATTACCGCAAAAGACCCTGATCTCAGGTAAAAAATTTCCTGAGACGTCCCTATTTATCCTAGAATCGTGGTTTTCCCATCATTTTCTTCAAAATAGAACTACCTATCAAACAGTACCATTCACATGTCTCCATCATATATCTGAGGCGGGAAAATCGCGAAGAAAGCTATTTTTTGGGTTAAAATAAACCTTTTTTAAAAATATTTGCCACTCTAGACCCCTTCCTGTGTTAACACAGAGATCTGAAAGAAAGTCTGATAAATACTACTCAATGGAGTGAATGTTTGTGCAAAATTTCAATCTTCTATGTGCGAAAGTAAACCTGCCATAAAACAATAAATATAGACCTAAAAAAAAAAAAATTCAGGATCTCAGATAAAAATTTCCTGAGACATCCTATTTACCCTAGAATCATGGTTCGGCCATCATTCTCTTCAAAATAGAACTGCTTTCAAACGGTACCATTATGTATCTTAGGCGGGAAAATCGAGAAGAATTTTTTTTTTTTTTTGGTTAAAATATACCTTTTTAAAACATTTTGCCCCTCTGGACCCACTTTGTGTTTAACGAAGAGTCCTGAATAAAATTTGATAAATACTATTTGGTGGAGTGAATGTTTGTGCAAATTTTCAATCTTCTAGAATCTAGAATGGTTTTCAAACTTTCCGATAACGCGGACCCCCAATTCATTCAGAAAGTCATCTGCGGACCCCCTTGCAATACTATCTGAAATTTCATATGGTATTAAAAATTATAGTAATTACAATTACCATTGACAAGAAAAAGGTCAAGAAAAATAATGCAATAAGTAAATTATTCTGAAGATACATAATTGTTTCCCAATGAACGAAATTTCAATTGAAAATACAGTAACCATTAGACTGAAAATCAATCTCTTTTTTTTTTTAAAAAAAAAAAAAAGAAGAAGGAGGAAATCCACTTGATAAACAATATTTTCAAATGTGCGGTCACTAATGTAAGGAATGAAATTGTTTGTGTTTTCATAATTGTATTGAAATCTGGAATAAGTTTTGTCACCATGAATCAGATCCGATTCCACATTAAAACGATTTCGCTCACATAAGTAAGTGGTAGGGAAATACATCAAATGCTGCAATGTCTTCTTAAACAAATCTTCATACTCACAACGCACACGCAACTAAAAGCTACAAAGTTCATTTTCTTTGAAAACGTTTTTCCATGAAGTATCGTAGTATAGTTCCAATATCTCTTCTTGTTCTGTGTTAGTGTCCATGTATGTAATGGATTTCTACATTAGTGAAAGGAATTTTATTCCAACCACTACCAGGTTGTGGGACAGGGAAATATTATCAAAAACTTGCAGCTAATGCTCTCAAGTGTCCTACAAGTGCTTTGTGCATTTCAGCAGGGAGTTAAGGCAGAGATCTGAAAAAATCTGATAAATGCTACTCGGTGGACTAAATATCTGTGCAAAATTTCAACTTTCTAAGTGGAAAAGTAAGCCCGCCAAAAATAATACAAATAGGCCTAACAAAAATATTGTTTTATAGTTATGACGTCATCACCTCCTATGTCTCGACGCAGAAAGGCGTGAAACCATACGCAACGTGTTCTACAATACTTCTAGACTTGAAAAAAAAAACAAAAAAAATTAAAATCTTTATTGGTTCTTTTTTAATCGAATAATGAAGACTACTTTAGTACCTAAACATAAGTACTAGAACTCCAAAGGGATATCGGTCATTTTCGATCATTTTTATATATCTCCCCTCCCCCTTCCCTAAGTTGCACCATCAAAGTGAAATGACAAAATCCATCCCAGGCTCGAACCTCATCTATGTTGAAAATTTGAACAAGATGGGTTGAGTGTTTCAAGAGTTATTTAGTCACATAGTGACTTTGATTTTTATATGTATAGATAAACCAGATATGTTATAAAATACTAATATATCTTAGTACAAGCTACTGTGACTGGCTTATTATTAAAGAAATTGTCACTCGGCAGAACTTTTCTGTACGTTGAGCAGCAAATTTTCAATGACCTTATAATTTTACTCTCATTGATAGTAATGAAAAAGACATATTTTTATTTATAAATAATAAAAGTTGTATTATTAAATATATTAAAATAATTGCATCTGTTAAATTACCTCCTCCAAATAAAAACTCATAAGATGTTGCTTTTTAAATACACAACGTTTCGCACCATCTGTTGAGTTAGTGGCTATTGCTATTAATCTTTAAACGCCCATTGACGCAACTGCTGCGTTAAGACTTTAAACTTCAATAGCTCAGCCCCTAATGAAGCTAAAAAGATAATTTTGATATTAATGTATTTCTGAAGAACGAAGCTTTCCACTGGCATCCATTTTTATGTATTAGGGAGGTATCACGGTGGAGGGGGAGGGTAAATTTCGTGTTTTTTTTTTTTTGCATCAGACTTATTGGGAACCATCCCCCGCTTGGAGGTAAACTAATGAAAATTGGTATGTGAAACAATGAAGTATTCTACTACATGGTAATACTCTGTGTGTGTACTTGTTGCTTATATGGGGTGAGGGGGAAGAGGGAAAAGTAGATCAATTTTTTGTCTCAGTTTGTCGACGTAAATTACATTTATTTTCAGGACGATTACATATAAGACAAGATATCTTTTCATTGAATTGGTTTAGAAGCATAACTCTCGTTGCTGTATATGATGTGTGAAGCTAAAATAATGTTCATATAGTGAAATAGTGTAGTGGGGGATGCAGTGGGGCAACTTATAACATATTTTAAAAGAATATTTCCTACATAAAATGAATTCATTACGCTTTTCTTTATTTTTTTATATTATTGTCACAAGTGTGTTGCCTACACATTAGCGTCATTTTGCAGCGTAGGGAGATTGTAAGGTTTGCCAGAGCCCTCCAAATTCTATTTCTTTCATTTTTAGGACTTATTGTTTCTTCTTCTTCTTTCTATTATTATTATTATTATTATTATTATTATTATTATTATTATTATTATTATTATTATTATTATTATTATTATTATTATTATTATTAATATTAATATACTTCCAATCTATGCTGTCGGAAGTCTTACAGAACAGCAGGTATCAGAGCAGGAACGGTTAGATACAACGAGAATCGGATTTCTGCAATCGACTGAGGCTCCTAAAAATAGGTCCCTTCTTCTACATCCCCTTTCAGTTAGTTACGTCACAAGATACTTTAACCCGGTTAGCTGCTTTCCCCTTTATGAAGATAAAGAGCTACTTTGTGGCTAAGCGATTAGCGTACGCGCTAGGGATGGCCACAAACTTCCGGTTCTTGGAGGTCTGGTTTTCAGAACCGGTTCCGGAACCAGTTCTCGACCTGGACCCGAAAACCTGGTTCCAGAACCGGATCTTAGGAACCGGTTCCAGATCTGGATCCGAAAAGCCGGTTCCAGAACCGGATCTTAGGAACCGCTTCCAGGTCTGGATCCGAAAATCCGTAAATTAAGCACAAAGTTCACCTTCAAAACACTGCGAAGAGGACCACGCGCTTGTGCCCTCCCGCCCAGACCCGCTTGTGCTCCCCAGAAGAAAAATTGGTCCACCAGTGGGTGTTTAGCCAAATGAATTTGCCAGTTTGCCTGTTTAGCTAATGAGTTTGCCAGTAACCCAGCTTGTTTAGCCAGATGAGACAAGCGGCCGCCGCCTGGGCGCCTGCCTGTCGCTTCCACCATTTCATCTAGCACAGCTTGCCAGCAACTCGGGTTAGGCGTAGGGATGGCCACAACGTTCCGGTTTCGGTTGGTTTCCGGATCCTAAATCCTGAATTTGAAAACCCGGTTCCTAAACCGGATCTTGGGAACCTGTTCCGGATATGGATTCGAAAATCCGGTTCCAGAACCGGATCTTAGAAACAGGTTCCAAGTCTAGATCCGAAAACCCAGTTCCGGAACCGGATCTTGGGAACCGAATCCAGATGAGGATCAAAAAAATCGGTTCCAGACCTGGATCCGAAAACCTGTTCCGGAACCGGATCTTCTAGCACCGGATCCCTTCAGAGCCGAAAACCGGTTCCAACATGATTTAGCAGGCCAATAAGGGTTCCTTCAAAATATAGGCGTTATTTATGGAGCACAAACGATGGGACTTGCGCACTAACGAACACTAACGATGTAATAACGATGGGTGAAATTAAGATTGTGGTCTGCTGTAATTTTCGAGCGGCGTGTTGACATGAAATTAGGTCGGAAAATGTTTTTTCAATGTATATCCGTTGTCTTTGGAGCACTAACAATATGCATGCGGCAGTAACGAGCACTAATGATATATGAGGTCGAAATCGTGGTCTGCCATAGGTGGACTGCCAGCTTCATAAAACAGACACATTTAGTTATCCTAAAAACTGTATATATAGAAGCACTAACGTTAATGTTTATGGCACTAACGAGCATTAACGGTGCACGAACCGGCAAATTCCATTTATGGGGTAATTTTAATATGTTGGCCTGTTGGCTTGAAGTTAGTAGGCCAATGGTGACTTAAAAATTGAGACGTTATTTTTGTAGCACTAACGATGGGATTTATGGCACTAACGAGCACTAATGAAGCACTAACGATGTGTGCAATCGAAATTTTGACCTGCTATAGGTGGCCTACCAAGTTCTTGGACATAAAATTATGCGTATCTGATGTTAGATTTTTAGTCAATTAGCGCCCTTCTTATTTGGCGCCCATAGATTATGGCCCCACTAACATGTAATTAAGGAGACCCTTACTATTAATAACAAACGAAGATTAAAAAAAAAAAAATGAAGTCATGCCAGTGCTGAGAGATTCTACTACGTTAATGGCAATGTAGCCATTAAATCATAACTAGCTCACTAGATGGTGCGCAGCGTTGTGTATTTACAAAGCAACTTCTAAATGGACTCACATTTGATGAAGATCGTTTAATATTTGTAATTATAGTAACATTTGAGGTAATATATCATTTATTATTTATATGTGGAAAAATTTATTTGTCACTATTATTAATAAAATCAAAAATATAGCTCATAGAAAATGTATTACTCATCACGCAGAAAACTTCTGTCGAGTGACAGTTTACTGAATACTAGGATTCACAGATAAACTGAGAATCGTAAAATTTATATACTTTTTATTAATACATTTTACGAAATAGCTCTAATTGATACTAGATATCAGTGGCGTAGCCAGAAACTCAACAAGGGACTCTCAAACATAAGACCATATATATAGTGCTAGTGCTGCTATTTCAGGGTTCTATGATTATCTTTAACAACCGTTCTATTATATGATCAGTATAGTAAGTTGACTGAGTACTGATATTACTAATATATGATTATGTTACTATTATTAATTCGAAAAGAATTGAAATACTCATCCAATGATTAATTTAAATAAAAGAAAATAAATAAATCAGTTAACTCTAAATCCATTCTTTTGCTTTGTTTCAGAATTTTGGTAAATTATTGTGTGTATATTATTATGAGCAACATTTTTACCTGAAGTTCTCTTCAAATTTTGATATTTTGTAATTGGTATTGCTGTTATTGTGCAAAATTCGTATTGTCGACAGAGGAAATGGTTTTGCCTTGTTATCTTTCCTTTTTTTATCACATGCAAAAATAATGGAAAACAACCGATATTTATCTCCAATTCATAAATTTTGGGGTCGTTGAGATGAATAATGGCATTCCAATGAAAAGAGTTTGATATGCAAATATAGTCAAAGGTGATCGATATTACTCTCGAACCAAAAATTTTTGGGGTCGCTGGAATGAACCGTAATACTTCTGATGTCTGTAATCTCAATGAAATACAGGTCTCATTAGCAATCCTGGGGAATGGAAAAGCGGTGGAATGTAAAAATAATCGAAAACGACCGATTTTGGTGTCGAATGCATGGTAGTCGAGCTAGTAAGCTCATTGGTAACAGTCCGGGTGTCACATAAGCTCGTTTAAGTCTGAGGGGTAATACATTTTAGCATCCCTACGCTTAGGGGAGGGCGTGAATAAAATAATAAAAAATGAGTGATTTCAGTGTTGAATCTATAGATATGAGAGTCACTGAGAAGAATAGTGACACTACCAATGCGTTTTAAATAGGAATTCACTCTAATCGAAATGAAAGTGATAAGAAGTGAAAAATAAAATGTCCAAAATGATGAGTTTAGTGTCGAATCCACACATTTCAAACTCGTTAAGTTGATTGGTGGCAATCCAAATGGTATTTAAGCTCAAGTCTAGTCAAGAACGTGCATGTTAGCTGGTTCAGAGATTATCATGGGATTATCATTGTCATTTATTATACGTAGTATCAAAACCACGTGAGATCCCGATCTCCCGGAATCGAACCCGGGTCTCCCACGCCAAAAGCTAACAGCTTACCTACGAGGGAGCTCAATCACATCATGGAGAAAGAATCAACTCGTTTGAAATGAATTTTGGACACAGTTAGTACCTACTTCAAGCTGGGCTTTTATTGTGACACTTTGACTAAATAGCTTATTCAAAATATCTTGTATGTGTTTATCATTATACTCTCATTGAAATGCGCATCTTAAGAGAAAAGAGAGGGTTCGACAAACCTATTTTCCAGTGCAAAGAACGGACGTTCCATTAAGTAAATAAATAAAAATTATATACTCTGAGCTACAGCTGATGGAGAAATGACACCTGCCAACTCAGTGGGGAGCGGTGGCTCAGTGGTAGAGCGTTCACCTCTGGTGCTTGAGGTCCCTGGTTTGATACCCGCTCGCGCCATGTGGACTTTGTGGTGGACAAACACCGTGCTCGTGGGCTTTCTCGGGGTTCTCCCGTTTCCTCCCACTTTATTCATTCCATCATTTCACTCATCTCTCGTCATCACCGTCTCTTTTAGCCTAACTGGCATAATCGTGGAACGTAAAACTTAAATATTTCATTTCATTTTCAGATGCCACAGTTCGATAGGGAAACTCTTGTGGCCCAATTCCGTCATGGTTTGCGTCAACGTAACGCAAATTCTGTGTTTTAGTTTGGGATAATGGATAAAGCAGTCATAATGTCAAAACAATCTTAACAATCATAATGAATAATTGATTCATGCTAATTTTGCGTTCTGTTATGCTGCTTAATTTTTGCAAATTTTGGTAAGGAATAAGTCCCTTGAATAGTACGTACATCAACTCAGAGCCATGAGGCGTTATGCAGAGTCGTTTTGTCGTATGATTAGCGTCATCCTAAAGGCCTGACTAAATAAAAAAAAAAACATGTTAGTCGTACTCTTTAGTATGCTTCTAATCACACGTCAGAACGATTCTGCATATGGCCCTTTATTTCTAACTTTTCACACAAGGTCTGGCTCTGCTATCTGTTAATATAATTGCCTTATTGTGATGAGATTACCTGACGAAAATATTAGAAGTGAAAGATACGAGCTACATCTCTGGGCTTTGGGCATCTATGACCATGTTAGCTCTTCACGTATGAGGGATGATGTCCCTCGGGGATAACACTATCCGAGGAAAAGGAAGGAAGGAAGTGGCGTCGGACCTATATGTTAGGTACCATCCCAGTATTTGCCTGGTGTGAATAAGGAAATCTCAGGAATATCTCACTCAATATGGCTGATTTCACAGTGAAGCACAGTAACGCTTTAATTTTCAACGTTGTACTCAGAAGCATCATTTCCGATTTTGCCATGTGGGAGGACCAGAGTGTCAACTAAGATAAGACTTTTATCTTTTTGGGGGGCGCGGTGGCTCAGTGGTAGAGCGTTCACCTCTGGTGCTTGGGGTCCCGGGTTCGATCCCAGCCCCCGCCAAGTGAACTTTGTGGTGGACAAACACCGTGCTCGTGGGTTTTCTCGGGGTTCTCCCGTTTCCTCCCACTTTCTTCATTCCACCATTTCACTCATTTCTCATCATCACCGTCTCCTTTAGCGTAACCGGCATAACCGTGGGACGTAAAACTCAAAGATTTCATTTTTTTATCTTTTTTTTTGTATACTAGTATACAGGGTGGCCCAAAAGTAGGTATACAGTCTTGTACTGACCAGCTCATGGCATATTATATCAGTTACTTATTGTTATCTGTACAGGTATTGACTTAGTTTATTCATTGTACGTTCTTAATTTCTTTTCACTTATGCCTTAAGCTTGGCACAGACCAAAGCAAATAAATTCATTATCTCAATAAATTGAAATGTCACACTTGATTGATACAGGTCTGTATACCTACTTTTGGACTACTCTGTATAATAGATTCAAAAAAAAAAGCTTCTGTTTCTTAAACTCATGGAGGAAATTTGCCCAATGCCCTCACCAAATGACGCCCCTGGTTGTACTTCGGGTTTGCACTCTAGTACATATCACATCATCTATTTTCAAATTTCCACATGAAGAGCCCATCACACTGTGTTCATTTATAGGGTTTAGTATATCATTTATATATTGCAATTCTAGGAAAGCCACGGATCATTTCCTCTTCTCCTCCTCCTCCTCCTTCTTCTTCTTCTTCTTCTTCTTCTTCTTATTATTATTATTATTATTACTATTATTTTATGAGTTTCATCAGAACCTTCGAGAATTTACCAAGTTCTGAATGCTTGTATAAAAATCTAAAACTTAGAGTTAGATTTAAATTATAAAAGTTCGACTTTAACATCTAACCATTTCCCTAAACTTAAAACAAGAGACACCAGAGGAGATATTATAACAATCGCGTATTCGATGTTTAATGAGAATTTCAGTTTCTTCTGATTCAGAGAAAGAATATATTTCTTTATAGCAAAGGATTGAAATAAAGGAGTCAGGGAAACACATCGTTATATAACAAAAGGCTTTACAAACTGTTAAAAAGAATACAATTAATAGATTTCGTCGTATCTAGAAATCATAACGCTTCGCCACCTGTTGACCAACGAGAGAGAAGTGGAAATTACTGTTTACAAGGATTTATTATTTTTTTTCTTAAGTGCTGCATTAATGTCTGCTTGAGCCAAATTAAATCAGGCTGTTGTTACTAATTTCACAAAATTTTATTCTTATCGTACAAAATTGAATATATATATGTCAATCTTGACTTCGTGTAGATAAAGAATACGGACACACCAAGATATTCAAATTCTTAAACATTTCACAAAGTTGGAGTCATCTTTGAAAGTACTAAATGTTTAAATCAAAGGAAAATTTTTAGTTTTGCGTTTCATTATGCCCTTTAGGGTAAAGATAACGAATGATCAATGATCGTAAATAATTGGTGGAATAAGAATGAGGGAGGGATTGGGAGAACTCCGAGAAAACCAATGCATACGATGCTGTCAACCATAAACTAGAGTGAGCACGGGGCTCGAATCAGGTACCCCTCGCAATATTCTTTGTTTCACTCTAGGAAGAATATAAAAACGGAAGTACGTCAAACGCATCAAACAAGTGCAGTCAGTAGCAAAAAGTGACTTTTCTGTCAGAAAGGATGAAAGACTATTGTCCCTTTATACATGTTCATATAGTCTCATACAACAAGGTTACGGACTCTATGGTTGTCTCTATTCCCGAAACAAGTGAACAACACAAGTCACTTTATGCAGTTATCTATAACAATATCTTTACTTAAATAACCTAATAGTGTGTGTAATCCAATTTTATGTATGGCCAAACGGCAAAGCAGAATGAAAAGATTTTCTGTTTATATTAGACCCCAATCCCAATTGAGATATTATCATATCACATTAATTATAATAGTATACCAAGGAGGAGTGGCGAGAAGTCCGATTTTTTGCAAACAAATAAAAATAAATAAATATATGAAATAAAATAAAATAAAAAATTAGTATCTCACCAGCCGCTCAACTTAAAAACCTGAAATTTTACATGTTTATGCAATAAACAGACAACCTAACAATTTTAGAGTTTTTGATAATTCCCTTCAGATTTAGACCCTTCTAACATTCAATTTTCTTACGCACACCCCTGGATAGAAAAGGAATCCAATTCTATTTTCAAATGCAATTCCATCGATCAGTATCATATGTTTGTTGCATCAATTTAAAAAAAGGTTTGCTGATTTATTTGTTTCCTTTCAAAATACGAAGTAAACACATGCTCATGTCCGGTTTTGTAAAGTACATGATTTTATTGTTTCGGAGTTTCGATCAAGACAATCAAAAATAATATACATTCTTAATCCTTCTCTTCTGGGCGCCGCAGTTCCTTCCGAGAAATAATTAAGCATGTAAGTTTTTTTTTTTTTTTAAGCAAATTGATACGTATAAATGAAGGTTGAGAGGGAGGAGATCATTAACCCTTAAGGTTCACTATCTTTTCTGTTTGTTTCCGGCACTGCTTGCAAAATATTATATCCACAGACTACCTTCCGCGTAAAATTTACCAGAGTTGTCACCAGAAGGCAATAGCTTCTCTGGATCGCGGAAACCATATACACAAATAACCACAAGGAACAATACCTAAAAATAAAAGTCTTCAAACGAAATAGGCAAGGTCAAAACATGTGTAGCCAAATGGTAACGAAAACTCGTTAAGGGTTAAACTAGTTATTATCACTAATAGTTGAGTTACAGAATACAATGCTTTGTGAATACACCCCCTTTTATTTTGAACATCCCCCTAAGTAAAAGTTCATAGCGTACGTATTAATTCCCTTTTTAGTGGGAGGTCCCGCTTTTAGTATATTACGAAAATGAAATGAAATCTTTAACGTCCCACGATGATGCCGGTTAGGCTAAAGGAGACGGTGATGATGAGAGATGAGTGAAAATGGTGGAATGAAGAAAGTGGGAGGAAACGGGAGAACCCCGAGAAAACCCACGAGCACGGTGTTTTTCCACCACAAAGTCCACACGGCGCGAGCTGGGATCGAACCAGGGACCCCAAGTACCGGAGGTGAACGCTCTACCACTGAGCCACCGCGCCCCCTAGTATATTACGAGTTGGTAGTGGATTGATATGTAAAAATAATCGGAAACGATTGATATTAGTGTCGAATTCATAGTTTGGTGGTCACTGAGATGAATAGTAACTCTCCCGAAGCTGTTCAAGTCTAAACTTAGCCCCATCCACATGGTGGAGATGAAAATTAAAATGTCCAAACTCATTAAGATTAGTGCAGAACTCATAGTTTTTAGGGTATCTAGATGAATAGTGGCAATCTCCAATCTGTCCAAATAGAGTTGCTAACGAGAGGAGAAATAAGGTTTTCTCGCCTCGTCTCGATTATGGAAGACTTATTTCTCGTCTCGATTACCGAAGGATTAGTTCTCTTCTCATCTCAAAATTTATTCGGATTGTTTTGTAAATTTATTTATGCCCTGATTATTCTTAATTTCATACACAATTTATGAGAATCCCTCCTTATCACGAGAGGTTTACGAAAGGTGGAGTATAACAAAAATTTAAATTATGTTATTTTTTGTAGCAATAGTGTGGCCAGGGAGGATTCGGAGCTATACTCTCCTAAACGTTTTTTTTTTAATTCCTGCATTATTATTTTTTGTAAAAGTTATAGGTAGCCAATTTTAAAACTGTGAAAGTTAATAGCCTATGCTATTCTTATTTTCAGTACACTGAATTTTTTTATGTATTTTATTGTTATTTATGATGTAAAACCTGTTTAAATGCGCTTGCCCATTCTCTATTGAAAGTATTTAAGCAAAACTAAATTTGCTTGAACAAGTCATTAAAGCGGTGGGGGAATATAAATTTGTAAAAAATGAAGCCTAAAACAACTTTTACGAGGGAGGATTCCGGACCACCCACTGTACTGTGTGGTATTCCATACTACTGGTGCGAAAAGAAATAACGGTTTTGCGGTTTTTAAAAGAATGGACATTATCAAATAGACAGTAATGGAAGTAAACGTGGTGATAATGGAACAGAGGAAAGTGAAGAACAAGGTTATAGTTATAAAGCAATGGTTGCATGTACCGTCATTTGGAAAAGGATGCCGAAATGTAAAATATTTGTAATCATAAATACGACCCAACTGTTTTTCTGACAACATACGTATCATAATTAAATTACAAGATGATTATTCATGTCACTAACACTGGGACATATAGGCCCCACATAAAAATATCAGTGGGATGGATATGTCCAACCCTTCCCACTTCGAAAAACGAAACGGTGGAAAATGTTTATATATATATATATATATAATATTATATTATATTTATACGTTTGAAAACAACTTAAAGTAACCATATATTAATGTTTCTAACTCCGAAAAAAAATGGCAGTGAAAGGGTTAACATATTCATGCCCGTCCCAAACCTCTGTCTGGTTTCAGGCCTGAAAATCCAGTTGCCCCTGCCCTTCCAAAATGATGCCCCTAGTCATACTCCTCCCCCCGCAATCTCAGATGATTTGGCATCCGGGTAACACACCATAATATCTATTTTGAAATATCAACTTGCAAAAGGTATTACAATCTATTTATTTATTGTTCTTATGAATTAAGAAGTTCCGAAATCGGGTCTAGAAAGTCAGAGACAATGGCGTTTGGAGTTCACACACTGACCATTCATAACAACTTGTGCGACCCCGTCTCCGCCATTTGTGGATTTATCGCAACGAGAGCCAAGTAATGTTTTTTATTATAATTATTAATAATGAGTAATTTTCTCAGAAAGTTCGAGAAAATATCAAAATTTGTTCTAAATAATTCTTTATTACTAAACTAAAATTAATATTATTAGAATGAATATCTCGATCTTCCATTTTTCTCATACTTAAATTAAAAAGACACTAGATAACATATTTATCAGAGTTGGGAAATCGATGTTTAGTGAGAAATTCAGTTTTCCCTACTTTAAAAAATTTATATATTTATTTAAAGAAAACTCATTTTTATGTAAGAAATGGTTTTACAAACTGATAAAATAGAAGCATTTAATTGTTTTCTTCTTACCTAGAAATAATAACGCACTGCCGTCTGTTGATCAACAGGAGAGAAACATGAATTAATGTAAACGAATATTATTATTTCTTAGTACGTGCTGTGTAAGCATCTGTTGAACCACATCAAATCAGGTTGTTGTTACTAATTCCACTAAAGTTTATTCTTATGGTACAAAGTTGAATTTATATCAATCTTAAATGCGTGCAGATTAAGATAAGGAAAACTGCAAGATATTCAACTTCTTACCAATATCACAAAATGGGCGTTATCTTTGAAAGTACTAAATGTTTAAATCAAATTAAATTTTTAGCTTTGCGTCCCATTAATCCCTTTGGGCTAAAGGAAAGGAATGATTAATGAGCGTAAATTATTGTGAACAGAATTGATAGAATGAGAATGAGGGAGAAGAAATTGGGAGAACTCCGAGAAAGTACATAGACATGATGTCCACCACAATCTAGCATAAATACGGGGCTCCAACCAGGTACCCCTCGCACCAGAAATGAGGGCTTTACCACTGAGTCTCCGTGCCCCTAGTATATAATAAATTTTTACTACTAGTTATTGTAATATTTCAGACCCTTCTATGTTTAGATTCTTTCTAACTTCCAAATAACGACAGGAGAGATGAAATATTTTGATTTTGGAAAAGTAGAATTTGACATTTCAACGGATTTACACGTTTCATGGCCAATATAATCTAGAAACGTAATTTTTGGTTATCAGACGTATGTTTGTTTGTTCGTTCGTCACGATGTAAATCTGTCTACTTTACTAGAAGCCTTATTGTCCAAACGTATATGCACCAAATTTTAAACTTAAGTGTTTTTCCTAAATATTCTCTAGGTTTCTTTCGAATTTTCTTCCTACCCTAAATCTAAGGGTAGTTTTCTGAAGGGTGAAAACTAAAATTTACAATTTTCTCAAAAACAGCTCTAACAATTTCCTTCATATTTCACAAACCAATGTTCCACTAACAATTCTATAATATGGCATAAGTCGTTTTTCTATGAGAAATCCAAAAGAGGTAGTTTTGCTAAACTTTCTTAAAACACACTTATATGTTCAGTATAACCAATATGCCTTGTTTTTTGCATTTGAAGTTTGAGTATTTCATAGATCATTTCACGTTTTTTCCATCTTCTACTCAACATATGAGTTCAAGATTGCTAAACAAGCATATAGGCATCCAAATGATACAGTAAATTATCGCACTCAAAACATATTCAACTGTCTAGAGACACAGAAAGCTAACACGATTAAGTGGGACAATGGATTCTTATCTTTATTCGTACAAATGGTCTTCCAATTCTTTTTTAGTAAACAAAGTTAGTCAACACGTTTTTTTAAACTACAGATAATATGTTTGAAATGATTCTAATTTTTTCCCAGTTGCTTTTTAAGTAGTTCCAAGAGTTATTTTTGAATTTTTAATTTTAAAAAAAGTAAAAAAAGAGAGATTCGAGGAAGAAAAGCAAAACCTTTATTTCGAAATTATGAAAACAGAGGCTTTATAATTGATTTCGTTTGTATCACCAACTGTTCCGAAAGTCCTCAGTGTGTAAGGCCTCTTTAAAACAAGGAAGACTTCATAACAGAGAAAGACTGGGGGGTGATTCCTTGCATAACATAGTCTATAGAAAAATATACAAGAGAAAAAAATCATCAAGTAGTATAGTGATAAACAAAATTTGAAATGTGCTATAATAAATTTAAGACTCAGATTGAGGTAGTGAAAGAATATAAACTATTGTAGATGTTGATAACTGGATGGAATAAACGACAGGCTTTTAGCAGTTGTAGTAAGATATGTAAATTAATGGGTAATTAATTTTGTTGATATCAGATAAATTAAATTATATGCAAAATGACAAAAGTGGACGTGATTTCCTTTGCACTGAAGGTATCATTTGCTTATACTAGGGATGACCAAAATTTTCGGAAATCCGGATTTCGAAAAAAAAATCCCTAATTTAACAAATTCAGGTATTCAAAAAATACAGAATTTGAAAGAATTCCGTGCTCCGAATTCGGAATTCGGAAAACTTCCGTATTGTGAATTCGGAATACGGAATTCAAAAAGCAAGATAAAGTTATATGCTTGAGAAAGTAAAGAAATAAATTGTCCTCGTCTGAACCGTACTATTCGGAGGGGACATAGTCCAAACCTATTTTCACTTATTTCATTGAATATTTCCGAATAAAATCCAAAATAATCATACTAAACTGATGTTACTATTCTTAAATAAGTTGTTTGTCCGTATAATACACCTCATGTGGGAAATTCGGGGAAAACTGAGTTTTCTGTAAGTAACTTTTTCAAAAACTTTGCATCCATTTGGTTCGAGCCTGGATTTACGTAGTTATCTCAAAATCACTGGAAAAATATGTTACGTACGAAATACGTGTGTACAATTTCAATGTGATCTTTTGAAAACTAAGAGAGGATTTCTTTCTTTCTTTCTTTCTTGCATTTTTTTTTTTTTTTTTTTTTTGAAAATCTCAAGCAGGCCAACCTTTTGAAGCAGGCACGTCGTGAAGTAAATATTTCCTAAGACAAGACTATTTGTTTCTGGATTACGTTTTGTACCTCATTCTCTTCAGAATAAAACAACCTTTTAAAGAGTACCACTCTCATGCTCATATCATACAACAGAAATGAAAAGTTAGGAGAAGTCTGGGAAATTTCCAGAAAAAAATACTCTTTTTGAAATTTTTGAACCTCTCGAGCCCGGGCGCGGGTTGACGTAGAGATCGTAAGAAATGATAGAAAGTAAGGGATATACACAATGCTTATCCAGAATTTCAATATATCTTGAAATGTAAGGGCGGCAATTTTTTTTGAAAATTGTCTCAAACAAAAAGAAAAAAAAAATGATGTTACACCCCACCCCATTTGACGCTAGCAAATTGATCATCTGGTTTCAGAATGCATCTGGGGTGTTCTTTGGTACATGTCTGGCTTAACCAATAAAAGAAACGACTTAAATGTTTGTTATTGGACGAAAATAAACGGTTAAAGACAACACTGCATTTTGGTACGGAAACATACCATGTATTTCATAAGGGTTAATATTTTTCAGTTATATCTTTAAAATAACGATTCATCCAGGTGTGTGTAAATCGTTCTCAATTTTTCAGCAAAGAAAATATGTCCTTAAGACATTGCGTGCAATTAAGTACGAATTTTCAAATTAGAAAGAAATCCGTTATGAATGCTGTAAGATTCTTCAAAAAAGAAAAAAGTCGTTAGCAGCATGCTTGCAATAAAGTACACTTCTTCAAATTAGCAAGAAAAGTCGTTATAACGTTGAGAAAACTAAATTATTTTGTTCAAGAAGGAAAAGCCATGGTTACTTCATCATTCACTTTGCTCTGCGGTTGAGTGTTGCTTTTGTTGGTAGAAATCCTTGCTTCAAAACCCACCACGTAAGGCTATCCTCAATTATATCATCTCCATGACTTCTTTTCGGAATTCCCATGTTTCCTCCAATTATACGATACTCTCCCCTTTTGATGTTCCGGTGACATTGAAGCGTTTGTTTACTGCATGGAATTCAGAAGTCGAATCCCAGTGGTCCCAAATTTCCAAAACATGTGTAACTTAATTTTGACGGCGTTTCTTTTGAATAGCAGAGCGCACAACTATCTTGCAAAGATAATTTCAAACTTATCAGACATTTTCTCGACCTGTAAGACTATGAATTCGACACAAATATTACATTTTTGACATTTTATTTTTCACATCCCCCACCTCTCCCTCTCCAAGTGGGGAGAAACTTCGACTTAAAAGTTGGGGCCGCGGTGGCCCAATGGTAGAGCGTTCACTCCTGGTGCAAGGATCCCTGGTTCGATCCCAGCTTTCGCCAAGTGAACTTTGTGGTGGACAAATGTGTGAATTTATTTCCTTTCGTTTTATTTCATTTGGACTTAAACGCCATTGAGAACGTCTCTGTTTATTTCAGCGATCCCGGAAACGATGATTTTTATACTAATATAGGTAATGTTTAATAACTTTACATGTCTCAATTTCAACTCCCCCCCCCAGGGTGGTAATGGTGGCTGAACTTGAACTTAAATGGCATTTGGAATGTGATTCTTTATTTAAAAGACCACAAAAACTAGAGATTCGACACTAATATCGGTCGTTTCGTTATCTCTGCCCTTCCCAATTTCCCTAACTGTGCTCAAAGGGTGTTGCCATCACTTGGGGCTGAACTTCGACGTAAATGTCATAAGAACTACCAACAATTAAGTAAGTGACACTAAAAACTAATGATTAGACACTAATATCTGTCGTTTTCTATATTTTCACATGTCACTATTTCACTCCTCTCCCCATTGCCAATGAAGTTTAAATCGGATAACGGCACAGGAAGTGTCATTATTGATCTGAGCGATCCTGAAAACTATGAAATTCGACAATAATATTTCTCTATCGACAGTGGCGGATAAAGCCTGGGACCAGGAGGGCTAAGCCCCCTCCGTTGTAGCTAACGCTCTCGCGTTCGGTGCCAGTGGTTCCTGGTTCGATTCCCGATGGGGTCACTCGGTCGAAAAAGTATAACACGCTTTTTCAGGTCAGCCACCCTGAATGTGGTTTTTCTGGGTTTTCCTCATTCACACCAGACAAATGCTGGGTGGTACCTTACTTATAGGTCCCAGGCCGCTTCCTTCCTTCCCCAATCCTTTCTTCCTTCCCTTTCCCCAGATAGTGTGCTTGCCGAGGGACGTCAGCCCTCAAATCGTGACTGATTAAATAGCCCTTAGTTTCCGAAAGCCCAGAATTCTAACTTTTAAATCCTAACCCCCCAGTTTCTTGAGTGACAGAAATAATTGAAGCTATTATTTATATATTTTTGAAAGTTTATAGTAATTTCATGGTGTATCTATCATAGTCTAGGTTCTTGGTCCCCCCTTCAGTTTTACCTTCTAGATACGCCACTGGCTTTCGATCATTTTATGTCTTACCCTCCCGTTCCTCTAGAAGTGACAGGGTCTCACCCAACCAGGGAACTGACCTTGGACTTAAAGGGGGTTAAATTATCACTAATCAACTCAGGGATTCCGAGAACTATGGATTCGACACTAATATCAGCCATTTTCTATTATTTTTAAATGTCATCGTCCACCTTAAGGAGTACTAAGGTGAACTGAATTGGGAATTAAAGGGCATCAGAAGTGTTTCAGCGACCCTGAAAAACACGGATTCGACACTGATCTCAGTCGTTTTTGATCATTTTAATATGCCCCCTTCCCTCTATGTGTGCTCTGGGTCAAAGGCGCCGATTTCTCTGTAAATTTTGGATGCAGAAAGCATATATGAGAATTTTAAAATAAACTTCATCCAAATTACGCCAAATGTAAATTTACAAAAGCAGTGAGGGGGACCACATGAGCTTGTGGGGGGCCCGGGCCCCGACGGCCCACCGTGATCGGCGCCATTGCTCTGGGTCTTATCTCAACAAAACCTTTTTCAAACTCTAAGTAATTAATATGTATCAAGTTCGGTTAAAATAGCTCCAGACCTTCCAGTTATGCTGGAACACACACACATGCATACACTCATACATTTATTTATGTATATATATAAAAATAAAGGAATGAATTATTATAGTTTGTTATTTTAATTATCATAACCTTATTTTACTGCTTAAAAGTTAATAAATACATGGTTTTAATAACATGCTTATTAATTTATTCTATCTTAAATAAATACCATCATTCATTTAAAATTTTCTATATTGTCAAAAATATTTCTCATTGACTGGTGCCTCCCGCAAACCTTTTGTAGATCCGCCAATGTCCAGCGCCTCTCTTGTTTACCCCGCATGGTCTGTAACCTCATTAGCATATAATTAACGAGACCCTGGCTATTAATTGTGAACGAGATTACAATGATTTTCATCTACGTATGTTGTTCGCATTGACAATGCTGCTACGTTAATGACAATGTAACCAATAAATCCTGACTAGCTCACTAGGTGGTGGTGAACGTTGTGTATTTAGAAAGCAACTTCTAAGTGAAATCACATTTGATGGAGGTCGTTTAATATTTGTAATTATTGTAATATAGGAGATAATTTACCATTTACTACTTACATCTGGAAATATTTCCTTGTCATTATTATTAAGAAAATCAGAAATATAGCTCATAGAAAATTTGCTACTCACCATACAGAAAAGTTCTTCCAAGCGGCAGGTTGTTGAAGATCAGGACTCACACGGAGTGCTGTTATTATAAATGTTTTATGATTAGTCTTTTTATGTGACATTTCTGATTATTATAATTACAAATTAAGGCCATCTCACACTGAGACTGCTTCCTGAGTTGACAGTAGGCAGCACGCTTTTGTCAGTTACTCAGCTGAGTCGAGCTGAATCAGGCCAATGCGTACTGATGCGTACTGTTTGGCCCACAAATATATATGTGCTACTGCTAATCACAATCATCACAATAGTGGCCTTCAACGGAACTGATTACCAGTTCAAATGCAAACTGCATATTCCAGTGGATCAGAAACTTTACATAAATGTTTCTCTTTAAAAAAAATAATAATAATAATTGAATTTCTATATTAAGATTAATCACAACGCCACTTAACTGGAAGGAATCAATTTCTCTCTACATTTGCAGTAGGTAGTCAAATACTACATAAAAAAAAAGTTGCTATATATACACAGTATATATATATTCATGCCAAAAACGCACATTAGTCACTGTTTCTATTGTTCGGAACGATTCTCTAAGACATTATATACCATCATTTACGTGCATTATTCCAAATGTCTACAGATTGATAATATACGTGCAAACTCGTATGCCACAAAAGATGGTTCATGTCAAGTACTATACTGTACTATTCTTCCTTGAAACGATTCTCCAAGATGTTTTATACTCGAATTTTCGTGGATTTTGTACAATTAATTCCGTACAGATTGATAACTTGCCTCCAAACTAGGGATGGCCGAAACCAGTTCCTGAAGAAACAAGTTTTCGGCTCTGAACGGATCCGGTTCCGGAACCGGGTTGTCCGTTCCAGGTCTGGAACCAGTTCCCAAGATCCGGTTCCGGTGCCGGGTTTTCGGATTTAGGTCTGGAACCTGTTCCAAAATCCGGTTCTGGAACCGGTTTCTTCGAATTCAGATCTGGAACCGGTTTCGGAACTGGTTCTGAAAACCGGATCTCCAAGAACCGGTTACGCCGGAGACAGAACTTTGTGTCCATACCTAGATTTCAGTTGACCCTCCTTTCCATTTCAAATTTCTGAGTTCCTCCACCCTCTTTTCGGGAGACGGAGATCCTGCAAAAAATTAAATATTGTCAGTAAATTTTCCCATGGCTATTTGTTAGGTTCAATTATTCGTAAGGCTGCATAAACGGATTTTCCAGTCGGCTATTTTAGGTGTAAAATAATGAAAACATTTTCGTGCAACGCCCAGTATTATAAATTTCTCGTTATTTTCTCAATTTGCAACCGCTAAACCGGAGCTGTTGGCAGGCTGTGAACAATGTGCTAGATGAAGTAATGGAAATGACATGCAGGCTGCATCCGTTTTTCTCATTTGGCTAAACAAAATGGTTAACTGGCAAACTCATTGGCTGAACAAGCAAATTCGTTTGACTAAACACCCACTGGTGAAACAACATTTTTTTCTGGAGGACACAAGCGTGTCTTGGCGCAGACGGCACAAGTGCCTCGTTCTCTTTGCAGTGTTTTAAACGTCAAGTTTGTGCCTCCTTACGGGTCTTTGGGGGTGTTTTGGATCCAGGTCTTGAACCGGTTCTGAAAACTAGATATCCAAGAATTGGTTCCGCCGGAACCGGGACTTTGTGGCCATCCCTAATGCAAACTGATGTGCTATATAAACTGTCACTCATATATATATATATATATATATATATATATATATATACAGTAAAATGAAATCTTTGAGTTTTACGTCCCACGGTTATGCCAAAGGAGACGGTGATGATGAGAGATGAGTGAAATGGTGGAATGAAGAAAGTGGGAGGAAACGGGAGTACCCCGAGAAAACCCAGGAGCACGGTGTTTGTCCACCACAAAGTTCACTTGGCGGGGGCTGGGATCGAACCCGGGACCCCAAGCACCAGAGGTGAACGCTCTACCACTGAGCCACCGCGCCCCCCTATATATATACAGTGCAGTATCGGATATGATCAAGGGAGGGGATAAACCATAGTTTGCCGTTTTATCCAGTGTAAAGCAGGATTGAAGCCCATTTTATCCGGTATATATACTTGAGTGTCAAGGGGGCCTATAGCCCCTACAATCACCTTGCATCAGCCCATATGTATATATACAGATAGATATAGATATAGATATAGATATAGATATAGATATAGATATAGATATAGATACTAGGTGGCTAGTAAAAGTGAGAATTGTATCTATTTCGCGTCAGAGCAGGATGAAACAGATGGACCCACGCGGAAGTGGTCCATAGGGAGCAGGTGTGAAGCGACACTGACTATACGTAGAAACTATTATTAATACAAAACACAACAATCTGCTATGAGTCTATTATCAGTACAAAGTAGCTAATATCCCCAAGTGTTACATCACGTAATATTTTGCGTCGATTTCGAACCTACCATCCTCCGTAGAATGAAAAAGTGTGAACTTTTTGAGAGCGAGGGTCTAACACAGTGTGCAAATTGAAGCAGTTGAAGGTGTGGGGGAAGTTAGTGTGGGCCAAAAATATACTTGTACTACGAGTGTACTCTTGAGGCAGTGGCGTATACTGGTTTGATGGATTGGGCTACCACTAACTTTTATATTACCTGTACATTATTATTATTATTATTATTATTATTATTATTATTATTATTATTATTATTATTATTATTATTATTATATTATTGGATTTTTCCACTTTATTATACAAGCTTCAAAATAAGAAAAAAAATACACCAACCTTTTACCAAGTAGAAAAATATCTTTTTCTCTTCATTAGCAAGACTTATATTATCTTATTAGTGTTACGGAAAAACGATCGTACATTTCTACCTTTATTTGTTGCATTAAGTATCACTACATTTTGCAATGGGTAACCCTACTCACCAGAGCAAATGGAAGCTGTCCGAGTAATAATGAACGCTGAAATAGGCGATTAGGAAAGAAGGACCCTCAGTCTGTGAGAGCTACGCAAACTACTGTAAAACACAAAATTTTCGTTGCGCTAACGCAAATAGCTAGGGAACGAGGCTTGTGATGTAAAAAAAAAAAACAATTCACAGAGAGCCCCAAAATCCACTGTCATTACTCGTCTAATTTCCTTTTACTCTTCAATCACGCCCAAGAAACCGATTTCTCTAGAGGCAACTGCTTTTACCTAACGGCCAGTTCGTACGCTGTGGGTGGAGGTGGAACGAAGGGGAATGCTCTGATATGATTCTTACTGTAGTAGCTAGAGAGTGATTTCTGCTGCGTTGTCATACTGAAGACTCTTGAGTTCGCGAGACAGGCTGCGTGCTAAGAATTCAGTGGATCTTTCTAAATACATTCAAATACTCAGAAACTTTAATCATTGAAAGAAGATTCTAACGTTTGAAATCATTATTATAATTTACTTCATATTATAACTTTAATTTGTATATTCTAGGGCTGCTGTCGGTAGTCCACAAAATACGCCACTGTCTTGCAGACTGTGTTAATTTCTCAACACATTCAAAAATAAACTTGTACTTACAGGAAAATAACTCTGTACAATAGGGAATAGGTTATAATTTCTTAGTTCACAGTATTTTTCTCACAAAAGACTTGAAAAATCAGTTTTCCTAATGCACATAGTGTATAAAGGATCTTGGGTATCCTCTGTGAGACTGTCTCCATAAAGTGTGCTCATAATTGTAATTTGTGTAATCACTAGAACACTACGTTAAATTTCAGTTACAAATATGTATAACCGGAATTATTAAGAATATTCATTCCTAGTTAACTTTCTAGTTTAAAAGAGGTGTATTATACAAAAAAGGTAGCATAGATATTTGTTAAAAACTGTCTTATATCCATTGTTCACAGTAAAATAGCTTCCAACGAAACATTAGAACTAAACCTGAGAGACTGAAACACACCTTAATCTGTTCACTGTTCAGGAGATGTTATTTTTCAGCGTTTCGGATAACTCACTGTACCAATGGCGTATTTACGATTTTGTTTCGGGAAGAGCTATGCACAATACGGGGAATTAAGGGACAATTGCCCACCTGAGTTGGAGAATTAATATTTTAATCAATTGTTTACTAATTCTGTACTAGGAAAAAACGTGAAATTCGTATGTCGGTTGAGGATCTTACCTCCGAGATAAATCCGAAATGGCACTCCTACAAACACACCTTGAAGATTTGTAATCTCATTTCAACTTAACTGATTTCAATTTAGAAAAAAATGGAAATATTCTCTTTTATCTGTGTAAGTTTTCATCTGAAAGAAAATGTTGAGACAAGTTGAAGCTGAAATATACTGATTGCAGTTTTAATGGCAAGAATTGTAGACTGGTGAATCTTATGTGATATTATACTCACAAAAATTTAACAATCAAACATTTTATTCTATTCATAGAAGAAAAAGGAAGCATCTTCTTGACGTACATAATTTCCCGGGCTACGTATTTTCCCTCTCTAGATTTTCTTTAATTCAAACATTTACTTTTCTTTATAACTAAACGATGTAAATATTCCTTTGCTATAATATCTAAAGTCCCGTTATGCTGATATCCGTGCAAGTTGGTGCGGAACATCAGTTTGGCTTATCAGCTTCTCACAGTTTTGAAGTTACTGACGACGGCCGACTCAAATCACAACCAACAACGGTCGAAACTATGATAGGAGAAACGAAAGAAAGTAACAACCAAGAAAAAGAAACAGAAGAGTAGAATGGACGAAAGATTAAAAAAAAGACACAGTTCTTACGTGGAATGAAATTGGACAAATGCAGTATTATTTGTGAACAAAGAGCATAAGAAAATGGAAAGTCAATGAAAGTCTTAGAAATGGTGAGAAGGATTAATGTTGTAGTCCTACGTGGAATGCGAAAAACCATCAAATTTATTTCGGGAGGAGCTTGAGCCCGATACCCCTCCCCCTAAATACGCCACTTCACTGTACTAAAATTTCTCGGAGTAGATTCTATTTCGACAAAAATTCTTTTTTAGTAATTTGAAAAACTGATGATTTTTATTTGTATAGACTATAAATTTAATTTTTTTAATTACACATGAAGGTTGTTGGGGTTATTACCAAGTCCATCCCTAGAAAGCACAAAGGGAACGAGGTTCCGGGGAAATGTTCGGAGGTGCCTTGGAATTTCCCCCTTTCCCCCTTCAATTACCACACTGTTCTAACATACTCAAAAATATAAAAGTTAAGCGAGATGGGTTTTGTAATGATACACTCCAACATCCCTGGCACCAAAATGAACACGAATCCTTTCAGAATATCCAGAGACACTTATTTATAAGATAAAAGTGAGCAAATACCAAGTGAATTTTGAATGTAGGTCTTTTAACTATCTGCAGAACGGAAGTTGTAAGTCAGAACGTTATTAACCCTTTCACTCCGTAAGTCGATTTTGTTGATGGAATGAAAATTTCCCTAACCTGCGAATGTTGACTATTGTCAATGTTTTATTGTTTTATTATTTTTTGTCTGTATCTTGGACTTGTCGAGAGTAGTCACCAAAGGAATTTTGTTCGATTTTTTGTGTTCTCTTTTCTTCGGTAAATAACAGAACCTCAAAGAGTCGCACGGGAAACTTTGGCAACTATTCCCGACTAGTCCAACATACGGACAAAAACATTTAAAACATTGACTGTAGTCGAAATTCACTGGTTAGGGAAATTTTCTTTTCGTCGATTTAAGCAGTGAGAGGACTAAAAAAGAAACATTCAATACCAATTACTTCCTGTCAAAATTACTGGCTCAGCTCCTGTCTCAGTAGGAACATGTAGCTAAAGACGCTTCCTAGAAACAGCTGAAGGGGCTTTTGCCGGCTGCTTGCAAGGAAGTTTTGTCCAGCAAGCTTTGTCCGAGGGCAAAATCAAAATGTGAGGAGAAAGCCCTGGGACACTAGTTGCTAAAGGATGAATCCTGCACAACAGTGACAATTTAATTTGCTTCAGCTCCGGTGAGACTGGAGAGGAGTTGGTCACCTTGGAGGCCACCATGTTTCGTACCCGGAAGAAACAGTGACGCAGAACAACTAAATGCCTGTCCCGTTCCCTTTTATTTATAGAATAGAATTTATGAGGTAAAAAGAAACAAAATCCATGTGAAATGCAAATAATCTCTTTAATTTTTAAGTCGTATGAAAATACAACTTACTTTCACCCCATTTCTTAACTTGACTTTTGAAATGTGGAATGCTACAATTCATTTATAGAGTATTAAGTGCGTTCAAAATATGTTTTCTCTTTCAGAATTTAACTAAACTAGGCGTTTATATTAATAAACGATAAAATTAATTTACAAAAAAGAACAAATATATGTATTTATTATATTGAAGAAATCTTAAATGTAAGGGGGTTCTGAAACTTGAAAATTAACATTCAAGGTTGAACTTAGCATTCACACACACACATACACATCTATCTATCTCTCTATATTTATACATACATATATATATATATATAACGTGACACTCCCGATGACGTTTAAGTCCAAGTTCAGCCCCTCATTAAGCATAAGACCACCTTAGCACATTTAGGGAGTACGGTAGACGTATAAAATGATCAAAAAGACCGATATTAGTGTCGAATCCATAGTTTTCTAGGCCGCTGAAGTGAATCGTGACACTCCTTATGGCGCTTAAGTCCAAGTTCAACTCCCGTCTGCACGCCTGGGGAGAGGGGTGGCATGTAAAATAATCAGAAAGATTGATATTAGTGTCGAATCAATCACTTTCGGGATCGTTGACAAAATTTGTAACAGTCCAGATTCCGTTCAAGTCCAGCTTCCAGTGTGGGTAAAATCTCTTAGTTTCCTGAGGGGTGTGAGAAAGTGTAAAAATAATCAAAATGATCGATATTAGTGTTAAGTGCTAGTTTTGAGATTGTTGAAATGAATAGTGACACTTCCGATGCTGTGTAAGTTTACGTTCAGCAGTAATTATCACCCCTGCGAGTTGGGAAAGGAGTTATGCAAAAATAGTAAAAAAATAACCAGTATTAGTTTCAAACTCATAGTTTTTCGAGTTGCTGAGAGGAGTAGCCACACTGCAGATACCGGTAAAGTAAAAATTCAATTCCCATTGATATGGGAGTGAGAAGGCAAAACGTTAAAGATGACTGAGATTACTGTAGAATCGATTGGGATCTTTCGTCGATTACTGGGTTTTCGGAATCACTTAGCCTTTGGGTGCTAACCCCGATGATATTTGAGACCAAGCTTAAGCAAGAACGAACATTTCAGCTGGCTCGGGAATTTACAGTGTTGTTAGTCGTTATTTATTATTTTAATTCCTTACTTTGTGACTATATTTATTTTCTTCAGTTCTTAATTTTCTGACAGGGTAACGCCCAAGGAATTGATCATGCGATATGTATATATAAAAATCAGTGGATGTGAGCATGTTCTCCCACACTGCAAAAACTAAAATAGCATTTAAACACTTAGTACAGATGTTGATGGGGAAATATATCAAGTCTTGTTTATAAAGTGTGCTTTGATGTTTGATGTAGACATGGGCGGTAAGTCCAGTAGCTGAAAAAATATTATCATTTCTTCAAATGGTTTCCTGTGTTTTCAGCCTTTTGTTCAAACAGTCTTCAATGCCATAGCATAAATAACATCAGAAGGCAGTCATTACCTTCCTACATTTTTAAAGATACATTACCACCAAAACTGGTTTGAATATTTTCCGTTGTCCCTTTAACTATAGTTTTCTCTTGTGATTTCGCTTGCCATTGTTTAATAGGGATTTTGTACGCTCTCAGTGTTTTATTTACGAATTTTCTAGAGGGGAGGGGAATCTTGAATCTTGGGCTAGCAGTTAACCACATAAGAATTGGAGCAATCCCCCGCCCTCATCCGAAGGGAGCCCATCTCTCCAACTACTTGGGCGCAATTTCCCCCCGAATATACTATTCGCCCCCAAAACAGAGTGCTGAAACTCTTAGCGAGATTCCCCCTCCCCAATGAGTTTCTACACTGGTTTGCATGTCGAATGAATTGCAGGCTACATCACTTAGTAGCCCTTGTCCGTTCTTTCTAAACAGGATCAGTCTATACAGTATTTTCTTCCACCTTCCGTCATAATTTTATCTTTTCAAGCCACAGAAAATACATTCATTCACCTTCGCAGTTGCCGTTCTTAAAAGGGAAATTATAGTATAATTAAAAGTGTAATTCTGTCATTTTGAAAGAAAATATACTCTTCTCCAAAGAAAAGTCTAACCGACGCCCTAAAACCAGCCTGTGGGTATCCCTGCCTGCTCCAAATAGAAAATAGAATTTACATATTCTCTGGGCGAGTATTTGAGAGTCATTATTACATCTTGATAAGTATATAAAATCTTATATAAACCGACTATTTACTTGGAAATAAAATTCATATAGTTAGCAAGTAATTGTTTTTGTATAAATATAACTACGCAGTACAGCCATAAATAAATATTTTGTATTACTAGGGTAAATGTGCCGGTCCTCGACCACTTAACTCATTTTCTTATTATCCTATAATCGTTGTTCAGAGAGCGGAACAACGTAGGAGGATGCAACTACTCACGTGTGTTCCTAAAGCTATATATCATCTATATTTTATCCAAAACGGAGGTAACTTATACCATTTATGTAATATTAGTCGGACAAACACCGATGATTGCGATCAGGGCCGGATTTAATGTTTCGCCGCCTCTATGCCCAAAAGCGTTTGGTGCTCTCCTCCCCTCTGTCGATGAACACAATTTTAACAATACAAAATAATCATATAGAAAAATACTTATTTTATAAATATCTTCGTTTTTGTACAAATTTTAATGCATTTTCATTTTGTATCATGTAAAGAAAAATTTGAATTATTGCAAAACCATTTTTTAAAGTAAATTTACAGAGAATGATTAATTTGAGTTTTACAATACGAGCTAGTTGAATAATACAAGAAATTCGTTTCGAATTTTCGACTTTATGTAATAGTTTTAATATTGAAACTACCGAGAATGTCTCTAAAATGACCAGAGTAACTGTTTGGACTGTTGGGATTTATCTAGATAGAGATTGGTAAGGTGGCAGATGTCGAGGGCCACATACGAAAGATAACCAAGGGAAGGAAGCGAAGCCACAACCATCTATTGCGACGGTCATGGCGAAGCGCATCATGCGGACCGACCTCTATGCAAATGTCTACTGCAAGTATAAGGTTAAAATTTCACTTCTCTTCGACTAATGATTCAAGCCATAGATTTGCAAATTCAATTACTTCTTGGAAAGCTTCATTTTTACTTTATTATTATTATTATTATTATTATTATTATTATTATTATTATTATTATTATTGAACTTTGACTTTTTTGGGGGCCGCGGTGCCTCAGTGGTAGAGCGTTCGCCTCTAGTGCGTAGGGGCCCGGGTTCGATCCCAGCCCCCACCAAGTGGACTTTATGGTGGACAAACATCGTGCGTGTGGGTTTTCTCGGGGTTCTCCAGTTTCCTCCCACTATTTCATCATCACCTTATCTTTTGGCTTAACCATGGGAAGTTTAACCCTAAGATTTCATTTAGAATGAAGGGTTACGAGAGATGACAACTATTCTTAGATGCCTAACCAGATTTCAAAACCTACTTCTTGCTAGTTCTTACTTTTTTGCAATATGTATTGAATCCGCAAGTTGTAATGTACTTCTATCATTTCCGATTTCGGTGGAAAGATAAGGATGGTAACTAAAGATATTCTTGGGATGTTTAATTAATTGTAAAAAAAAAAAAAAAAAAAAGATTATCTCTAATACAGTTTTTACTCTATAGTGATCAACGTTAAAACCGGACGTGGTTGATTTCTGCCATTTTCAGTTTGAATAGAAAGTTAAGATTGAATGTGAGAACTTTTCTTAGAAAACTAAATCGATTCTTTAAAAAAACTTACTATCTTTTTTAAAAATAGTTTTTGATCTATGTAGATCAATACTGATACTGAAAGTTGTAGTAAATTTATATCACTTCCGATTTTAGTACATTGTTAAAGATGGAGAGATGAAAGGTCTTTTTGGGACGCTGGATCAATTGCAAAAAACCATGTCTCGCTATATGTCACTGTCTTTGCTCTAAAGTAATCAATGTTAAACCAAAAATGGCTAATTTCTACCTCTACCCATGGGTAAATCATCTTCATTAACTAAGTTTTCGTAATTACTATTTTAGCTATCGATCCCAGGAGACGGAATTCAATTATTCACTTGCATTTAGTAGTTCGTGTAGGCGTACAAACTAATATTACAATATTGTAAATTCCACTTGGGTGATTCTGATAAATCGACGTGTCTATGTCATATTTGGTTGTATTACATAATAATCCTTTGGAACAGACAACGCTGAAGTATTGAAAGCCTAGGTCGTGTTATATGAATAGTTTTCGTTATGTTGAGAAAGTGGTATCGGTGTACTTTGGTATTGAAAAAAGAAAACATCGAAAACTGTCCAAATGCTGAAAACTATTGAAAAGTCGACATAGAAAAATCCCGACATTTCAAACTATCGATGGATACATCGAAATATCGCAAGTCCTACGCACAACCCTGTGCACCAAAGGGGCGCGTGCTAGCTAATAGGCTAGCGGAAAGACCTGTGCCAAAACACACGAAATCGGCGCTCACGAGTTCGGAACTCACGCTCACTCGACCTCAACCTCACGAAGTGAGCGTGAGGTTGAGTGAGTGTGAGGTCAGAGTAGTGAGATGAGCGCGAGGTTGAGTGAGTGTGAGGTTAAAATGATGTTGTGAGCGTGAGGTTGAGTGAGAGTGGGGTCAGACTGGTGATGTGAGCGTGAGGGTGAGTAAGCGTGAGGTCAGAATGATGTTGTGAGCGTGAGGTTGAGTGAGCGTGAAGTCAGATTGGTGATGTGAGAGGGAGGTTGAGTGAGCGTGAGGTCAGACTGGTGATGTGAGCGTTAGGTCAGACCGATGAGGTGAGCGTGAGGTCAGACTGGTGAGGTGAGCGTGAGGTTGAGTGAGTGTGAGTTTAGAATGATGTTGTGAGTGTGATCTTTGAATAATGTGAGCGTAAGGTTGAGTGAGCGTGAAGTCAGACTGGTGGTGTGAGCGTGAGGTTGAGTGAGCGTGAGGTCAAACTGGTGATGTGAGCGTTATGCCAGACCGATGAGATGAGCGTGAGGTCGAGCGAGCGTGAAGTCAGCCTGATGAGGTGAGCCTGAGGTTGAGTGAGCGTGAGGTCAGACCTATGAGGTGAGTGTGAGGTTGAAATGAGTTTGTGAGCGTGAAGTCGAAATGATTTTCTGAGCGTGAGGTTGAGTGAGGTTAGGCCAAAGAGGTCACCTCTGGAAGTAACATTGATAAAGAAATAACGTTTTATATATGCAATCTATGACAAGTTAACTGTGCAGAGGTATGATGACATTTCATTTATAGTGGATAACATTAATAGTCTGAAAACAAAAGTTCAATCTAAACGCATCAACCACTATTTGTTCATTATTGTACATATCTTGTAAATTATTATTATTATTATTATTATTATTATTATTATTATTATTAGTAGTAGTAGTAGTAGTAGTAGTAGTAGTAGTAGTAGTAGTAGTAGTAGTAGTAGTAGTAGTAGTAGTAGTAAGAATTTACAAGGTCGATGGTAGCCCATGCCACCAAACCAGTATACGCCACTGGTTCTGCAACAGTCTTTGATAACCTAGTTGATCGCAAAGCAACGCAAAAGATGCAACCAGTAGTTAAAAATATTAGGCCTTATGCTGAGTTAATCTGACACGTGATTAGTGCCATACTAAAGTGTTCGATTAACATATGTTTCCTGCAGTAGTCAAGCCTTTAATATGACGCTAATCATTGTTCAAAACGATTCTGCATAAGGCGGATTATGTCGAATATAGTAAACTAAAATGAAAAATTTGCCTTGCGTTGGTACTAACCGTAATGGAAAGGGAAGCTTTATTACTTTATTTCCTAATTTCATATAATTCAAAGAGCTTGTATTTATTTAAAAAATAATAATAAAATACAAATTACCCATGCTAAGTTTCTGATTACATATATTTACAGCCATATTCTGTAACGGTTTGCGTTAACGAGACAGAAAATATGTGCTTTCTTGTGTGAAAACCTTAATAGCAGTTATATTGGCATATTGAGACTATTCATCGTGTTTCCATATGCAAAATTTTTAGAGACTGGTACGGAATAAGGTCCATTTGTAACTTAAAAGTAATCCAGGGAAATACACAGGGCCTTATGAGGAGTCGTTCTGACAAGTGATTAGTGCCATACTAAAGTTAGACTAACATATTTTTTTGCAGTAATCAGACCTTTAGTATGACGCTAATCATACGTCAAACGACTCTGCATAAGGCGGACAGAGTCCAAAGTGATGACAATTCAACTGAATCGACCACAAATCGATCAAGTGAAAACGCCCATTAATAAATCGTTTCCTAATGACCATTACGTCGTTCCTAATTGAGTTTGCTCAGAGGTGACATCAAGAAGCATTTTATGCAAACTCGAATTAAGTAATATCTAGTTTGTTTTATAATTGTTTGTGACAATAGTAAATGGAAGACAATGAAATTATATAGATATTAAACAATTCGGTTCCGACCAATGAGGTAAATATCTTTTGAAAAGGTGTACCAAGTGTTGTTTTGTTAATACCATTTGACAACACTTGGCTTTTTTGCTTTCATTAAGTAAGTGTTTAAAAAACACACTTTATTTGTTAGACTATTATTTTCAGAGGCTGTTAGAAACTTAAGTTTTAATACAAAATAAATATATTTAAACCTCGATGAAAACTTAGTGTCGAAGCATGTGTTATCCTTGCAGTGAAAATTAATTGATGAAGATATAAAACTTCTTTTTATAAAAGTCTCCCTCATTTGTAGGAGTTATATCAACTGCAACTAACTTTTCTATTCAATTGCTTTCAAAGATAATAGTGTGACTAAATAAATAGTTAAAGTATCTAATATTTCAAAGTTGGTTTTCCCCTCGATCTCAATTTAGAAAGGAGTAAATGCGTTAACTAAATTGCATATTTTTGCCTGCCATCTAGGAATTCTTATTAAAATAAACAGTAATTTTTATTTAAGTTTGTTACAACAAGCTGTTGGTTTCAAGTGTCTTTCCTGAATGGGGGAAATGCATGTCTTCCTTTGTGAGATTATCCACGTAATGTAAATATCAATAAAATCTTATTGTTGGAAGAGAGGAAATACATAATCTATATATACAGGGTGATTCAATAAGAACGTACCAGGCCTATCGCAGCTAATACTGCACGTAGTGCTTTCAAACAAAAAAATGCCTTAACAAATCGTATTTGTAGAATGCAATAGAAACAGTAACGAGACCAGTGGCGTCTCGTGAATACCTCTAACGGGGGGCAACTTCAAAATTTGAAATGAAAAGTTTTATAACTGTTGGAATCCATCGAAAGGACATTAAATGTTATGCAACTTTTAGAGGACAAACTTTGTCATATCCTTTCCCATTTAGGCGCTAGATTTGTTGTTGCAGACTTGTATCTGACTACCCGTACCAGGCCTATATCGCAGCTAATACTGCACGTAGAGCCTTCAAACGAAAAATTGCAACACCTAATCGTATGTGTAGAATGCAATGAAAATAGTAGCGAGACCAGTGGCGTCTCGTGAATACCTCTAACGGGGGGCAACTTAAAAATTCAAAATGGAAAGTTTTGTAACTGTTGGAATCGTTCGAAAGGACATTAAATGTTATGCAACTTTTAGAGGACAAACTTTGTCATATCCTTTCCCATTTAGGCGCTAGAGGCGTTGTTGCAGACTTGTATCTGACTACCCGTGCTAGGCCTATATTGCAGCTAATACTGCACGTAGAGCCTTCAAACGAAAAATTGCAACACCTAATCGTATGTGTAGAATGCAATGAAAATAGTAGCGAGACCAGTGGCGTCTCGTGAATATCTCCAACGGGGCAATTTCAAAATTTGAAATGGAAAGTGGTATAACTGTTGGAATCATTCGTAAGGACATTAAATGTCATGCAACTTTTAGAGGACAAACCTTGCCATATCCTTTCCCATTTAGGCGCTAGATTTGTTGTTGCAGACTTGTATCTGACTACCCGTACCAGGCCTATATCGCAGCTAATACTGCACGTAGAGCCTTCAAACGAAAAATTGCAACACCTAATCGTATGTGTAGAATGCAATGAAAATAGTAGCGAGACCAGTGGCGTCTCGTGAATACCTCTAACGGGGGGCAACTTAAAAATTCAAAATAGAAAGTTTTGTAACTGTTGGAATCGTTCGAAAGGACATTAAATGTCATGCAACTTTTAGAGAACAAACCTTGCCATATCCTTTCCCATTTAGGCGCTAGATTTGTTGTTGCAGACTTGTATCTGACTACCCGTACCAGGCCTATATCGCAGCTAATACTGCACGTAGAGCCTTCAAACGAAAAATTGCAACACCTAATCGTATGTGTAGAATGCAATGAAAATAGTAGCGAGACCAGTGGCGTCTCGTGAATACCTCTAACGGGGGGCAACTTAAAAATTCAAAATAGAAAGTTTTGTAACTGTTGGAATCGTTCGAAAGGACATTAAATGTCATGCAACTTTTAGAGAACAAACCTTGCCATATCCTTTCCCATTTAGGCGCTAGAGGCGTTGTTGCAGACTTGTATCTGACTACCCGTACCAGGCCTATATCGCAGCTAATACTGCACGTAGAGCCTTCAAACGAAAAATTGCAACACCTAATCGTATGTGTAGAATGCAATGAAAATAGTAGCGAGACCAGTGGCGTCTCGTGAATACCTCTAACGGGGGGCAACTTAAAAATTCAAAATAGAAAGTTTTGTAACTGTTGGAATCGTTCGAAAGGACATTAAATGTCATGCAACTTTTAGAAAACAAACCTTGCCATATCCTTTCCCATTTAGGCGCTAGATTTGTTGTTGCAGACTTGTATCTGACTACCCGTACCAGGCCTATATCGCAGCTAATACTGCACGTAGAGCCTTCAAACGAAAAATTGCAACACCTAATCGTATGTGTAGAATGCAATGAAAATAGTAGCGAGACCAGTGGCGTCTCGTGAATACCTCTAACGGGGGGCAACTTAAAAATTCAAAATAGAAAGTTTTGTAACTGTTGGAATCGTTCGAAAGGACATTAAATGTCATGCAACTTTTAGAGAACAAACCTTGCCATATCCTTTCCCATTTAGGCGCTAGATTTGTTGTTGCAGACTTGTATCTGACTACCCGTACCAGGCCTATATCGCAGCTAATACTGCACGTAGAGCCTTCAAACGAAAAATTGCAACACCTAATCGTATGTGTAGAATGCAATGAAAATAGTAGCGAGACCAGTGGCGTCTCGTGAATACCTCTAACGGGGGGCAACTTAAAAATTCAAAATAGAAAGTTTTGTAACTGTTGGAATCGTTCGAAAGGACATTAAATGTCATGCAACTTTTAGAGAACAAACCTTGCCATATCCTTTCCCATTTAGGCGCTAGATTTGTTGTTGCAGACTTGTATCTGACTACCCGTACCAGGCCTATATCGCAGCTAATACTGCACGTAGAGCCTTCAAACGAAAAATTGCAACACCTAATCGTATGTGTAGAATGCAATGAAAATAGTAGCGAGACCAGTGGCGTCTCGTGAATACCTCTAACGGGGGGCAACTTAAAAATTCAAAATAGAAAGTTTTGTAACTGTTGGAATCGTTCGAAAGGACATTAAATGTCATGCAACTTTTAGAGAACAAACCTTGCCATATCCTTTCCCATTTAGGCGCTAGAGGCGTTGTTGCAGACTTGTATCTGACTACCCGTACCAGGCCTATATCGCAGCTAATACTGCACGTAGAGCCTTCAAACGAAAAATTGCAACACCTAATCGTATGTGTAGAATGCAATGAAAATAGTAGCGAGACCAGTGGCGTCTCGTGAATACCTCTAACGGGGGGCAACTTAAAAATTCAAAATAGAAAGTTTTGTAACTGTTGGAATCGTTCGAAAGGACATTAAATGTCATGCAACTTTTAGAAAACAAACCTTGCCATATCCTTTCCCATTTAGGCGCTAGATTTGTTGTTGCAGACTTGTATCTGACTACCCGTACCAGGCCTATATCGCAGCTAATACTGCACGTAGAGCCTTCAAACGAAAAATTGCAACACCTAATCGTATGTGTAGAATGCAATGAAAATAGTAGCGAGACCAGTGGCGTCTCGTGAATACCTCTAACGGGGGGCAACTTAAAAATTCAAAATAGAAAGTTTTGTAACTGTTGGAATCGTTCGAAAGGACATTAAATGTCATGCAACTTTTAGAGAACAAACCTTGCCATATCCTTTCCCATTTAGGCGCTAGATTTGTTGTTGCAGACTTGTATCTGACTACCCGTACCAGGCCTATATCGCAGCTAATACTGCACGTAGAGCCTTCAAACGAAAAATTGCAACACCTAATCGTATGTGTAGAATGCAATGAAAATAGTAGCGAGACCAGTGGCGTCTCGTGAATACCTCTAACGGGGGGCAACTTAAAAATTCAAAATAGAAAGTTTTGTAACTGTTGGAATCGTTCGAAAGGACATTAAATGTCATGCAACTTTTAGAGAACAAACCTTGCCATATCCTTTCCCATTTAGGCGCTAGATTTGTTGTTGCAGACTTGTATCTGACTACCCGTACCAGGCCTATATCGCAGCTAATACTGCACGTAGAGCCTTCAAACGAAAAATTGCAACACCTAATCGTATGTGTAGAATGCAATGAAAATAGTAGCGAGACCAGTGGCGTCTCGTGAATACCTCTAACGGGGGCCACTTAAAAATTCAAAATAGAAAGTTTTGTAACTGTTGGAATCGTTCGAAAGGACATTAAATGTCATGCAACTTTTAGAGAACAAACCTTGCCATATCCTTTCCCATTTAGGCGCTAGATTTGTTGTTGCAGACTTGTATCTGACTACCCGTACCAGGCCTATATCGCAGCTAATACTGCACGTAGAGCCTTCAAACGAAAAATTGCAACACCTAATCGTATGTGTAGAATGCAATGAAAATAGTAGCGAGACCAGTGGCGTCTCGTGAATACCTCTAACGGGGGGCAACTTAAAAATTCAAAATAGAAAGTTTTGTAACTGTTGGAATCGTTCGAAAGGACATTAAATGTCATGCAACTTTTAGAGAACAAACCTTGCCATATCCTTTCCCATTTAGGCGCTAGATTCGTTGTTGCAGACTTGTATCTGACTACCCGTACCAGGCCTATATAGCAGCTAATACTGCACGTAGAGCCTTCAAACGAAAAATTGCAACACCTAATCGTATGTGTAGAATGCAATGAAAATAGTAGCGAGACCAGTGGCGTCTCGTGAATACCTCTAACGGGGGGCAACTTAAAAATTCAAAATAGAAAGTTTTGTAACTGTTGGAATCGTTCGAAAGGACATTAAATGTCATGCAACTTTTAGAGAACAAACCTTGCCATATCCTTTCCCATTTAGGCGCTAGATTTGTTGTTGCAGACTTGTATCTGACTACCCGTACCAGGCCTATATCGCAGCTAATACTGCACGTAGAGCCTTCAAACGAAAAATTGCAACACCTAATCGTATGTGTAGAATGCAATGAAAATAGTAGCGAGACCAGTGGCGTCTCGTGAATACCTCTAACGGGGGGCAACTTAAAAATTCAAAATAGAAAGTTTTGTAACTGTTGGAATCGTTCGAAAGGACATTAAATGTCATGCAACTTTTAGAGAACAAACCTTGCCATATCCTTTCCCATTTAGGCGCTAGATTTGTTGTTGCAGACTTGTATCTGACTACCCGTACCAGGCCTATATCGCAGCTAATACTGCACGTAGAGCCATCAAACGAAAAATTGCAACACCTAATCGTATGTGTAGAATGCAATGAAAATAGTAGCGAGACCAGTGGCGTCTCGTGAATACCTCTAACGGGGGGCAACTTAAAAATTCAAAATAGAAAGTTTTGTAACTGTTGGAATCGTTCGAAAGGACATTAAATGTCATGCAACTTTTAGAGAACAAACCTTGCCATATCCTTTCCCATTTAGGCGCTAGATTTGTTGTTGCAGACTTGTATCTGACTATCCGTACCAGGCCTATATCGCAGCTAATACTGCACGTAGAGCCTTCAAACGAAAAATTGCAACACCTAATCGTATGTGTAGAATGCAATGAAAATAGTAGCGAGACCAGTGGCGTCTCGTGAATACCTCTAACGGGGGGCAACTTAAAAGTTCAAAATAGAAAGTTTTGTAACTGTTGGAATCGTTCGAAAGGACATTAAATGTCATGCAACTTTTAGAGAAGAAACCTTGCCATATCCTTTCCCATTTAGCCGCTAGAGGCGTTGTTGCAGACCTGTATATGACTGCCCGTCCTAGGCCTTTATCTCAGCTAATAATGCACATATAGCCGTTAAACAAACAAATGAACTACCAAATCGTTTGTGTAGAATGCAATAAAAATAGTAGCGACACCAGTGGCGTATCGTGAATGTCTCCAATGGGGGTCATCTGCAAAATCTGACATGGAAACATTGGTTGTTTGTGCCTCCATTGAAACAAGCGCAGAATGGGAGAAACGTCGAGATGAAACACGTTGGCATATTTCTTCTTCTGTGGCAGCAACACGGTCGCATTACTAGGTGAAAGTCAAATGGTACAAGGGTGTCCCCAGTCACCCCAAGCGAATGCCGGGAGGGTACGTGCAAACCATGCCCTGGTAAACAACCGCCGACGCCTTTACAGGATTAACTCGAGGCCTAAGCCAAGGGTAGCCCAGATCCACGATGACGTAGACGCGCGATGTATCTTGTGTGCGTACGTACAATATGAAATATCTCCCAAATCCGAAAGCATGTGTTGTGGGCTTGTATGCAGTTGCTTCGAACAGCACACTCATTTTTCATTGCAAGTGATTGTGTGGTGGTACTCTTTTAGATCCAGTAGCTAGCACGTACATGACCTTCCTCAAGACATAATCTATGCGTCCTCGAACAGCCGATTGCTGCTATGTCAGGCAGAGGGGAGAAGGAGCGATGCTTGTAGCCAAAACAGGTAACACAAGCGTGTAGAGTCCGAGAGTGATTAACCTCTGCAGTGAGTTAAAGTGGTCCGTGTAGTGGACAAGGTGTCGTGCATTGAGTTCTACTACCCCTGTGGATTACAAGCTCGTGACGGGACGAATACGAAACTTCCACAAGCAGTGAAACCTCTTTGATTGTGTTGATGTTTGAGTGATTGTAGTAGGAAGTGTCGGTAGTAAATAACATTCATGCGGTATACGAATTTGGAGGCATTCCAAATGCTCTCGATTTTAGGAGAATGCCGGGAAAATTATAGGGCTGCAGCTCGATTATACGCTGAACGCTATCCACAGCGACAATCTATTTCCCACAATCTGCTGCGGAGATTAGCAGCACGATTCCGGCAGACGGGCAACATGCGATGTCCATGAAGTTAGCAGGCCACCTATGGCAGGCCAGAACTTCAACTTCACAGATCGTTAGTGCTTCGTTAGTGCTCGTTAGTGCCGCAAATCCCATCGTTAGTGCTACAAAATAACGTCTCAATTTTAATAGTTACTAACTTCATGCCAGCAGGCCAACATATCAGAATCCCACCATAAGTGAAATAGCCGGTTTGAGCATCGTTTGTGCTCGTTAGTGCTATAAACATTAACGTTAGTGCTTCTATATATATACAGTTTTTAGGGTAACAAAATGGGTCAGTTTTATGAAGCTAGCATAAACTTAGCAGGCCACCTATGGCAGGCCAGAATTTCAACTTCACAGATCGTTAGTGCTTCGTTAGTGCCCGTTAGTCTCGCAAACACCATAGTTAGTGCTACAAAAATAACGTCTCAATTTTTAACAGTCACTATGGGCCTGCTAATTTTATGCGAACAGGCCAACATACCAAAATCACCCCATAAATGAAGTGGACGGTTGGAGCAGCGTTAGTGCTTATTGTGTAAAAAATGGACCCGTTTCATGAAGCTGACAAGCCACCACCATTTAACCTCACATATCATTTGTGCTTTGTTTGTGCTTGTTATTGCTCCAAAGACAACGAATATAATATTTAAGAAATCCATTTTCCTTACTTAACTTCATGTCAACACGTCGCAGAGAACTTACAGCAGAGCACAATCTCGATTTCACCCATCGTTATTACATCGTTAATTGTCGTTAGTGCCACATATCCCATTGTTACTGCTCTATAGATATTGCCTACAATTTTGAAGAAACTATTATTGGCCTGCTAACTTGTGCCTGCACGGTAGGGACGAAATCTACGACACATGACACATTAGTGATTACATCTGTCATTAGAGCTTCTGTAGTGCTCTTTAGTGCCACACATCCAATCGTTAGTGTTCATTAGTGCTCCATATCTATAAAAGGTACTCCACATATATCGGCTATATTTTTTAAGAAAGGCATTATTGGTCTGCTAGTTTTATGGCAGGATACCAGAGACTAAATCCATACAAGAACACAATTTTGATTACATCTGTCACTAGTGCTTCGTAAGTTTCTCCAGTGTCACTATCCCACCGTTATTGATCCACCGATTACGGCTACATTTTTTAAGAAGGCCGTTAGTGGCCTGGTAACTTCATGGCAGTAGACGAGAGGCGAAATCTACGGCAGACCACAATTTTTATTACACCCATGATTAGTGCTCGTTAGTGTTGCATATCTCATCGTTAATGCTCCATAGATAACGCCTACCTTTTTAAAACATTCATTTTACCCTTCTAATTTCATGCCAACACGCCATACACGAAACCTACAGCAGACCACAATTTTGATTTTATCTATCATTACTGCTTCGTTAGTACTCGTTAATGTTGTATATCGTATCGTTAGTGCACGACACATAACAATTAGTATCAAGTTGGCCCCAAGCGAACAAAAATAAATAATGTAATTCGTTTGTGCTATGTTAGTGCTGGCTACTGTCCAAATTTCAACGTTTGTGGTATCAAAATAACAGAGTTATGAACAATTTACATTTCGGGGTCAACTAGATGTCACGTTGGCTCCGCTTTTTTCCTCTAATTGAGATAGAAGTGATTTTCCAATGCCAACTGTTTGTGCATCGTTAGTGCTTCTTTGTGCACCAATTCCTAACGTTTGTTCTTCGTTAATGTGGATGCAACAAATGAAAAAGCTTTGAAGGTCAGCGCGATCTTGATTCCTACTTTAAGCACTAACGAAGGAATTGGTGCTTTTCGTTAGTGTTTCTAGAAAACACTGATAGTTCCGTGAATGATTCAATATTACTGTAGACATAGCCAATTATAAGTTCCAAAATTCCCATGAGAAATGCATGGGGAATTTTCATTGCGTTAAATGCCCGCCAAATTCAAAAGCACTAATAATCTCTTCTATTATAATCGTTAGTGCTTCTTAGTAAATCAACCAATAACGCTAGTGCTTTTTTAGTGTAGATGCTACAAGTAAAAAAAAAAACTTTTTGGAGCCAAGTCCACGCTGCCTCCACTTCAAGCAGTAACAAAAATCAGTGCCTTTATTAGTGCATCATTATTGCTTCTTAATGCGCCAACCAATGACATTAGTGCTTCAGTAGTGTATTCTCTAGAGCCAAAAAATGACAGAGGGTAATTACACTATGAGCCCCAATTTAAACATTAACGAAAAAATTAGTGCCTTTTCTTAGTGCATCGTTAGTGTTTCTAGAACGCTAAAGGTTTCGTTAGTGCTTCGTTATTGTTGTAGATATAGCCAGTTATATGTCATGGAACTCCCAAAAGAAAAATGTTAATTTTTCTATTGGTTAAATTCTCGCCAAGTTCAAAAGCAGTAATGATCTCTTCTAGTGCAATCGTTAGTGCTTCGTTAGTGGTTGCTAGTGCATCAACTCCGAACATTAGATCTTCTCATCGTGAATGTTTTTGTAGGGAAGAGCTAGCGTGTAGTTAGCATCCCCTAAGTTTTATTTTATAGCGTCCATACTATTGAAGCACTAATATTGGGAGTTCTGCAATAAGTTGTAACCATTACAATAGTGGTCATTAGTGCTTTTATATTTTGCTTTAATTTTACAAAATTAAAAATGCCCGAGTTAGCCCAGTACGGTTTTCAAATGCTACTAAAACCTTTTACATGTGTAGTGCACATTAGCGCACTAAACATTAACTTTAGTACCATGGTACTTTAGGAGTTATTAATGAACAACTCGGGCAGGGCTAAGTTTAGATTTTTCAACTTTTACACAATTTTACAGTAATTGCACCACAAAAGTGAGACTAACACTAGCAGTTAGTGCATTGTTAGATATCTATGAAACAGTAAGCTCTAAGGTTAGTGCTAACGTAATTTTGGAGTTGTAAGTGAATAACTCACTCAGGACTAAATTTAAATTTATCGAATTTTACAATAATTGTCTCGCAAAGGTAGAATAAACGTCGAATTTTTGTGCATCGTTAGTGCTACCGTTAGTGCTATTTAAGGTGTAAAGTTTGTGCCATCACTGCTTAAGAGCTATTAATAAATAACTCTAGAGGATAAAATCAGGTTTTTCAAATTTTACACAATTAGTGTAAAATTCAATAAATTTTAATAGAATTTCGTCCGAATTATTCACTAATAACTTCTAAACTATGATATCACTATCGCCAGTCTTTACTATGTTTTAGAGCACTAATCTTTAGCAATTACCCTACCTTTTGATTAACAATTATTGTAAAAGTCGGTAAATTTAAATTTAGTCTTGCCCGAGTTATTCATTAGTAACTCCTAAATTATGATAGCACTAACGTCAGTGCTTAGTTTATGGAGCACTAACCGCTGGTTTTGTCTCATTTCTGTTTGACAATTAGTGTAAAATTGTATTAAAATTGAAAGATTTAAAGTTAGTCCCGCCCGATTTGTTCATTAATAACTCCTAAACTACGATAGCAGTAACGTTAATGTTTAATGTCTTTTGGAGCACTAACGATGGACTAACCTTTGACGTTCACTTCACCTTTATGGGACAATTATTGTAAAATTCGATAAAACTTAGTTAACCCCGAGTGAGTTATTCACTAATAACTCCTAAACTATGATAGCACTAACGTTAATGCTTGGTGTTTCAGCAAGCAATAACGATGCACTAACTTTTGATGTTTTTCCCACCTTTGTAGGACAATTATTGTAGGATTCAATTAATTCCAATTTAGTCCCACGAGAGCTATTCACTAATAACTCCTAAACTATCATAACACTAATGTTAGTGTTTAGTGAACGAAGCACTAACCATATGAAATGTTTGGTAGTAATTCAGATGCGTGGGAGGCTAAATTTAGACAAGTGGCAATTTTCAACTTTCTAAAATTCCCGCTAAATTTAAAAGCACTAATGAACATACATTTGTAGCAAACACTAATGATTGCTCTAGAAGAGATCATTACTACTTTTGAATTTGGTAGGAATTTGACCCAATGAAAAATTCCCGATGTATTTCTTATGGGAGTTTCATGATATAATTTGCCATATCTACACTACTAGTGAAACACTAACGAAAATATTAGTGTTTTCTAGAAGCACGACCGATGCACTGGGTTTCATTGTTAGTGCTTTCTCGGGAGACTAACATGCATTTAGGCCTCCCAAAGTTGTTTTTTTCTTTTGTCATTCAAACCATTGAACCATTAATGTTGGGAGGTAATACTCCAAGAAGCACTAACGAGGCACTAACGATTTTACTAGAAGAGATAGTTAGTGCTTTTGAATGTGGCGGAAATTTGAAAAATGAAAAATTCTCCATGTCTTTCTTAGGGAGTTTCGTGACATGTAATTGGTCATATCTACAATAATAACGAAGCACTAATGAAACTATTAGAGTTTTCTAGAAATATTAACGATGCACACAGAGAAAAATCCGTTCTCCGGACAGCGATATATTGTACAAATATACGGTATCCTCTTGCTTACTATAGAAATCAGTACGGAACATACGTTATCCGTATGTTACATAGGCACTGCCTTTAGATGTTACATCATGCCGTTGCAGGATGTATGACATGTAACAGTTTTCCGTATATCACATGCATATACTTATGTTACCTTCGTCAGCTATATGTTATATACGTCCATTTGTATGTGAGATCCTGACCGCCTACATTGTTTCATACGGAAAATATGTATAGATGGAACACTTATACAGAAAGTATTATAAAACATGCGTTTTCAGTTATACGTCTGCTGTACGTTAAGTCCAAAAACTACAGGAATTACGTATGTAACCTATCTTTTTAAGTACGCCACCTACAATTATTTTTCTCAGTGCACTATCAATTTCAGTACGTTTCATCTTTAGTACTTTCTTAAGAGCTAAGGTTTTTTGCTTATAGCGTCCAACCTATTGAAGCACTAATGTTGGGAGTTAGTGCTGTGACAAGCACTAACAAAGCAATAACATTTGCATTAAAAGAGATCATTAGTGCTTCAGAATTTGACCAAAATTTGAGCCAATGAAAAATTTCCAATGTATTTCTTACGGGAGTTTCGTGACATGTAATTGACCATATCTACACTAGTAGTGAAGTATTAGCTAAACTATTAGTGTTTTCTAGAAGCACCAACGAGGCAATAACGAATGGCGCTAATTTTTCGTTAGTGTTTGAAGTGGTGACCAGAGTGTAATTACACACTATCATGTTTCGGCTTTAGAGCCTGCACTAATAAAGAACTAACGTTAGGAATTTGTGCACTAAAAAGCACTAACAATCCACTAACAAATTGCACTACCTTTTGTTAGTGCTAGAAGTGGGGCAGTCTGTACTTAACCCCTACCATTGATTTGGCTCTAGAGCCTACACTAATAAGCACTTACGTTAGTAGTTGGTGCATTAAGAAGCACTAACGATGCACTAAGAAACGGCAGTATTTTCACGTTTGTGCTTGAAGTGGGGGCAGAGTTAACTTGATCCCCATGGTTTTATATTTTTAGCACCTACACTAATGAGCACTAACGTAAGAGGTTTCTGCACAAAGAAGCACTAATGATTGCACAAAAAGAGATCATTAGTACTCTCGAATTTGGTGGGAGTTTGACGCAATCAGAAATTACCCATGTATTTCTTATGGACGTTTCGTTACATGCAATTGGCCATAACTACACTAACAATGAAGCACTAACGAAACTATCAGTGTTTTCTAGAAGTACTAACGATGAACTAACGAATGACACTAATTTCTTCGTTGGTGCTTAAAATGGAAACCAAGTTCACACTAGACCTTCAAAGGTGCTTTACTTGTAGCACCTACACTAATGAAGAACTAATGTTAGGGGTTGATCCACTAAGATGAACCAACGATTGACACTAATTTTATTCTTAATGCGTCAAGTGGGGGCCAAGTTCATGAACGTGAAATTTCAGCACCACTATCGGACAAATAGAGGCACGACCTAGCATTAACGTAGCACAAACGCTTGCATTATAAAATTAAATTCTATCTTAATTAAGGAATAAAGTAGAGCCAGGTTGACGCTAATTAATATCGTTATACCGGCGTTATTTGAACAGCATTAACGCTCAAATTTGGGCACTAACTAGCACTAACGTTTGGCATTACAAATTCAATTCTATCTCAATTACGGGAAAAAGCCGGGCCAACTTGACGCAAATTAATTTCGTTATATCGGCGTTATTTGAACAGCACTACAGCACTAACGCTCAAATTTGGGCACTACCCAGCACTAACGTAGCACAAACGTTTGCCATCAGAAAATCAATTCTATCTCAATTAGGTATAAAAGTGGGGCCAACTTGACGCTAATTACTTTCATTATACCAGCGTTATTTGAACAGCACTAACGCTCAAATTTGGGCACTAACTGGCAATAATGTAGCACAAACGTTTGGCATTATAAAATAAGGTCTATCTCAATTAGGAAAAAAAAAGCGGAGCCAACTTGAAGTCAAGTTGGCCCAGAAATTTAAATTGTTCATAACTGTTCTTTTGATAGCACAAACACTGATATTTGGACACTAACCAGCACTAACTTAGCACAAACGAATAGCATTACTTATTTTTGTCCGTACAAAAGTGGTAGGGCCAATTTGATAGTAATCAAATAACAGCTAACTTGATACTAATCAAATAATTTTAGAAACCATTATTTGCCTTCTAAGTTCGCTACAACAGACCGGGGACGAAATCTGCTGCTAATAACGATTTCATTTACAGCCGTCGTTAGTGTTTTTAGTGCAGCATATTGTATCGTTACTGCTCTACTGATAACGGCTACAGCTAGGTCGTTACTGCTTTCATATGCCGCTTACATCATCATTAGTATTCATATAATGCATATATTTTTTAAAACCCATTATTGGCCTTCTAACTTCCTGTCAAGAGCCCTTTGACGACACTTACTTCAGACCACAATTTCAATTTCACACATCGTTGGTTGCGCAAATTTAATCGTTAGTGCTCCACAGAGAACACCTATACCGCTTGAAAAATTCATTATTGGCATATACTTCATTATTGGCCTGCCCTTTGACATGAAGTTAGAGGCCAATATTGAAATTTTTTTAAAAAATATAAGTGTATTCTGTGGAGCACTAACGTTGAAAATCAGAACTAACGAGCACTAACGAACAACTAATGATGTATAAAATAGAATTGTGTCGTGCCAGGTCTGTTGGCATGAAGTTGGAAGGCAATAATAGGTTTAAAAAATAGGTATTATATGTGAATACTAATGATGATGTATACGGCATATCAAAGAACTAACGACCTAGCCATAGTCGTTATCTGTAAAACTGTAACGATGCAATATGCTGTACTAACAAGCACTAACGAAGCACTAATGACGGCCGCAAATGAAATTATTAGCATCAGGCTTTTTCCCTGGTCTGTTGCAACGAAATTAGCAGACAAATAATGGTTCCTATAATGTGGCTGTTATATGTCGAGCACTAACGATATGATGTCCAACATTAACGAGTACTAACGAAGCACTAATGATAGAAAAAAAATCAAAATTGCTGTTTCCTGTAGATTTCCTGTAGGCGTGTTGCCATGAAATTAGGAGGGCAAAATGAATCTTTTAAAAATGTAGCTGTTATTTGTGGTGCACTAACGATAAAATATGCCGCAATAACGAGCACTAATGATGGGTGTAATAAAAGTTGTTCTGCCGTAGATTTGCCCTGGCCTGCTGGCATTAAGTTAGCAGGCAAATAAGGCTTTATTTAAAATATGTAACAGTTATCTGTAGAGCACTAGCGATGGGATATCCTTCAGTAACGAGCGTTACCGAAGCAATAATCATGTTAGTAATAGAAATTGTAGTCTGGAGTATGTTTTGTCTCTGGTCTGCTCGCACGAGTTAGCAGGAAGATAATTGTTTCTTCAAAATTGTAAGTGATATTTATGTAGCACTAAAGATGTGGCATGCGGCACTAACGACCTCTAACGATGGGTAAAATCGAGATTGTGGTACGCTGTGACTTGTGTGGCGTGTTGACTAGGTGAGGAAAATGGATTTTTCCATATATCAGTTGTCTTTGAATCACTAACAATAGAATAGACGGCACTAACGAGCACTAACGCTGCTCGAACGGGCAGTTTCGTTTATGGTGTGATTTTGATATGTTGGCCTACTGACATGAAGTTAGCAGGCCTATAGTAACTATTAAAATTGAGATATTTTTCGTAGCACTAACGATGGGGTTTGCGGCACTAACGAGCACTAACTAAGCACTAACGATGTGTAAAATCCCAGTTGTGGCCTGCCATATGTGGCCTGCCAAGTTCATTGGCATGAAGTTACCAGGCCAATAGTGACTGATGAAAATTGCGGCGTTATTTTTGTAGCATTTATGATAGGGTATGCGGCACTAACGAGCACTAACGAAGCACTAACGATTTGTGAAGTTGAAATTCTGGCCTGCCATAGGTGGCCTGCTAATTCATGCTAGCTTCATAAAACTGACCCATTTTGTTACCCTAAAAACTGTATATATAGAAGCACTAACGATAATGTTTACAGCACTAACGAGAACTAACGATGCTCAAACCGGCTATTTTACTTATGGTGGGATTTTGATATGTTGGCCTGCTGGTATGAAGTTAGCAGGCCAATATTAACTATTAAAATTCAGACGTTATTTTTGTAGCACTAACGATGGGATTTGCGGCACTAAGGAGCACTAACGAAGCACTAACGATCTGTGAAGTTGAAGTTCTGGCCTGACATAGGTGGTCTGCTAACTTCATGGACATCAACATGCGTGGACGCTATCGTGTCCGGAGAAGAGTCATACAAAATGAAGACGTTGCCATTGATGTACTTGCCGCTATTGCATTAAACCCTCATGTATCTTCGCGGCAGATTGCACGAGATCGTGGTATGAGTCAAGGTAGTGTCCTGCGTATTCTGTGGAAATCACATTTTCACCCGTACCACCTCTCTCTGCATCAAGAACTAAGTGATGCGGACTGTAATTTACGGCTTCTGTTCTGCAACTGGGTGGTCAATCGCGTGAGAGAACATCCGAATTTCATTCACTTCATTTTATGGACTGATGAAGCAACATTCTGCAGTGATGGCAACGTGAATATCCACAGTGCACATTACTGGGTAGCGGTGAACCCTCACTGGATGAGAGAAGTCAATCGACAACACCGATGGCGCATTAATGTGTGGGGTGGCATTGCAGGGAATCAGGTCATTGGGTCATGGTTTTTTGCTGGTCATTTAACAGGTGCAGTGTTTCATAGTTTCTTGCGACACCATCTAAAGCCGTCCGCTCCATATACGTCAGACGCTGTGGTTTCAATTAGATGGCTGTCCAGCCCATAATGCTGCCATGTGTAGGGAAGAGCTAAATGTTGTATTTCCGCAACGCTGGATTGGAAGAGGCTCGTGGGTTTTCTCGGAGTTCTCCCATTTCCTCTCACTTCCTTCATTCCACCATTTCACTCATCTCTCATCATCACCGTCTCCTTTAGCCTAATCGGCATAAGCGTGGGACGTAAAACTTAAAGATTTCATTTCATTTTTTTTTCAAGGGGGTACATTCCGTAAAATGTTTGCGTCAACCGATCGCAAACTTTGCGATTTAGTTCCCGATAATCGACCAAGCAGTTATAATTCTTTGTATTTTTGGCATTGTGTGGCTGAACGTAGAATTTTGTTATGAGTAGTACGGAATATTTTTGAGGAGCACAAGAAAAAAATTACTAAACTCCTCACACAGATCACAAAGCGTGCAAAATATTATGGAAATTGTTCATTCGACCTTTAGAAGCTGAAACTTTGAAACGGTTTGGATATGTGTCAACTTATTTCTAATAAGGGGTTTATGTGCTGAATTTCAACATGACAGGCCCCTGAAATACTGTCTTTTTGGCATAAATTCAGAATCCAAGTTTGATTAAAATCGGACAAACATTACGGGAGTTACCATGAAACGGACAGACACAAATGCAGGTGACTTCAATGGAAGAAGTTCAATGCGCTTCCTTCACTAATTTGTTATTATTGTATATTAATCATACATGTTACACAAAAGACCAATACTTTCAGAAATCGATTACAGACACCGTAAAAGTCTTATTATTAAATAAATTGTCACTCGGCAGACCATTTCTGCACATTGAGCAGCGAATTTTCAGTGACCTTATAATTTTACTGTCATTGATAGTAATGACAAATAAATATTTTTATTTATAAATAGTACAAGTTGTATTATGTAATATGTTAAAATAATTAAAGCTATTAAATTACTTCCTTCATGTATAAGGTCACTAAGATGTTGCTCTGTAAATGCACAACGTTCCATACCATCTATTGAGTTAATGTTTATTGCTATTAACCTTTAAATATCTATTGACGCAACTGCTGCGTTAAGGCTTTAAACCTCAATAGCTCAGTCTCTAATTAAGCTAATAATAATAATAATAATTTTGGTATCAATGTATTTCTGAAGAAGGAAGCTTTTCGCTGTAAGTGTTTTTTGAGCGTACCACGGCGGAGGGGGGAGGGTAATGTTCATATTTTTTTTCATCAAGTTTTTTGGGGAATCATCGTCTCCTTGGAAGTACACTCATAAAAATTGGTATGTGAAGCAATGAAATACTCCATTACATGATAATACCTTGTATGCGTACTTATTGCTTATTGGTTTGAGGGGGGGGGGGGTGCAAAGTAGGCCAATCTTTTGAGTCTCAGTTTCTCGACCTGAATTACATTTATTTTCAGGACGATTCCATGTAAGACAATAAATCTTTTCACTGAATTCGTTTAGAAGTATAAATATTGTTGCTGTGCGTGATGTGTGCAGCATAAATGGTGTCCATATAACGTGTTACTATAATGAGAGGTGGAGTGGGGCGAATGTCAAATTCAACTAATTTTTCTTCTACGCATAATATTTTTTTTTTGTTAACATTCCCTACATAAAAGGAATTCATTATGCTTTTCTTTATTTTTTAATATTGTTGGCACAAGTGTGTTACCAACGTATTAGCATAATTTTTCCAGCATAGGGTGAATGCAAGGTTGCCAGGTTCAATAAATTCTACTTTTTTAATATTTCTAGGATATTTATGTTTCTTTTTCTTCTTCAACGAATAGGGCATAGTCTGGGTTCTGACTCCCCACCCCCTGAGTTTTTACCGTCTAGATTCACTTCTTGCTAATGCCAGGAGAATTATTTACACGCAAACTGAGACAGAATGCTGTTCCAAGTATATTATTGAAAGGTTTAAAATCCGAGCCATTGAACAAGCACCGATCTATGTCCAATTACCAACGTACAAATATCGTACAAGACGCAATTGACGGTTGTAGTCAAGACGAGGCATTAGAGGGTAATAGAGACGATGTCACTCATGATTCTGAAGATACTGCTTTAGAAATAAACTATACAATGTGAATTAGGGAGTGAAGTATACCTTCTTGTAGAAGGAATCAGTGACGATGACTGTTCCTCAAGACATTGATTCATCGTTTAATTTCTCTGTATCATGTGAGAATGATGATGAAACGGGTGATGAGAGTTGTTCCTCGGGCAGCTATGCGAATAAAAGAAATTTAACCGGTGAAGTGTTTTTCGTATTCTGGCAAACTTTACAGATGTTATTTCATTTTTGCCACATATGTCGCTTTCCTGTACATACCTTGAAGGACAAAATTATAGGGTCAGCGTTAAAAAATGCAACAAAACGTGAAAATGAACATACTTACGTTTGGGAATCGGAAGAATGATTAAAGAAAAGGTACTTAGGTGTTGCAGCAATCTCTTCCGCCATCTATTTACATATTGGTTTCGATTTTTTTTTTTTAACGCTGAACTCATGCATTATAGGATACGTTTTAAAATATTATACAAACGTTTGTACAGCCCACTATCAGATATCATTTTCTACATGCAGATGATATTTGTAAGTCTTTGCAATCAGTTCTGGAAAAGGAAACCGCACCTTTCACAAACGAAATCCTTGGCACTGTGTAGTATGTAAGCCTGCTCTCGCTTCTTGACCACCTATGACGTCATTACAATATCTTTCTTCCTTTTTTACTTGCTAACGACTGAACGTATCGCGATCAAACAAACACCATTCCTTTTAGAATTTTCAACTCTACAAATGGAAATAAATTGTAAAAAATGCATTTCTAAGTCGAACTGTTTCTTTAATGTACGCCCGAGTTAAGTTTTTTGTTATGGCACTAATAAGATAACAATACATCGTATGGGTAGTGAAATATAATCTAAAATAACCATTTATTCTTAAATTTTCTTTTCTATTTAATTAAATATTGTTTTCTATTTAATTAATTAATCAAATTGAAAATATGTGTCAGTTGATATATCACATCAAGCTGAATAAAATTACGCTGTTGAGGGTGAATTCCCATGTGTATTTTCGAGTAATTAAAAACGAAATTTAATGGCGTTAAAATTTATGTCATTTGTTGCCAAGAGTTTCCTTTCAGACTGGGAAACGACGGTAGACTTCCACACTATGCGGATGCAATACTCAAACTTCAAGTAGTACATCTAGAGCTACTATTTGAATTGAGAAAAAGATCAAAGATAAAACCTGTGCCTCAGACGCTGAATCCATATCAAAAAGCCATTAGTTACTATCCCTTACTGTTTTCTTTCTGTGACAATAAACGTTGAAACCGGAAGTGATGGTTAATTTGAGGCACTTCCGCATTGTATAGCTGGTTAGGGAAGCCGATAGAACCTACTTATTGAAATCTGAATTAATGTGTGTCAATCTTACTGTTACGTAAGAGTGATGAAGGAATCTTGCACCCATTGGGGACTGAACTTGAACTTAAAGAGCATCATGACTGCCACCAATAACCTTAGAGACGCTGAAAACTAATGATTGACACTATTATCTGTCCTTTTCGATATTTTTACATGTCATTATTTAACTCCCTCAGAGTGTGCTAATGGTGGCAGATCTTGAATTTAAATGAGTGTCACTCTTTATCTAAACAACCACGAGAATTATAAAATCAACACTAATATTGGTCGCTTCCAATTATTTTTATGTTTGGGAGTATTAGGGGACTTACCTCAATAGGAGCTGACCTTGGACTTAAGAGGGACCAAAATTATCACCAATTAACTTATTGACCCCAAAAATGATACATTCGACACTAATATCGTTAATTTACATTATTCTTATAGTTATGTCACCATTTTCTCTCCCTCAGGAGTAATAATCCGCGAAGAATTCGGATTTAATGTCATTCGCAAACGGATTTAATGTTAAACGCAACAATCATCGATATTAAATCAAGTGTACTTTTTCAGAATTAGAAAAAAATGTAAACACTCATCCGTTGATTGATCTAAATAAAAGAAATAAATAAAGTATTATTTTGTAAATTAGAAAGAAATTAAACATTTTGGGTATCTGCAATCTAAATAAAATAAAATAAATAAGTCAGTTGGCTTTAAATCCATTTTTGCTTACTTTCAGATCTTGATAACATATTTGTCGGTAAGTACTACTGTTGCTACAAACAACAATTTTGTCTGAAATTATCTTTAAACCTTGATACTTTGCGATTGGTATTATTGTTATCATGGTCGACAGACGAAATTATTATGACTCATTTTTGCTCAAATTTTTACTTTCGAACACGAAGGGAAGTATGGTAATCGTAAAAAAAAAAAAAAAAAAAAAAAAAAAAATCGAATTCAAGATTTTAACGAATTTACATGTTTGGTGGGCCATAGATACCGAAAAAGTGATTTTTCGGTATCTGTCCGTCCGTTCGTCCATTCGTTCTAATGTACATTCCCATAGATGCTATACCGTCCAACGTATCTGAAGCAAAGAGTATGGAGAAAAAACATTAAAATTCTCATACGGTAGGGAAACCGTGTTAGACATGGAGTTGGTGGGTAGGGATGCGCACGAGTCGAGTCGAGTCGAGATTTAAGCCTGTCTCCACTCGTCTCAAGAAAGTGTTGTCTCGACTCGAAAATATGTTTCTGTCTCGACTCGACTCGAATTCGAGACGAGGCGTCCCGAAATTTGAGTTGAGGCAATATATACGAGTTAAAATATACGTACACATCAGCCAGAATATTATGACTACGTACCTAATTGTCAGTATGTCCAACTTTGGCACGGATAACAGCGGCGACACGTCTTGCCATGGCCGCAATGATCCTTGTTAGGTCGCTAGAGAAAGTTGGCATCACATGTGCACACACAGTATCATGCCCTATTCCTTTCATGTGAACGAAAACACAATAATTATAACTATGCCTATACTGCCAATTGCTCATTCTAAGAATTTATGAAGTTCACTTTATCGAAATAGTTTTATACAAACTAAATAATCATTTATTATTATTATTATTATTATTATTATTATTATTATTATTATATCTGAAGTTCAATCAAATATCAGTACATTAAATATTAGTTTTAACTAACTGAATTGAGCTGAAAATTAAATCTTGATCTGAAAAGGTTAACTATTAAATTTATGCGTTCTGTGCGTTTCTAAATACTAAATGCTAGAATTGTTTTCAAGGTTGTTTATGAGTGAATATTTTCTTCAAAATAATACTAAAAATTTTGACGACTCGACAGATTTTTCCGAGAATACGTATTTCTCGACTCGTCTCGAATTTTACAAAGTGTGTCTCGATTCGAATTCGATTCGAGATTCGAGACATGTCTCGAATCGTCCGCATCCCTGTTGGTGGGCCCAAGTGCTGGCGTTGGAAAGGCCCGGGTCCCCTAATGACAGCTTTGATATAAAAAATCGGGCCCTGGCCTCGAAACCCCAGAAATAGAGACCAACAATTTTGGCTCGGGTTTTTCTATTTATCTTCAGGTATGGAGCTGTTGGATGCGGATTGTAGCGTTGCATCGGGCCCTCTTACATTGGTGATGTCAGAGATAGGACCCGGAACCTGAGATCAGAGGAGTGAGATCCCAAAATTTTGGGTGAAGGTCTCTTCTATTTTTCTATTAAATATGGGGTTGTTGTACTAATGTGGTGGCGTTTGAAAGATCGGGATCGTTTAAGCACAGCAGTAATGTCAGAAATCAGTCACTGGTCTCGAACCCCAGAGATGGGGTCCCGAAAATATCGTGTTCATGGTTTCTTTTGGAAACTTCCTGTTTCCTCCTACAAAACTTTGTGAAGTTCATTTTTTTGGTCATCCAGTTCATATGACACGCATGCGGTTCCGAATTTGATTCCCGGTCGTGCCAAAGTTCCAAAACTCGTTTAACCCTTTTAGGATCCTGGCATTTTGGGCTATTTTTTAGACTTTCAGTCAAGCAGCTACTGCATCGTCACTATTTACCCTAGGATCATGGTTCATACCTCGTTCTCTTTAGAATAGAGCTGGCTTTCAAACGGTATTACTTGCATGCCTATACCATATACCAGAAGCGGTAAAAAATGTCAAAGTGAAAATTTCGGAGGGAATTTTTTTTCTCGAACTTTGGCCTCCCCTGGACCCCCCTGTGTGATCGTAGCCATCTAAAAAAAATCTGATAAATAGTACTTGGTATACTGAATGTGTGTGCCAAATTTCAAGTCTCTATCTTGAATAGTAAGGGCAAGTGAATTTGTACCAAAAATACCCACAATGCCCCAAAGTACCATAAAACACTATGGTCTCAGGGAAAAAAATCCTGAGATATCCCTAATTACCCTAGGACTATAATCCGCCAATTATTCTTTTAAGAATAGAACTGTCTTTCAGGCGATACCAGTCACATGTCTCCATCATGTATCTAAGGCGAGAAATTCCTGAAAAAAGGGATTTTTGGGGGCAAAATTTCCCATTTTTCAACTTTAGCCCCTCTGGCCCCACCTGTTTTTACGAAGAAATCCGAAAAAAAACTTCTGGTAAATACTACTCGGTGGACTGAATGTTTGTGCAAAATTTAAATCTTCTACGTGAAAAAAATAGGCCCGCCAGAAAAAATTTCCCTACCATGCCCCACTTTTACCCTATACAGAAGTATATTTGGATAAAAATTCACTGAGACGGCCCTAATTACCCTAGAATAATAATTCGACCGTCGTTTTCTTCAGAATGGAACTGCCTTTCAGACGGTATGACTCGCGTGGTTCTATCACGTACGTGAGGCGGGAAAATGACGAAATACGGGATTTTTGGGGTAAAAAATCCTTTTTTTTTTTAAACACTTTGCCCCTCTTGTTCCCCCCCTGTTTTAACACTTACATCGGAACAAAAAATCTGGTAAATACTACTCGGTGGAGTGAATGTTTGTGCAAAATTTCAATCTTCTACGTAGAAAAATAAGCCCGCCAAAAAATATTGAACAAAGGCTTAGAAAATGAGAAAATACATTTTTGATTTACGACGTCATCACTTCCTATGTCTGGACGCAGGACGGTCTGAAACCATACGTAATGTCTTCTACAAGGCCTCTGGACTTGGAAAATAAAAAAAAAAACGGAAGAAAAAGCTCAAATAGAAGAGAAATAACGCAATGTACCATGAAACACCCGTATGGTACAAATTGTACCATGGGATCCTAAAGGGGTTAAATTTCCTTGGATGGCTTTCCTTTGAAGAGAAGGGCAGAACTGGAAGTTGCTTTGATGAAAGCCATAAAAAATTAGCACAACAAAAACTAGTAATTTGATTTTCGTCTTAAGGATACTCGTTAGTCATGCTTTGTGTTAAAGTTTGGCAGTCATAGCATTAATAATTTTGAAAGTTATAAGGAAAATAAAGAGTTAGAAAGTATGTGTTGATCGTTCCCAACTCCACTGAAAGAAAATTAGTCAGTAGAACATGTGCAATTAAGTACAAATTTTCGAATTAGAAAGAAATCCGTTATTAAAGCTGTAAGATTCTTCAAAAAAAGAAAAAAATATCGTTAACAGATTCCTTGCAATAAAGTGCAGTTCTTCAAATTAGAAAGAAATATCGTTATAAGGCTGAAAAACACTAAATTATTATCTTCGAAAATAAGAAAACATGGTTATTTCATAATTCAATTCGGTCTACGCTAGAGCACTACATGTTCTGCCAGAGGTCCCTGCTTCAATAACCTATCACACAAAAGGTTACCCTTAATTATATCGTGTACGTGGTTTCTTCTCGTCGTTCTCTGTTTCCTCCCACATAATTATACGAAGCCCTTCTCTTTGGTGGTCCAGTGGCTATGACGAGATTTTTTATAACATGGGGTTCCTAATTTGATTCTCGGTCTGCCAAATTGGGAAAAACATTTAATTTGCTTTTTTTTTTTTTTTTAATCGAGGTCGCAAACGGTAGTTGCTTGGATGAAAGAGGAGAAAAAATAAAATAAAATAAACAGAAATCAATAGTTTGGTATTCGTCTCAAGGAAACTCGTTTTTTGTGGTTTCTGTTAGAGTTTAGCAGTCGTAGCATTAATAAGTTTTCATAGTTATAAAAAAAAATATAACCAGTTACCAAGTGTGTATGAAGATATCGTTACTTTACAGTAAATAAAATACGTCCTTAGCACATTGCGTGCAATTAAGTAGGAATTTTTAAAATAGAAAGAAATCCGTTATGAGTGTTGTGAGGTTATTCGAAAAAGAAAAAAAATCGTTAGCAGAATACTTGCAATAAATTACACTTCTTGAAATTAGAAAGAAATATCGTTATTAGGTTGAAAAAACAAAATTATTTTCTTCAAGAATGAAAAACCGTCGTTACTTCATCATTCACTTTGCTCTGTGGTAGAGTGTTGCTTTTGTTGGTAAAAGTCCTTGCTTCAAAAACCCACCACTCAAGTTTATCTTAAATTATATCGTGTCCGTGATTTCTCTTCCTGCAGTTGGAAGGTGTACCAGGAATACCACATTTGGAAAAAACTGTTACCTTTTTCCGACAGTGTCCGCACCGGGAATCGAACCCGGGACCGCTCGCACCAAGCGCGAGAGCGTTTGCGAGTACCCTACATGGAGCTGCAGGAAAATTTTAGAATTCAACGGGTTTCTAACTCGGGACTCTGTATAATAATTCATATTAGATCATTGTTCCAATTTTGGTTCAGTGAATAAGGAACGACATTAATGTATTTTAACCAACAATGACGATTAGTTTAAAAGATTTATTATTATTATTATTATTATTATTATTATTATTATTATTATTATTATTATTATTATTATTATTATTATTATTATTATTATTATTATTATATAGCACAGTAACGCTTTAATTTTCAACGTTGTACTCAGAAGCATCATTTCCGATTTTGTCATGAAGGAGGACCAGAGTGTCAACCGACATAAGTGTGTTATCTGGTTTATTTGTATACTGGTATACAATTTAGTACTGAAGGAGGGAAATTATCCCCTGCCCTCCCCAAATGTCACCTGGTACATAGCGCATCTATTTTCAAATTTCCACATGAAAACCACACCACACTGTGTTCATTTATTAGATTTACTACGTCATTTATGTGTTGTAATTCTGGGAAAGCAGCGCATCATTTATTCTTATTATTATTATTGCGTTTCATCAGAACCTTCGAGAAATTCTCAAGTTCTCATTGCTTGTATAGAAACCTAAAATTTATAAAATTAAAATTATAAAAATTCTAATTTAACCTCAAATCATTTCCCTAGACTTAAAACAAAAGACACCAGAGGAGATATTATAACAGTCGTGAATTCAATGTTTAATGATAATTTCAGTTTCTTCTGCTTCAGAGATGGAATATATTTCTTTATAACAAAGTATTGAAATAAAGTATTCAAGGAAACTCATTTTTATATAAGGAAAAGGTTTACAAACTGTTAAAACAAACACAAGTAATAGATTTCATCGTATCTAAAAATCATAACGCTCTGCCACCTGTTGAACAGATGGAACAACGGGAGAAAAGTGGAAATTATTATATTCCATATATCAATACTTCGTTAGCAACTTCGTAATGTGTATAAATCGTTCCTCTGTTAAAAAAAAAAAAAAAAAAACGGTAATTTACTCTTGGAAAGAGCTTTCTCAAGCAATATTTGTTTCAGAAACGACTCAGACGACTTTGTTCATATTTCACAAATTAACATTTCATTAATAATCTGACGAAATGCTGTAACTCGTTTGTTCTGAAAAGAAAGTTTCCAAGGGATGCTCCACTCTTCAATACAATGGAACTGAAACAGAAACCTCAAAATGGAGTATACACGGTGGCTCAGTTTTATAGACCTTAAATCTGTTGCGTGGCATCCCCGGTTCGATTCCCGGCCATAGAACTTTGTGGTGGAGTACATCCTGTCCGCGGAATTTCTCGGGATACTCCTGTTGTCTCCCACATTACATTCCACCAATTCTTAAATCATCATTCACTTGACATAATCATCCGTTTCCCTTAGCTTAAGGGCTTAACGATAGAACTTTAAATTGAAAAATTTGATTTCATTTCTGAAAGAAACTTGAAAATAGTGTTGTTCAAGCCTTTGAAAGTACGTTAAGGTGTTAGGCTCTCTGATATGGATCTGAAGGCAGGCAGTCCTGCTTAGAAGCCAAAATTAACCCCTGACATGGTTCGCAAACATTTTGTGTGTGTGTATGTGTGTGTGTGTGTGCAAAATCCCACAAAACAAAATCAGTTACTACTGTTTTCATATCTTTCTGGTTGGTGAAATATTGTGATTTTAGGAATTACGCCATAGACCGGAACATCTAATAATCAGAAGGGCCAAAGTCAGGACTATATGCTGGGTGCAGCATCTAATCGATACCATCAACTTTCTTAATTTCTTGTTGCGTTTTTCGATCCGAGTATTGTTTTGTGCTATTCTGTTAGTGGTAGGGACCTCGGTATGATTTAATCGATGCTGCTTGGTGAATTTCAAAATAAAAAGCTACTGAAATACTCTGTTTTTGGCATAAATTTGGAATAACTTCCCTCTGCAACGCCCAAATTATATATATATATATATATATATATATATATATATATATATATATATATATATATATATATATATATACAGTTTGTTTCAAAAGTCCGGGAACACTTTAAAAATTATTGTAGCCAAACTAGTAGCTTTGTAAACTAACGATAATTTGAAACATTGAAGTTGTATTTTTTTTCATTGCAGGTGTAACGTGTAGTTCCATGTATCGCCACTAGGTGGTACCAAAATCTAGATGGCGCTTTCTGGAGGTGAGAAGGCTTTCTGCGTCCTACAATTTGACAAAACAAAGAGTGCAACAGATGTTCAACAAAAATTTAAGTTGAAGTACGGTAAAGCAGGACCAACAAGAAAAGCAACCTACAATCGGCATGAAAAGTTCGTTGAAACAGGGTGTCTGTGTGCCAAGAAGAGAAGTGGTAGGCCAAATGTGAGTGCAAATGACGTTGAACGAGTGAGAGAAGCTTTCACAAGAAGCAGGAAAAAATCGTTACGCATTGCTTCACTTGAGTTGCAAATGTAAACAACGTCTGTGTGGCGTGTTTTGCGTAAAATATTAAACATGAAACCATACAGACTACAGTTAGTGCAAAAGTTATATCCGAAAGACAAAGATGAGCGATTCCAGTTTTGTTGTGCATTGCAGGACAAAGAGTATGCTTTTGTGAATCAATCTTTTTTTCATACGAGGCAACATTTCATACAAGTGGAAAAGTGAATAGGCACAATTGTAGAATTTGGGGAACACAAAACCCTCAGGCAATTTTGGAACACGATCGATATTCTCCAAAGGTAAATGTTTTCTGCGCCATGTCCCACAAGAAACTGTATGGGCTTTTCTTCTTTGAAGAACAAACTATTAATGGAGAGTCCTTCCTATGTTGCAGGACCGGTTATTGCCATTGTTGCAAATTGAATCAAAGAAGTTTGTCCTTCAGTTGGATGGTGCACCCCCCATTTTCACCGTGATGTTAGGTCATATCTGAACTCAGAGCTACCAAATCGTTGGATTGGTCGTGGTGTATCAAAAGACCAATGTGTGCTCAAATGGCCTCCTAGGTCTCCAGATATCACCCCTTGCGATTTCTTTTTCTGGGGGTACGTGAAGGACCTTGCACACGTCCCTCTTTTGACAGGTGATGTTAGGAAATTGAAAAGGAAAATTGAGCAAGCAACACCAACAGTCTCGGAAGTCGTGTTGGGTCGTCTATGGCAAGAGTTGGATTATCACGTATACATTTGTAGGGTCACACGTGGTTCCCACATAGAGTGTCTGTGAAATAAACATTGTTCAAAAAAAAAACTTTACAGTTTACCCTTTACAATTATGCAATTCGTTGCTTTCCAATGTTACTAGTTTGCCTATAATAAAATATTAAAAGTGTTCCCGGACTTTTGAAACACGCTGTATATATATATAAGAGGGGAAATCGTCTCCAAATATAATGTTTTCAATCTAAAGTGAAGGATTTTTTTTTTAAATCGGACTAGCTGTTTGGGCTGTACACTCTTTATGCGCCCAATGTTAAATGAAAATGCAACGTTGCCGTTTACTTCGACACAATATAAGTGAATGAGGTTCCTGTCTTTTACGCTAACTTGTCGATAGCCAACCCCCATTTCAAACAGTAACTTTATTCACTTATTATGTTTGTCCAGGTAAATGGTAACGTTGTATTTTCATTTAACATTGGGCGCATAAGGAGTGTACAGCCCAAACGGCTAGTCCGACTTAAAATCCTTCACTTTAGATTGAAAACATCATGTATGGAATGCATTTTCCTCTTACATTTTGCTATAACCTTACTCTGATAATAACAGAGTTACTATATGACAGGGAACTTTTTTGAGACACCCTGTATATAAAGATTGTAATCATCTTCCTGTATGCAATGTCATGAAGACATTGTAGTTAACAGTTATTCCGCATGATATCTCCCTTCATAGACTTTTTCTATGAACTCTTAAGACATTGTGCCATCTGTCGGGAGAGCAGCGAAATACATGATGTAACGTAACGTAATCTTACCTTGGGCCTAATAGCACATTCGTCGCAGGATATCTTTCAGAATATTTGGATTTAAGGGGCATCGGAAGTGTCACTGTTCGTCTCAGCGACCCCGAAAAATATGAATTCGACACTAATATCAGTCAAGGATCGCGGTGGTTCAGTGGTAGAGCGTTCACCTCTTCTGCATGGGACCTTTGATTCGTTCCCAACTTGCGATAAGTGAGCTTTGTGATGGACAAACATGATGTACGTGAGGTTTCACGTGGTTCTCCCATTTCATTTCACTTTCTTCATTTCACTATTTCCTTCATTTCTCATAATCACCGTTTCCTTTAGCCTAGCCGGCAGAAACGTGGGACATAAAACTTTAAGATTTCATTTCATTTCATTTCACTAATATCAGTCATTTTCAATCATTTTTATATATCCCTTTCCCGCTCGCCTAAGTTACACCATCAATGTGAAATGACAAAATACATTCCTGGCCCGAACCTCATCTATGTTGAAAATTTGATCAAGATAGATTGAGTGGTTCAAGAGTTATTTAGTCACATAATGACTTTGATTTTTATATGTATAGATAAACCAGATATGTTATAAAACACTAATATATCTTAGCACAAGCTACTGTGACTGGCTTATTATTAAAGAAATTGTCACTCGGAAGAACTTTTCTGCACGTTGAGCAGCAAATTTTCAGTGACTTTATAATTTTACTCTCATTGATACTAATGAAAAAGAAATATTTTCATTTATAAATAATAAAAGTTTTATTATTAAATATATTTAAGTAATTGCATCTGTTAAATTACCTCCTCCAAATATAAACGCATAAGATGTTGCTTTTTTAAATACACAACGTCCCGCACCATCTGTTGAGTTAGTGGCTATTGCTATTAATCTTTAAACGCCCATTGATGCAACTGCTGCGTTACGACTTTAAACTTCAATAGCTCAGCCCCTAATCAAGCTAAAAAGATAATTTTGATATTAATGTATTTCTGAAGGATAAAGCTTTCCACTGGTATGTATGTTATGTATTTGGGAGGTATCACGGTGGAGGGGACGGTAAATTTTGTTTTTTTGTTTTATTTTTTGCATCAGGTTTATTGGGGAACCATCCCCCCTTTTAGGTAAACTAATAAAATTTGGTATGTGAAGCAATGAAGTACTCCACTATATGGTAATACCCTGTGTGTGTACTTGTTGCTTATATGGGGGTGAGGGGGAAAGGGGGCAAAGTAGGTCAATTTTTTGAGTCTCAATTTGTCGACGTAAATTACATTTCTTTTCAGGACGATTATATGTAGGACAAGATATCTTTTTATTGAATTGTTTTTGAAGCATAATTCTCGTTGCTGTACATGATGTGTGAAGCAAAAATAATATTCATATAGTGAAATAGTGTAGTGGGGATGGAATGGGGCAAATGTGAAATTCAGTGAGTTTTTTCTTCAATATTTTTTAGAATATTTCCTACATAAAATGAATTCATTACGCTTTTCTTTATTTTCTTTATATTATTGTCACAGGTGTGTTTCCTACACATTTGCATCATTTTAGCAGCGTAGGGCGACGGTAAGGGTTGACAGAGCCCTCCAAATTCTATTTTTTTTCATTTTCAGGACTTTTCGTTTTCTTCTTCTTCTTTTTCCTATTATTATTATTATTATTATTATTATTATTATTATTATTATTATTATTATTATTATTATTATTATATTTCCAAACTATGCTGTCGGAAGTCTTACAGAACAGTTATGTCCGTCCGTTTATCAGCAGGTATAAGAACAGAAACGGTAAGACATATCGAGAATCGAATTTCTGCAATCGACTGAGGCTCCCAAAATTGGCCCCATCTCCTTCATCCGCTTTCAATTAGTTGCGTCCCAAGATACTTGATCCCAACACGGTTAGCTGATTACCCCTTTCTGAAGATAAAGAACTACTTTGTTGCTAAGCGATTACCGTACGCGCTAGGGATGGCCACAAAGTTCCGGTTCCGGTGGGTTCTTGCATTAGTTTTCAGAACCGGTTCCAGACCTGAATCGTAAAATTTCGTTCCAAAAACCGGATCTCAGGAACCGGTTTCAGATCTGGATCCGAAAACTAGGTTCCAGAACCGGATCTTAGGAACCGGTTCCAGGTCTGGATCCAAAAAAAACGATTCCAGAACCGAATCTTAGAAACATGTTCCAGGTCTAGATCCGAAAACCCGGATCCGGAACCGGATCCATACCTGGATCCAAAAAATCGGTTCCAGACCTGGATCCGAAAAACCTGTTTCGGAACCGAATCTTCTAGAACCTGGTCCCTTTAGAGCCGAAAACCGGTTCCAATAGGAACCGGTTCTGGCCATCCCTTGTACGCGGCTTTCGCGTGGGAGATCTGGGTTTGATTAACGGCGGGAGCTCATGTGGTTCGGATTCGAAGTTAATCAGTAGGTCCAGTCTCTTATAGCCTCGCTGCTGGAAGGGACGTTAAACTCAAAATCAACTCAACTCAGCCTCTTTAGATAAAATACGTAGTCAATTGCGCCCAAACTCGTTTACTAAAGCAGTCTATCAGAGTTACCAAGGAAACACCAGGAATACTGCAGTCCCCCATATTTCTTTAAATAATTCAAATACATTTTAAGCCACCAGCAGGCACGTAGTGTCAATTAAGGTTATAAGACTTAGCCTATCCATTTATTTTTTACATCAGCCTGAAATGTTGCTTTTGGACATTGATACAATTAATTTTGTTAAAATGACTTTATTTTATAAAATGCTGCTTAAACATCAAGCGAGTTGAAGCGAAGCTTCTGCAAGAACGCATAAGGCTATCGGACGCTAGCCTTCCGCTTTTCTCATGGAATTAGAAGAATGGGGCGGTGACAATCACTTTCCCGCCACCCTCAGCAGACGAACTATATAAGCTATACACAAATCAACACGATGCGACGAAAATGGACGAATGGTGACGAAAGGCTAGCCTTTCGGGTTTTTGGGGAAACAAAACGACAGGACGCGGTCTTGAAAGAAACTACATAACAGAGACTATGAAAAATTTAGAAGCTCGCATTCAGTAACAAGTTTTGACCAAAAAAGAGAGACAGAGAGAGAGAGAATAAAAATGTTATGTTGTTATGAATAATATTAATATATTAAGGATCTTATTGCGTAATCACAGCGTAAAATTTGCCTTTTAGTTGGTGATAATTGCCATTGCATTTATAATTGCTTGTTGTATATTTTGCGTTGCGTTGCTATCCGTAAGTTTTTCGAAGATCGATACTGATCGATACCATACTCAGATGAGGTATAGTTTCTTTTTTTTATCATACTTTCAATCTAAAAGTAGTTTTCTGTAAAGAAAAGATCATCAATTAACTGTGAGCTGCTGCTCCACTGTTTTCCAGTAGTATGCTGATATGTGTTGTGGGTGAAGTGGTTCAGTTTGTGTGTATGATTTCGGGAATTTACAATATAGCCATATATCCGGTTTTATTTGTTTCTTTGAAACAGTATATGGAATTCTTATTACTTCATTTGTTACATTCTTTAAATAATTGATTGAATTTTTTTAGTAATCTATTGACTGTCTAATAAATTGGAACCGTATATGTAAGGGGGGTATGAAGCACAACCACTCTTATGCTATTTCTTGCATTATATGATGAACATATTGCATGAATTAGCATTTTTCTATCAAGCATTACAGCCAGGTCCGTAGTTAGAACAATAAGACGTGATCGTTTTAATAAGAGCGGGATCGTTTTTGTGTGTGGGGGTATAAGGGGTAACTTGAATTCACTTTACATTCATTTATACATACAACAAACAATTGCACGTTTGAGGGGACTGGGCCCCTTCTAGCCACCCTCTAGCTACGAATCTAATTTCAGCCTACCCATTTCAAAACTTCACGCTACGTTGCTGGCCACCAGTACTAGTTTTGTTCAATTAAAACCGTTTTCAGTAACATGTCCATGAACTTGGCAGGCCACTATTTTGATTTCACACATCGTTAGTGCTTCGTTAGTGCTCGTTAGTGCGCAAACCCCATCGTTATAGCTACATAAATAATGTTTCAATTTTTAAGAGTCACCATTGGCCTGCTAACTTCATACCAACAGACCAACATATCAAAATCACCCGATAAATGAAATTGCCGGTTCGAGCATCGTTGGTGTCATAAATAGTAATGTTAGTGCTTCTATATATACGCCTTATAGGGTAACAAAATCGGTCCCTTTTATGAAGCTCGCAGGCTACCCATGGTAGACCACGATTTCGACCTCGTAAGCCGTTTTCAGTAACATGTCCATGAACTTGGCAGGCCACTATTTCGATTTCACACATCCTTAGTGCTTCGTTAATGCTCGTTACTGCCGCATATCACATCGTTAGTGCTCCAAAGACAACGGATACACATTTTCCCCACCTAACTTCATGTCAACACACCACACAGAACTTACAGCAGACCACAATCTCGATTTCACCTATCGTTATTACATCGTTAGTGGTCGTTACTGCCGCATGTTCCATCGTTAATGAACCATAAATAACGCCTGCAACTTTGAAGAAACCCTTATTGGCCAGCTAACTCATGTCAGCAAATGAGAGATAAAACCTACTCCAGACCACATTTTGGATTACTCCCGTCATTAGTGCTTCGTTAATGTTCGTTAGTGAACCATATCCCATCGGTAGTGCTCTACACATGACAGCCAATATTTTTTTAAAGAAAACCACTATTGTCCTTCTAATATCTTTCCAGCAGGCCAGGGATGAAATCTACGAAAGATGACACCTGTCATTATTGCTTTGTTATTACTCGTTAGTGCCTCATACCATATCGTAAAAGCTCGATAGACATTGGCTACATTTAAAAAAAATCTCTAATGGCGTGCTACATAATGTCAGCAGACAAAGGAGGAAATGTAACGCAGACCACAATTTCGATTACATCCGTCATTAGTGCGTCGTTAGTACTCGTTAGTGCCCCATATTCCATCGTTATTGCTCCACAGATAACGGCCACATTTTTAAGAAGGCATTATTGGCCTGCCCACTTCATGCTAGCAGATCACGGACTAAATCTACGGCAGACCACAATTTCGATTACACGCGTCATTAGTGCTTCGTTACTACTCGTTAGTGATGAATATCTTAGTGCTCAAGAGATAATGGTTACATTATTTAAAAATAATCCATTTTCCACTCCTAATTTCATACCAACACACAAGGAACGAAACCTACAGCAGACCACCATTTTGATTACACTGGACATTAGTGTTTCTTTAGTGCTCGTTAGAGTTGCATACCCAACCATTTGTGCTTCTCACATAAGGGCTACATTCTTGAATAAAACCATTATTGGCCTGGTAACTTTATGCCAGCCGTCGAGAGACGAAATAGACGGCAACCCACCAATTTGATTACATCTGTCACTAGTAATTCGTTAGTGCTTGTTAGTGCAACACATCCGATCGTTATTGTTCGTTTGTACTCCACATCCCATCGTTATTAATGCATAAATATCTCATTGTTAATGCTTCACAAATAGTGCTAGGCCTACATTCCTTAATAAGCCAGTATCGGTCTGCTAACTTGATGCCGGCAGACCAGGGACGAAATCTACGGTACACCACAATTTTGAATGCACCATTCTTAGTGGGTCGTTAGTGCTCGTTAGTGCTGCATATCCAAACAATTGTGCTTCACTGATAACGGCTACATTCTTTAAAAAAACGTTTTTTTTTTTGGACACGTAGCTCCATACCTGCAGACCAGTTACGAAATCTACGGCAGACCACAAGTTTGATTACATCTATCACTAGTTCTTCGTTACTGCTCGTTAGTGCAACACACCCCATCGTTAATGTTCGCTAGTGCTGCATATCCCATCGTTGGTACTGCACACATAACGGCCACTTTTTTTAAAAGAAATCCATTATTTGCCTGCTAACCTTATCCCAGGAAACAGGGAACGAAATCAACTGAAGACCACAATTTTTATTACACCCATCACTAGAGCTTCGTCAGCACGCGTCAGTACCGCTTATTCCATCGGTAGTGTTCCTTATTGCTGCATATCCCATCGTTAGTACTCAACATATATCGGCTACATTTTTTAAGACTGCCATTATTGGCAGCCTTCTAACTTCATTAAAACATACCACAGACGAAATCTACGGCGGACCACTCATTTTATTACATAATTCATGAGTGCTTCGTTAGTGCTCGTTAGTGCTGCTTATCCCATCCTTAGTGCGCAATAAATAACGGCTACATTTTAAAATAAAGTCAATTTTCCCCTTCTAATTTCATGACAACACACAATATATGAAACCATCAGCAAAACCCCAATTTTGATTACTCCCGACATTAACGCCTAGTTAGTGCTTGTTAGTGTCGCATATCCCACAGCTAATCCTTCACATATAACGGATACATTCTTAAAGAAAGACATTATTGGCTTTTTAATTTCATGCCAGCAGACCGGGGACAAAATATAGGTCAGGTCACTACTTTTATTACATCCGTTATTAGTGCTTCGCTAGTGCTCGTTAGATCTGTATCTATATCCTGTGGTTGGTGCTCCACAAATAACGGCTACATTTCTAAAAAAGTCCTTTTTAACATAACTTCATGCCAACAATCGATGCACGAAACCTACAGAAGACCACAGTTTTGTTTACACCGGTCATTAGTGCCTTGCTAGTGCTCGTTAGTGCCGCATATTCCATCGTTAGTGCTGACACGAATAACAGCTACATTTTTTTTAAGATGGAACTATTGGCCTGCTAACTTGATGCCATCAGAACAAGGACGAAATCTATGGCAGGCTACAGTTTAGATAACACTCGTCATTACTGCCTCATTAGTGCTCGTTAGTGTCGCATATCAGACGGTTGGTGCCTCACAGATAACGGCTACATCTTTCAAGAAGGACATATTTTGCTTACTAAATTCGTGCCATCAGATATCTACGGCTGACCGCAATTTTGATTGCATGTCATTAGTGCTTCCTTAGTGCTCTTTAGTGCCGCACATCCAATCGTTAGTGTTCGTTAGTGCTGCATATCTTACAGTAAGTACTCCACATACATCGGCTACGTTTTTAAGAAAGATATTATTGCCCTGCTAGCTTTATGGCAGGAGACCAGAGACGAAATGCACAGCAGAACACAATTTTGATTACACCCGTCATTAGTGCTTCGTAAGTATTTGTCAGTGCGGCATATCCCACCGTTAGTGATCCACCGATAATGACTACATTTTTTAAGTATGCCATTAGCTGCCTGCTAATTTTCTGGCAAAAGACCAGGGACGAAATCTACGGCAGACCATAATTTTGATTACATTTTAATTATCACTTAGTTAGTGCTCGTTAGTGCTGTATATCCCACCGTTTGTGCTTCAGAAATAACTTGTACATTTTTCAAAAAAGCCAATCTTGTCCTGCTAGCTTCATGCCAGCAGACCAGGGACGAAATCTAAGGCAGACTACAATTTTACTACACCCATTATTAGTGCTCGTTAGTCCTGCATATCTTATCGTTAATGCTCCATAGATAACGCCTACATATTTAAAACATCCATTTTTCCCTCATAATTTTGTTGCCAACACGCCACGCACGAAAGCTACAGCAGGCCACAATTCTGATTGTATCTATCATTAGTGCTTTGTTAGCACTCGTTAATACTGTTTATCATATTGTTAGTGCTCGATACATAACGGATTCATTTTTTAAGAAACCATTGTTTGCCTGCTAATTTCGTTACAACACATCAGAGACGAAACCTGTGGTTAATCACAATTTCATTTACAGTCGTCGTTTATACTTCGTTAGTGCTTGTTAGTGCAGAACATTACATCGTTACTGCTCTATAGATAACGGCTATGACTAGGTCGTTCCGGCGTTGATAAGCAGTACACCATCATTAGTACTCACATATAATACCTATGTTTTTTTTGTTTTTTTTGAACCTATTATTGGCCTTCTTACTTCTTGCCAACAGACCTTGCACGACACTTACTTCAGAACATAATTTCAGTTTCACACATCGTTAGTGGTTCGTTAGTGCTCGTTAGATCCGCAAATTTCATCCTTAGTGCTCCAGAGAGAACACCTATATATATATTTTTTTAAAAATAATTATTGGCCTACTAAATTATGGTCAAATGGCAGGCAGGCATAACATCTACTTCAGAGCACGATTTCAATTTCACATGTCGTTAATGCTTCATTAGTCCTCGGTGGTGATGCATCTTATTGTAAGTGCTCCGCAGATGACGCCTACATTTTTTTGGGTATCATTATAGGCTTTCCAACTTCATTTGGACGGATCTGACATTCTACCTATATCGGATATTTTTGATCTTACACACCCTTAGTATTTGGTTACTGCCCCTTAGTGTCTCAAATTGCAGTGTTAGTGCTCCACCTATTACGTCAACTAACCAATAATTAACGATATGTGAAACCAGAATTGTGATCCGCTGTAGGTGGTTTGCCAAGCCTGTTGGTACAAAGTTAGAAAGCCGATAATGATATTTTATAAAAGTGAGTGTTACTTGTGGAGGACTAACAATGAGATTAGCGGCAAGAACGATTACTAATGAAGCACTAACGATATATGCATTCGAAATCGAGGTGTGCCGTAGAAGGCTTGCCAGAAATTGCTATGAAAGTAGGCGGTAAATAGATTCTTTTAATAAGTAGGAGTTATCCCCGGAAATCTAACAATGGAATTTGTGACACAAACGAGGAATAACCAAGCACTAACAGTGTGAAATCGAAATTGCGGTGGTCCTCTGCAGAAATTAGTATCAACTTCGACCCAACACTTTTGGATGAAAAAAAAAATAATACCATTCTCTTGTGCTACGTTAGTGAAGGTTAGTGCCCAAATAAAAATCCTAGTGATATCAAAACAACAATGTTATGAACAATTTAAACTTCGGGACCAACTTGACGTCAAGTTGGCCCCGGATTTTTCCCTAATTGAGAAAGGATTGATTTTCTAATGCCAAACATTTGCGCTACGTTAGTGCTGGTTAGTGCCCAAATTTCTGCTATAACCGTTATAACAAAATTAATTAACGTAAAGTTATCCCCGCATTTTACCTTAATGGAAATATATTTGATTTGCTAACGTCAAACATTTGTGTCATGTTACTGCTCAAATTTCAGTGTTAGTGCTGTTAAAATAACGCAGTTATAACGAAATTAATTTCCATCTCGCCCTGCTTTTCCCCCTAACTGAAGTAGAATTAATTTTGTAATGCCAAGCGTTTGTGCTACTTTAGTGCTTGGTCTTGCATGCATTTGTCCGATAGTTATGTTGAAATTACACATCGGTGAACTTGGCCCCACTTGACGCACTAACGATAAAATTAGCGTCATTCGTTACTGCATCGTTAGTGCTTTTAGAAAACACTGATAGTTTTGTTAGTGCTTCACTGTCAGTATAGTTATGGCCAATTACATGTCACGAAACTCCCATAAGAAGAAATTCTTGATTGCGTCAAACTCCCGCCAAATTTAAAAGCACTAATGATATCTTCTAGTGCAAACGTTAGTACATCATTAGCGCATCTTAGTGTCATTAGTGCATCAACATATAACGTTAGTGTTTCATTAGTGTATGTGCTACAAGCAAAATATTTTTCTAATGCCGGCGTGAAATTGGCCTTCCACTTTAAAAACTAACGAAAAATTCATTGTCGTTGTTAGTACATTGCTAGTGCTTCCAGAAATCACTTATACTTTCGTTAGTGCTTCATTGTTAGTGTAGTTATGGGTAATTTCTGATTGCGAATTTTTCCCCCAAATTCAAGAGCGCTAAAGATCTCTTCTAGTGTAATTGTTAGTGCATCGTTAGTGCTTCTTAATATATCAACCTCTAAAGTTTGTGCTTCATTAGTGTAGGTGCTACAAGTAAAAAATATTTGGGGGTCAAGTCCATGCTTCTCCCACTTCAAGCACTAACGAAAAATATTGTCGTTTGTTATTGCAATATTAGTGCTTCTTAATGCACCAACCACTAACGTATGTGTTTATTAGTGTAGGCTCTAGAGCCGAAGCGATGGTAAGGGTTAAGTACAGGCTGCCCCCACCTCTAGCTCTAACGAAAAAAGTAGTATCGTTCGTTAGTAGATTGTTAGTGCTTCTTAGAGTACTAACTCCTAACGTTAGTGCTTCATTAGTGTACACTCTAAAGCCAAAACATGATAATGTGTAATCACACTCTGGCTCCCACTTCAAGCACCAATGAAGAAATTAGTTCCATTTGTTATTTTATCGTTGGTGCTTCTAGAAAACACTAATATTTTCCTTAGTACTTCACTATTAGTGGAGATATGTCCAACTACATGTCACGAAACTCCTGTAAGAAATAAATTGGGATTTTTTTTTCATTGGCTCAAAATTTGGTCATATTCAAAACACTAATAATCACTTTTAATGCAATTGTTTCTGCTTCGTTAGGGTTTCTTAGAGCACCAACTCAAAACATTAGTGCTTCAATAGGTTGGACGGTAGAAGCAAAAATATTTAGCCCCCAAGAAATAACTAACAACGAAACTTAGTGAAATCGATACTGGATCATTAGTGTTTCTAGAAAACACTAATAGTTTCGTTAGTACTTCATTATTATTGTAGATATGGCCAATCACATGTCACGAAAGTTCCAGAAGAAAGACATGGGGAATTTTTCATTGTCTCAAATTTCCAGCAAATTCAAAAGCACTAATATTCTCTTCTACTGCATACGTTAGTGCTTCATGGAGCATTAACTCCCAACATTAATGGTTCAATAGTTTGAATGCCAGAAGGATAAAATAAACTTTGGTAGGCCTAACTGCATGTTAGCCTCTCGAGAAAGCACCAACGGTGAAACCTAGTGCATCGGTCGTGCTTCTAGAATACACTGATAGTTTCGTTACTGCTTCACTAGTAGTGCCGATATGGTAAATTATATCACAAGATTCCCATAAGAAATACATCGGGAATTTTTCATTCAGTCAAATTCCCACCAAATTTAAAGGTAGTAATGATCTCTTCTGGTGCAATCGTTAGTATTTGCTAGTGTACCAAATCCAAACATTAGTTCTTCTTGTCATGAATTCTTTTGTGGGGAGGGGCTAGCGTGTAGTTCGCTTCCCCTAAGTTTCATCTTTTACCTTCCATACAATTGGAACACTAATATTAGGAGTTCTGTAATAATACCTACTAATGTAAGTTACCATTACACTACATATGTTCATTAGTGCTTTTAAATTTGGCGGAAATTTTACAAAATGGAAATTGACACTTGTCTAAATTTAGCCCCGCACGCATCTGAATTACTACCAAAACATTTCACATGGTTAGTGCTTCGTTAGTGCACATTAGTTCACAAAACACTAAAATTAGTGCTATGATAGTTTAGGAGTTATTAGTGAATATCTCTCGTGGGACTAAATTGAAATTTATTGAATTCTAAAATAATTGTCTTACAAAGGTGGGATAAACGTCAAAAGTTAGTGCATCGTTATTACTTGCCGAACCCCCCAGCACTAATGTTAGTGCTATCATAGTTTAGGAGTTATTAATGAATAATATGCGCGAAGCTAAATTATCAAATTTTACAATAATTGTCAATCAAAAGGTTGGATAATCGCTAAAGATTGGTGCTTTGTTAGTGCCCCAAAACATAGTAAACACTGACAGTAGCAATATCATAATTTAGGAGTTATTATTGAATAATTCAGATGAAACTCAATTAAAATTTATTGAATTTTACTAATAGTGTAAAAGTTAAAAAAAATGATTTTAGCCCAGCCGAGTTATTTATCAATAGCTCCTAAACTGTAATGGCAGTGACGTTAGTGATTAGCGTTTTATGGACCACCAAGAGTGCACTAACCTTTAGCGTTTATCCTATTTTTGTGAAAAAATTACAGTAAAATTCGATAATTTTAAATTCCGTCCCGTCCGCGTTATTCATCAATAACTCCTAAATTATGATAGCAGAAACGTTAGTGCCTTGTGTTTTATGTAGCACTAACGATGCACTAATCTTTAGAGTTTGTTGAGTTTGTGGAGGATCCACTACCTTTATGGAGAATTAGTGTAAAATTCAGTAAGTTTCAATTCTGTACTGTCCGCGTAATTCAATAATAAATTCTAAATTATGATAACACTAACATTATTGCTTAGTGTTTAATGGAGGTCCAACAATACAATGACTACTAGTTTTTATCTTATTTCTGTCTGACAATTAGTGTAAAATTCTACAAAAGTTGAAAGATCTAAAGTTAGCCCCGCACAAGTTATTCATCAGTAACTCCCAGACTACGACAGCACTAAGTTTAAAGCTTAACTAGCACTAACGTTAGAACTTTTCGAAGTACTAACGATGCACAAACCTTCGACGTTTATTCTATCTTTATGAGACAATTATCGTAAAATTCGATAAATTTAAATTTACTCTTGAGTGAGTTATTCACTTTTAACTCCTAAACTATGATAGCACTAACCTTAGGGCTTAGTGTTTTATAAGCTCTAAAGCGCTAAAGACAACATGTAGTGTAATTATTACTACTTCGTTAGTAGGACATTTTGCAGAACTCCCAACATTAGTGCTTCAATAGTATTGATGTTATAAAATAAAACTTAGGGGATACTAATTACACGCTAGCATACAGAAACATTCACGATGAGAAACTCTAATATTGGGAGTTGGTGCACTAACCCTGTAGCAACCACTAACAAAGAGCTAACGATTGCGCTAGAAGAGATAATTACTGCTTTTCAATTTGGGGAGAATTTGACAGATAGAAAAATTAACATGTTTTTCTTATGGGAGTTTCGTGACATATGATTGGCTATATCTACAACAATAATGAAGCACTAACGAAACTATTAGCGTTTTACAAGCACTAACAAATGACACTATTTTGTCGTTAGTGCTTAAAGTGGGGGCCAAAGTATAATTTAACTCTTTCATGGTTTTGACTCTAGAGAATACACTAATGAAGCACTAATATTATTGGTTGGCGCACTAAAAGCACTAACGATTCATTAATGAATGGCACTAATTTCTCGTTACTGCTAGAAGTGAAGGCAGCGTAAACTTGGTCCCTAAAGGTTTTTTTTACTTGTAGCACCTACATTTAAAAAGCACAAACGTTAAGAGTTGGTTCACTGAGAAATACCGAGTGCACTAGCGATTACAATAGAAGAGATCATTAGTAGTTTTGAATTTGGCCGGAATTTGACGCAATGAAACATTTGTCATGCATTTTTGTAGGAGTTTCGGGACGTATAATTGGCCATATCTAACTAATAGTGAAGCTCAAATGAAACTATTAGTGTCTTCTAGAAGCACTAACGAAAGGCACTATTTTTTCGTTAGTCCTTAAAATGGGGGCCAATATCACGTTGACCTCTAAAGGTGTTTTACTTGTTGCATCTGTAATAATGAAGAACTAACGTTAGGGGTTTGTGCACTTAGAAGCACTAACGATTGCACAAGAAGAGGTCATTAGTGCTTTTGAATTTGAAGCGATGAAAAATTCTTCATGCATTTCTTATGGGAGTTTCGTGACATAATTGGCTATATCTACACTAATAGTGAAGAATTCACGGAAATAATAGTATTTTCTAGAAGCACTAACGAATAGCACTATTTTTTCGTTAGTACTTGAAGTGGGGGAATCAGCGTGTACCATTGTTTTGGATCTAGAGATTACACTAATGAAGCACTAACGTTAGGGATTGGTGCACTAAGAAGCACTACCGAGGCGCTAACCAATGGCTCTAATAACTTCATTAGTGCTTGAAATGTGAACAGAGCGTTAAATTAACTTCCAGAAATTTTTCCCTTGTAGCACGTACACGTTTGAAACACCAACCTTCGGAGTTGGTGCGCTAAGAAGCACTAACGATGCACTAACGATTGACACAAATTTTATCGTCGGTACGTTAAGTGTGGGACAAGTTTACGGACGTATAATTCCAACACCACTAACGGACAAATTGAGGCACGACGAAGCATTAACGTAGCACAAACGGTTTGCATTAGAAAATAAATCTTAATTAGGGAAGAAAGCGGGGCCAACTTGACGTTAATTAATTTCGTTATTTCAACAGCACTAATACTCAAATTTTGGCACTAATCACCACTAATAAGCATAAACGTTTGGCATTAAAAAATCTATTCTATAATAATTAGGGAAGAAAGCGGGGCCAACTTGACGTCAAGTTGGCTCCGAAATTTAAATTGCTTATAGCACTGTTATTTTGATGACACACACCATTTTGTTTGGTCAATAACCAGCACTAACGTAGCACAAACGAATGGCAGTATTTAATTTTCTCCGTCCAAAAGTGGCGGGGCCAAGTTGATGCTAATTATGCAGAAGACATGCAAGGCCTATTCGAATGAATTTTGCAGGACAATAGTGATTTTATAAATGTGAGCGATATTTAAAGTGCATTAACGAAGGGATATACAACACTACCGAATCTCTAACGATGAGTGAGATCAAAATTGTGGTCTTCCGCTGGCATTGTGCCTGCCCTGTGGTATGAAGATTGCAGGCCAATAATGAACTTTCAAAACATGAACGCGTAATCTGTAGAGCACTAACGAGGAGGTATGCGGCAATAACGAGCACTAACGATGTGTGAAATCGAAAATGTAGTCTGCCCTCTGCCGTAGGTGTCTTTCCTTTCGCGTTTGCATGTAGTTCGCAGGCAGTAATTACTCTTTATAAAATATAGCATATAGGTGTTACTTGCAGTGCGCTAACGTTGGAATATGCAGCACTAAAGAGTACTAACGAAGCACTCAAGATATGTGAAATCGAAATTGTGGTCTGCCGTCAGTATTGTGTTTGGCCTGTGACATTAAAATTAGCAGGCAAGTAATAGTTACTTTTCTAAAAAAAATGAACGCGTTAGCTACAGAGCACTAACGATGTTATATGCAGCACTAACGACCACTAACTAAGCATTAACGATCGATGAAATCGAAATTGTTGTCTGCCATAAGTGCACTGAGAAAAAAAATTGTAGGTGGCATACTTAAAAAGATAGGTTACATGCGTAATTCCTGTAGTTTTTGGACTTAACGTACAGCAGACGTATAACTGAAAACGCATGTTTTATAATACTTTCTGCATAAGTGTTCCATTTATACGTACTTTCTGTATGAAACAATGTAAGCGGTCAGGATCTCACATACAAATAGACGTATATAACATATAGCTGAGTTAGGTAACATGAGTATATGCATGTGATATACGGAAAACTGTTAGATGTCAGACATCCTGCAACGACATTATGTAACACCTAAGGGCAGTGCCTATGTAGCATACGGATAACGTATGCTCCGTTCTGATTTCTATAGTAAACAAGAGGACACCGTATGTTTATACAATATACCGCTGTCCGGAGAAGGGATTTTTCTCTGTGTGACGCCCTTGTTCTGTTGGCATGACATTAGCATGCCATTAATGTTCCTTTTAACGTATTCATTACCTCTGGAGCACTAACGATATGATATGTGGCACTAACGAGTACTAACGAAGCACTAATGACGTGTGTAATCAAAATTGTCATCTTTCGTAGACTTCGTCCCAGGTCTGCTCGCACGATATTAGCAGGCTAATAATGCCTTTCTTTAAAAAAAAAAAATAGCCGTTGTCTATAGAACACTAGCGATGGGATGTGCTTCACTAGCGAGCAATAACGAAACACTAATGACTGGAGTAATCCAAATTGTGGTCTGCAGTAGGTTTCGTCTATGGTCTGCTGGCATGATTTAGCAGGCCAATAAGGGTTTCTTCAAAAATGTAGGCGTTATTTATGGAGCACTAACGACGGGACATGCGCACTAACGAGCACTAACGATGTAGTAACGATGGGTGAAATTAAGATTGTGGTCCGCTGTAATTTTCGTGCGGCGTGTTGACATGAAATTAGGTCGGAAAAGTTTTTTTTTAATGTATATCTGTTGTCTTTGAAGCACTAACAATGTGTATGCGACAGTAACGAGCACTAACGATATATGAGGTCGAAATCGTGGTCTGTCATAGGTGGCCTGTCAGCTTCATAAAACGTACTCATTTTGTTATCCCAAAAACTGTATATATAGAAGCACTAACGATAATGTTTACGGCATTGACGAGCATTAACGCTGCTCGAACCGGCAATTTCATATATGGGGTGATTTTAATATGTTGGCCTCTTGGCCTGAAGTTAGCAGGCCAACGGTGACTTAAAAACTGAGACGTTATTTTTGTAGCACTAACGATGGGGTTTGCTGTACTAACAAGCACTAATGAAGCACTAACGATGTATGCAATCGAAATGTGGCCTGCTATAGGTGGCCTGGTAAGTTCATGGACATAAAATTATGCGTATATGATGTTAGATTTTTAGTCAATTAGCGCCCTTCTTGTTTGGCGCCCATAGATTACGGCCCCACTAACATGTAATGTAGGAGACCCTTACTATTAATAACAAACGAAGATTAAAAAAAAAAAATGAAGTCATGCCAGTGCTGAGAGACTCTACTACGTTAATGGCAATGTAGCCATTAAATCATATCTAGCTCACTAGGTGGTGCGGAGCGTTACGTATTTACAAAGTAACTTCTAAATGGACTCACATTTCATGGAGATCGTTTAATATTTGTAATTATAGTAACATTTGAAGTAATATATCATTTATTATTTATATGTGGAAATATTTATTTATCACTATTATTAACAAAATCAAAAATATAGCTCATAGAAAATTTATTACTCATCACGCAGAAAAGTTCTGTCGAGTGACAGTTTGCTGAATACTAGGATTCACAGATAAACTGAGAATCGTAAAATTTATATACTTTATATTAATATATTTTTACGAAATAGCTCTAATTAATACTAGATATCAATGGCGTAGCCACAAACTCAACAAGGGACTCTCATACATAAGACCATATATATAGTGCTAGTGCTGTTATTTTAGGGTTCTATGATTATCTTTAACAACCGTTCTATTATATGATCATTATAGTAAATTGACTGAGTACCGATATTATTAATATATGATTATATTACTATTATTATTTCGAAAAAGTAAATAAATCAGTTAACTTTAAATCCATTGTTTTGTTTCGTTTCAGATTTTGGTAAATTATTGTGTGTATATTATTATGAGCAACATTTTTACCTGAAGTTTTCTTCAAATTTTGATATTTTGTAATTGGTACTACTGTTATTATGCAAAGTTCGTATTATCGACAGAGGAAATGATTTTACCTTGTTATCTTTCCTTTTTTATCACATGCAAAAATAATGAAAAACAACCGATATTTATATCCAATTCATAAATTTTGGGGTCTTTGAGATGAATAATGGTATTCCAAAGAAAAGATTTAGATATGCAAATATAGTCAAAAGTGATCGATATTAGTCTCGAACCAAAAATTTTTGGGGTAGCTGGAATGAACCGTAATACTTCTGATGTCTGTCATCTCAATGAAATGCAGGTCTCATTAGCAATCCTGGGGAATGGAAAAGCGGTGGAATGTAAAAATAATCGAAAACGACCCGATTTTGGAGTCGAATGAATGGTAGTCGAGCTAGTAAGCTCATTGGTAACAGTCCGGATGTCACATAAGGTCGTTTGAGTCTGAGGGGTAATACATTTTAGCATTCCTACGCTTAGGGGAGGGCGTGAATAAAATAATAAAAAATGACTGATTTCAGTGTTGAATCTATAGATAGCAGAGTCGCTGAGAAGAATAGTGACACTACCAATGCGTTTTAAACAGGAATTCACTCTAATCGGAATGAAAGTGATAAGGAATGAAAAATGAAATGTCAAAAATGATGAGTTTAGTGTTGAATCCACACATTTCAGTGTCATTAAGTTGATTGGTGACAATTCCAATGACATTTAAGCTCAAGTCTAGTCAAGAACGTGCATGTTACCTGGTCCAGAGATTATCATGGGATTATCATGGTCATTTATTATACGTAGTATCAAAACCACGTGAGCTCCCGATCTACCGGAATCAACCCGGGTCTCCGACGTCAAAAGCTAACCGCTTACCTACGAGGAAAGTCAATCACATCATGGAGAAACAATGACTCGTTTGAAATGAATTTTGGACACAGTTAGTACCTACTTCAAGCTGGGCTTTTATTGTGACACTTTGACTAAGTATCTTATTCAAAATATCTTGTATGTGTTTATCATTATACTCTCATTGAAATGCGAAGAGAAAAGAGAGGGTTCGACAAACCTATTTTCCCGTGCGAAGAACGGACGTTCCATTAAGTAAATAAATAAAAATTATACACTCTGAGCTACAACTGATGGAGAAATGAAACCTGCCAGCTAGCACAGTGGGGCGCGGTGGCTCAGTGGTAGAGCGTTCACCTCTGATGCTTGGGGTCCCTGGTTCGATACCAGCTCACGCCGTGTGGACTTTGTGGTGGATAAACACCGTGCTCGTGGGCTTTCTCGGGGTTCTCCCGTTTCCTCCCACTTTCTTCATTTCACTCATCATCACCGTCTCTTTTAGCCTAACTGGCATATTCGTGGGACGTAAAACTTTTATTTAAATAAGATTTAATTTTATTTTCAGATGGAACAGTTCGACTGGGAAACTCTTATGGCCCAATTCCGTAATGGTTTGCGTCAACGTAACGCAAAATCTGTGTTTTAGTTTGGGATAATGGACAAAGCAGTCATAATGTCAAAACAATCTTAACAATCATAATGGATAATTGATTCATGCTAATTTTGCGTTGTGTTATGCTGCTTATTTTTTGCAAATCCTGGTAAGGAATAAGTCCCTTGAATAGTACGTACATCAACTCAGAGCCATGAGGATTTATGCAGAGTCGTTTTGACGTATGATTAGCGTCATACTAAAGGCCTGACTACAGAAGGAAACATGTAAGTCGAACTCTTTAGTATGCCTCTAATCACACGTCAGAACGACTCTGCATATGGCCCTTTATTTCTAACTTTCCACACAATATCGGAGTCTGCTATCTGTTAATGCAATTGCCTTATTGTGATTAGATTGCCTGACGAAAATTTTAGAAGTGAAAGGGACGAATTATATCTCTGGGCTTTGGGCATCTATGAACATGTTAGCTTTTCACGTATGAGGGGCGATGTCCCTCGGGGATCTCACTATCCGTGGAAAAGGAAGGAAGGAAGTGGCGTCGGACCTATATGTTAGGTACCATCCCGGTATTTGCCTGGTGTGAATAAGGAAATCTCAGGAATATCTCACTCAATATGGCTGATTTCACAGTGAAGCACAGTAACGCTTTAATTTTCAACGTTGTACTCAGAAGCATCATTTCCGATTTTGCCATGAGGGAGGACCAGAGTGTCAACTGAGATAAGACTTTTATCTTTTTTTTTTTTTTTTTGTATACTAGTATACAGAGTGGCCCAAAAGTAGGTATACAGTATTGTACTGACCAGCTCATGGCATTTTATATCAGTTACATATTGTTATCTGTACAGGTATTGACTTAGTTTATTCATTGTCCGTTCTTAATTTCTTTTCACTTATGCCTTAAGCTTGGCACAGACCAAATCAAATAAATTCATTATCTCAATAAATTGAAATGTCACGATTGATGCAGGTCTGTATGCCTACTTTTGGGCCACTCTGTATAATATAGTAAAAAAAAAAAGCTTCTGTTTCTTAAACTCGTGGAGGAAATTTGCCCCCTGCCCTCCCCAAATGACGCCCCTGGTTGTACTTCGGTTTTGCACCCTAGTACACATCACAACATCTATTTTCAAATTTCCACATGAAAAGCACATCACACTGTGTTCATTCATAAGGTTTAGTACTTCATTTATGTATTGTAATTCCGGGAAAGCGGCGCATCATTTCTTCTTCTTCTTCGTCTTTATATTATTATTATTATTATTATTATTATTATTATTATTATTATTATTATTATTATTATTATTATTATTATTATTATTATTTTATGAGTTGGAACAGAACCCTCGAGAATTTCCCAAGTTCTGATTGCTTGTATAAAAATCTAAAACTTACAGTCAGATTTAAATTATAAAAGTTCTACTTTAACATCTTATTATTTCCCTAGACTTAAAACAAGAGACACTAGAGGAGATATTATAACAGTCTTGTATTCGATGTTTAATGAGAATTTCAGTTTCATCTGCTTCAGAGAAGGAATATATTTATTTATAACAAAGGATTGAAATAAAGGAATCAGGGAAACTCATTTTTATATAAGGAAAGGATTTACAAATTGTTAAAACGAATACAAATAGATTTCGTCGTATCTAGAACTCATAACGCTCTGCCACCTGTTGAACAACGAGAAGAACTGGAAATTAGTGTTTACAAAGATTTATTTTTTTCATATTAGATGCTGTTGAACCAAATCAAATCAGGTTGTTGTTACCAATTTCACAAAATTTCACTCTCACCGTACAAAATTGAATATCTACCAATCTTGAATCCGTGCAGATAAAGAATATGGATACAACAAGAAGTAATTTCACAATTTCTTAGTAATTTCACAAAATTGGCGTCGCCTTAAAAACTTCTAAATGTTTAACTCAAACGAAATTTTTAGTTTTGCGTCCCATTATACCTTTGGGCTAAGGAAATCGAATGACGAATCAGCGTAAATTATTGTGAAAGGATTGGTGGTATGAAAAAGAGGAAATAATTGGAAAAACTCCGCGAAAATCCATAGATACTATGCTGTACGGGGTTCGAACCAAGTACCCCTCGCACCTGAGATGAGGGTTCTACCGCTGAGTTTCCGTGCCACTACTATATAGTAAGTCTTTCCTAGTAGTTACGATAATGTTTTATTCTCTTAAGAATAAAACAACCTTTTAAAGAGTACCACTCTCATGCCCATATCGTACAACAGAAATGAAAAGTTTAGGGGAAGTCTCGGAAATTTCCAGAAAAAATTTGCTCTTTTTGAAATTTTTGATCCTCTCGAGCTCGAGCGCGGGTTGACGTAAAGATCACAAGAAAGGACAAAAAGTAAGGGGTGTAAACAATGCTTATGCAGAATTTCAATATGATATCTTGAAAGCTAAGGGCGGGAAACATTTTTGAAAATTTTCTCAAACAAAAAAAAAAAAAAAATGATGTTATGCCCCACCCCATTTGGCGCCAGCAAATTGATCATCTGGTTTCAGAATGCATCTGGGGTGTTCTTTAGTACATGTCTGACTTAACCAATAAAAGAAATGACTTAAATGCTTGTTATTGAACGTAAATAAATGGATAAAGACAACACTGTAATTTCGTTACGAAAACATACCATGAATTTCACAAGAGTTAATAATTTTCAGTTATATCTTAAAAATAACGATTTATCTAGGTGTGTGTGGATCGTTCTCAATTTTATAGCAAATAAAATATGTCCTTAGCACATTGCGTGCAATAAAGTACGAATTTTTAAATTAGAATGAGATCCGTTATGAATGCTATAAGATTCTTCAAAAAAGAAAAAGATCTTTATCAGATTCCCTGCAATAGACTACAGTTCTTCAAATTAGAAAGAAATATTGTTATAACGTTTAGAAAACTAAATCATTTTCTTTAAGAAGGAAAAACCGTGGTTACTTCATCATTTCCTTTGCTCTGTGGTGGAGCGTTGCTTTTATTGGTAGAAGTCCTTGCTTCAAGAACCAACCACGTAAAGTTATCCTCAATTATATCATGTCCGTAGTTTCTTTTCGGAATTCCCACATTTCCTCCCACATAATTATACAATGCCCTCCCCTTTGACGGTTCAGTGGCTATGAATCTCTTGTTTACTGCATGGGATTCAGAAGTCGATCCCCAGTGGTCCCAAATTTCCAAAACATATTTAATTTAATTTTGACGGTTTTTCTTTTGAAGAACAGAGCACACAACTATCTTGCAAGTATAATTTCAAACGGATCAGACATTTTCTCGACCTGTAAAACTATGAATTCGACACAAATCTGCCATTTTATTTTTCACATCCCCCAGCTCACCCTCTGCAAATGGGGAGAAACTTCGAGACTACTAGCGCCGCGGTGGCCCAGTAGTAGAGCGTTCACCCCTGGTGCAAGGATCCTTGGTTCGATCCCAGCTTGCGCCAAGTGAACTTTGTGGTGGACAAATACCGTGTGTATGGGTTTCCTTTCCTTTCATTTCATTTGGACTTAAACATCGTTGAGAATGTCACTGTTCATTTCATCGACCCCGAAAACGATGGAAACAATAGCCTATAGCTCATGAAGGTACGTTAATTATATAGTTATTGGTAACATTTAATTTTTCATGACGCGAAAGCTACTCTAGTTTTAAAACGAAGTGAGTACGTTCGGACAAATCAACCATTAGTTCGTGCACGTAAGTTCAAAAATAAGTTTGAGTTTTAATGTGTCCTGGACCTGCCATTGTCCGGCCTCAACAAAAATATCGACGGAGAAAAAAAAGAAAGGAAAGCTATTCTGGTATATAGTGAAAATCGAAGGTGGTTATTAGAACAAAACGGCGTATATATCGAACTTTCAATGCATTGTTCTCTTTTCCTGTTTTTATTATTACTAGCTGAACCTGTGCTATCTACTCAGCGCATCGTTCTGTTATGATCATGAATCTCCTTCCCACTGTGTATGCCTCCTTACACAAGTAAAGGATAGGAGACTCACAAAGGAAGTGAATTACTATGTATAGGTGTTGGAGTGAGTTTGTAACAAATTCGTAGAAGTAACACGATATTAAGCGGAAATGTTTTTTTCTAATAAATCTATGTCCGTCCGAGTACCTCTCACTGTGTCTCTTGAGGCCTTTGAAGTTACCAGCATGCAATAGGTTTTGCCATTCAGATTTAAGCAAAGCGCGTGCAACGTCTGTCAACCCGCCATACGTAACTTCTCTACTGGTTGCCTAACTCCATAGTTTCGGCCTGCAACAATGTTAAATTTATAGGTTCAAAACGGCCCTAAAATGTTGAATAGAACAATAACGACACGGTTTCTGAAAATTTGAATGTGAACTGGACAATCTGCACAAAATTAAAAAAAAATGTTTCTGGAAATTTGTGAGAGGCTGGCAACACTGTTACTTGTCGTACACAGGAAAAAATATATTTACGAGTACGCCAGACGTTGGGTATAATCATGCAAGAAAATGAAGAGCGAAAGTTCAATACCAAGTTCCGAACGTGTTTCCAACGGGAATCGCTCTGTACAATTTTTTCGACATTTTGGTCTACTCTAACGTTGGCAGCCTTAGCGACGTCCCTAATAGTTACAGAGGTATAACCCATACCTCGTTGGAAATCTTATGGGATACAGATTTTAACGAGGTAACTTTTATGCCCACCGTGCCCAAGCCGTAAAAAAAATCAAAATATTTGAAAAAAAAATCGAAGTTTGTGGGACTAGGGCAATACTGTTATTTGTCGTACGCAGGAAACAATAGTTGTCGCATATACGCCAGACATTAGTGACCATTGTACAAAAAATGAAGGACGTATAACAAAGGAGCCAAAAACTTCGGAACATCATACCTACGTGAACCATCCTGTATATTCTTCGATTGCAGCCCTTGCGACGCCCCTAATTGTCACAGAGATATGAGTTATACCTCATTTAAAGCAAAATGAACATAGATTTCAACAAGGTAATTTTGGTGCCCTCCTTGCGTATGACAAATAATAGTGTTGCTATAGCCGCACAAACTTTGAAAAAGTTCTTTTTCCCGATTTTTGACTTTCTCTTCTTTTAGGGGTTGGTCATGAGTGGCACAAAAGTTACCTCATTGGAATCTGTCTGCTATGCTTTCCAACGAGATATGTCTTATATCTCTGTGACAATTAGGAACAAGTTTCCCCCCTCCCAAATGCTGAGGGGGAGGGGAAACTAAGACAGCGAAATTTTCCCCTCTTCACTTTCGCTGAGGGGCTCCCTATGTAATAGAAATGCATACCGTTGGAAAGTTTCGTCCTTCCTGAAGAAATACACCTAAATCATCTCTCTAGGTTAATTAGGGTCCGAACTATGGAGGTTTAAACTGCTGGCTTAACCCTTGATCCGTTCGTCCTGAAAAAGTTAAACTGAAGTTCGCTGCAATGACATTTTACTGTAATCTCTTGTTGATATCTCGTATTTTTTTCCCTCCGCTAAAGTGTACCAGGAAATAAAAAAAAATCCATTATCTTCGGCAACATTGCCATTAACAGGAGTTTAATTCTTTCGGACGAGCTCTTCGGTAAGTTTAAAAGTCATATTTGGTGATCATTTTTGGAGTCAGAATATTTTTATGTCATGTTAATGTAGCCAAGTGCTGAAAGTACCAGTACTTCCGTACGTGAGTTTCGTCGCGGCTAAGCTGTTAGCGTACGCGCCTTTGGTGTGGAAGACCCGGGTTCGATTCCCTGCGTGATTTGGATTCCACGTCAATAAGTAGGTCCACGTGTCATATAGCCTCGCTGCTGAATGGGGCGCTGAACTTAACAACCACTTCCATACGTTTCCAATCCTATACCTAATAGCAATAACGAAGTAGTATTTTGTAGTAAGATCTGCATCTAGGTATAGGAACAGAACTCGAGAATAATCTCTGCGATCCCTGGTTCGATCCCAGACCATGCTAGTTTCTGGTGGGCAATATCGTGTTGGTAGGTTTTTCCTTTTCCTCCCACATGCTTGTCACTACAGTTTTTCATAACCATTCAACAGTCTTCTTTAATCTAAAGGACACACCTGTGGAACGTGTAACTTTTATTTCACTTCATTTCAAAAGTCCAGAATCTTCGACAATACTGTGTGCCATTAAAAATATTTTAATTCCTTTGTTATGTTAATTAACAGTGAGTCGCCATCTCCCTTCGAAGAAGGAAGTCGGCAATCTCTCTTCCAAAAAGAAAAATCGATGCAACACATTACTGCGATTTGTGGATATCATGAGAAACCCTTCGAGCTCTTATATAGCAAAATGCATCTAAACTAACTGTGAGTACTAAAGATAAAAACTACAAACACGCCACTACATTATATTTCAGTGTACAAAATTTTTTTATTGTGGAGCTTATTTAGGGTCCTAATTACCATCTGCATATTTCTTCTATACCACATCTAATCTCCAAAATTATTCACCTGTACCTATAACAAAACTTATCCCATCTATTAATTACATAAAGCTTATTACATATCAATACTATTAGAATTCTAATGAAGAGGAGTAGGTATATTTGTCCTTTAGTATCTCAAAAACTACGTGATCGATTTCAATGAGGCTTTTACCGATACGTTCAGTGAAACCTCAGTGTGGTTACAGTCCTCCTATCAATTTCCTTTTGTTCCAGGGAACTGACCAATAGCATGTAAAGTAGAACAAAATATTGGAAAAGCGTGTATTATTACTATTACATAGACTATTTTTATTAGTATTACATTAGCTACTCATTCGTTAAATATGAAGTCACAAAATTTACTTCATGAGAGCTTTCTGAGGCACAGAATAATATTTACAGTAATTCAATATGGCGGCCACAGGGGAAGGAAATGTTTGTTTTCAACTGATAAATTTATGGGCGCACAACTTTGTATATGAGGGCTTTTCGATATACAGAAAACTAACATTACACTTATTACACAACGTTTTGGGAAATCCACCCCCCCCCCCAAAGGAAGAGAAGTAAAATCAATATGGCGGATTCGCAGAAAAAGAATGTTTTTCCTAATACAAATGAACAAAATTTGGTACATAGAGGCTTTTGATTTACAGAACTCAAATATCTCATTGATTTGAGAAATTCCTCTCAAAAGGGACTAAAAAGCGAATTCAATATGGCGGACACAGGGATTTAGACAAGTACCACGTACGAAATTTTGTGAGCGGAGGCTTTCTTTGTACCCTGAATAGGTACACGTTTCTATTTGCATGAATTAAAGAAGTCAAACAGGTCCGTGGTGGAGGACGAATCCAATATGGTAGACGCAGCGGAGAGATGGAAGGTTTCTTTTGAATCGTTGGAAATAAAAACCAGAAATTACGTGGATTACAGCGATAGTCATCATATACAGGGTATGTCCTAAAAGTAAAGTCGGTGAATTTATTGTGACGCAGTCTAACCGGTTCAAACTGATAGTGGAGGAATCCAGCTAAGCAGCGCTCTGTCTCTCAGTGTGCTCCGAGTATCCGGAGAGTGAGGACGGGCGATGAATGTTTGTCCGTGTGGGTTATTTTTTGATCTTGTGCAAGTGAAAATGCAGCGCTCGTTAGAACAAAGATTCATCGTCACCGACTACCTGGTCAAAGCAGGGGTGCCAACGATCCCCCAGCCCCCGTACAAACCGGACTTGGCTCCCCCCGACTTTTTTTTCTGTTTCACGCCTCAAAACACCCCAGAAAGACAAGCATATTGAGACAGGGGACGAGATCAAAGCAGCTTGCACCGCAGCATTAAAGGACATTCCGGAGGACGACTACTGCAACGCATTCAAGAGCTGGAAGTCCCGCTGGAGCCAATGTATCGACGCAAAAGGAGACTATTTTGAAGATTTTTAAATACTTGTAACGATAATTTCAATAAATGATTTTTAATAGACTTACTGACATTACTTTCAGGACAAACTCTGTAGAGATTGACACAACTCGTTTCTGCATTATGGTCAAACAGTTCAAACATGGAGCTTAGCAAGTTGTTATTCGTATACAACAATTGCTTGTGCCAACAATGGTCGTAACGACAGATAGATTTTGGAGTTGAATCGTTCTAGATGATTAAACATGGATTTTTTTGTGATTTTATCGCTAGTCATCAGTGGCTACAACCAGGCCCAGGGTAGTTAAAAAAAAAAAAAAAAACTGCAGTTTCTTTGAAATTTGACATGGAAGACGATCTGATGGATACTGAGTGGGCGGTACTTGGCCCACGTGGTAAAGTTCGCCTCAAACCTTAATATTTCTTCCTATTATTACTATCATTGCTATTATATTTTTATATATTATTACTGTTATTACTATTTCTTATTAATGTTATACAGGATGGCCCAAAAGTAGGTATACTGTCCCGTACTGATCAGCTCACAGTATTTTATATCATTTCCTATTGTTATCAAACAGGTATACCTAGCATCTTTATTATTTGTTCTTAACGTAATTTTACTTATAACTTAAGCCCAGAACAGTCGAAGCAAATAAATCCATAAACTAGAATGTTATACTTGATCAATGCAGGGGTGTATTTCTACTTTTGGGCCACCCTGTATATTCGTTATTTTCATATTTATTTATCGACACAAGAGGCATTACTGCCCAACGTTTTATTTCTAATTTGCAGCATTTTTCTCCTTATATTTTACTATATTCATTTTTAAATGTTATTTAAGGCAGTTCGTTTTTGAGCAGTTCTGTTGACGATGATGTGGAACAAGTAGTCTCAGTGCTGACGTCCCCGTTAAGCCCTACTCAATCAATCAGAAAGGAACTTTGAAACGAAGGTAATGTTATGCATATGATCGAGTATCGATAACGCAGTGTTGTGGAAACTCGATTCCCGGCGGGAGCTCATGTGGTTCGGATTCCACATTAGTAGGTTCCGTCTCGCACAGCCTCGCTGCTGAAAGGGGCGTTAAACTCAAAATCAACTCAACCAGTGTTTTGTAACTCGATCCAGGTGACCGTGCTGTGGGTGGGAACCTTTGTGCTGAACAATTACAGCGGATCCATATATATAATATGTATAATTTAATATGCATGCTTTGGCTTACATATTTTACTTCAATTTTGGAAACTGTTATATCTCCGCGAATAGTTCAATCTTCAAAATATCCCGCCATTGGTATCCAATGGACTTATGTTGGAGAATGGACAATTTTTGCGGTAATGAACCCTGGAACATTGTCCTATTTGATCCGAGCCTGGATTGGGCGCGTTTTTTCTTGAAATCTTGAGTGTTCTTCTCGAATGTGGCATTACCCAACAACTTTTCAGCACCCTTCAACATATCCTCTTGGTAGCGCACCCTAAAACGAAATTGCGCGCATGTTTTTCTTAAGTTTACTAATACGAAACATAACAATAGCTAATATAGAAGTAGTTAAGCATCAGGTTATATTTCTTTATTCAGGATGTGGCTACTATAAATTATATGTAAATGGTATAATGAGTGTACAAACAAGTCCTTTGGATGCCTGTATTAATTACTGAAAATTTATGCTCGGCACTAGAGCGCCCAATATAACGCTACATTTAAACGAGATACAGAACTCGGTGTTACGATGTTTCAAGAAAAACATTAATAACATCTAGTGAATTTCTTTCTCGCACTTGAGTTAACTAGCTCAGTACTGCAAGTGCTGGATGAAAAGTAATGGCAACATTATTGTAATTTGTGCAAGGCTTTTTGCGTAGAACAACATCTGTTTCATTCCTTCAATTTAATGACCTCCCATCTCTATCATTTTCTGCCACATGTGTGGAAGGCGTCGCACACTCATTGCATTGATGGCTCCTCTTTTGTCGTAGTGCTTACTGCAAAGTGTTACCTCCATTTTGGCGAAAAGGTCGTTACGAAGTCCCAGGAAACATTGTTGTGTACTGCGCCCACTTGCAGTGTCGATCTTCATTCACGCAGGTTGTTCGCCTTTCCGAAACATATTGTTATGGCTCTTCCAGTTTACTCCTCTACATTACGGGACTGCAGCTTTTGACTAAAGACAGGTTGTCATTTTACAAGAATCTTGTAGCTGTCGTTAAAAAATCTTGAACCCGATCTTTCTATTTACTGTTTACACATTACAACTTTCTGAAACCAAGAAATATATCTCAACCCATGTAGCACTGTATTCTAGTAGACAAATAGTGAACCTCCTCATTAAAAACGTATTTTGGCGCGCTTCTCCTCCCCTTACAAAAGAATCGGTTGTTTCGGATGCGGCAAAACAGTTTTTCTCTTTGTCAGCGGGAGGTCGAGAGCAGGTAGGAAGCAAGACGTGCCAGAAAGTTGCACATGGTTCGATTCCTTGCAAGATGAAAAAAAAAAGTTGTGTGCCCCTTTCAAGACAATTGTTACATGGAGAAATATTGTAGGGTTGCAAGATTTTATTAATGACAGCTACAAGATTCTTGTAAAATGACAATCTGGCTTTACATACAGTCGTTACCATTCGCCACACTTTATCACGTCATATTTCGTTATCGTATACGTAAATCTTGTAGTGCTGAGACACACCTCTCTGACGTCGGAACAGTGTTGCCACGACTTTTTATCCAATCTGTAAATTCAATTTTTATTTCATAAACCTGTTTGCGACTATTTTATCATAGTAAGAAATGTACTGGGTGGTTGTAAAGTCAGTGCCTATTTGTAACAATGAATATTTCAAAAAGTAAACAGCCTATCACAGTTCTATTTCCATTGAATACGTTATTAGGGTGTACCATTTGGTTATTAAGTTACATTTCAACGCATCCACCCGCATTTTCTACACCCTTCTGGAATCTTTTAGGAACACAATTTACGGCTTTTCTTAGCATCTCAACTGGAATATCTGCAAACGCTTTACAAATCTTTTGTTCAATACTGTTAATAGCCCTTGGTTTTAACTTGTACACTTATTCCTTAGCCCAACCCCAAAAGAAGAAGTCGCATGGAATTAGATCAGGACTGCTGCGACCGACCTCCAACCTCCAAACTTCATACTTGGTGGCAATCTTAGCTTTGTCTTCTACGCTGCATACACTAGCCATTTTGAGGTTTTCACTAGGTAATCTTCTGAAATCATAAATGGTAAACCTCACATTAGTAAACAGTATTAGACGCTAGCTGGAGTAAATGCTAGTTTCTAGGATAATCTGAATTAAAAATAGGTATTGGATTTACAACCATCCTATAAATCTGATTCTGAATGTGACTTGTTAAAAAAATAGACTTTTAGCGGATTTTTTTTCTGCTAATTACTGGTTGAGAAACTGATTATTACGTTGTTACTGAAGTATTTCAAAAAGTTAAAATTACACCTTCAGAAAATAAGTAATTACATAATATGTACAATTTCAGTTATATTAATGCCAGTGTTGGGGTCTGCTTCAGTTTTTAAGCCAATAGAATTCGAATTTGGAACAACGCTCAACCTAACTTTTATTACTGTACATTTTTGCACTGTTTGTGACTAAACAGTTTCTCGTCACAATATCTCGTTGACGGGTTATGATAGAGATCGTACGAAAGTCAAACAATAAAAGACTGGCATGCAAACGTACAGCTACTCAAACACATGTAGTTGTATGTCACGCATTTCTTGAAATAAAATTAAATGAAATATTTCACAGTTTTATGTCCCATGGTTATGCCGTGTTGGTTAAAGGGGATGATGATGATGAGAAAGGAATAAAATGGTGGAATGAAGAAAGTGAGAGGAAACGGGAGAACCCCGAGAAAACCCACGCACATGTGTTTGTGAATTTTTTTTTTAAATCTTTCAGTTTATAGTGCCATGGGTATTTCCTTTAGGGTAAGGGAGATGGATGATTAAGGCAAGTGAATGATGTTATAGTGCTACTAAAATGTCTTGATCTGTGACAAAAATGCGAACTAAAGCTCACACCCTCGACATACCCACGCGTTGAGCCAATAAGGGTTCAGCTGTTGGTAAACAGGAGAAAGGGAGTGGAATTCCTTCAGCCGATAGCAGCGCTTGGAACGGAAGACTAGATGTCAAGCCAATATGGTATATCAATAGAAATAATGGTGGAACGATAATGTGGGAAAAACGGGAGTACCCGAAAAAAAACGGACATGATGTTGCCCACCACCAACAAACTTGGTGGAGGATCGAGCTAGGGCCCCCTTGCACCACAGGTATATTTTTAACTGTGAATATGTAAGTAAAGAAGGTGTTAATTTGGAAATGTTCTCCTGTAGTTCGAAACTACTGGTACTGATTATTTCCGTTATTAAACACTTAGATATACTATTTTACATATTTGTGCTGTTCCTGCCTGGTGCTTTATCTCCTTATTTATTTTTTCAGGATCTCCATGTCCGCCTCTTCAAAAGGACAAATTACGAATGTACAGCATGAGATTTTGCCCTTACGCCCAACGTGTTCATCTAGTATTAGACGCCAAAAAAATACCGTAAGTATTTATTGAAACTTTGGCTCTATATAATGTGCCTCAAATTATAATGTGCATCTAAACTGACTTCTAAGTATTTTCTTTGGGTTGAATGTATATTATGGTTTATATTTGAATTTATGGATTCATGTGTACTGCATGTTTCATTGATTGATTTTACGTTACCCTTTATCTGCAGAGAGACTATGTAGGTACGTGCACTAATCACTAGATAAAGGATGAGGGCTTGCATATTTCGTGAATTCGGAATATAAAGTTTCTATTATACCGGGTGAGGCATTTAAAACTGTTTTTGGGAATATCTGGAAAACTACAAATCGGAATTTAAAAAAGTTATAATAAAAGTTGTTCGCCTCGAAGGGGGACATCCAATGATACCACAATCGACCCCCTACCCTCCTTCCCGGGGGGCGGGAGGGGGGTCAACTTTGAAGTCATAAATAGGAACCACCAATTCTTACTGCATATTCTAATTTTCCGTGAAAAAATACGTAACTTTTGTATTGAACATATTTTTCCTTGCGTGTTAGATGGCGCTGTAATCGACAAAAATCAAAATGGCTTACGCACAGGAAAAATGAGGCATTTAAAACTGTTTTTGTGAATATCTGGAAAACTACAAATCGAATTTTGAAAAAGTTTGATAAAAGTTGTTCGTCTCGAAGGAGGACATCCAATGATATCACACTCGACCCCCTATCCCCATCCCCTGTGGGCGGGAAGGGTGAACTTTGAAATCTTAAATAGGAACCACCATTCTTTTATTTCATATTCTGATTCTCCGTGAAAAAATACGTAACTTTTGTATTGAACATTTTTTTCGTTGCGTGATAGATGGCACTGTAATCGACAAAAATCAAAATGGCTTACAAACACTTGAGAAATGTGGCATTTAAAAATCTTTTTGTGAATATCTGGAAAACTACAAATCAGATTTTGAGAAATTTGTAACAAAAGTTGTTCGTCACGAAGGGGGACATCCAATGATACCACACTCGACCTCCTACCACCACCACCCTTGGGCGGGAGGGGGTCAACTTCGAAATGTTAAATAGTAACTCCGTTGTTTATTCCTGATTCCCATTCTGCATGTAAAAAAACATAACTTTTGTACTAAAAAATTTTCGTTGCCTGATAGATAGCGCAGTGATCTTCAAAAAATCAAAATGGGTAAAAACTGTTAGGGATTATCCCAGTCATTGTTTATGAACTCGAGTTTCGAGGCGAATCGAGTTTGATAAATAGCTCTCATTCTGTTCGTTTGAACTCGTTTTGAAATGATGGACTCATGAGACTGCAAAGTGAAAGTCATGTTAAATGCAAGCAGTAATGTAGAATACTTTTTGTGCTGCTCACGGGAGCAACTGGATTGCGCACACTGTAGATCCCGAATTGCGCACAAATCTCTGTTGTCCTTTCTGAACACAGATTTTTGTCCAACGTTGCCACAATGGTAGATTTAAAATCTGTGCGCAAAGAAGGTTTTCCTTCAAACTAGGATATAAACATAAATTAGAAGGATTAACTAAATATAGTTTGATCAGTAGATACAAGAAGTCATGGTACCTCCAAATTTACAATCCAAATGTTAAAAAGAGGCGAGGTGGCTCAGTGGTAGAGCGTTCACCTCCGATGCTTGGGGTTCCTGCTTCGATCCCAGTTTGCGCCGTGTGTAGTTTGTGGTGGAAAAACACCATGCTCGTGGGTTTTCTCGGGATTCCCCCGTTTCCTCCCACTTTCTTCATTCCACCATTTCGCTAATCTCTCACCATCACCGTCTCCTTTAGCCTAATCGGCATAACCGTGGGATGTAAAACTTAAAGATTTCATTTCATTTTCCAAATGTTAAAATTTTCTGGTCTCATACTCTGAACATGTATATCTTTAACCCTTTGGTGTTCTAGTACATATTTTTAGGTACTAAAGTGGCGTCTCCATTATTCGATTAAAAAAGAACAATAAAGTTTCTTACGTCGTTTTTTTTTTTTAAGTCTAGAGGCATTGTAGAACACGTTACGTATGGTTTCACGCCTTCCTGCGTCGAGACATAGGAGGTGATGACGTCATAACTTTAAAAATATTTTTTGTTTGGTCTATTTTCATTACTTTTTTGGCTGGCTTACTTTTGCACCCAGAGGATTGAAATTTTGCACAAACATTCAATCCATAAAGTAGTATTTATTAGATTCTTTTAAGATCTCTGTGTTTGCACAAGGGGGACCCACAGGGACAAAAAGGTAAATAAAAGGGATTTTTTTACCAAAAAACTTTTTTCGCGATTTTCCCGCTTCAGATACATGATAGAGACATGTGGAGGGCCCGTTTCAAAGGCAGTTCTATTCTGAAGATAATAAATGTCGAACTATGATTCTAGGATAAATAGGGATGTTTCACGAAATGTTGTACCTGAGATCAATGTCTTTTACAGTAATGAGGGTCATTGTAGGGATTATTGATATTTTTCCCGCCCCTACTGTTCAATGTAGAAGCTTGAAATTTTGTACAGGCATTTAGTAAACCCATTAGTGTTTTCCAGTTGAGTTTCAGGTCTCTGCGTTAACACACTGGGGGTCCAGAGGGACTCAGCATTTTTAAAAAAAGACATATTTTCAGAGAAAAATTCCGATTTCTCTCAAAATTTCCCGCCTCAGGGACATGATAAAGAGATGTGAATGGTACAGTCCGCAGCAATAAAACCTGCAGCATTACGTTTATTGTGAAACTGCGCCTAACAGCCCAGGGAATCAACATAACGTCTAAGTGGCACGAATCACGCCAGGAGAAACCTCGGTGTCCTCCCCTGCACACTTATTTTGGAGCAAAAGACTTCGTCGTTTCACAATAAACTCACATGCTCATGTTGCAGTTTTTTTGCTGCGGACTGTACCATTTGAAAGATTGCTCTATTGTGAAAAGAAAATGAGGTATGAACCATGATTCTACGATAAACAGGGATGAGCTGTAGCCGCTTGATGAGAGTCTATAATTTACCTTAAAAACTCAGAATCTATAAGGATTAAGTATTGGATACTGCTTCAATATACTGTTATGTTTCTTTCAATCTTCCTCTTTTGGTGTATTGGTATCTCCTTCCCCAATTGATCTTAATTTCAATTTTATTTCTGATTTATCTTCAACAAAGATGAGATCACCTAATAAATATCTGGACCCAGTGAATAGAATTATTAATTGTAATGTTTGTGAAATGCTTCCGCTCTATTTGTCGTTCGAGGAGCTACTGAGGGTTCTGAAGCCCATATTCTAGGTGCAAACCTCAATAAAACGAAGCAAACAATTAAGATGACATTCTCAATCTAATAATAATAATAATAATAATAATAATAATATAGTATACATACTTCCCACTACTAATCAAGTTTTATGGAAAAATTGGCAATTTGAAAAAGTGAATATTTTTCTCCATTGTGGTAAAGTTTTGCTTTGGTAAATTTATTAAGGTCTGTCGTTGATGTCTGTTTTTCCCCGGTCATATAATAGGATACTTGTTACAATAATATGTGTAATACAATAAACTTAAATTGCAATACTATTAATATAATACAACGATGTGAATAAACTACTTCCTCATATTAATTACACTGCATTCCAATATAATCCTTGCAAAATTACACGATTTACTTATTAATAATATGGAATCTATCAGTATGTGTTAAAACACCTTCCTAAATCTAGTTAGAATATATAATTAGAAACAGTATTGTGTAGCTACCTGTTAGTTTTATTACATACACTACAACTATGTACAGTAAATGCTATCATTGTTCGTACCAAATGTTACTCGCACAGGTTAGGATGATAATCTTAGCTTCTTCATTTATAAATAGAAACTTTTCTCCATCATAACTGAACTCAACTTCTCTTTCAATCATCATTTACTGAAACAGCCTCTGTAATATTTCTCGGAAGAACTGGTGTGAGTTTTTATTTTCTAATACGGTATATAGCTCATCTATCCTTATGTGTTAATTCCTCTGTATTTTCTAAATTAGCTCAATCCTAGTAATTTTATTCGACCCTTGGTTCGGGTATTCTGCTGCTCTTTTCTTACAGATTTACATAACAGAAGATAAATTATTTTCCATCTGACAACACTGCTTAATTTTTCTGTGCGCAATCCTGTACATAATGACAGCTTGTCAATAGCTTATCAGATAAAACTGATAAAACTGGAAAAGTGTGCGCAACCTCATTGCAGCCTTGCTCACGAGAGGGGACACTGGTCGCCTCTAGTCTCGTCTCGATAACAAAACGACAAGGGGTTCTCATAAAGACCTTAGTTTGCCTCCGCTCAACTGAGCCGATGTCTCGACCCAGCTCGCTTGAGGTGAGCCATATGCTCGGTTGGGATAAGCCATTTCCTCTGTTTTGTTGAATTGAGTCTAGAGCTCGAGCAGGGTCGGTTTGGTGAACTGTTAGCTCGGCTTATTGTTCAATTCGGCTCGTTAGTGAATGAAATGTGAGCCGAGCTGTTTGAGCGGTTGCTAGGCCTAAGCCCGGGCCGAGCAGTTTTGAACTTGTTTAGCCGGCGCCTTATAACTTTTAATTTTTTGGCTCGAGCCGGAATACTTTCTCCTCTGGATCTCAAACCCCGAAGTCCTTGCCTCCTAAGCTTCACGACTACCGAGGTCGGAAGACAACTAGTTTCTAGCATTGAGATACAAACCGCCTATCTTTCATATTTATACACGGTGTTGTAATAATAATAATAATAATAATAATAATAATAATAATAATAATAATAATAATAATAATAATAATAATAATAATAATAATATGCAGTAGTATCATTGATAATAATTATATTGTCAATGTAGGATACTTGAAGAGAGTACTTGAAACTACACACAGGATTTGGCTCGTTTTGTGTCGACTCGACTCGAAACTCGACCCAAATTTGAGTCGAATTGGAGGGAATTTTTCTAGTCGAGCTCAAATATGTTTGTTTCGAGTCGAACTCAAAGAAATCTATTTTTAGTCGAGTCGAGTTTCACAGAAAACTCGCTCGAACTTGCCCATCCCTAAACGCCGTTGACAAGTGATAAGAAAATGTTCGAAATTGTGACTATTTTCTGCGATACATTCTTTATCATTAAAATTACAGTCTATGAATCAAGGACTGCGATCGTGCGTCGCAATCCATGGTCAGACTCTCGCTGTACATGTAACATTTGTAATATGTGTTGCAGAAAACGGGCACCATTTCGAACATTTGTTTCAGTAAACAATGGAGATGTGTGAGAAGCAAAGAGACTCTCCTAAAACAAGCACCACGATGGTGAGAGGCAAGAGGACTCGCCTTGAAACAAGCACCTCGATGGTCAGGGTCCATGACATTTGGGGGCGAGACGTTTAAGTGCGGCCGCTTGGGCGCGAAATATTTGGACACAAAACCTTTTATACAAATAGGTTTCTTACCTACATATACTGTATTTCATAACTAGAATCCGGATGTTTAGGCACTAAAATATGAAAATAGGCACTGGAAGTTTCAACTTCCAGAACAATTTTGCAAAAACTAAAAATAACATCTTGAACACAGCAAACATGAACAACTTATCTGTACCAGTAAAATAAATAAATAAATAAATAAATAAAAATGCAGCAGATTCTCGAATATCCGCATCTCTAGTATCAAATCTCCGTACCAGGCCCGTATTCAGGGCGTCTAAGGGCTGGTTCCCCCCTAAATTTTTCCTACCCCCCCTAAAATTTTCACGGTAGGATTGCAAATGAACTATAATATGGTTGGATCGGGTCCCTCCTAACTTCAACCGGGCCCCCCTACATTTTTGGGTTGGCTACCGGCCTGCTCCGTACTATGCGACTTAGTTTTGGAAGAATATTTCTTTTTAATAAATTAAGATATACGGTATGTAATAAGGACATGTATGTAATTTGTGCAAAAACACGTTTTTTTTCGTAACGTTTAGTTATTTTAAAAATGTGACTTAAAATGTGTACAATACTGCACATATTTTCATTTTTGCATTTTCTTTTTCTATAATAAATTATTAAAACGAATGTTACAAAACATAGGGAATGTTTATTAGGTACTGGTCTGTACCAAGAGGTCAGAAAAATGAATAAGAGCTATTTTTGAAATAAAAATTAAGTTTTTAATGCTATGGGTGGGTGTTTCAGGAAGTGAGTATTTATTGAATGCTTTTTGTTATTCGATCTGCTCATTAGGCCGGATAGTTGAGACTACTGTATTAACAGAAAGTTGTTTCAGGTTTCATAAAAATAGGCACTAGCTGTTCATTGAAATAGGAGGAGTGGTCTAAATAAAATTTACTGTAGGCAGCCTGTGACACCCCAAAGTGAACTTCTGTCCTTTATAATATATCTAACATAAAGGAACGATATTGATCGAGTTGGCAGTTTATTGATGCTTTTCGAAGGACAGAAAAAAGCAGAACTTAGTGTACGAGGCAATGCTTCGAGAAGAAACCCTCCCATGGAAAGAAGAAAATATATTCGGGCAGATAAAAAATTCGCACTGTTGTACAGAAATTTTGAAACTGTTGATATTGTAGAATACCGTAAGATACTTTGCACATCAGGGGTTACTTTGCACAAAATATGAAGAGTTTCACACAGTTCTCTGTCGGCAAAACCATGAACAGGAAACAGAAAGTTTCAACTGGTACCGTAAGATAGAACATCTAACTGTATTTTGTCTATAATGTTGGCGGTTAACATCAGTTCCAATTACCGAGAGGGTTCATTGTTGTAGATGTATGGAAAGCAGTCACTCTAAAGGCCTCATTTTTCGTTTGTAAGCCATTTTGATTTTTGGCGATTACAGCGCCATCTATCACGCAACGAAAAAATGTTCGAAACAAAAGTTACGTATTTTTTTTACGAAGAATCAGAATATGCAATGAGAAGTGGTAGTTCCTATTTAAGATTTCAAAGTTGACGCCCCTTCCGCCCCCGAGGGGTTGGGGTAGGGGTCGAGTGTGGTATCACTGGATGTCCCCCTTAGAGACGAACAACTTTTATTACAACTTTTTTAAAATCCGATTTGTAGTTTTCCAGATATCCCCAAAAACAGTTTTAAATGCCTCATTTTTCGTTTCTAAGCCATTTTGATTTTTGGCGATTACAGCGCCATCTATCACGCAACGAAAAAATGTTGAATGCAAAAGTTACGTATTTTTCACGGAAAATCAGAATATGCAATAAGAAATGGCGGTTCCTATTTAAGACTTCAAAGTTGACCCCCCTCCCGCCCACGGGGGTTGGGAGAGTGGGTCGCGTGTGGTATCATTGGATGTCTCCCTTCGAGGCAAACAACTTTTATTACAACTTTTTTAAAATCCGATTTGTAGTTTACCAGTAATTTTGAAAAACAGTTTTAAATGCATCATTTTTCGTTTGTATGCCATTTTGATTTTTGTCGATTACAGCGCCATCTATCAGGCAATGACAAAAATGTTCGAAACAAAAGTTACGTTTTTTTTTTTTTTTTTTTACGGGGAATCAGAATATGCAATGAGAAGTGGTGGTTCCTATTTAAGATTTCAAAGTTGACCCCTCTCCCTCCCCGAGGTGTAGGGGAAGGGGTCAAGTGTGGTATCGTTGGATGTCCCCCTTTGAGACGAACAACTTTTATTAAAACTTTTTTAAAATCCGATTTGTAGTTTTCTTGATATTCTGAAAAACAGTTTTAAATGCCTCATTTTTCGTTTGTAAGCCATTTTGATTTTTGTCGATTACAGAGCCATCTATCACGCAACGAAAAAAATGTTCGAAACAAAAGTTACGTATTTTTTTTACGGAGAATCAGAATATGCAATGAGAAGTGGTAGTTCCTATTTAAGATTTCAAAGTTGACCCCCCTCCCGCCCCCGGGGTGGGGGTAGGGGGTCGAGTGTGGTATCTTTGGATGTTCCCCTTTGAGACGAACAACTTTTATTTCAACTTTTTTAAAATTCGATTTGTGGTTTTCCAGATATTTCCAAAAACAGTTTTAAATGCCTCACCCGCTATATATATATATATATCAGTTATTAAGTTTTATTCATTCTAATTTATATTCCCTAATTTCCCACAATTTTTGCGGGGCAGAATTAGGATTTAAATGGCACCAAATGTGTCACTGCTCATCCCAACGACCTCAAAAACTATAGATTCGACACTAATATCGATGCCTTTCCCCTCCTTTAAGTTACATCGTCAAAGTGAATAGATAAATACCATCTCAGGCCCGAAGCTAGATCGAGATCGGTCCGGTGGTTCAAGAGTTATTAAGTTTTATTTATTTTTATATACCTGTCCCCTACACTCCCCTCCGTTCTACCGTCAAAGTGATACGATAAAAACCACACCACATCCGAACTTCATCCATATTGAAAATTTGACCAAGATCGGTTTTGTGGTTAGAACGTGATGAAGTCAGAAAGACAATCGCTTTTATTTTTATTCTTTTTAGATATATATCTCCCCCTCCCCCACCCCTTTGGTGTACTGTGAAAGTGAAACGAAGAAAACATCCCAGGCCCGAACCTAATTTATGTTGAAAGTTAGATCGAGATCGGTAGGATGGTTCAAGAGTTTTTAAGTTTTATTCATTTTCATATATTTGCCCTCCTTTCCTCCCCCTCCACTAAGATCTACTGTCAAAGTGAAATTATTAAAAAAATACTTCCCAGGTTTGAACTTCTGTACATGTTGAAAATTTGGGTGGTTCAAGAGTTATTAATTCACAAACATAGTCACTTTTATTTGTATATTTCCCCCTCTACCCCCTCCCCTACGTTGCTCCGTCAAAGTGAAATGATAAAAATCATCCCAGTCTTGAACCACGTCTACATTGAAAACTTGATCAAGATTTTAAATATTTATTTAACAAATAGTATCAACCACTGCTGTAAAAGTAATTTCCTACTCTCCTTAATCAATCAAATATGTATATGTATCCATAAACGAGGGAGGGGGCCTATCCAAAATTAAAACCCTAAAGCCGTCCCTGGTGTCCATCACACTGAACTACCCTCAACACTTTCATTCAGTGTTAGACGGAAGGATGAGAAGCATTCAAAAAACCATTTAATTATCTTAGAATGAAAAGATTGTCAACTGTTTGTTGTGCGATTAGTTGTTGTAGTGAACTTTACCCAAACGTCCGTTCGATTGAAGGCTTCATCTGAAATATAATCAGAAAAACGTAATTCTATAGTTATTTCGTTTACGGGATGTATGGCCACAACATTATCAGTGAAGTATTTGTTTACATGGTCTGGGCTTTGAAAAGACAAGCCGAAGAAGTACTTTAGAAACTTACCTTCTAAATGTTCTTTCACTTTTGCTAAACCTACATCTTGAATTTTCCTTCACCAACTCTGTCCAAGAAGCGATCGACATCTTCTAATATTACTGAAGGGCAAAACAGTTTGGCAGGAGTGTGTTTAGCTCTTTTAAAATCCACATACAGGGTGGTCCATAAGTATAGAAACACCCAAATAAAATCCCAAAAGCTCAGAATTGGGGAAAAAAAGTTATGATAACAGCTGAGGATAAAATCTTTTAGGACAATGTCACCCTTGACCGCCATCTTGAAATGGCGGGAATTTTTTTAGATGGGAATCCTATCTTGTGATACATCAAATAGAACTGAACATTTTTCAGGAATCCAGTGGCGAAATGTTTTTGGTTCCACGACCAACTGTTGAAAAGTTTTAAGTTTGTGGTGGACAACATCGTGTCCGCGGGTTTTGTCGGAGTACTCCCGTTTCCTCCCATATTCATTTACTTTAACCATCCGTCTCGCTTTGCCTAAAAGAACATAATAGTGGGACGTTAAACTGAAATATTTCACTTTATTTCCAATTATATCTAAGTTCATTTCCTCCCCCTGGCTCGACCCAGCTATTGTTTATTTTTCTCCATAGCCACATTTCTAAAGTGTTCAGCCTTTTTTTTTTCATTGTTTTTGCGTAATTTCCATGTTTCTGCTTTATACAGTACAATACTCCACACAAAGCATTTTATGAGTGTTTTTCTTAACTCTTTATTCAAGGTGCCATAAAATATATTTTTCCATTCTAAATACTTTTTTTTATTTTATTTTATTTTATTTTTTATTTTTTATTTTTTTTTTTTTTTGCTATTGGTACTCTTGCTTTAATTTCACGTTTGCACTTCATATCACCATAAATAATACTGCTCAGGTATAGAGAAACATTCACCTGTTCTATTTCCCTGATGCTTTTATATTATGCCTAGTGGTGTTAGATTTTTTAAAAAAAATATGATACAAAGCTACAAAACATCTGTGTTCTTCTACCCACCACGCTTCTTATTTGGCGCCCAGGGTTATAGACTACCCCATTATCATAATTAAGGAGTCCTTCACTATTAATTACAATATTTCGTTGATTTCCATCGAAGTCTGTTATCCGTATTGGCAGTGCTGTGATATTCTGCTATGTTAATGGTAATGTAACCAATAAATCATAACTAGCTCACTAGGTGGAAGGAAATGTTGTGCAATCAGAGAGCAACTTCTATGTAAACTCATATTTGATGGAGGTCGCTTGATATGTGTAATTATTGTAACATAGGAGATAATTTAGCATTTATTATTTATATCTTAACATATTTCTTTGTCATTATTATTATTAAGATCGAAAATATATCTCACTGAAAATTTTTTACTCATCATGGAGAAAAGTTCTACAGAGTTGCGGTTTGCTGAATATCAGAACTGACACGAGAGCTGGTAAATCGTAAAATTTATGTTGTTAAATGCGTTTTCGTGTAATAAATATAATTAATTCTAGATATCAGTGGCGTAGCCGAAAACTCATCAAGGGATGGCTCATACACATGAGCATATACGAGGCACGTTCAGAAATAAGTGTACTAGATATTTGTAGCATTCAAAAACTTATTTAAAAGAAAACTTTTACATGGTTACATCAGTACATATGTGAAGTATTCTTCCACGTAGTTGCTATACCCCCGTGAGACGAGGGATATTTTTTTCTATTCCTTGGTCAAAGAAGTCGGCCGCCATCTATTTGACCAATTCTTCACCTCCATCTCACTTGCTCGTCAATTGAACTTTTCCCCACCCATGTCCATCTTCATGGAGGTGAACAGATGATAGTCTGGAAGTCAGAGGAATGCGCAGGGTGGTTCAAAACATCCCATCCGAGTGACTCCTAACGTTGCTTGGCTGCATTGGCCGTATACGGTCTGGCATTGTCGTGCCGAGTGCAGACTCCCTTAGTTAGCAGTCCCTTCCTCTTGTTCTGAATTGTCCCTTTTCAATTGTTTTGATCTCGTTAAAAACTTCAGATGAAGATTTTCCCTTCACAACGAGATAACGGATAACGCTGCGAATCTCGCACTTACAGGCAGGATTTTATCGACATCTTTCACGGGATACGTTACTGTGGACACAGTTTTAGTCGTACTGACACCTGATTGATCTCGCTGGAAAGGGTAGGAGCTAAGCTACACGGTAGTGTGAACATCATAGCAATAACAAATTGCCCCTGCTCACGAGGGCCCTAGTACACTTATTTTGTGGATGTGCCTCGTATATAGTGGAGTTATTCCACGGGTTGTACGATTAGTCTTTAACAACCTTTCACTAACATTATTAAAATAGTAAGTAGACTGAGTATTGATATTACTTTATTATTATTATTATTATTATTATTATTATTATTATTATTATTATTATTATTATTATTATTATTATTATTATTATTATTATTTAGAAAACATGTAAGCATTCATCCACTGATTAATTTAAATAAAATAATTAGTCATTTAGCTTGAAATCTTTTCTCTTGTTTCCCTTCAGATCTTGATTAAATATTTTCTAATTAGTACTATTATTATGAGCAACTTTTTTTTTATCTGAAACTAGTGTTGTAAATAGAAAAAAAAACCGTTCGTATTTTTTCAGAAATGTACGTTTTTTTAGAAAAAAACATTGCCTCTCGTTTTTTTTCTAAATTTCGTTTTTTTTTCAAATAGTCATTTCTAATGCATCTTACGTCTATTTAAGTATTAAATATTTTTATGTAGGTATAATCACGGTAAAATACAACATAAATTAAACGCTAGATACTGATACGCTACAAATATTTTACAATTTACATGAATACCATACCTATTAACAATTCGGGTTTCAGCAGTTTTCATCAATATCAACTAAGAAATAAAAGTAGAAATGAAATTTTGTTTTTTCGTGAAAGCAGGCCTTTAATAAGTACGAAAATAATGTCACGAACAGTATAAAATTCAAATAACTTGTCTAAAGGTAAAAACTAATACTAATTTGCCTAATAGTATTTTTCTAAATGTCATATATAAATAATTTGTCGACTAGATATATATGATATGCCGGCTCTACCATATATGCAACACGTGCATTTGCGTGGAGCGGCAAGTTTGGATGATCCGGTAAAATCTGTCATAAGTATATTATTTAAATTAAATATTTCTTGTTGGAAACAGACTTCATGATGATGGTAGTTACATTTACTAAGCTGACCTTCTATTTGAATACTACATTTATAAATTACGTTTAGGTTGCATTAGTTTAAGGCCACATGGACAATGCTAAAGCAAATGGTCGAATAAATCCGAGCACAAATTGCTTGATTGTTGCCAAGTGCAAGAATTCAGTTCTCGAATAGTAGTGAATATCTGTTCCATTTAGTAAGTTATCACAGTTTTGATATGAAAGTAGTCTTGTTTTTGTCAGAAACAAGTTCCTTATCATTGAAGATAGAAACAAGTTTTTTAAAAAAAATGTTAACAGATATTGAAGGGAAATCAAAAAATAAAGATAAAAGAGCTAGTTGCACTGGAATTGCAAACTGATACATTGAGATTAAAGCTCGATAGTGAATTCTATAAAAAGGATTAACATTTTTCCTCTGCAGGTGTGTTTGCTTTATCTTTCACTAACGTAATCGATTAATATATATATATATATATATATATATATATATATATATATATATATATATATATATATACATTAAAAAAGACATGACGGGATTGCATTTTTAGTAAGTATCTGAATGCAACTGCACTTACCCTCACCTTTGTTGTTCATGCTGGAGTAGCATACTTAAAATCATGACTTTTAAGATTTGTTCTTTCTGGAGAAAGGGGGAGGCGGCAAATTATGCCATTGCATGGGGCGACAAATTGACTAGGACCGGCCCTGATGACATGTATATAAAAGACATGAATATAGGATGACACAATTTGAAGTAATGCAGGGTGTTTCAAAATTAACATTTGGGTTTTGAAACTTTGTAGTATCTATTACAATTAACTTACAATTATAAATATTATATCAAATGAAAGAGCAACTCAAACAGTTTTGTACGCACACATATACATGCATTGTTTCTTCTGTCTGCCGTTAGAAAGAGCAAGCAGCAAAGATGTAGATTAGAAAGCAGAAAGTTTTTTGTGTTTTAATAAAGATTGAATCTGTACAGTGCAAGGTCTGTGTGAAGAATATTAAGGAGACGCTTGCAACTACGTCCTTATCGTTTGCAGTTGCTACAGGTCTAAAGCCTACAGACTACGGTTTACGTGCCAATTTCACAAGTGAAATATTGCTGCATTACAATGAAGATTTTCTGGATCGTGTCGTCTTCAGTGATAAATCGACATTTCACCTAAAAGCTAATGTGAACACTCATAATGTTTGTATCTGGCCGTCAGCAAATCCTCAGGAGATGGTACAGTTGAAACGAGACTTTCCTAAATTGAACGTGTTTTGTGCCATATAGCGGAAAGTTTATGGGCCTTTCTCGCCTATCGACTAGATGTTTGCCCTGTGACAAATGAATCTCACATTGAACACTTGTAGCAAATACTGTTTGAGGTACTCTTTTACTTGATGCATTGCTTATAATTGTACGTAAAATGTAATAAGTACTACAAAGACTTAAAACCCCAAAATTCATTTTGAAACACCCTGCATTTCTCACCAACAGTGTTGGAACTAAGATGTAAAAAGGAGAGAAAATTTTCCTTATAAAGTTATTGTTTACAACAACTAGGCCTATATTATTGTTAGTCGAGACTATAACTACAACAACAACACGAGTTAGTAGTTAAAAAAAAAATGTAATCAAATGTATACTCGGTGGCCCAGGTAGCCAAAGTGGCACACACGGGTGTCATTTGTTTAATCCGCTCCTGTGTGGACACTAATTAAGATATCGGGATATTATTCTTGCAAAATATGGTTGGACTATAGTTTATCATATTATTTTTTCCTTCTGGTGTCGAATTTCCTTCTCAAATTTCATCCCAGTCAAAAATTCGAGAATTTTCTAATTTCTAATTTCCTTTACTTCTTTTTTCCCTGTAGCTTCCTTCGTTGTAGAAAGACCTCCTTATACTTGCCAAGTAGATACCTCAGATGGATATGTAGAAAGACCTCCTTATACTTGGCAGGTAGATACCTCGGATGGATATCTAACTGTTGACATCAATTGAACGGGCCTGCGCGCAGTGTTGCCAATTAGGGAAATTAAAATTTTCCTAAATTTGGGGAAAAAAAATAGAAATTTTTGTTTATAAATCCGTACCTATACGTCTGAGTGCAAGTCAACTTACGTATCAAACAGTTGTCCTTACTTAACAAACGCAAGTACAGACCATTACAATGGGGTAATTAGGGAACGCGCGAAAAATTCGTATTTAGGTTCTAACCCTTTATTTTTCTAGTTTTTCCTTACTTTTCTGTTTACAGTAATATATTTTTGGTAATTAGAAATTTGGTTCCTTAAATATCGTCGTGTACCAATGTTTAATTTTAGATAGTTTGCGTCTGTCTGGTAGCAGTGTTACCAGCTACAGAAAATTTTAATTCCAGATTTTAGGGGGAAATTTTGGGAAAATTATCTGTTTTGTCTCTATTATTCCCTCTTGTTGGCTATATCGGACCAAACGTACCAGTATCTGGAAGTCTCGTCTTTGCTCTACACAACGCATTATAGAAAGTTTCAATAGGATAATTAGGGGAAGTACACTAGACCTTGTTCTCTAATTGGGAAGATAACTGTGATTTTTTTAAAGGTAGAATGAGATATTTTTTTATTGACATGCTTACTTTATTAGATATCGTCACAATACTTGTAGGATATATTAGAGAGATACCAAAGCTTATTTTAAGATAGTTTGTGTGTGTCTGATAGTAGTGTTGCCAGCTACAGAAAATTTTAATTCCAGATTTTAGGACAAATTTTGGAAAAAAATCCCTTTTTTATTTCTATTATGTCCTTCTTGTTGGCTACATTCAAACAAACGTACCAGTGTCTAACAGCCTCATCTTTAGCCTACACAGCGCACCATAAAAAGTTTCACTAGAATAATTAGGGAAAGTACAGTTGAGGTTTATAATAAACCATGTCCTGTAAGTGGTAAGAAAATGGTGAATTTCTGAGGTAGAATGAGATTTTTTTTTTTTAATCATGCTTACTTTGTTATATATCGCCATGATACTTGTAGGATATATTCTTGGAGTACTAAGGACTATTTTCAGATAGTTTTCGTCTGTCTGATGGCAGTGTTTCCAGCCAAAACAATTAATTCCCGCTTTTAGATGAAAAATTCGGAAAATTTCCCTTTTCCCCTCTATTATTACCATGGGCGGCGATTAGGGAGGGCAAAGGGGGGCAGTTGCCCCCGCACTTTTTTAAAGTAACCAATTAATGTATATAGTTTCATTTGGAAATGTAACGATTTTGTATGTGTTACTGATTAATAGGAAAAAATGCTGCCATATAATATTTGCTGTTGCGTGAATATGTATTGGTTGTCTTCCCGTGGAGTAAAGAAAGCTACAGTAATTGCGTTTTAATCGCCACAGAAAATAACCCCAAAAAATAACCTATTGGAGCACAATTTCAGCATACTTTCATTTCTTCTTACAAGGGCTCGATATGTTAGTGAGCCGCTTTGAAGCTAATCGAAAGAACATTATGCAAAAAAATAGGGCCTATTTCACAAGTTATTCTTTAATTGCACAAAAATTGACAGTTCCTAAAATGTCTTTTCTTCTTTCTAAAGTAAGGAATATCGATTAAAAAGAGCGTGATAAGAAACAACTTCTACCTTTTCCATTGTTTTGTAGTGTAATATACGAGTGAAGTGTTGTGTTTAAGGATGTACGAGTGTATATACAATAAAATTTAGTAAATTGAACATAATTCTAGGTTTTAAGTTTATTTTGTATAACTGAAGTGTGGATTGTAAGTATTGTTGTGTTTTGATGTGTTCCAAGAAAGTGAAATCTGCACCTAATGGCAACGAACATATTTCAAGAAGTTGCAAAAGCAAATATTTCTTTAAATGTCGTAGCATATGCTTGTAGTATTTACTGTCTTTCATTTTCTAAGAGTAATAACATACATTTAATATCATGTGTGGAATTAAATATTAAGTTTTTCATTAATCCTCAGTTTCAATATAACTTTTGCAAAACACGCATCATTATTCATTACTATGATTAATATTATCCTTTCTATGTATTTGTTTTGCAAATTTATTAAATAATCTGATCACACAATTTTCCAGACAGAATTTTAAGATGTTCATGAGCAAGGAATCAAATCTCTTCTTACAACTTTCGTTGTTTAAGAGTACAAAGGGCTAGTATCTACTTGCGTTGTTCTTCTCAATTTACTTAATAAACTATTATATACGACTAGCAGCGTTCACCCCGCTTCGCTGCGGTCACCCCGGAACGCAATAAACTTTGTTACTTAGATAATTTTTACTTTTTCGCTTTCAAGTGATATGATAAAAACCATAGAAGATTGCAGTAAATGTTAACATTATATCGCCTGTCATTTATGTTAACCCGCCCCGCTTCGCTGCGGTCACCCCGGAACGCAATAAACGTTGTGTTACTTAGATAATTTTTACTTTTTCGCTTTCAAGTGATATGATAAAAACCATAGTAGATTCCAGTAAATGTTAACATTATATCGCCTGTCATTTATGTTAACCCGCCGAGTGACACGGTCATGCGGGTTGCATATAAATACGTTTATTTTTATACCTATGATGAACTAACAAAGGATTTGTACGTTATGGACACTTGAATGGTCAATTATCTCAAGACACTGGTAATTAAAAATTAAAGTGATATGATAAAAACCATCTAGGGTCCAAATCCTAATAACCCCCCAAAAATGAAAGAAATTGGTTCAGCCGTATTAGCGTGATGAGCTAACAAAGGATTTGTGCGTTCTCTTTTATATAATAGATATACGGTATTTTAACTGAAAATATAGTATCCTATTAGTTATACAACCTTTCGTCAAACAAAATGTTAGAAACAACCAGGAAAACTAACATTTATATACAAATATTCAGATCATGTCTTGCCCCCTCACTTTTAACGTCCAACCGCCGCCACTGATTATTACCCTCTTACTGGCTACATAGAAACAAACGTACCACTACCTGAAAGCTTCCTCTTTACCCTACAGAACGCACCATAAAAAGTTTCAATAGGATAATTAGAGAAGCTGTAGCCCCGGCATATTTGATTTTTGCTTGTGAGGTGTAAGAAGTGTCAAAATTTCATGTGTATGACAGAATTTTTTCTTTCCCTTTTTGGATGGAAGCAAGCGACTTCAGGATTTCACTGTACCTTGTCAACACACCAAAGATTTTTTTAGGCGACTTGAACCCATATAGCAGCAGTGGTACTAGATACAAAAAATTTTGAAATTCGGTTAGGGAATTTTTTGTAAATTTTCACCCCTACATTTCCCTCAATAATTTCTCACCCATTGGCAATACTGCAATGCAACTTACACCAAAAGATAGCCACATCCATTTTCTAAAAAACAAGGCCTTAACCATATCAATCGAATGAATAGTTTTTGAGCAATAAGTCACTAACTGGAAATGTAGGAAAACGCCAAAAATGACCTGGGGCCGAAAGGAATAATCACACAATTTTGCTAGTATATAGGTGCAAAGAAACAAAAGATGTAAGTTACGAGGGCTTCGACTCAAGTTCTGTTGATTATTTCAATAATCTGCGACGTAAATCAATAAATAATAGTTGCCAGAAAAAAAAACAGACATTTGAAAAAAAACATGAAAAAGAACGATGTTTTTTATTAAAAAAAAACTTCACAGAAAAAAAAACCGTTTTTTTACAACACTATCTGAAACTCTCTTCAAATTTGGATATTTTGTAATTGGTATTATTGCTACCTTTGAAAGTTTGTATTTTCTTTGTTCGATAGACGAAGTTATATTGCCTTATTCTAAAGGAATAATTAACAGTTCTGACCAGACTATATACACTTATTTATTAAAAACTAAGATACAATGTGACAGAATAGAGTTATAAAGTTAGTGACATGACACTGTATGTTAGTTTTTAATAAATAAGTGTATACACTCTGTTCAGAAGTGTTAATTATTCCTTTAGTGAGTTCCAGAATCGTAATGGATCGAGTTGCCTTAGCCTCTCTCCTCCTTTTACAGCGTGTAAACATAATGGAAAAGTGCCGATATTAATCTCCAACCTAGAGTTTTCCGTGTTTATGAGGTCCTAATATTCCAATGACTTGTCTCCAGTGACTCCCTATGCGTATAATAAGGTTGAAATACCTTCCATAAACCAATATTATCTGTGCGAAGAACAGATACTTCATATAGTCTATATAAACAAAAATAAATCTTTGAGTTTTACGTCCGTCGCTTATGCCGTGTAGCTTAAGGAGACGGTAATGATGAGAAATGAATGAAATAGTGAAATGAAGAAAGTGGGAGAACCCCGGGAAAACACATGCACGCAGTGTTTGTTCACCCCAAATTCCACTTGGCGCGAGCTGAGATTGAACCAGTTATCCCATCCACCATTGACCCCATGTTCTCCCACTGGTAATCGAATCTGGGACTCTGTACACCAAAAGCGCACGTGATAGCCACTAAACAACCGGTGAGGGCCCACTGAACCACCGCGGTCCTTTATAAATAAAAACGAATGTAACTGTGATTCCTAGCTAACCAATCCGCTCCCTTCGCACCGCTTTTGATGATTTCCGTTACATAAGAGGACCATGGCCTGATTTAGGTGTAGTGCACGTTTACACCAAGGGAGAAGAATGTGAAAGGGGATGTAATGTAAAAGTAATAAAAAAACATCTATATAAGTAACAAATCCATAGTCTTAGTGGTTGCTGAGATGAACAGTGTCACATCCAGTTCTTTTCAAGTCCAAATTCATCCTCTGCCTATATAGGAAATGATAACTGACACAAAAGTTTCATTTGGTTTATTTGTATAGTAGTATACAAGTTAGTAAGAGAAAGAATAGAAAGAAAAAAAGCTTGTGTTTCTTACAATCATGGATGGAAATTGCTCCTGCCCTCCCCAAATGACGCCCCTGATTGTACATCGGTTTTGTGCCCTGGTACACGCCACAACATCTATTTTCAAATTCCCACATGAAAAACACATTAACGATGTTCATTTATTAGGCTTAGTACGCCATTTATGGATTGCAATGTAAGAGAACGTGCATCATTTGTTATTATTACTATTAGTATTATTATTAACAGTAGCATCAGAACCTAGGAGAAATTCTCAAGTTCTAATTGCTTGTATAGAAATCTAAAATTTATAGTCAGATTTAAATTATAAAAAATCTATTTTAACATCTAATCATTTCCCTAGACTTCAAACAAGATACACCAGAGGAGATATTATAACAGTCGTGAATTCGATGTTTAATGAGAATTTCAGTTTCTTCTGCTTCAGAGAAGGAATATATTTCTTTATAACAAAGAATCGAAATAAAGGAGTCAAGGAAACTCATTTTTATATAAGAAAATTGTTTACAAACTGTTAAAACGAATAAAATTAATAGATTTCGTCCTATCTAGAAATCATAACGTTCTGCCACCTTTCGAATGACGGAAGAAAAGTGGAAACTTCTGTTTACAAGGATCTATTATTTCTTTTTAGGTGCTGCATAAATATCTGTTGACCCAAATTAAATCTAGTTATTGATACTAAATCCAGAAAATTGTATTCTTATCATAAGAAATTAATTATATACCAATCTTGAATCCGTGTAGATTAAGAATAGGGACAGAGCAAGGTATTCAATTTCTTACTAATTTCACAAAATTGGAGTCATCTTCAAAAGTGCTATGAACCTTATGCAGAGTCGTTCTGACATGTGAGTAGTGATATACTAAGGACTTCGACCGACATATGTTTCCTGCAGTAGTCAGGTCTTTAGTATGACGCTAATCATAGGTCAAAACGATTCTGCATAAGGTTGTATATGTTTAATTCAAACGAAATTTTTAGTTTTGGGTTCAATTATGTCCTTTGAGCTACAGAAAGTGAATGATTAATGAGCGTAAATAATTGTAAAATTATTGGTGGGATGAGAATGAGTGAGAAATTTGGAGAACTCCAAGAAATCTATAGACACGATATATTCCATCACAACATAATAACTCTTTGCTGGTAGTTACTATAACGTTTCAGACTCTATGTTCACTTTTTTCTAACTTCCGTGCGACGACAGGAGGGAAGAAATATGGTTATCTTGGAGAAATGGAATTTGAGATTTGAATGAATATACACGTATCAGGGCTCCTGCAAACCAAGAAAGCGATTTTTCGTTGTCTTCTTTCTGCCCGTTCGTCGAAATTTAAATGTTTCCACTCGTCTAGAGGCCTTACTATTCAAACATATCTGTACCAAAATTTAAACTCAATGTTTTTATAAGATTCTCCAGAGGGATTACGAATTTATTTCCTACCCCTAAAATTCAGGTTAGGTTACTGAAGTGTGACAACAAAAAAGTCATTTTCTTGAGAACAAATCCAACAATTTTGTTTATTTTTCATACTTTAATTTTTTATTGGAACTCCACATTGTGGTATGTTTTTTTTTTTTCTGAGAAGAGTCCAGAAGGAAAAGTAAACTCTTGACGGTGATTTTTTCAGAAACGTCTCAGACGACTTTGTTCATATTTCACAAATTAACATTTCATTAACCAAGTTATACCTGAAAAAAAATTCTACTATTAATTGTTTTAATCTTTTTTATTTTAGCTCATATTACTGCCTTATGACGAAAAAAAGGCAAAAAAGATTATCCCCACTTCCAGTTTCACCGGGAGGCGGTCTGCTTTAAAAAGGGTCAGTAGAAAGTACATTGGATTGATAGAGCATAGACGAGGACACCTTAAAGTCAGTATTGCAGAGTGTCCTTTTAAAAGGACGGTAGGCATATCTAAGTTAATAATCTTACGAAATGCTTTAACTTTGTACTAGAAAAAACATTCACAAAGGATACTTCACTCTTCAATACAATGGAATTGAAACAAAAATTTGAAAATGGGGAGGACGGTAGCTCAGTAGGAAAGTGATTACCTCTGGTGCATGGAGTCCGTGGTTCGATCCCCAAACAAGTAACATTCTGGTGGAAACATCGTGTCCGTGGGTTTTCTTGTCGTACTCCCGTCTCTTACTCCAACTCATTTCAAATATTATTCCATCATCACTTGCCTTAACCATCCGTCTCCTTTAGCGTAACAGGCATAATAGTGGGATGTTAAACTAAAAAATTTCATTTAATTTCTGAAAGAAATTTCCAAATAGAGTTGTTTAATCCTATGAAAGAACATTAAATCGTCTGCTCTCTGATATGGATCTGAATGCACACAAACCTGTTAAGAAGCCAAAATTAACTCCTACTAAAATTCGCAAACGTTTTCTTTGGGCAAAAGCCCTCAAAGATAAAGTCATTGACTGCTGTTTCCATCTCCTGCTGGTTGGTGAAGCATTGTAATTTCAGGAATTGAGACAAGTGATAATCTGAAGGGTCAACGTCAGCACTGTATGCTGGGTGTGGCAACTGATCGACGGCATCAAGTTTCTTAATTTTTTGTTGCGTTCTTTGATCCGAGTGTGGTTTTGCGTTATTCTGTTAGTAGCAGGGACCTCGTTATGACTTAAACTACGCTGCTTGATGGATTCAGATCGCATGGAGGTTCTGATTGGTTCTTAGAGGTCATGTGGCGTTAGGCTCCGCGGGAAATTCAAAATTAGACCCTCCCTCTAGGTCACATTGTATGACGTCATGAATTCACATGGTACTGGGCTGCACCCCATGGGTAATTCAAAATTAGCAACACCCTCGACCTATGACGTCATTGAACCGGAATTTTTAAATCAGAGACTATGATCTAGAGGTACGTAGCATCACCTTTGGTCTATCTCGTTACCACCATGGGTATAAAATTACCAAATATATAAATTTTGGAGGCTTTTGACCTTTTCGATGACGATTTATTACGTTAGAAATCTGCATAGAGTTACAGCGCAGGAGTAGATTAACGACCCTTAATCTCGTTCCATGTTATGGTATTAAATTACCAAAGATATAAATTTTGGAGGTTTTGACCTAATGTATTCCCTTTGATGATTTTTTATTACGTTATGAATGACTATAGATGTCCATGACAAGTGTGCATTTACACTCACCCTGGAAGGTGATGCATAGTCCGACTATTAAATTTGGAAATTGTCTCTATGATAGTATAAGACTATGGTAATACTAGTTCTAACCTCACTGCTAACAGCTCGGTGCTGAGGTCGCAGACTGCCTATTGCCAACCTAGACATTTGTCGTGTTTCCAACTCCAGGTGATTTTATTATTTTGGTAACGAACAGTGTATATTTCCTTATAAAAATGGAATAAAAATGATCTATATTGTTCCTGGAGTACAAGCTTTAATCTTCGTTATGATATAATCACGGCCGTCGTAGCATTATAGCAACTTTGGGTATTTGACGCTTCCTTGGAATTTAGCAGGCATTTTTTTTATTTATACATGGAACCAAAGCGTTTCGGTAGTGAAATTGTTAATTTTTAACACCAGGGGCTCCATTCCATACCAGTTTTCATAAAATTTTGCGGACAGCAATGCAATATAAAAGCTGGAGCAAGCTAAAATGTTATAGATATTATTTCTAACTGAAACTAACTTTTTATGTTGCGTTGACGGAAGCCCGTACAGAATGAGACCCCACAAATACATAATGCAGGGGAAACCAACCTAAATTGGGGAAACATCTGCTTCTTTGGTTTGAAAGCCAAGAAATGCAATGGAATTTCCTAAACTATTAAAATTCCTTCATGTAATGCCAGGAAGCATGAAAACTATATGTAAAGCAAAAGAGTGCTAAATATGTTTATCAAAAATGTCAAAGTTAAGCATATTTATTTACTGTTTGAAAAAGTCTTCAACTTCTGCTAGTAAACATACAGGGTGTCCAAGGAGAAAATTGCATCCCTTCGGGAGGAGACAGGGGAAGTCATTTTAAGCAAAAATATTCCTACCATCATGTATCCCATTGTCAATGGTTTGCGAGCTATAGGTTGTTAATCATTTTCACTTTATGTTATTTATTGCTCATCTTGTGTTTAATCTACAGAGGTGAGACATAGAAGATTTGAATGGTGATGAAGTGGTCTCTGCATTTATATAAAGCAGTGACATTATAGTGAATGAATGGAAGGCAATGAAGATATTTATAGTTTTTTTTTTTTAATCCTTAGTTTGGACGTTCAACAGATTTTGATTGAAAATTAAGTCACAATAATTAATAGACCATTAATATGAATCACTTCCGGTTTGAATAGAGGGTTAACGGAAATGGTGGAAAACATTCTTGAAAAGCTGATCAATTGCAAAAAAAAAAAAAAAAAAAAAAAAAACACATCTCAATAGTTCTTACCCTTTTCGTTCCATGGAAATCAGCATTGAAACCGGACATAGTAGTAAATTTCAACCACTTCCGGTTTTGGTAGAGTGTTGTGATGAGACTGATTTTATGTTGAGACTATGAACCGATTGCAGAAAACCATTTCTTTGTATTATCATTTATGGTGATGTATTGAAACCGGAAGTGGCTAATTTAAACCACTTTCGTTTGAATAGATCTTGAACAAAGAAGATGGAACGTACCCTTCGGACGCTGAAAAGATTCCAAAAAGCCGCTTCTTGATATATTTTACTTTTCTTTTTTTGCTCCAAGTATATCAGTATTGAAACCGAAAGTAATAGTAAATTTGGACCACTTCCGGTTTTTGTAGAATGTTATGGGTTGTGATCGTACATTTTCTTGAAACTCTGAATCGACTGCAAAAACCCGCTTCTCGCTATCTTTTACCGTCTTCGTTCTATGTCAATAAATGTTGAAACCGGAAATTATTGATTTCAGACACTTCTGGTTTAAATAGAGAGTTAATGGAGGAGATGGAACCTATTCTTGGGTCGACGAATTGATTGTGAAATACCACATCTCGATATCTTTTACCTTTGTTGCTTTCATACCCGTTAACAGACGGACAAGGCCGTTCCATAAGTGTTCCGACAATTATGCATAACATGGTTTGAAATTCTAAAAGTCCTGATTATTAATGATTAAAGAAGATTTCATTGATTTCCATCGAAGTCTGTTATTTATGTTGGCAATGTTGAAATAATCAACTAAGTCAATGGTAATGTAACCAATAAATCACAACTTGCTCGCTAGGTGGTGGGGAACCTTGTGTATTTCCCGTGCAACTTCTGAGGGAACTCATACTTCATGGAAATTGTTTAATATTTGTAATTTTTATAACAAAGGAAGTTTATTATTTATATTTGAAACTATTTCCTTGTTATTATTATTAAAAAAGAACAAGCATATAGCTCACTGAAAATTGTTACTCATCACGCAGAAAAGGTCTGCCGCATGGCAGTTTGTTTTAATATCAGGATTGATGCAAAAGCTGATAATATTGTCAAATTTATATGCATTTCATTAATGTGATTTTATGCAGCAAATCTCGTTAATATTATTAAAAGTTACATGACTTATTCCCGATTTATAAGGAAAGACAATGAAGGCTTATGTACATTTGGTTCCCTGCAGTGCTTGGGCTAACACAAGGTATATAAAATAATGAAACCAAGTGGGTTTGACTGAATGTGATTGTTTCAGTTTTTGACCTTACGTAGTTATAGGGTCACAAGATAAAAAAAATTTCTTCATCCGCGCATGCGCGAATGTCAGTATGAGAAAAGTCTTAGTTTCAAATTTCTCAATATAACGTGAGCAAAATTACTAACCACAGAAAGGGTATAACCACATAAGGGGGTGAAAAGTGCCCTTGCATAGATTGTTGTGATATTTATGGCAAAGGTACCTCAGATTTAAAGAAAACTTTAGCCAGAAAATCAAACTTCAAATTCTCTAGAATTTCGAAGTTTTTGTTAACAATTTGAAGATCAATAATTGTTCATATTTCGGAAGCGACTTGAGTTTCGAGGATGAAACAAAATAAGAGTATACTTCGCTCAAAGAGCCTTACAGGAAACAGGAAACAGTAAACAATGTATTTCACCCTTCAGAAGAGCGTGTCAAAAATATTCGAATTGAAATCTTTTTGATTTATGTTTGAGTGAACACCATTTATTTTCCAAAATAGATGCATTATCAACCCACCTATAATGTGCTTTGGCCATGGTTTCACACTTTCGATGAAACTTGGTGTAAAATGAGGAAAACCAAAGTCGGGACACTGTGTTTTGCTTGCAAGATAGGCAACCCACGATACGACATCAATGTTTCGGCTAGGGATGGCCGGAACCGGTTCTTGGTCGAACTGGTTTTCGACTCTGAACGGATTAGGTTCCGGAACCGGGTTTTTGGATCCTGGTCTATAACCGGTTCCTAAGATCCGGTTCTGGAGCCCGGTTTTCGGATCCAGTTGATGTTGATTTTTCAGTAGCGAGGTTATATGAGACGTGGATCTACAGATTAACGTGGAATCCGAACCACATGAGCTCCAGCCGAAAATCGAACCCGGATCCTCCACGCCAAAAGCGCGCACGGTAACCGGTCAGCCTCGGAGGAGGTCTTCGTATCCAGGTCTGGAACCGGTTCCTAAAATCCGGTTTTGGAACCCGGTTTTCGGATCCAGGTCTAAAACCATTTCCTGAGATACGGTTCCGGATCCAGTTTTGAATTTATGTATGATTTCGTCTCGAAAGGAGGAACGTGTGAACGTAATGGAACTGGAGTTTTTTTGTGTGTAAGCTATAACTGATTTTATTTTTCGAAATGAGTTCTGGAACAAATAGTGTAATGCAAAATTACTACTGAACATAAATAGCTTGGATTCATTCCAGCTTTATCTACTCAAATAACTTTTACTTTTCCCGTGTTTACTTATTTATTTCCAATGAAAAATTACCACAATAATGTACCTACTGACAATCCCTGCAAAATTTAAATACATTGTAATGCAAAGGCAAAAATACAGCTACAGAAAAAGAAACAGTGGCCAGTTGGACAGTGGCCACCGGTTCCTATTTAGTATCAAAATATCTACCATCCCTTTAGATATTGATCAACACCAATATGATCTCTCTATGACTTACGGTTCCCGAGATATGGTTCCTTAAATATCTGGAAATCGGCCATTTTTTGGCCAATATCTCCGGAACGGTAAGAGTGACGTGAAATATTTAATCACTTTCTCTGATAGTTTTTGATGCTCTATCAAATGCAGGGTTCAAAATTGAAAAAAATCGCAAATAACAGACACACAGACACAGAGAATTCAGTAACGAACTTTTTAAGTTCTTTGAAAATATCCATTGTTTTGTTTGCACTAGCGGTTGCCGGAACGGACGGATCCGGTTCCGAAAGCGGGTTTCCAGATCCAGGTCTGTATCCTAAAATCCGTTTCCGAACCAGTTTCTTCGCGTGCAAGTCTGGAACCGGTTCCGAAACCGGTTCTGAATGCCAAACTTCCAAGAACCGGTTTCTCAAAGGTGGTCGTTTTTGAGTTTCTCACTCGCCATAAATTCGTCTACATGGCAATATAACTATCATAATCGTACTTCTTCCAGAAAGTTGTTTTCTGTAAATCAGCTTTGAAAATAAGGTATTCTACTAAGGCAGACTGAAATTAGTGGTATTAGCGCTCTCACGCTGTTTCCGGAGGATATTTTATTATGGGAATTATGTTGTCATGTAGAGACATTCATGACAAGTCAGAAACTAATAAGCTAACATTTTTGACTTCTGTCAATATTCATGCCGGCCAAAAGAGTTATGGTGTAAGGTGGGTTGCCTACCTTCAGGCATAATACATAATCCCAACTTTGGGTTTCCTCATTTTACACTTCATTTACATGGGTAGGTCCAATTGTTTTCAAGTTATGGACCTGTAAAGTTATTTTTGTCGTTTTCGGGAGCCTATAACTCCGAAAGGATGCATTTGTGCACTTAGGTTGGTCTATACTTTTTTGTTTTATCTTGTTGTCAGGAATCACCTCCCAAACGTTGTCGGTGTTGCTTTGAAACACTCTGTATATGAAATACAGTAGATCTATATTCCGAAGTTGGTTCATTGAGTAATTAATAATATTGATGTATTTTAAATACCAATGACGATTCGTGTAAGATATTTATTATTATTATTATTATTATTATTATTATTATTATTATTATTATTATTATTATTATTATTATTATTATTATTATTATTATTATTATTATTATAAAGATCTTTCAGCTTGCTAAAATACTTTCTCATAGTTCATAGGCATAGCACAGTTATGCTATAATGTGGACCATTGTACTCAGAAGCGCCATTTCATTGTTTTTAATGGAGGAGGGGGAAATTATCCATTGACATTAGAATTTCCTCTATTTTATTAATATACAATTTATTAAAAAAAAAACTTTTGTTTCTTAAACCCATGGAGGGCAATTGTCTCCTGCTCTCCCCAAATGACACCCCTATTGATGCACCTTTCTGTCGCAACTTTCAAATGGTTTTGCACCCCGGTACCACACCAAAACATCTATTTCGATATATCAACATAAAAGCATATTACAGGCTGTTTATTATTGTGTTTATGAAGTTCGGACCTCACCTCTAAAATGCCAGATGTAATGGTGTTTGGATTCGATAGACTGATCACTCATAACAACTTGTACGGCTCCATCTCTGCCATTCATGGATTTAAAGCTAGGAAAACTGCGCAACATTATTTTATTATTATTAAGAATTTTATCAGAAACTTCGAGAAATTTTCTAATTTGTTCTAACTGATAATTTATTAATTAGCCTAAATTAATATTATTAAAATGAACATCTCGATCTTCCATTTTTCCTAAACGTAAATCAAAAGACACCAGATGAGATAATATAACAGTCATGTATTTGATATTTAGTGAGAATTTCAGTTTTTGCTGCTTTAAAGTATTTTTATATATTTATTTATAAGACACAAATCGAAACGCTGGTACTAAGAATACTCACTGTTATGTAAGAAACGGTTTTAAAAACTGTTAAAACGAAAGCATTTAATGGATTTCCTCTTATCTAGAAATCATAACGCCCTGCCACCTGTTGACCAACGTGGCAGAAACGGGAATTAATGTTAACAAATATTTATTTTCTTTACTAGGTGCTGTGTTTATTCTGATCATACAAAATTGAATATCATTCTTTAATGCGTTCAGATTAAGAATAGGGACATAGCAAGTTATTCAATTTCTTACCAATATCACAAAATTGGCGTCATCTTTGAAAGTATTACACACGGCGTCATTTAGGGGGATGGAGGGGCAATTGCCCCTCTGAGTTTGAGATCTATATAGATTTTATCAACAAAATAGTAGTATATCAGTGAAAAACGCGAAATTTTATTTATATTATGGGTAGTGTTGTAAAAAAACGTTTTTTTTTCTGTGAAGATTTTTTTCAATAAAAAAACATTGTTCTTTTTCATGTTTTTTTTCAAATGTCTTTTTTTTCTGGCAACTACTATTTATTGATTTGTGTTGCAGATTATTGAAATAATCAGCAGAACTTGAGTCGAAGCCCTCGTAACTTACAAATCGTTTGTTTCTTTGTACCTATACGAGCAAAATTGTGTGATTACTCCTTTCGGACCCAGGTCATTTTCGGCGTTTTCCTACATTTTCAATTACTGACTTATTGCTCAAAAACCATTCATTCGATTGATATGGTTAAGGCCTTGTTTTTTAGAAAATGGATATAGCTATGTTTTGGTGTAAGTTGCATTGCAGTGTTCCCAACGGGTGGGAAATTATTAAGGTAAATGTAGGGGTGAAAATATACAAAAAATTCCGTAACCGAATTTCATTTTTTTTTTTGTATCTAGCACCACTGCTGTTATATGAGTTCAAGTCACCTGCACAAATTCTTTGGTGTGTTGACAAGGTACAGTGAAATCCTGAAATCGTTGGCTTCCATTCAAAGAGGGAAAGAAAAAATACACATGAAATTTTGACACTTTTTACGCCTCACAAGTAAAAATCAACAAATATGCCGGGGCTACAGCTTATCTAATTATCCTATTGAAACTTTTTATGCTTCGTTATGTAGACCAAAGAAGAATCTTTCAGGTAGGGGTACGCTTGTTTCAATGTAGCCAGCAAGAGGGTAATAATAGAGGGGAAAATGGGAGTTTTCCGAATTTCTCATCTAAAATTGGGAATAATTGTTTTCGCTGGAAATACTGCCATCAGACAGACGAAAGTTATCTGAAAATAAACCTTAGTACTCCAAGAATATATCCTACAAATATCATGGCGATATCTAACAAAATAAGCACGAAATTTAAAAAAAAATACCTCATTCTACCTCAGAAATTCGCCATTTTCTTACCATTTCCAGAACATGGTTTATTATAAACCTCTACTGTACTTCTTCTAATTATTCTAGTGAAACTTTCTATGGTGCGATGTGTAGGCTAAGAACGAAGCTTTTAGACACTGGTATGTTTGTTTGAGTGTAGCTAACAAAAGGGAAATAATAGAAACAAAAAAGGGAATTTTTCCAAAATTTGCCCCTAAAATCTGGAATTAAAATTTTCTGTAGCTTGCAACAATGCTATCAGACATACACAAACTATCTTAAAATAAGCTTTGATATCCTCCTAATATATCCTACAAGTATTGTGACGATATCTAATAAAGTAAGCATGTCAATAAAAAATATCTCATTCTACCTTAAAAAAATCACAGTTATTTTTCCAATTAGAGAACAAGGTCTACTGTAAACAACAACAGTACTTCCCCTAATTATCCTATTAAAACTTTCTATAGTGCTTTGTGTAAGGCAGAAAGGAAACTTCCAGATACTGGTACGTTTGTTCCAATGTAGCACACACAAGGGAAATAATAGAGACAAAACAGATAATTTTCCTAAATTTTCCCCCTAAAATCTGGAATTAAAATTTTCTATAGCTGGCAACACTGCTACCAGACAGACAATGACTATCTTAAAATAAACATTGGTACACCACTAATATATCCTATAAGTATTATGTCGATATTTAAGGAACAAATCTTCTAATTACCAAAAATATATTATTTTAAACATACAAGTAGGGAAAAGCTAGAAAAATCAAGGGTTAGAACCTAAATACGAATTTTTCGTGCGCCTTCTAATTTCCCCATTATAACAGCATGTACTTGCGTTTGTTAAGTAAGGACGAATGTTCGGATGGCGTAAGTTGACTTGCACTCGGACGTACAGGTACGGATTTATAAACAACAATTTCGAATTTTTTGTCGAAATTTAGAGAAATTCTAATTTCCCTAGTTGGCAACACTGCGCGAAGGCCCGTCCAATTTATGTCAACAGTTAGGTATCCATCCTAGGTATCTACCTGGCAAGTCTTAAGGAGGTGTTTCTGCAACGAAGGAAGCTACAGGGAAAAAAGAAGTAAAAGAAATTTGAAATTAGAAAATCCTCGAATTTTTGACTGAGGTGAAGTTTGAGAAGGAAGTTAGACATCAGAAGAAAAATAAATTAATATGATAAACTATGGTCCAACCATATTTGGCAAGAATAATATCCAAATATCTTAAATTAGTGTCCTCACAGCAGCGGATTAAAAAAGTGACAACCCGTGTGTGCCACTTTGGCCACCTGGGCCAACGAGTGTACATTTGATTACATTTTTTTTTACTAGTAACCCGTATTGTTGTTGTAGTTATAGTCTCGACTAATAATAATATCGTTGTTGTAAACAACAACTTTATAAGGAAAATTTTCTCTGCTTTTTACATCTTAGTTACAACACTGTTGGTGAGAAACGCAGGGTGTTTCAAAATGAATATCTTGGTTTTAAGTCTTCGTAGTACTTATTACATTTTACATAAAATTATAAGCAATGCATCAAGTAAAAGATCACCTCAAACACTCTTTGCTACAAGTGTTCGATGTGAAATTCATTCGTCACACGGCACACATCTAGTCGATAGGCGAGAAATGCCCATAAACTTTCCGCCATATGGCACAAAACACATTCAATTTAGGGGGGTCTCGTTTCAACTGTTCCATCTCCTGAGGATTTGCTGACGGCCAGATGCAATCATTATGAGTGTTCACATTAGCTCTTAAGTGAAATGTCGATTTATTACTGAAGACGACACGATCCAGAAAATCTTCATTGTTATGCAGCAGTATTTCACTTGCGAAATTGGCACGTAAACTGTAGTCTGTAGGCTTTATACTTGTAGCAACTACAAACGATAAGGACGTAGTTGCAAGCGTCTCCTTAATATTCTTCTCATAGACGGTTGCACTGTACAGGTTCAGTTTTTATTAAACACTAAAAGCTTTCTGCTCTCTAGTCTCCTTCTTGCTACTTGCTCCTTCAACGGCAGACAGAAGAAACAATGCATGTACATTCGTGCGTACAAAACTGTTTCAGTTGCTCTTTCATTTGATATAATATTTACAATTGCAAGTTAATTGTAATAGATACTACAAAGTTTCAAAACCCTAATATTAATTTTGAAACACCCTGCATTACTTCAAATTGTGTCATCCTATATTTATGTCTTGTATTTAATATATACATATCATCAGGGCCAGACTTAGGCAATTTGTCGCCCGTGAAATTGCATAATTTGCCGCCTTCCCCTTTTCTTCAGAAAGAACAAATCTTAAAAGTAACGATTTTAAGTATGCTACTCCAGCATGTACAACAAAGGTGAGGGTAAGTGCAGTTGCACTCAGAAAGACTTAAATACTTACTAAAAATGCAATCCCGTTGTGTCTGTTTTTTTTTCTTTAAATATTAATCTATTATGTTAGTGAAAGATAAAGGAAACACACCTGCAGAGGAAAGATGGTAATCCTTTTTATAGATATCAATATCGAGCTTCAATATCAATGTATCAGTTTGCAATTCCAGTGCAACTAGCTCTTTTGTGTTTATTTTTGATTTTTCTTCTACATCTATTAATTAAAAAAAACTTGTTTCTATCTTCAATGATAAGGAACTTGTTTCTGACAAAACAAGACTAGTTTCATATCAAAACTGTGATAACTTACTAAATGGAACCGATATTCACTACTATTCGAGAATTGAATTCTTGCATTTGACAACAATCAAGCAATTTGTGCTCGGATTTATTCGACCATTTGCTTTAGTATTGTCCATGTCACCTTAAACTAATGCAACCTAAACATAATTTATGAATGTGGTATTCCAATAGGTCCGCTTAGTAAGTGTAACTACCATCATCATGAAGTCTGTTTCCAACAAGAAATATTTAAATATAAACTAAATATTTGCTGAGCAAAACTAAATATTTTCATTAAAATTCAACACGTGTTACAGTTTCGCCAACTAACTCTTTGGCTTCATCAAACACTATGTGTTACAGGATAACTGTATAATCGTATATACAATTATGGAAGAAATATTTAATTTAAATAATATACCTCTGACAGATTTTGCCGGACCCTCCAAACTTGCCGTTCCATGCAAATGCACGTGTTGCATATATCGTAGAGCCGGCTCTGCATATCATATACAGTATATCTACTCGACAAATTATTTATATATGATATTTAGAAAAAAATACTATTGGGCAAATTAGTATTAGTTTTTTCCCTTTAGACAAGTTATTTGAATTTTATACTGTTTGTGACATTATTTTCATACTTATTAAAGGCCTGTTTTCAAGAAAGAACAAAATTTCATTTCTACTTTTATTTCTTTGTTGATATTGATGAAAACTGTTGGAACCCAAATTGTTAATAGGTATGGTATTCATGTAAATTGTAAAATATTTGTAGGGTATCAGTATCTAGCGTTTAATTTATGTTGCATTATACGGTGATTACATGCACATAAAAATATTTCATACTTAAATAGACGTAAGATGCATTACAAATGACTATTTGAAAAAAAAAAAAAACGAAATTTAGAAAAAAACGAGAGGCGATTTTTTTTTTAAAAAAACGTACATTTCTGAAAAAAACACGAACGTTTTTTTTTATTTACAACACTATATGGTACTATGTTTACAATTCACTCAAACTTATGTTTAAAGGCTGATATATGTGGTGCTTTTCGCCGCTGTAACATGGTGTGAATCCAACGCCACCTCAGCCGTATCACCGTAATGCGTACTCATATCCATTCACAGACTGCCACAACTGAAATCCTTTATCTCGTTTCCTGTATAGTAATTAAGCCCTACCAATATTACATCCTAGTAAAACAAAGTCATATTATTTCGGTAAGATTGTTACCGTTACTTTTTAATCATATGTGATTAGTGTTGTAAATTTAAAAAAAAAACGTTCGTATTTTTTTTTTTTTAGAAATGGAAGAAAAAAAATAAAGTTCTCCTTATTCTTGGTCTCTTAATCTTCCATGTATGAATATCAATTCCGTATAATTTACGATAACAACTCTCTAAATATTCATAACTTTCTATCTACGTCCTTACAAAGTACTTGCTCGTAATGTCTAGGGTATATGGTTCATATCAAAGAATATTAAATGAATTTTTCGAGAAATTAACTAGGTGATTATTCGTTTATTTACAAATAGAATTCTCTAATTTAAAGGTAGGGTACTAACTTTATCTCAGGACGCCACTCCGCCCTATATGCACTCTATCTTCCTTCTTACCCTTCCCCAATAACTAATGGAGAAAGGAAGTATTTTTAATCTAAACTCTAGAATTCCTAATTTCCTTATTAATCAAATTACTCTCTATTATAGCAGGGACCTGTGGAAATACGGTTTACAGAATTCAGTTATTCCTGGACCGTACTCCTTACTTTTAAAGACGGGACCTTGACTTATAGGTCACTGTCTGGCCTAAACCTGTCTCTGGGACTCCAAGATAAGTCCACAAAAGGATTCTATCTAGCTTAAGCAAATAATCATATAGGATAGGTTGGTTTTAGGGATAGGATTGTCAGCCTTTGCTCACGGCTCTAAATTTCCTTTCGCTCAAGGAAATAAAGGAATTTGGTTAAATACTCACTCTAACACTCTCTTAAATGAAAGTTGCAGTGAGAAATCTCTAATCTCTTACAGCACCTAATTATGCTATAATTACATAAGCAGGGATCGAACCCAAACGCATTTGGATTTTAAAATTAATGTTCCTCCACCACTAGGACGGAACCAAAACCTCGAGTCTATACGTGCGTCACTCACCTCCGCCATAGACCCTTAGGAAGCTTATATACTCCCATTCTAAACAAGCAATAGTAATCCAATAGCCTCTGTTATAGGCGTAGGATTAAGCATCTAAAAATAACAACTTATTTCCTAAATCCCTATCATTTGAATATCCTATCTAAACGGCCAAAGCTCAATTGCTTAAGCGGGCATCTGTAATGTAGTAGAATCACTATTCTCTCTACATACAGTCTCTAACTAGAGGGGACTCTCTCCAAACTGCACTATTCTCTTACAGTGCAGCGGACTGGCTGGCCAAGATCCTGCATTCAGGAATCCTCAAAACGCACAGCCACGAAGATAGGGGAGGCAGCCTTTTTATACGGTTTGGCCTGCTAAAAAAAATAGCAACAAAAAATCTTTAGAAAGTTTTTTAGCGCCAACTACTCGAAATGGAAAATTCCCAGTAAGGGAGACTGAAATACAATGGATTTAGCAGCTAGCCTCCTCGACAGGCTTCAAGAGAAAAAGTTAGCATGGAAAAAAACAACGATTAGCACTAGCTAAACTGTAAGTAATAATATGAATAATTCTTAAATAATAAAGGATGATGCTCTAATATATATATACATAAATATACAACATAAATTGATTAAATATTTCCTTACACTAATAATAATAAAATAAATGAATAAATATATACCAATAATTAATATACTCCAGGCCTGGATTTCTAACCTATAATTAAACACAATTATTAAATAGAGCAATATTTAAATTATATCATTTATATTTGAATATAATATCAGCAAGGTCACAAGACGTACCTTGCATATAACCCCATCACAAAAAAAGAAAGAAAAAAGAATATTATTCTCACTTGTTACTTTGAGTATTCAGTTTATAGTCCGGATCAGTCTTATATTTCAAAAAATTTTTCATCACAACACTATCACAATCACAAAAAAACAAAAACAAACAAATTTTTCATTTAATTTCGTAACGACTTAAAATTTTTTTAGGGAGAATTTCCCTTCAGTTCTTAGTCTCGTGACCGTCTTTTTTTTAAAAAAAAACATAAGCAAAAAAATTAATAATTTCCCATTTAATTCAGTATTTGTTCACTTCACTTGTTCACTCACTCGTACTGATTTTCGGTTTATCTGCACTACCGACTTGCAGATTGCTGTTCACTAGAAGTCCAACTTCCTTTTTGCCGTCTCGACTCCGTTCACAGTACCTGATAAGTCTAAGTCCTTACCTGGTGTTAAGGGAAGGTTATCTAATCCCTCACCATCAGTGATTAGATCCAAGAAACAACCATCCTCGACAATAGCATCTGGATTACTGGAAGAATCTTTCGAACTCGGTCCACCAAGGTTGGAGTCCTCTTTCGTGAAATTAAACTTTTGCAACGATTTTTGATATTGAAGTGCTCTAATGTCCTTCAGAGTATAGCCTGGGTCAGCTACTCGAACTTTCTTAGTACTGCTGTTATTTAACTGTGAAAAACGCATACGACGCTTATTGTTTCGTGAAGCATCTACGTGACACAATAATTCAAGTTCAAAACTTGCATCTGCTTTAGGACGAGCAGCAACGTACACACTACGTGTAGGTTTCTTAAATCCGTTCGACATTTTTTCAAAGCTTTGAGACTACAGACAACGATGTTTACAGAAAACGACGAGACGAGAAACTGTGATCTTGGCCAGGCTTGTTCCCTAAACTAGCTAAATTTCTCTAAGAAAGAAAAAAAATAACAGCACAAAAAGTCTTTTTTAAGCTTATATTACTACGTCTGTGGGATGTTTTATTTTCCCCCCAACTTTACTTTCTCTTTCGTCTGGAAATAGTGTTTTGGCAAACTCTGGCTGTAGTTCACGGACCTTCTTACAAAATTCTGGGGCCATAAAAACAGGTTTGATCATATCAGCGTTTGTCTTGACTGTTCTACCACTGTCTTGATTCCGAATTATATAAGTATTTGCAGCTAACTGCTTTTCGATCTTCCAAGGACCGCTGTACCTCGGTAAGAGGCCTGCACTCACTTTATTAGTGGGGGAAGAAAGCCGTATTATCCGCCACCATACCATCTGACCGGGTTTGAATGGATTCGGTCGACGACCTCTATTGTAAATTTGTTTTCTGTCAGCATGTTTTCGTCTCTGTACCTCATTCGCGCGTTTGTAAGCAGTCTCCATTCTCAGTTGGATTTCCCGAACATATTTACAATAATCTGGTTCCTCTTGAACTTCTTCTTTCTCTTCTTGGGTTTCATATAACGGGTGTTTAAAAGACCTTCCAAAGAATAAAAATGCTTTGCTGTATCCCGTAGCCGAACAAACTCTGGAATTTATTGCAAATTCAATAAGTTTAATATCTCTCGCCCAATTTTCATGCTTGTTAGCATACATGCCAAGTATTGTCTTTACATCTTTTATCATTTTTTCGCTTTTATTTCCCTTTGGCCTATAAGCGCTAATAAAATGACATCTTGTCTTAAGCAGACTCATTGTTTCTCTCCACAATTTTCCTGAAAATATTGAGTGATTGTCACTAGATATTTGAGAATAAGGTCCAAACTCCGAGAAAAAAGTTAAAAGACAGTCTACCATTGTCTTTGCAGTAAGTCTTCTGACAGGATAAATCTTTACCAATCTTGAAAATCCATCAACAAGGACTAATCCATATCTATATCCTCCTATTTTACTCGGCACTAAGGATCCAAAATTATCGACATACAAGATTTGGTTAGGCCTAACAGCTAATGAAGATTCCATAAACCCATACTTAGTATTAGTATTTTCCTTGTATAAACTACAGGGAACACAAGCTTTGCAAAAATTTCGTACATCGTTACGCATACTTGGCCAGAAGTAAGCTTCCCGCAATTTTCTTAGCGTTTCTATCCACGAAGGATGACCTGATTCTTTAATTATATGAGCCATCACACAGAGAGTTGCTCTCAATGAATTTGGGATCCAAACCACATCCCTAACTTCATCATTTACTCTCAATCTTCTTTTCAGAATTCCATTCTCGTCTATAAAACAATTTCTCTTCAGTCTCTTAAATTTTTGTCTCAGCTTACTTGAAACTGACACCTTATCTCCCTTTAAGAAAGCAATGAATTTCGAAATAAAAGAATCTCCATTTTGATTTTCTCTAAGTTTATCTAAATCTCTGATTTGCGAGAAGTCTGCAAAATTATTTTCTTCCTCTTCTTCTACTAACATGTAGTAAGGTAATTCCGATAGCATTTCTCTCTTTTCTTCTAGAGAAAATTTTCTAACTTTGCTTACGTTTAAGTTCCTTTTTCTCTTCTTTTCCTTCATTTGTTTCTTTAATAGTTTTACTTCCCTAAAACTATTATAATCAATGAGTAAAACCTCAGACGTTGGTAGCTCCTGAACGTCTACTACTTTTCCTTCGCTTGTCTCTATCTTTAGAAAACCAGAATCGTTTTCAGCTTCTAACGGTAATAATTCATTAGCCTCTTTGCTCCCCTCAAACTCTGGACCTTCAGTGTGCGAGTTTTCGAGACGAGACAGAAAATCTACGGGATTTGTCTTCCCTTGCTGAAATTTCAGCACAACTGGAATTCTCATTATTCTTGTTAACCACCTCTGTACAAGCGCTGGTACTTTCATAGATTTTATTAGTGATAAAATCGGTCTATGATCTGTATATACATAAATGACAGGAGCATGAATCAAATATAACTCGAACTTCTCAAGTGCAATAACAATGGATAAAAGCTCTAGATACGTAGAACTATATTTACTTTGAGTGGGAGATAACTTTCTAGATCCATACGCTACTACTGCTAAACGGCCCTTATCATCCTTTTGGCAGAGGGTGTACCCAGTAGCCACCGAACTTCCGTCCACATATAAGTAGAACGGGTCATCTAACTTCGGTAGAAGTAATTCAGGATCTTTGGCTAATTCCTCCTTTAGTTCCAATAACGCTTTCTCGTGCTTTTCTTCCCATTTAAATTTTGCATCTCGCTTCAACAAATCTGTAAGCGGTGAAACTATCATAGCCATATTTGGTATCCGAAAGTGAAAAAACTGGAAAAATCCCAAGATCGCTTGAAGCTGTTTTACATTCTTCGGCCTAGTGATTTGCTGTGCCATCTTTAATTTCTCCGGAGTGCATGTTATTCTACCGGGAGTAATAGTATATCCCAGAAATTCTATTTTCTGCGTAAAAAGAACTGCTTTATCCGGGTTAAGGGTAAGTCCTGCATCGCTAATTCTCTTTAACGTTTCTTCAAGAGTTTCAATTAACTCATCAGGTGTTTGACCGCCCACCACTATATCATCATAGAATGAGATGACCTTAGTATAATATAGTTCTTTTAAAAACATTTGCATCAACCTGGCTAAAGCAAATGGGTAATTACATAATCCATAAACTCCTCTAATGAACTGATACGTGCCCAAATGAGTTATAAAACCTGTATACGGTTGACTTTCTTCATCTAATTCAATCTGAGCGAAAGCATATGATAAATCAAAACATGCATAGAAATTCATCTTTCCTAAGTGAGTTAGGGCTTCCATTATACTTGGCAAACCTACTTTTTCCTTCTCTGTTAGTTCGTTAACTTTTCGACTGTCTAAAATGACCTTGAAACTACCATCCTTTTTCTTATGCAAAATCGGGCAGCTTACGTACGGAGTACTCGCCTTTTTTATAATTCTATCTTTTTCCATTTGATCTAACACTTTCTCCATAATCTGTCTTTTCTCTATAGACATAGGTCTAAGCCGACAAGAAAAGGGTTTGGGGTTTTTAATATTTATATGATGTTTCATTAAATGTGTAACTCCTGGTTTGTCTGAAAAAGCGTTCTTATATTTTTCCAAAATATTTCTCATTTTATTTTTTCTCTGTGGGTCTAAATTAACATTGTATAACATCTTTTCTATAAGCTGGCTGGGGGCATTCTCAATGGCCGCACAAGGGACATTTCCCTCCCCTCTACTTTTATGAGGTTTGTCATATTCGCATACCGCCATCCCTCCGTTCTCAATACACCATCCTCGGAGCGATGTACACAAAACAATCTTTGCCCTCGCCAGGTAATCTCTTCCTGCAATTATGGGTTTCAGAAGAGAAGATACCACGTGGAACCGCTGTTTAATTTATTGCCGTAAAATTCAACTTCTACGAGCACACTCTCTAAGGAAGTCGCTGACCCACTCGCTAGACTTAAATATAATGGATCTTTCTTAAACTTCGCCCCTCTCTCTCTCCACAAATTTGCTTCGTTTTCGTCAACAAAGCTCAGTAGGCTGCCAGAGTCGCAAAACAAGAATACCTCTCTATTTAATATTGTCGCTTTTATTAGTGGCTCTGTTCTCCACCCTTGAGATTCCTTTTTTGCTTTCGATGCAATAAAAAAGAATTCTTTCTTTTTTCCTGACGCACCATCGTTTCCCTCTTTACAAAGAGTACCGTTATCCCTCATTGATGTTGACAAACTTTTTGAAGTTCTCTCTCGATCCTCTGGAATTACGAATCTCGTAAGAAACGACTCATCGCTAAAGCACCATGAATTTTTCGCAAGGTAAAGATCTATCTTTGCTTCTGATAGAAAATCAGCACCAAACACAAATTCAATAGAAGCGTGAGAAAGAGCATAGAATTTATGCGTAAATTTCCTCCTTTTTATGAAAAAAGTTGGCATAACCACAAGACTACAGCTAGCTTCACCTGTAGCTAACAAAATCTTTTCATTTACTTTTTCCGACTTCGCTCCTTTCTCAATCCATTTTTTCGCGGTCTTAATATCAATTAATGAAATAAATGATCCACTGTCCAAGTAACAGTCTTTAATCTGTCCGTAAAATTTCCCAAAAAGATAAGGAGGTGCATTTTTCCCTCTAGCAAGTTTTCTAGGAAATCTAGTGACCGTAGCTGCAATGTTTTCCCTTTTCCCGTGGTTCTCAACCTTTTTCTTGCTGGGGCAAACATACCTTTGTGCACAAAACCTCTACACGCATGACATTTAATTTCAGCCTTACTTGGTCCCTCTTTTTTACTTTCTCTCTTTTCATTTGTTTGCCTGCTAAAATATGCTGGATTTAATGCTTGCGGCCTAATCGAGGGGACTGACTCAGTGCCTATCTCTCTACTATTCACTGCAGCCAATTGGATACTTTCTTCCTTTCCTGCGCTATGCTGCTTAGCATAGTTATAATCTTCTAATAAATACGCTTGAATTTTCAAGGCGTATTCCTCCAACTCCCTTAAGTTTACAAATTTCCTATCATGAAGAAATTGTTTATACTTAGGGTGTGCTTTACTTACAATCTTAGCTATCTGTTCTACCTCCTCAACTGGATTTTTCATACGAGAGAAAAGCAATGCCATTTCTCTAATAAATCTTGAGAACGATTCGTCCGGTCTCTGAATTCGTGTCGCCAATTGAGCTTCAATTTCGCTTTCATAATTAAAGCTAAAATATTCCTGTAGTAGATTATGCCTAAATGCAGTAAAATCTGCAAATTTCGACTTGAAATTAAACCATTTACGGGCGTCAGCAACTAAGGCATTTGGAATAACTTTATCTAGCAATTCATTCATTGTCATGTTTTTGCTCTTGGCAAAATCTGTCAATTCATCGAGGAAATCGAATGGATTCTCCGATACTTGTCCTGAGAACTTCGGTAACGGTAGTTTTATTTCATCCAAACTACTACATTTACAATTTCTGTGCTCATTATTTTCTTGACTCCCCTCTCTAAGCTTACGTATTTCCTCTACTATTTGGTCTATTCCCAGATCAATATCCGAATCTATCCCTAAAGCGGATTTTAACAAGTCTAATTCAATTACGTTCTCCATTTTCCTCCTACGTCTGTTTCTCGGTTTCATTTAATTTCTATTCCGGACGAGAATTCCCCACTTTTGGAAGGTAAAAAAAAATTTTGTCCGTATTCTCGATTTCTCGTTTCTCTATATCTCTTCCAAATATGAATATCAATTCCGTATAATTTACGATAACAACTCTCTAAATATTCATAACTTTCTATCTACGTCCTTACAAAGTACTTGCTCGTAATGTCTAGGGTATATGGTTCATATCAAAGAATATTAAATGAATTTTTCGAGAAATTAACTAGGTGATTATTCGTTTATTTACAAATAGAATTCTCTAATTTAAAGGTAGGGTACTAACTTTATCTCAGGACGCCACTCCGCCCTATATGCACTCTATCTTCCTTCTTACCCTTCCCCAATAACTAATGGAGAAAGGAAGTATTTTTAATCTAAACTCTAGAATTCCTAATTTCCTTATTAATCAAATTACTCTCTATTATAGCAGGGACCTGTGGAAATACGGTTTACAGAATTCAGTTATTCCTGGACCGTACTCCTTACTTTTAAAGACGGGACCTTGACTTATAGGTCACTGTCTGGCCTAAACCTGTCTCTGGGACTCCAAGATAAGTCCACAAAAGGATTCTATCTAGCTTAAGCAAATAATCATATAGGATAGGTTGGTTTTAGGGATAGGATTGTCAGCCTTTGCTCACGGCTCTAAATTTCCTTTCGCTCAAGGAAATAAAGGAATTTGGTTAAATACTCACTCTAACACTCTCTTAAATGAAAGTTGCAGTGAGAAATCTCTAATCTCTTACAGCACCTAATTATGCTATAATTACATAAGCAGGGATCGAACCCAAACGCATTTGGATTTTAAAATTAATGTTCCTCCACCACTAGGACGGAACCAAAACCTCGAGTCTATACGTGCGTCACTCACCTCCGCCATAGACCCTTAGGAAGCTTATATACTCCCATTCTAAACAAGCAATAGTAATCCAATAGCCTCTGTTATAGGCGTAGGATTAAGCATCTAAAAATAACAACTTATTTCCTAAATCCCTATCATTTGAATATCCTATCTAAACGGCCAAAGCTCAATTGCTTAAGCGGGCATCTGTAATGTAGTAGAATCACTATTCTCTCTACATACAGTCTCTAACTAGAGGGGACTCTCTCCAAACTGCACTATTCTCTTACAGTGCAGCGGACTGGCTGGCCAAGATCCTGCATTCAGGAATCCTCAAAACGCACAGCCACGAAGATAGGGGAGGCAGCCTTTTTATACGGTTTGGCCTGCTAAAAAAAATAGCAACAAAAAATCTTTAGAAAGTTTTTTAGCGCCAACTACTCGAAATGGAAAATTCCCAGTAAGGGAGACTGAAATACAATGGATTTAGCAGCTAGCCTCCTCGACAGGCTTCAAGAGAAAAAGTTAGCATGGAAAAAAACAACGATTAGCACTAGCTAAACTGTAAGTAATAATATGAATAATTCTTAAATAATAGGGGATGATGCTCTAATATATATATACATAAATATACAACATAAATTGATTAAATATTTCCTTACACTAATAATAATAAAATAAATGAATAAATATATACCAATAATTAATATACTCCAGGCCTGGATTTCTAACCTATAATTAAACACAATTATTAAATAGAGCAATATTTAAATTATATCATTTATATTTGAATATAATATCAGCAAGGTCGCAAGACGTACCTTGCAGAAATTACGTTTTTTTTTTAAATTTGCCTCTCGTTTTCTTCTAAATTTCGTTTTTTTTTTCAAATAGTCATTTGTAATCCATCTTACGTCTATTTAAGTATGAAATATTTTTATGTGCATGTAATCACCGTATAATGCAACATAAATTAAACGCTAGATACTGATACGCTACAAATATTTTACAATTTACATGAATACCATACCTATTAACAATTCGGGTTTCAGCAGTTTTCATCAATATCAACTAAGAAATAAAAGTAGAAATGAATTTTTTTTTCGTGAAAGCAGGCCTCTAATAAGTACGAAAATAATGTCACGAGCAATATAAAATTCAAATAACTTGTCTAAAGGTAAAAACTAATACTAATTTGCCTAATAGTATTTTTTTCTAAATATCATATATAAATAATTTGTCGAGTAGATATACTGTATATGATATGCAGAGCCGGCTCTACCATATATGCAACACGTGCATTTGCATGGAGCGGTAAGTTTGGAGGGTCCGGCAAAATCTGTCATAAATATAGTATTTAAATTAAATATTTCTTGTTGGAAACAGACTTCATGATGATGGTAGTTACATTTACTAAACTGACCTATTTGAATACTACATTCATAAATTATGTTTAGGTTGCATTAGTTTAAGGCCACATGAACAATGCTAAAGCAAAACGTCAAATAAATCCGAGCACAAATTGTTTGATTGTTGTCAGATGCAAGAATTCTCGAATATCTGTTCCATTTAGTAAGTTATCACAGTTTTGATATGACAACTAGTCTTATTTTTGTCAGAAACAAGTTCCTTATCATTAAAGATGACAAGTTTTTTTTTTTAAATAATTATAACAGATGTAGAAGAAACATCAAGAAATAAAGATAAAAGAGCTACTTGCACTGGAATTGCAAACTAATACATTAAGATTGAAGCTCGATATTGAATTCTATAAAAAGCATTACCATTTTCTCTTTGCAGATGTGTTTGCTTTATCTTTCACTAACATAATAGATTAATATTTAAAGAAAAACAAACAGACACAATAGAATTGCATTTTTAGTAAGTATTTAAGCCTTTCTGAGTGCAACTGCACTTACCCTCCCCTTCGTTGTTCATGCTGGAGTAGCATACCTAAAATCATGACTTTTAAGATTTGTTCTTTCTGGAGAAAGAGGGACGCGGCAAATTATGTCATTGCACGGGGCGACAAATTGCCTAGGACCGGCCCTGATGATATGTATATACAAGACAAGAATATAGGATGACACAATTTGAAGTAATGCAGGGTGTTTCAAAATTAATATTAGGGTTTTGAAACTTTGTAGTATCTATTACAATTAACTTACAATTATAAATATGATATCAAATGAAAGAGCTACTCAAACAGTTTTGTATGCCTGCATGTACATGCATTGTTTCTTCTGTCTGCCGTTGAAAGAGCAAGTAGCAAAGATGGAGACTAGTGAGCAGAAAGCTTTTTATGTTTTAATAAAGACTGAATCCGTACAGTTCAACCGTCTGTGTGAAGAATATTAAAGAGACACTTGCAACTACAGTATACGTCCTTATCGTTTGCAGTTGCTACAGGTTTAAGCCTAGAGACTACGGTTTACGTGAGAATTTGGAAAGTGAAATACTGCTGCGTAACAATGAAGATTTTCTGGATCGTGTCTCTTCAGTGATAAATCGACATTTCCCCTAAGAGCTAATGTGAACACTCATAATGTTTGCATCTGGCCGTCAGCAAATCCTCAGGAGATGGTGCAGTTGAAACGAGACCCCCCTAAATTGAAGATGTTTGTGCCATAGGAGGAAAAAGTATGGGAATGTCTCGCCTATCGACTAGATGTGTGCTCTGTGACGAATGAATCTCACATCGAACACTTGTAGCAAAGAGTGTTTGAGGTGATCTTTTACTTGATGCATTGCTTATAATTTTATGTAAAATGTAATAAGTACTACGAAGACTTAAAACCAAGATATTCATTTTGAAACACCCTGCGTTTCTCACCAACAGTGTTGTAACTAAGATGTAAAAAGCAGAGAAAATTTTCCATATAAAGTTGTTGTTTACAACAACGATATTATTATTAGTCGAGACTATAACTACAACAACAATACGGGTTACTAGTAAAACAAATGTAATCAAATGTACACTCGTTGGCCCAGGTGGCCAAAGTGGCACACACGGGTTGTCACTTTTTTAATCCGCTCCTGTGTGGACACTAATTTAAGATATTTGGATATTATTCTTGCCAAATATTGTTGGACCATAGTTTGTCATAATAAGTTATTTTTCTTCTGATGAACTTTCTTCTCAAACTTCACCTCAGTCAAAAATTCGAGGATTTTCTAATTTCAAATTTCTTTTACTTCTTTTTTCCCTGTAGCTTCCTTCGTTGCAGAAACGCCTCCTTAAGACTTGCCAGGTAGATACCTAGGATGGATACCTAACTGTTGACATAAATTGGACGGGCCTTCGCACAGTGTTGCCAATTAGAGAAATTAGAATGTCCCTAAATTTTGGCAAAAAATTCGAAATTGTTGTTTATAAATCCGTACCTGTACGTCCGAGTGCAAGTCAACTTACGCTAGTAGAACATTTGTTCTTACTTAGAAAACTCAAGTACATATCGTTACTATGGGGTAATTAGGGGGCGCACGAAAAAATTCGTATTTAAGTTCTAACCCTTGAATTTTCTAGTTTTTCCCTACTTTTCTGTTTACCGTAAAATACTTTTGGTAATTAGAAGCGTCGTTCCTTAAATATCGGCACGATACTTGTAGGATATATTAGTCTTGTACGAATGATTAATTTAAGATAGTTTTCGTCTGTCTGGTAGCAGTGTTGCCAGCTACAGAAATTTTTAATTCCAGATTTCAGGCGGAAATTTTGAGAAAATTATCTGTTTTGTCTCTATTATTCCCCTTGTGTTGGCTACATTGGAACAAACGTACCAGTATCTGAAAGTCTCGTCTTTGCTCTACACAACGCACTATAGAAAGTTTCAATAGAATAATTAGGGGAAGTACGGTTGTTGTTTACAGTAGACCTTGTTCTCTAATTGGAAAGATGGCTACGATTTTTTTAAGGTAGAATGAGATATTTTTTATTGACATGCTTACTTTATTAGATATCGTCGCAATACTTGTAGGATATATTAGATGGATACCAAAGCTTATTTTAAGATAGTTTGTGTATGTCTGATAGCAGTGTTGCCAGCTACAGAAAAATTTAATTCCAGATTTTAGGGGGAAATTTTAGGAAAATTATCTGTTTTGTCTCTATTATTTCCCTTTTGTTGGCTACATTGGAACAAACGTACCAATATCTAAAAGGCTCATTTTTCCTTACACAACGCACTATAGAAAGTTTCAATAGGATAATTAGGGAAAGTACTGTTGTTATTTACAGTAGACCTTATTCTCTAATTGGAAAGATAGCTACGATTTTTTTTAAGGTAGAATAAGATAATTTTTTATTGAGATGCTTACTTTATTAGATATCCTAACAATACTTGAAGGATATATTAGAGAAACACCAAAGCTTAGTTTACGATAGGCTCTGTGTATCTGATAGCAGTGTTGTCAGATACAGAAAATTTTAATTCGAGATTTAGAGCCACGTTTTGTAAAAAAATCCCGTATTGTTTGTATTATTTCCCTCTTGTTGGCTACACTCAAATACACGTACCAGTGTCTATAAGCCTCGTTCTTAGCCTACACAGAGCACCATAGAAAGTTTCACTAGAATAATTAGGAAAAGTACAGTAGAATTTTATAATAAACCATGTTCTGGAAATGGTAAAAAAAAAAAAGCGAATTTCCGAGGTAGATTGAGACTTTTTTTTAAAATTTCATTATTAATTTGTTATATATCGCCATGATACTTGTAGGATATATTCTTGAAGTACCAAGGTTTATCTTCAGATAGCTTTTGTCTGTCTGATGGCAGTGTTTTGATCCAAAACAATCATTTCCCAATTTTAGGTGAAACATCGAAAACCCTTTTGCTAGCTACATTGAAACAAACGTACCGCTACCTCAAAGCTTCCTTTTAGCTCTAAACAACGCACCATAAAAAGTTTCAATAGGATAATTAGAGAAGCTGTAGCCTCGGCATATTTGATTTTTGCTTCTGAGGCGTAAAAAGTGTCAAAATTTCATGTGTATGATGACATAATTTTTTATCTCCCCCTTTCAATGGAAGCCAGCGACTTCAGGATTTAACTGTACCTTGTTAACACACCAAAAGAATTTTTTAGGTGACTTGAACCCATATATTAGCATTGGTGCTAGATAAAAAAAATGAAATTCGGTTAGGGATTTTTTTGTAAATTTTCACCCCTACATTTCCCTCAATAATTTCCCACCCGTTGGCAACACTGTAATGAAACTTACACCAAAAAAGTAGCCACATCTATTTCCTAAAAGAAAAAGCCTCAACCATATCAATCGAGTGAACGTTTTTTGAGCAATAAGTCACTAACTGAAAATGTGGGAAAACGCCAAAAATGACCTTGGTCCGAAAAGAATAATCACACAATTTTGCTCGTATAGGTACAAAGAAACATATGATTTGTAAGTTACGAGGGCTTCGACTCAAGTTCTGTTGATTATTTCAATAATCTGTAACATAAATCAATAAATAATAGTTGTCAGAAAAAAAACAGGCATTTGGAAAAATAACATGAAAAAGAACGGGTTTTATTGAAAAAAAAAACTTCACAGAAAAAAAGTTTTTTTTTACAACACTATCTATAATATTGCAAATCACGCACTATTCCACTCTCATTTTTAGGAAATGAGAAAATCTCACAAATGAGTACCTGGAAATTTGCCTTGAGCTCACAAATGCAAACACGTTTAAAAATAATGAGACATTCTTTCCTCGAATGTGAGTAAAAATTAATTATTTTGTTTTGAACATGCATTTTTCTCATTTTTGAGCAAGGAAACTTTTAAGGGTGATGGGTACCTGTTTCCAGCCCTGTACACATGTTATTTTGTGGTGCACAGCATCGTATGTATGGATTTTTTGGAGTTCTTCCTATTCCTCCCTCATTGACATTCCACCAAATATTTATGCTTATTGATCATTCGTTCCATTTAGCACAAAAGACATAACGGGAAGCAAACCAAAAATTTCGTTAGATTTAAACATTTAGTGCTTTAGAAAATTGTGATATTGGTATAAATTAAATATCTTGCTGTGTCCGTATTCTTTATCTGCACGCATTCAAGATTATATATATATATATATATATATATATATATATATATATATATATATATATATATATATATAATTTTGTATGATAAGAATAAAATTTTGTCGAATTTTTAACAACAACCAAATTCAATTTGACTCAACAGATGTATACGCAGCACCTAAGAACAAGAAATAAATCCTTGTAAACAGTAATTTCCACTTTTCTCCCGTTGTTCAACAGGTGGCAGAGCGTTATGATTTTTAGATACGACGAAATATATTAATTGTATTCGTTTTAACAGTTTGTAAATAGTTTTCTTATATAAAAATGAGTTTCCTTAATTTCTCTATTTCAATCCTTTGTTATAAATAAATATATTCCTTCTCTGAAGCAGAAGAAACTGAAATTCTCATTAAACATCGAATTCCCGACTGTTATTATATCTCCTGTGGCGTCTTTTGTTTTAAGTCTAGGGAAATGGTTAGAGGTTAAAATAGAACTTTTATAATTTAAATCTGACTCTAAGTTTTAGATTTCTATACAAGCAATTAGAAATTAGGAATTTTGTCAAGTGTTCTGATGTAACTCATAAAAGTAATAATAGTAATAATAAACGACCGCGGCTTTCAAAGCGGTACAATACACAAATGGCATACTATATCTAATAAACGAACAGCATATAATTTGCTTTTTATATGGGGTGCCAGAATACAAAACATTTGGAAATTGTGGAAGGAAGGAGTACGACCAGGGGCGTCATTTGAAAAGTGCAGGGGCGATTGCCCTTCAATAAGTTTAAGAAACAAGTTTTTCTTTAATAAATTGTATACTAATATACTAATAAAACACATGAAGCTCCTATCAGTGGACAATTTGGTTCCCTTTCCCTCGTGGCGAAATCTGAAATGAGGCTTCTGAGTACAACAATCAATATTAAAGTTTAAGTGTGCTTTACGTGGAAATCAGAATTTGAATAACCTAAAAGATAATAATAATAATAATAATAATAATAATAATAATAATAATAATAATAATAATAATAATAATAATAATAATAATAATAGTAATAAAGCTTTAAAAGTATTGTTGGTTAAAATACATCAATATCGTTCCTTGTTCAACGAACCAAATTTGAACAATGACCTAATACAACTTTGGTGTGCATAGTCCTGGGTTAGAATCTCGGTGAATTCTCAAATTCTCCTGAGGTAATCCTACAATAATAACGCAATTGCGTTAACAGATAGTAGACTCCGATCTTGTGTGGAAAGTTAAGGAAATAAAGGGCCTTATGCAAAATCGTTCTGACACGTCATCAGTGTCATACTAAGAGTTCAACTAACACATGTTTCCTGCAGTAGTCAGTCCTTTATTAGGACGCTAATCATACGTGAAAACGACTCTGCTTAAGGCAGAATGGGTCTTGTCAGAGTTGTTCTGGCAAGTGATTAGTGCCATATTAAAGATATCGACTAACATAAGTTTTCTACAGTAGTCAGGTTTTTAGCATGGCGCTACTCATACGTTAAAACGACTCTACATAATTTTGAATGGCTTCAGAGAGATGATATAGTACTAACCAAGGGCCTTATTCCTAACCAGGCTTTGCAAAAATTGTGAATCGTAAGACAAAGCAAAGTTTGCGAGAATCAGTTTTAAAAAAAAATAATAACTGCTTTGTTTATTATCCGAAGTAAAACGCAGATCTTGCATTTCGTCGACGCAGACCATTACGGAATGGTTCTTCAATCATTACCCAGTCGAACTGTGTCATCTGGATGGTCATAGCTATCCATCAGCTGTAGCTGAGAGCGTATAATTTTTATTTGTTTACTGATGAAATGTCCATTTTTCGCACCGGAATATGTTTATGGGAAATATTTGAACCCTCTTATTCCTTTTAATATACACATTTCAATGAGAGTATAATGATAAATGCAGACAAGATATTTAGAATACGCCCTTTAACAAAGTGTCACAGCAAAGGCCCAGCTCGAAGTAGGTCAAACTGTGTCCAAAATTCATTTCTAAAGGGTCAGTTTTTTCTCCATGGTTCAACCACAAATAATAGACAACATCCATTTCAATATATCGAAAACAATTGCAGAAATACTTTCTTCTCATTAAAACCGGCATTTCGGAAACAGGTAGTTGTACACTTATGCAAATTGACAACTTCATACGCATATCCTTCGTTACCTCCATGCTGATGAGAGCTGAAGTTAAACTTGAGCAGCATCGGAAGTGTCACTATTCATATCAGCTGCTTCGAAAGTTAGTTCCGACACTAAAGTCGATCATTTTAAATCATTTTTATATTACACCCCATTATTTATGCTTGTCCACTCGCAATGTCTTTGCCGTCTTCCCTTTCGAGAAAACAAGAACTTAATAGAATAAATAACAACGATAATCCCGTGATAATCTCTGGGTCAACTAACATGCACGTTCTTGACTATATTTGGATTTAAGTACCGTTGGGACTGTCACCAATCAACTTAGCGACTTTGAAATATTTGGATTCGATACTAAACTCGTCAGTTTGGATATTTTATTTTTCACCTTTTATCATCCCCATTCCGATGAGGATGGATTCGGATTTGAAAAGCATTGGTAGTGTCACCACTCACCTCAGCGACTCTGAAAAATACATTTTAATTCAACATTAAAAACGTCATATTTCTTATTTTATGTCACACCGTCTCCCAACCCTATTGGTGCTAATGGTGTCTTACCCCTTCGACTATATATGAGGAACATTCAAAAAAAAACCTGGTCAGTGCGGCGTCTAACTTTTCCTTACATGTAAGGTGGTACCACGTAACTGCGGGTTTGGTGGCGCCATCAATTGGTAGAGAGACTTTCGCGTGCGTACCGTTTGACGTTGCATAGAACCAGTGTTGTTTCACGCCGAAGAGAAGGTGGTCACACAAGTTATCGTCCACTACCGAACACACAGGCAAGCAAGCAGGAACAGCGAGGAGTGATTCGATTTTTGGCGGCGAATGGAGTTGGAGGCCCTGAAATTATCGACGGATGAAGGCTGTGTACGGTGAGTACAGTCTGAGTTGTGCAAGTGTTGTTGAATAGCGCAAAAGATTCCTTGAGGGGCGCGAGTCACTGGAAGACGATGCTCGTCCTGGACAGGCCCATCGTGTCATCACACCGGAAATGATTGCAGAAGTGAATGCTTTAGTCTTGGACAACCGCAGAATCACCGTAGACGAGGTCCATCGGTTACAGGATATTAGCGTGGGCATCGCCCACACAATAATGCATCAAAACTTCTTTCGAAAAATTTGTGCGCAGTGGGTTCCCCACCAACTGACCGCCGAACAGCACAATACGTGAATGGCGCTGTCTTTGAGTCATCTGCAACGTTATCATGAGGAGGAATACGGTTTTCTGTCACGTATTGTCACAGGGGACGAAACATGGTGTCACCATTTTGAACCGGAAAGAAAGCGTCAAAGCAAACGGTGGAAACATGCGACTTCACCACCTCCAAAGAAATCAAAGGCCGTGCACACCAGTTCTGGTAAGGTCATGATGTCCTTTTTGGACAACAAAGACCCACTGCTTGTCAATTTCGTGGAACGGGGTACCACAATCAATGCCCAGCGCTATCAACCCACTTTACGGAACCTTAGCCGAGGCATCAAGTCGAAACGCCCAGGCATGTTGTCTAATGGCGTTATCCTCCTGCATGATAACGCCCGCCCACACATGGCAAATGCGGAAAAGACGACATTGCAGGAGTTTCGGTGGGAAATGCTGGAACATCCACCGTACAGTCCCGACCTTTCACCGTGTTATTTTAATCTGTTTGGACCTCTAAAATAAGCTATTCGCGGACATCGATTCGCAACGGACGACGAAGTGTGTAACTGGGTTCAGGCCTGGATCCAACAGCAGCTTACTAGCTTCTTCAAGGATGGAATCAACCGGCTAGTGTCGCAATGGGATAAATGTGCCAACAATTTTGGCGACTATTTTTGAGCTGAGTTGAGTAGATTTTGAGTTTAACGTCCCGTTCAGCAGCGAGGCTATATGAGACATGGACCTACTGATTAACGTGAAATCCGAACTATATGAGCTCCCGCCGGGAATCGAACCCGAGTCTCCCACGCCAAAGGCGCGTATGCTAACCGCTTAGCCACGGAGGAGCTCGCGACTATTTTTGAGTATGTGTACTGTGTATAACTACATTTTTGAGTTAATACAATCGTTACCGTTACTTTACCCTAGTGACAGGTTTTCATGAGAATACCTCTTATATATATATATATATATATATATATATATATATATATATATATATATATATATATATTAGCATCAATTACCCGTTTCGCTGGATTAAAATAGGATAAAGTATTAATATGTTTCGTTAGTCAGTCACTTTATACTATTACTAAGCGCTTTCTGATATAGGTCATTTTCGATCATTTTTTATATTTCTTCCCCAAGTTGCGTGGATGAATTTGGATTTAAACGGCATTGGAAGTGTCCTCGTTCATCACAGCGACACCGAAAACTACTGATTCAGTACTAATATCCATCATTATCAATAATTTATATATATATATATCCCTCACCCATGTCATGGCATAGAAGTGTCACTATTCTTCTCAGCGACCCTGGAAACTATAGACTAAACACTAATATCGGTGATTTTCGATCATTTTTAAATATTTCTTCCCTCCTCAACCCTAAATCAGGAAGTCTGGAACTTTCAGTTTCACTTTTTATATATAAACCTCCCTCTTCTCATCTCCTACGTTGCACCGTCAAAGTGAAATGACGAAAACATCCCATATATATATATATATATATATATATATATATATATATATATATATATATATAGTGAAACCTCTGAATAACGGACACTAATGGGACATGAATTTTTGTCCGCTATTAAGAGGTGTCCGTTACAGAGAGGTTACTAAAATTTAATTTTTCACAATGGTAATTGTATGCAGTAATATACAGTAACTGCATTATGTATGAGCGTAGATACGTAAAATTCAATATTAAAATATTCTATTTAGTACGCATTTGAATTACTGGGAGGGATGAAGGAGAAATTCATTTCTGTTAAATAATATTATTACTGGGAAATGTGTTAATATATTCCTTCTTTGGATAAAAAGGCAACTTATTGGAAGTGCATATGTTTATTGAGCCAGTCCCAATCACAAAGAATATCTTCTTAGTGAAAGTGAAAAGAAAGCGGGGAAAAACCCAAACCCAGACTTGTTCCAGTGTCATAAGTAAAAGAAAAAAATGTTACTCTTCCAAAAAAATAAGAGAGGAAACTGCTCGTTGAAAATGTTATTGTAAAACAAACATTATTTTGTTATTTAAGAAATTTTCGGGAAAGATGCAAGGCCCAGATGAAAAAGGGCTAAATTTGTGAGGGAAGGGAAGATCTTTCGCGTAGAATTCTTGGCCTTACGACTGACCTGCATGAGTGCTATTACTTATTGAAGATTTTCTAGGATTTCCATCAGAAAGCAGTTTATTGCGGGCATAAACAAAGAAGAATTTCAAGTTCAGCTTGAAGCTGTTCTCTTTGATGGTCCACCAGGTCTAGACTCATGATAAAATACACTTGTGGGGAAAAGGCTTTTCTGTCTACTGTAATGTATTGCGGAACCAAGAATAATTCCTGTCCGTTATGAAGAGGTTATTGAAAGTTTGGGGGGGAAAAGGACTGTCCGCGTCCGTATATGAGAGTGTCCGTTAAGGGAGGTTTCACTGTATATATATATATATATATATATATATATATATATATATATATATATATATATAGAGAGAGAGAGAGAGAGAGAGAGAGAGAGAGAGAGAGAAAGAGAGAGAAAGAGAGAGAGAGAGAGAAGGAAGAGAAAAGATGCATCACCCGAACGGGATTGGAATCCAATACACCATTAGTATACAAACTATCACTTTACCGATTGCGCCAACAAGGAACGCAGAGAAAGGAGCGTTTTATATCTGGTTCCGAGGATTTGAAGTAAAGTTCTGGGTGGAGACAGCTTCTGATATAGGTAGAGGTAAATATATTCGATAAGGCTGAAGACTTCATGAACTTCGGTTTTGAAAATTTATTATCCGGCACTCGAAACCTTTCGGGTATTTGAGATTGTTGAAATTTCGTGTAATATCTAAACTTCGAGTATCATTGAAACAAATTTAGGGAAGTTTGGGTGCAAAGTTCTCTATAGATCGCGCTGTATGTCTGTATGTGACGTCCGACTATAATTTTCATACAGATTGTACGCTTTTGATGGAACTTTCTTCCTCTTTGCTTTGCTACTTGCTCTTTGCTTTGATTAAGATGTTCCTCTTTGCTTTCATCATACATATGGGCGCCCGAAGGGGGCAGGGTGCGCCCCTCTTGGCTCACAAAAATGTATCCGTATATAGAAAACCACGTATATTAAATACCAGACGTAATGTAGCAACCATAGAGATGATCCCCACTAGGACATTTTCTACGGACGCCCATGATCATACACCTATTCTTTTTGTTTGCCTTAGGACAAGGGGGTCTCTTAAATTCGAGGATTTTTTTTCCTATTTTGAGCGTATTGGTGATGTTACAACTATTATTAATATTATGGTTGTTTCACTATTAATATTACTGCTACTTCTATTACTACGACTACTACAACCACTATAATCTTTTAATGTCATATTTGCAACTGACGTTTAGTACGTTTCAATACTATATTTTTTAGCATTTTTTCTTTCTTCCTTTTCGACTTATGGTATTATGTAGGCTATGTGAAGTAGGTAGATTTTACACCAAATTATTGATATGCTTTATAATAGATCTCGTTTCACCAAATACTTGCTGCATGTGAGCAAGTACAAGCTAGTCCTGTCCTTCTTCCACTGTTCGCATTTTCATTTCTGCCATCATCTTGTTGCTCGCAACTTTCTTCTTTGCCGCGACTTTGAAATGCTTATGATCATGTACTACAGTAATACGTAACGATTAGAAATCGGGGCTTGAGACCGCCTTTCTATTGCCAAAGTTTCCGTTTTACCGCCATCTTGAAATGCCTATGACCACATACCGCAGTAAGCGTATCCATTGTACCCCGCTCCAACGAGAAGGTCGCAGAAGAACCCTCATTTTTGCCATTTTCGAATATTCCTTTTGGCACCAACTGGTGTCCGCGCCCCATGAAGTTATAAGTCTGTAACCTGTAATGTCAGTAATCGTGCAAATAATCACTCGATTCGCTTTACTAGTTTAGAATATTAAAGCGATTTTACTTCGTCACTTTCCCGTTGCCTCCATTTTCTTTGGGCCACCATCTTGAAATGAAATGGTGCGACTGACAAATTACCGTGCCTGTTCTGTTGTCTGTGGCACTAACTTACCATGTTAGAGTATGTGCAAAAGCGGATCGCTCTTTCTGGTTCCCTTTCCATGGGACAGACATACACATACAGTAATTACATTAGCCTGTCCCCTCTTATAGGGCGGACTGTAAAGGATAATAAAAATTAGTCAGAGTGGGCGGCTCGTCGGCTAAAGGTTTCGATCTGAACCGCCCACTTTTTTTTGGGGGAAACCATGTTAACATCTTGCATTCACTCCCTCTCCTAGGAGGCGACATTGATAAATTCTAATCCTTTCAAATTACAGGTAATATATAAACCATTAATTAACAATTTTTCCTTTATACCTGACATATTATTACCGGACTAAGATTTCACGCCGATCTCGACCTTGCTAGCAAAGGAGGTTAGCATGCTGCAGTCCGAAGTTAGGGTTTCTTGATTCAAATGTTAGTCGTACATTTTGGGGAGGGGGAATTAGCCTGGCTCATAAGAGACGGGTCAACAACAATTTCAGGAAGAGAAATCATTGAACAAATTTGGCACATTCGAAAACTTTTGAATACTCGACGAATTAAGTTTGGTAATGGTTCGACAATAACCGAAAACAGTAATATTGAATGTTTGGATAATGCATGAAATTTCGATAACATCCAAAGTTTCTAAAATACCAGAAATTTTGTTCATATTTGAAGTTTAGAATATACCTGAAATTTCTGCAATAATCAAATTTTCAAAATTAAATCATATTTTTATAACACTAGATCCAGTGGCATATTTACGATTTCGTTTCGGGGGATTTGCTAACTTTATTCCTGGAAATGTGAAAATTCTGCAAGATATTTTATCTATTTTAAAATAGTAAATACAATTTCGAAGGAAGGTCTTAAGCCCGGAAGATACGCCACTGACTTGAACTTTCAAATACCCGAAACTTCCATAATATTCTAACTTTTGATAATACATGAAACTTTGATAATATTCGAACTTTCGATAAAACCCGAAACTTTGATAATACTCGAAATTTTGATAATACCCTAATCTTCGATAATACTAGAACTTTCGATAATACCCGAAACTTCGATAATTTCAAATACTCGAACGGTTTCGCGTAACAGATGACAACTTGATAAATTTTCACTCCAGAATTTCGATAAGTCTTCAGCCTTATTGACGACTCCTACCTGGAAGATCAAAAATAGTCCCCATCATCATCGATGGCCTTCTGTCAGCGTAATGGAAGGCCATGGATTCCATTGCGGTAGAACATGGAGGGTCGCGAAGCGAAGAAGGTATCAAGTGCATTTTGCATCTCTACTAGGGACTTGAACCGGCCTCCTCTAAGGTGATTTCCAAGAAATGGAATAGGTGATAATCGGACGGTGCAATGTCCGGGGAGTATGTTGGATGCAATAGTGTTTCCCACCAAAGGCATAAAATGGTGTCCTGGCTCATCCTAGCCACATGGTTACTTAGCGTTTTCGTGTAACAGGAGAACCCCTTTGCGACTCAGAAGTGCTGGGTCCAGAGTTTAGAGTTTTTCTTGAACACGGCTCAACTGCTGTTAGTACACAGTTGCATTGATGCTCTGACCAGCTGGTAGCAACTCCCGATGCACGATGCCGCGAGCAGTCTACCAGAAACACAGGATGACCTTCTTGTGGTGCAGTACTGCTTTCGGCTGTTTTGGAGCCGGTTCATGAATTCTAAGCAATGATGGCGGCTCCGTTGATCTTCGTACGGGACCCACTTCTCATCACATGTCAACACTCTGTCCTGAAATGGCTCCTTTCTCAGACGAGGCAGCAAAGAAACACAGGTGTCTGCTCGCGTTGCCTTTTGGCATGGAGTTAAATCATCTGGGACCCATCGACCCAACTTGTAGTGCTTTCCAAGTTGATCGAGGTGCTGTCTAATGGTTTCTCCACTCTCACTGAATTGTAGTCCCGTTCCTCACATATCTGGCCACTGTTCGCCTCAGTTGCTGTCTGAAGATCTTGATTTCGTACATATATTTGTGTTCTGGCACGTGGTGCGTCTTCGAGTGTTTCGACACCGTTCTTAAACTCGATACCACAGCTGTACTGTCCGCGTAGTCACGTCATCCTCACCAAAGGTCTGGCATATCTTTCGCCCCGCTGAAGTAGCGTTTGGCCCCCGTTTGAACTCGTAAAGCATACACGCCCTTATGACGCTCTGTGGAGATCCTATGCTCAGTCTGCCCTTACGAAAGTTCACAGTGTAACTGAACTGTCACAACGAGGTAGTATGTTGGATATGCCCATACCAACAACTGACCTTCGCCTTATCTTCATTCGCGTTCAACTCACGATGTGAAGGCCAATTGAACAGAGACCTCCACAAAAAGAGACAGAACTTTCTTGGTTTCCTTTATAATTGAAAATGAAACGAAATATTTTTAGTTTAACATCCCATGATTATGCCATTTTAGGCTAAGGGAGACGGACGATTAATACAAATTAATGATAGAAGAATTTGTGAAATGAAAATTTAAGAGGAAACGGGAAAACTCCGAGAAAACGCACTGACAAAGTTGTCGACCACAAACTTACTTGGCCTCGGATCGAACCACAGTCACCACGCACCAGAAGTAACAGCTTTACCACTGTGCTACCGTGCCCCTCTCCCATTGTAGGCTAAACAAAGGCATGTAAAGTTATTAAGGAATGACACACCCAGGCGAGCACCTAAAAGTTTTTGTTTGGAGGTGTCCAAGGTTTAATAAAGTAGAAGACGCTATGTTTATGTAGTATCTAACGGGTGTTATTATACCTTAAAAAAGCGATAAGTAATTAAGTACTGACACCTATATTTTCAAGAAAAATAATAAAATTAGATTTCTTTTTATAAGAAAGGAAATAGTAGAGATGGAATGAAGAAATGGGTTTAAGACATGAAAACATATTAGGCGCTCTTATTGGTTTGCTATAATCCATTACAATCAATCGTGGCCAACGCTTTAATAGTCTTAGATCCATGTCTTCTCTATTTGTGCATTTTATAAAAGTTATGTTTGTGGCGGACAACATCGTGTTCGTAGGTTTTTTTGGGGTTTCTCTCGTTTCCTCCCACATTCTCATTCTACATATTATTCCATCATCATTCATTTGCTTTAATCATATGCATCTCTTAGCCTAAAGGAAATAATTGTGGGGCGTTAAACTGAAAGGTTTCATTTCATTTCTTTTCATAAAAGTTATAATGCTTTTGTTATACATATATATATTTATTTTTTCTAATAAGATGTTTTAACTTTAAACAATTCTTCAAGTTTATCATACTGTATTAATCGGAAACTAATTTACGAAAATATCATGGAAGTTCTTCTATAAGAGCACAGTACATACCTTTTATGGTTGCATAATGGAATAATATATATCCTGGAAGTTCTTCTATAGACGCACACTCCAAAGTATTTCTGGTTGCATAACAGAATAGGATATATCCTGGAAGTTTTTTATACGCATCGACTGCGAAGCATTTCCGGTTGCATAACGGAATATGTTATATTCTGGAAGGTTTTCTGTACGCACCTGGTTCGAAGCATTTCCGATTGCATAAGAAAATAGGATTAATAGTGGAAGTTCTTCAATACATGCACACTCGAGAGAATTTCTGGTTGCATAAACAAACAGGATATATCCTGAAAGCATTTTTGTATACTTCTGTTCAGAGAAACCAAGAAACTCTTTCAGAGACTAAGTCCAAAAAGATGACTCTAGATCCATCACAATTCTCACAGATCTGTACACAGGGAATGATATTTTCCCTCCGTTCTTTATGTAGCCACTATCTACAAGTAGTACTTCTGTCGACGGTAATCGAGCGTGGTGAGATACTGAGTAGACCCTATCATTTAAAAAAAAAAACTTGTGAAACTTGAGGATTTTGGGTTTGAAATTCGGTCTCAGTCTTTTCTTTTTAATTTTTAAACATGAAGATATGCTGAAATAATTAAAAGTGTAATATCTGTTACACATGGAAATTTCAAATTTAATGCTTACGTGTTAAAATTGTTCATTGTCTATATTGCATTTCTTTCTTTCTTTCTTTCTTTTTTTTTTACTTTTAGTTCCAAATCAAAAAGTTTAAGACTTCTTGTTTTAAAATCTCTATTTTGTAATTCATAAATAAATGTTTCAGTAAGAAGTGTAGTAATAACATAATTAGTTTGAGAAATTAGAGAGAGAAAGTTCAATGCGTTCGTTCGTACATTTTATTTACACATATAAAGGCCAAGCCTAACAAATGGACTTTCTAAAATATTTCTTTCTTTTCTTATGAAAAGTTTATTGGCACATTTCCTTTAATCTCTGATTCTAATCTTGCACAGTATGAAAACCCATGTTTCAACTTCAGATAATAATAATAATAATAATAATAATAATAATAATAATAATAATAATAATAATAATAATAATAATAATAATAATAATAATAATAATAATAATAATAATAATAATAATAGAGCTCCTCCGTGGCTAAGCGGTTAGCGTACGCGCCTTTGACGTGGGAGTCCCGGGTTCGATTCCCGGCGGGAGCTCATGTGGTTCGGATTCCACGTTAATCAGTAGGTCCACGTCTCATATAGCCTCGCTGCTGAACGGGACGTTAAAATCAACTCAATAATAATAATAATAATAATAATGATTTTGAACGATGAAAGTAAACTTTAGTGGAGTTAGTAACAACAACTTGATTTGATTTTGTTTAACAGATATTTACACAGCACCTACTAAGAAAAAATATAATATTCGTTGACATTAATTCCTGTATTTCTCTCCCGTTACTCAACAGACGGCAGAGCGTTATTATTTCTAGATAAGAGGAAATCCATTAAATGCTTTCGTTTTAACAGTTTGTAAAACCGTTACTTACATAACAATGAGTTTTCTTAGTTCCCTTTTTTTTTTCGATTATTTCTTGTAAATAAATATATAAATTCCCTGAAGTAGGAAAAACTGAAATTCCCACTAAACATCGTATTATCAACTGTGATATTATGTCATTTATTGTCTTTTCATTTAAGTTAAGAAAAATGGAAGATCGAGATATTCATTCTAATAATATTAATTTTAGTCTAGTAATAAACAATTGATTAGAATAAATTTGGGATTTGCTCGAACTTTCTGATACAATTATTAATAATGATAATAAAAAAAAAAAAAACATTGCTCGTGTTTCCTAGCGTTAAATCCGTAAATGGCTCAGACGGGGCTGTAAAAGTTGTTATGACATGTCCATGAACTTGGCAAGCCACAATTTAGATTTCTCACTTCGTTAGTGCGTCGTTAGTGTTCACTAGTGCCGCTTAACCCATGAGGTGATCAATTTTATTTATCGTTGCAGGTGATCCACAATGGCACTTACACAGGAGGAACGCATTGACATTGTGTTAATGAGTAATGGAAGAAGTACCAGAGTGATTGCTACTGACTTCACTGCCCAGCATCCTGAGAGAGATGACATTTCACATATGACAGTTTCCAAGTTAGTGGACAAATTTCGTTCAACAGGCTCTTTGGTGGAGAAGCCACGCAATGGACGTCCAAAAACAGCCACCGACGAGGAGACTGCAACAACAATTGTAGCATCGGTTGTAAAAAGTCCACATCGCAGTATGCGCAGTTATCAACAATATCCAGTGTCAGTCAGCTTTCAATCCTGCGTGTGTTGCACTCACACACCAATGCCACCCGTACACGTTACAGTTGCAACATCTCTCAGATGATGACTCTGATATGGGGTTACAGTTTGCAGAATGGGCTCAGAATCAGTGCTACAGTAATCCAAACTTCATACGAAAGGTGTTGTTCAGTGATCGAAGCTAAGTTTTATGTACGAGGTAAACAAACAAAATAACCGTTACTGGTCAGATGCAGACCTCTAGTAGGTGGATCCCTGTAAATGTGCTGGTGGTGGAAAAGGGATGGTTTGGTGTGAGATTTGGGACACAAGAATCTTAGGTCCGGTGTTTATTGATGGAACCTTGAATGGGGAGAGGTATCTTAACATACTCCGCGATTATGTGTTTTCAACATTGTTGAATCCGCAGGGTGATTTCACAACTATCTTCCAACAGGACTGAACAGGACAGGTACACCTTCCCACTACTGATGTCAAACTGTTTCTGAATGAACAGTTTCCAGGTCACTGGATAGGTAGGAGGGGACCTATGGAATGGCTAACACGGTCCCCTGATCTCACACCTCTTGACTTTTATCTGTGGGGTCATTTGAAATCAATTGTGTATGAAATCAACAATGCACCCCATCTCTGCCCGCGTATTGAGAAGGTATGTAGCTCTGTTGACCCAAAGACCCTGGGACGTGCGCAGCAGGAGTGGCAAAAAAAAAAAAAAAAGACTCCGATTGTTTATTCAGCGGAATGGAGGTCAAATTGAGAGTATGCTGTAATGCTTACTCTGTCAACTTAGCTCCTATCGCAAAACGGATTGCACGGGTGCATTCGTCAGAAAAAAGGCAGTCTAAAATAATATGAGATATGACCTCCTTCCTATTTGAAAAACGCAACACAAATCTAAGATGGCAGATTTTAAGATCGCCGGCGCTGTCAACATAGCTTCTATAAATTGCGCCCCAACCTATAGACACCCCATACCAAACGACATTATGATTCCTCACACCGTTCGACTTTTATAAGGGGATATCCGAACTTTTGCCTCACCCTGTATATATATACTCCTCTCTAAGTTGCGGAGATGAATTTGGATTTAAAAGACATCCGAAGTATCATTGTTCATCTCAGCGACCCCAAAAGCTATGGACTCAACACTAATATCGATCACTTTTATGTATATCTCCCTCCCCTCTCCTTTGTTGCACCATAAAAGCGAAGTGATAAAAATCATCCCAGGGCCGAACCTCATCTACGTTGAAAATTTGATCGAGATCGGTCTGGTGATATAAGGGTTAAAAAGTCACAAACATAGTCAGTTTCATTTATATATACTATATATGGGAGACTATGGAGTCAACTTCCTCCTGGTGTCTCCTGTAAAACGCTGCACAGAGAAAAATCCGTTCTCCGGACAGCGGTATATTGTACAACTATACGGTATCCTCTTGCTTACTATAGAAATCAGTACTGAGCATACGTTATCCGTATGCTACATAGACACTGCCCTTACATGTTACATCATGTCGTTGCAGGATGTCTGACACCTAACAGTTTTCCGTATATCACATGCATATACTTATGTTACATTCCTAAGCTATATGTTATATACGTCCAATTGTATGTGAGATCCTGAGCGCCTACATTGTTTCATACAGAAAGTACGTATAGATGGAACATTTATACAGAATGTATTATAAAACATACATTTTCAGTTATACGTCTGTTGTACGTTAAGTCCAAAAACTACAGGAATTACGCATGTAACCTATCTTTTTAAGTATGCCACCTACATTTTTTTTTCTCAGTGTGATACACTGCTTTGGAAAAAAGTTAAGAAGCAATTGACTGCCTATTTCATCTAAAGAGGGACGCAATTAACCGGGTTCAAGTATCTTGGTATGCAACTAACAGAAAGGGAATGGAGGAGATGCAAAGTATTCTTGGGACGTCCAATCGATTACAGAAAACCGCTTCTCGATGTATCTTAACCTCTACAGACCCGACTTTTTTTTTTTTTTTTTTTTTTTTTTTACTGCACCAGAAAATTATTTCTGAATATTTTCTAGTTATAGGCATTTCAGTGTATTAAAAGCAATTTCGTATTAAAATATACCACAGGGAGGGCATGTGCTCATTTGAGTACTTTTGGGGCGTACTACATATATTTATTCTAAATAAAAAAAATAAAAAAAAGGATGTTTCTGCTAGGAACGAAGCAAGTATTAGAAGCTAGCTATCAATAAAGATTTACTTGTTTTTGTTTTGAAGCTAAATTATTTATTATAACATAACAACAGCAAAATCCAAGAAATGAGTGTATACCATTACAGTCCATTTCTTAGTCTTAGTGGAGATTCTGTAGTACGAAATCAATCTTGCAAATCTATACCACCATTTTCTCATTATAATGTTTTACTACAAAAGGCCTAGAAACATAAATATGATACTTACTTCTTTGCTGTATCTTAGGACTTGATCTTGTGGTAAACTACCAAAAGCCGTAGATAACAAGAGAAGACTCTTATTGTTCTTCCATTTAACTATAACTATTTTACCATCACTTCTACATACTACATCACTTCCGCCTCTTACCATTTCCTTATCACTCCTCAGATTTTTAATTGCTCTTCCTACCCTATTTCGCATTACTGTACCAGTACAATATATATTTGCCTCCAAGACTTTTCCAGCAACGAATACACTAGTAAAACCCTTGTCAGTCTAAACAAATTTTACAAAATCCATTGGTTCAACCAATTTTTCGCAACAATTCCTCTTACTACATACACTTTTACTATCTCTTCAAGAAATGTATTTTTACCTTGATATTTCAAAAAGATTAAATCCAAACCATTACACGCTGCTAGAGCATTTTTTTTAATCCCTAAGAATTGGGCCTGAAGGAACATACTGCTTCAAACCTGGAGTTACTTTCTGTCCTGAAAAAGATACAATTTGTTCGTCGATAACAACGGACTTTGTTTGTGGCAACAGGCAACAACCGTGTTCTATCTCATCAACTATTGACTTCATTTTCCAAATTTTGTCTGGTGATTCGGGATCATGAGATAAGTTATCTACAAAAGGGAGCATATTTTTTTCTAAATGCAATTAAAATAAATCAAAACTTAAAATAGCTTTTGAGAGATAAAAGATATCTAGCAATATGAAAATTACTCAAATGAGGACAGGGAAATAATATGTATACGTAAGTCCCGAAGTACTCATCTGAGTACATGAGAATTTTAGTAAGTTTTGAAATGTACAGAAAATCCAAACCACAAGTAATTTTTTAATATCAAGAAGTTTCTATTAAGCTACAAGAAAATAATTTTTTATACCATGCCGAAGGTAAATAAAATAATATACTCAAGTTTTTTTTTGTCAGGACTTTCAGTCCCTTTCTCTCCTGCTGCAGCCATACTTTTGAATCTAACATTGTACGCTCAATTTTGCCATATGAAGGACCCAGAGTGCACTAAATGTGTTCTCGAATGAGTACTTGAGAAGCAAAACGTTTAAAGGTGCGATTGAAGTGAAACAGCATATATTTACGTAATATTAAATGAATGTACTCAAATGAGTACTGGGGGACTGTAGAGGTTAAAGTTTCTATTCTGATACCTCCTGACAGACAGACGGGCATAACAGTTCATTAACCTCCGGCACTTACGTATAGCATAGTTTGAAGTCTAATAATAATAATAATAATAATACGTATATATATGTGTAATATTTAAGTTTGTATGTTGAAGTATCAGTTCCTTCATATCTTGAAAGAAGACTCTTGATTTGCTTTTAATATTACAAATCCAAGTTCCCGTTTAAAAATCATCCCCCCCCCACTAGACCAACTTGCCACGTACACCCCGGCCCTGGCCATTAATTATGAACGAACATTTCATTATCATCGAAGTCCATTATTAGTATTGACAATGCTAAAAATCTCTGCTAGGTTAATAGCAATGAACACGAACTCAATAGATGGTGCAGAACGTTGTGTATTTACAGAGCAACATCTTAGTGACCTTATATATGAAGGAAATAATTAAATAGCTTTAATTATTTTAACATATTGCATAATACAACTTTTATTATTTATAAATAAAAATATTTCTTTCTCATTACTATCAATGAGAGTAAAATTATAAGGTCACTGAAAATTCGCTGCTCAGTGTGCAGAAATTGTCTGCCGAGTGACAATGTATTTAATAGTAAGACTTTTACCGTGTCTGTAATCGATTTCTGAAGGCATTACTCTCTTGTGTAACATGTCTAATTAATATATAATAATCACAAACTAGTGAAGCAAGCGCATAGAGCTTCTTTCATTGAAATCAACTGGAATTTGTGTGTCTGTCCGTATCATGGTGACTCCCGTAATATTTGTCCGATCTAAATCAAACTTGTGGACCTTATGCAAAGTTATGACGTGTGATTAGTGCTGTATAAAAAACCCTTATTAGAAAACAGTTGACACATATCCAAACCGTTTCACAGTTTCTGATTCTAAAGGTCGAATGGACAATTTCCATAACATTTTGCACGCCTTGTGATCTGTATGAGCAGCTTAGTGACGTTCTTTCTTTTCTTTTTTTTTTTTGCGATTTTTTTTTCTTGTTCTTCAAAATTTGTTCACAAAAGTCTGCGTTCAACAACACGACGCAAAATTACAGAGAATAATGACTGCTTGATAAATTATTGCAAACAAAATCGCCAATTTTAAGTTGCGTTGACGCAAACTATTACTGAATGTACCCGCTTGTTATTAATTTTCTTGTCGTTGTTGGTGATATTACTCTGTGTTATTGTTAGTGCTGTTCGTTAAAAATCCTATCTTGTTACAAGTGTTGAGAACACCTCTATTTATTTCCTCCTCCTTCTTCTTTTTTGACAATGTCTGCGAATTCTCTACGCTCTTTTAAGGAGGGAAAAAAAGGGAAATTTATATTAAACGCTTATTCATATTTCCGAAGCAATACAGCGACAGGAAGTACTGAATCTGTTTCAGAAGCAGTTCAGAAGACATCTGAAGCAACATTAGGTGGAACCATAACAATATTAAAAGTTCTACAGAAATACTATCGTACTAAACTAAATAGAATTTATGCAGAGTAATTTTGATGCGTGATTGGTACCATACTAAGAGTTAGACTAAAATATGTTTCTTGCATTAGTCATGCCTTTAGTATTACTCTAATCAAACGCCAAAACAACTCTGCTTAAGGTCTAATGAAACGTTTCTAATCAACCCCCCCCAAAAAAAAAGCCTAGGGTTCCATTCGGAATAAGTATTTGCAAAATTTGCGGATGGCAACGCAAGACATTAAACAACATTGCATTGGAGTTTAGCCTCCCGTTCACCAGTGTCGCTATATGAGATTTGGACCTATATCCTAACGTAAGGTCCGAACCAAAATATGACACATTCATCCAAGCATAAACACGCAGTAAAATTCATTTATGTATAGAAAATGTGCTCCCTTCTTTGAAAAGATTTCATGGCATTGTAGCAGAAGACGATGACCTGCCCACTGTATCAGTGTCGGCAATGCAGCGCGCTACAGAAAATAGAATTTTGATTAATCTTCCGTAAGCAAAAATGATTTTTATTTTAGTTTAACATCCCCGTAGTTCCCTCAACGTTAAACGTGACGGATGACTAATTGAATTGAAACTAATGATTGTGAAATTAAAATTTTGTGCTTTTCCATAGGGAATTGAATCTGAAACCTCGTTTCTAAAAGCTAACCACTTTGCATTTCATCAGCAAGGTGGGAATGTCACAAATGTCATTCCCTATTTATTGAGAGGAAGGCCATGATAACATGGAGGCCTAAAGCCTGTCTCAGACGGGACTGAAGTAAGGCTGCGTTTCACCATGTAAAATTCACAACCTTACTTAACAATCGTGTGAGAAGTAACCTGCCCCTAGTTCAGGTTGAAATTTTCTGTTGTCCTTATTTGGATCCTGACTTGGAAAGAATAGAAGCAGTTTCTATTTTCATCTGGACTTGCATACAACTACCAATCAGAAAAGAGTAGCGCCTGACGACATTCAACTTTATTTCTCGCTGTAATTTCAAGACAATGCTGCCTGGACAAGAGAAGCACAAATAGTATTAATAGTCATACGAAAAATATGATTTTTTGTAGCATGATTTATATTATTTAAAAAATGCAAGAATAAAGACCTCAGAGGAGGTATGCAGTGAAGGCATCCGCCCGAACACTACAGCTGTGAACAAATGTAATTACATCTTTTAAAAGAATAAAAATAGGTGGTTATTGTGCAATTTGTATTACACAAAAATGTAACATGTTAAAAAAAGCGTGCAGGTTTACTTTTGGCGCACCACTCGAAATAATTGTTCAAACATTAGAATTCTTTCACTAATTACCTTCTTATTGTTTTCTAAATGATTTATGCTGGGTGATATGAAAATATCCATATGGCATAGTTAAAATTCAAGGGGGTATCATAAGCAATTGTTGAAAAATTATAATTATTTTACGATTTGCGTATAAATACAGTGTCCGGATGCATGCATAAAAACTACAGCCCAAAAAGCACAAAACAATCTGCGCTAGGTCGCCACTAAAAAGCACGAATGCTATCTAACCGAGTCATAGCAGAGCGAAGCTGTAGGACCCGAAACTTAGTGAGGTGGTGCGTCTGAAGGGAACAGGCGCGTCAGCGAAGGTGGGTATTCGTATAAGCGAGGGTAGTGAAAACGAGTGGGTTTTGACAACAATACGAGTTTCAATAGCATTTGTCATGGTTTCATACTAGTAGCGTTCTTCTTGTAAACAAAATACAACTTCTGTAAACTGTGCAGAAATTCATCGCCTGTGGAAAATAGTTTCTATATAGGCATCTTTCATATCAACTCATTTATTTTATCCGTCGTAAAGCACTTGTAATAATTAGTAATCCTACACTTGTAAATATAAAATTCAGATGTGATGCGCCAAAAGTAAACCAGCGCCAAAAACAGAAACAATGAGATTTAATTGTCATCAGTGTTATGTGGCTTTTGTGAAATTTTAGGGAACAGTTCTATAATGCTGGCACAATACAAAAATTCCAGGTGTAGTGTATGAGATGAGTTCCCGGTGGGTATAAGTTTACTTTATGGGCTATGTGGGTACTGAGCTGAGAGGATGCACTCAGTACCTATACTAGAAAATTGCTCTTTCTTCTTTATTTTAGTTTTCCGCGTCTGATAACTGCCCTCATTTAGATATTTGGACAAGCCATTTGATTTTCAGTTTTACAATCTGGTGAATCCAAGGATCTACAGACCATTTTTCAGCTGATACAGACTCCCTCATGTTCGTATCTTGTTGCCGAATTTTCGGAGTTACTAATTTCAATAGGGTATGGAACTGAAAAATCCATTCTGTAGTTGTTTTTTTTTTGTAGGAACGAGGACTTGTAAGTAGTTCATTATTCACGACCCGCTCGGGAGAGTAATACTCCCGGAAGTACGTTTTTCCGCGCGCTACTCTAGACAGTTGTTTTACGCGCTATCCTAGCCAATTGTTTTAAGTTGGTCACAAAATTTATATCATGAAGTACAAGGGGAACAAAACGACCCTATATCATGGAGTACAAGGGCATAAGTACTACAACTACTTATCTGCATAAAAATAAATAAATCACTTTTTTAAGTATTCTTTTCATATTATTTTAATTTAATAAGTGTTATAAAAATGTAAAAATAAAAAAGAACTTTCCTCGGGCGGGGTTTGAACTCGCGCCAAAAGACGATTTTATTACTAGCATATAGCCTTAGCCCACTTGGCCACTGAGGCCGACGGCAGCAAGCGTTTGTTGTCTGCTATTTGAATGCAAACGTGGCAAGAAGTGGATAACGCCAACCAATCAGAAATGTGTTTCTCGTTTCTACTTCCGGGAGCATTACTCTCCCGAGCTAGTCCTCATTATTCACCATTGAAACACGGTGCTTTCCTGTGCATTATTGCGGCGAAGAATTCACTCCCTGGTCCACCAGCTCCTCTTTACTCTCTCTCTCTCTCGTTTCTTTTAGGGGAAGGGGAGGGCGGATTTTGTGTCAGCGACAGAGCAGATATCGCTTCTATGGCTATTTCATCCTCTTCAGATGAACTCATATCGTGAAATAGAAAAACAATAATATTTACGATTTGCGTAACGCGTTTTTCGTTTGTTTTAATACAGCGACCACGAGATGCTCTGCTGGTAAAACCTACTTAGTTTTAAGGATCGTCTGAGACCCCTACATCAACTCAGAATAAAAGAAATTGTATGGAAGTTTGAGTTAAGCAACACTGTTAAGTTGTAGCCTGGGTTGAGGCCTTAGTTCAGATCCGTGTGAGACGGGCTTTAGTATTTGAAGAATTTAAAGCAACTAAGTGATGCAGTTAGGTGCATTGTTTAGGCGGTAGAAACTTGGGTTAACGCTGGGCACACAAAGGCACAGCGTGATGTTAAGATGAAGAGATTGTCCCCAGGCCTCATGGCACCTTCTGGAAAGAAGGGAACGGAGGTAACTAACGTATAATATGTAAATTACATTTACTTTATTATTATTATTATTATTATTATTATTATTATTATTATTATTATTATTATTGAGTCACTTGCCGATGTTGGGATCATCTGTTCAAGTAACAACTGTTACTGGCAACGTCGCCTACACTACACAATGTCACGTTGAACGCCAGTTCCGCTTCAGTATGTTCATAACATGAAACGGAGTACAGAGGAACAAATACTATCTGAAAACCCTAATAAAAAGTTCCAAATCACTGAATCGAATAAAATGAATGGAATTACGAAAGTAAAAATTTGTCGCGCTGTAAAATTAAGTTGTATTACTGAGTATTTAATTCTGCCACAACAGAAAGTTGCATGTAGGTCAAGTTTAGGTACAGCACTTGAAATAATTGTTGACGTATTATAATTACTTCACTTAATATTTTATATGATTCACACTATACGATATGGCAATACCCTACTTGGAATAGATTAAATTCAAGAGGGTCATCATAACTAATTGCTGAAAAATTACAATTTGTCTATAAATTCAGCATGCGGATGTTACATAAAAAGTGCAGTGCAAAAACACAAACCAACGTGTACTAGGCGACCATTAAAGTATAGGAATGCTATGTAATGGATTCAGGGTGGCAAAGCTAGTGGGCCCGTGCAGAAGCGCGTCCGAAGTGTCCAGGCGCGTCAGCAGGGGTAATTAGACTCGTATGCAAAGGAAGCGGCGGGGCTGATTTTGAATTTAAATGTCACCGTTCATCTGAATGATCACGAAAACTATGGATTCGACACTAATATTAGTCACTTTAAATGTTTATCCGCCTCCCTTACGCTGTATCCTCCCTCTCCAACTATCAGGGCTAAACTTGGATTGAAACAACATCAGAAGTGTCATTGTTTCTCTCATTGATCCCGAAAACTATGGATTCAACACTAAAATCGGTCATTTTTGACCATGTTGAAATTTCTGTCCTTCTTCCCCTCCCCTACGTTGCTTCGTCAAATTGAATAGCCTAAAGCAATCCCTGCCCCTAAACTCATGTATGTTGAAAATTTGATTGAGATCGGTCGGATGGTTCAAGAGTGATGAAGTCACAAAGACAGTCATTTCAATTTCAATTGTTATACACATATCTCCCCCTCTCCTACGTTGGCTTGTCAAAGTGAAACAATAGAAAACACCCAAGGCCCGACCCTCATATATGTTGAGATTTTGATCCAGATTGGTTGGGCGGTTCAAAAGTTATTAGGTTTTATTAGTGTTTTATACGTCTCCCTCCCCTAGGATCTACCGTTAAAATGAAATTACAAAAATGTTTCCAAATCCGAACCTCATGTATCTTGAAAATTTGATTTAGATCGATTGGATCAGAGTTTTTAAGTTACTAAGTTCAAGAGTTATTAAGATACAAAAATAGTCACTTTCAGTCTTATAAAAATTGATTTTTATATATCTCCCCCTCCTTCTTCTCTCCTACATTGTTTCGACAAAGTTAAATCATAAAAGCGATTCCAGGTCTAAACCTGATCTCTATGTTGAAAATTTGTTCATTATCGGTCGAGTGGATCAGGAGTTATTATGTTTTATTTATTTTCCCCAACCCACCGACTCTGAGTTCTACCTTCAAAGTGAACAGCCTAAAACCAGCCCAGCTTCGAACCACATCCATGTTACAAATTTGATCGAGATCGGTGGGGCGGTTCAGGGGATTTAGAGTCACGAACACAATGATTTTCAATTTTATATACTTTATTTAGTTTATGTATTTCCTCTCTTTCAAGAGTAAAATTCCTTTGATATTTACATTACCTGGAAAAATCTTACAAAGGAAAACATGCATTTCTCGCATTCAGGGAAGACTGACATAACCAACAGCTTGTTGCAAGAAACTTAAATTAAAATTACTGTTTATTTTAATAAGAATTCCTAGATGGCAGGCAAAAATATGCAATTTACTTAACGCATTTACTCCTTTCTAAAATGTGAACGAGGGGAAAACAAACCTTAAAATATTAGATTGTTTAACTGTTTGTTTAGTAACACTATTAACTTTGAAATCAATTAAATATAAAAGTTAGTTGCAGTTGATATAACTCCTACAAATGAGGGTGACATTTAGAAAAAGAAGTTTTATATCTTCATCAACGAATTTTCACTCCAATGATAGCACATGTTTTGACACTAGATTTTCATCGAGCTTTAAATATTAATTATTTTGTATGAAAACTTTCGTTTCTAACAGCGCATGGAAACAGTCTAACAAATAAAATGATTAAAAAAAAACACTTATTTAATGAAACCAGAAAAGCAAAGTTTTGTTAGTTGGTATAAAGAAAACAATACTTGGGACACCATTTCAAAAGATATTTACCTCATTGGTTGGAACCATATTGTCTAATATCGATGTAATTTCATTGTCTTTCATTTACTATTGTCACAAACAGTTATAAAACAAACTAGGTATTACTTAATTCGAGTTTGCATAAAATGCTTCTTGATCTCACCTCTGAGCAAACTCATTTATGAACAACGTAATTGTAATTAGGAAACCATTTATTAATGGGCGTTTTCACTTGATATATTCGTGGTCGATTCAGTTGAACTGTCATCACTTTCGACTCTGTGTATTTCCCTCGATTACTTTTAAATTACAAATATACCTTATTCCGTACAAGTCTCTGAAAATTTTGCATACTGAAACACAATGAAAAATCGCAATATGCCAATATAACTGCTATGCAGATTTTCGCACAAGAAAGTACATATTTTTCTGTCGCGATAACGCAAACCGTTACAGAACGTGGCTGTAAACTTATGTAATCAGGAACTTGGCATGGATAATTTCTATTTTCTTATTTTTTTTAAATAAGTACAAGCTCTTTGAATTATATGAAATTAGGAAATAAAAGAATGAAGCTTAACTTTCCATTACGGTTAGTACCAACGTAACGCAAAATTTTCATTTTAGTTTCCTATATTCGGCATAATCCGCCTTATGCAGAGTCGTTTTGAACTCTAATTAGCGTCATATTAAAGGCCTGATTACTGCAGCGTCAGAATGACTCAGCATAAGGCCCAATATTTAAAGTACTGGCTGCATCTTTTGCATTGCTCTGCGATCCGCAAGTTTATTAAAGTCTGTTACAAAACCAGTGGCGTATACTGGTTTGACGGTATGGGCTACCATTGACCTTGTAAATTGTTATTAGTAATAATAACAATAGTAATAATTTACAAGATATGCACAATAATGAACAAATAGTGGTTGATGTGTTTAGATTGAAAAAAAATGAAATGAAATCTTTAAGTTTAACGTCCCACAGTTATGCCTGTTAGGCTAAAGGAGACGGTGATAATGAGAAATGAGTGAAATGGTGAAGTGAAGAAAGTGGGAGGAAACGGGAGAACCCCGAGAAAACCCACGAGCACGGTGTTTGTCCACCACAAAGTCCACACGGCGCGAGCTGGGATCGAACCAGGGACCCCAAGCACCGGAGGTGAATGCTCTCCCACTGAGTGTTTAGATTGAACTTTTGTTTTCAGACTATTAATATTTTTCACTATAAATCAAATGCCATCATACCTCTGCAGAGTTAACTTGTCATGGATTGCATCCATAAAATGTTATTTTTTTATTTTATTTTATTTTTTTACCAATGTCACTTCTGTCGAAAGCCACCTCTGTTACTGATATTGATTGTCATTCTGTACCAGTCTTTACAAAATTCTGCGTACAGCAACGCAACGCAAACAGTGCAGAGTGTTATGATAATTGCTATGTTGATTATCACAACCTAAATAGCAAATTTAGAGTTGCGTTTACGCAGACAGGTACAGAAAGTGCCAGGTTATTCCATACAATATTTTTCTCGTGTTTAAAAAATCAAGAGGAATTTTTCGTTCATCAGAGTGCATCACGAATTATGTTTAGTGATATTGCTCTTTGACCTTAAATCCACTGTTCTACGGATTTTATACTTACAAACAAACTTACTATAATCATTTTAGTTTGTGACAAAAATAAAAATTGTCAATTTTCTACGTAGTATTTCCGTTAGATATCTATGACAACGTTCACAAGAGAGTAAATAGAAATCAACATATTTTCTAATCGACAATATGAATCATTTCTGATTTCTATTGTCTCATTTCATAAAGATTAGTGTAAAGTTTGCGGATTGTAATCCAATTCAAATAACGCAATAAGTAATTGTAAATGCGATACGAACAATCGGAAAATAAAAGACTAATTAGCATTGCTTTGACCCAAACCGTTACGGAAAGATGCCCCGAAATTCTCAGATATCCTCAAAATGGTTGATATGTGATTATTCTCTAACTTTCATTCACTCTGTCGCTGCGCCTACGGAATCGGATTCACACAGTTGAAACCTGCCTGGTTGCCAGGCCGTACCTTGTTATCCCATTGCTAAACCAGAACTTCTGCGACGACACGGAAGCAGTCATACCGTTCTTTCTGCTGGCAGTAGCACGACAGTAGAGAGTGATATGCCAGAGGTTGCCACATCATCAGTCTCTAAGAAAGAAAGATGAATTCCTTTCGAAGCATTAACAGCTGTCTCTTATCCAGTTAGTACTATTCATGTTTCGTGAAAAATCTAGAGAAACTAGTACCATGAAAAGAACATAAGATTTCAGGAAAGATGAAAGAATGAATCAAAAGATTGCGATCTTGGCTAACCTTAGTTTCTTGATCAGAAGCCATAAAATATGAAGCGGCCCCTAAATCGAGTTTTAGTACTTTTAACGGAATAAACTCATCATACTGAGTTAAGTGATAGCTTGGGTTTGGCTACGATATATGTAGTTCTTAAAATATGGGGGGTACAAGAAAATATTTGATTGAATGAAATATATTTATTTTTTTTTTTTTTTGATCAAGGACCGCAAAAATTTTTGAACGGACCCTAAATCAAGTTTTCTTATTTTTTTGTGGAATAATTACATCATACTGAGTTAAGTGATAGTTTGAATTTGCCTACACTATATTTTGTAATGAATTGTGTAGACCAGGCGCCAGAAAATTTTTGAACGGCCCCTAAATCGAGTTTTACTACGAAATAAGCTCACCATACTGAGTTAAATGATAGTTTGGGTTTGGCTACACGATATATTAGTTCTTAAAGTATAGGGTGTAAAAGACAATGTTTGATTGGATGAAATATATTGAATTTTGTGGATCAGGGCCTACAAAATTTTTGAACTTCCCCTACATCTAGTTTTCATATTTTTTGCGGAACAAACACATCATACAGAGTAAATTGTACACTTTGTTTTGGCTACACTATGTGTAGTTCTTAAGGTATTGAGGTGTACAAGAAAATGTTTGACTGAATATTTTTGATTTTTTGAATCAGGGACCACAAAAGGTTTGAACGGCCCCTAAATCGAGTTTTCGAATTTCTCTGCGGAATAAGCACATAATACTAAGTTAAGTGATAGTTTGGATTTGGCTACACTATATGTAGTTCTTAAAATATAGGGCGTACAAGAAAGTGTTTGATTGAATTAAATATATTGATTTTTTTTTTGATCAGGGGCCGCAAAAATTTTGAACTTCCCCTAAAACTAGTTTTCATATTTTTTGCGGAATAAGCACATCATACTGAGTTAAGAGATAGTTTTGGTTTGGCTACACCATATGCAGTTCTTAAAGTATGGAGTGTACAAGATAATGTTTGATTGAATGAAATATATTGAATTTTGTGGATCGGGGGCCACAAAATTTTTGAACTTCCCCTAAATCTAGTTTTCAATTTTTTTTTTTTTTTTTTTTGAATAAACACATCATACTGAGTAAATTGTTAATTTTGGTTTGGCTGCACTATGTGTAGTTCTCGAGGTATTGATTCGTGCAATAAAATGTTTGACTGAATGAAGTATTTTGATTTTTTGAATCAGGGGCCAGAAATTTTTTGAACGGTCACTAAATCGAGTTATCGTATTTTTTTGCGTAATAAGCACATCATACTGAATTAAGTGATAGTTTGAGTTTGGCTACACAATATGTAGTTCTCGAGATTTAAGGCCTACAAGAAAATTTTTGCTGAAATATGTTGAATCTTTTGATCCAATAAACTGTAAACTTATTATTCTAAATTAGGTTATATGTGTTATATTAACTTTCATTCTTAATATTGAAAGTCTTCTGCCAGTAGACTCGATTGCTCCTAAAATATACCCCTGTACAGAATCAGCCTCAAAGACTGGTTTAAACAAATATCTTGAAACAATAGATAATGCACTCAACTGTTTATCAAATGTTAATTAATTCGTCAACTTTTCACAATCGTTTAAAAAAGATAGAGAGAGAAATCTTACTGTAGCTAAATCTAGCGTTTAGCTACATGTAGCTAAAAAGCGTTTTTAGCTACATGTTCCTATCGAGACAGGAGCTGAGTCAGTAATTTTGACAGGAGGTAATTGGTATTGAATGTTCTTTTTTTTTAAAAAAAAAAAAAAAAACTTTCACTGCGTAAATCGACGGAAAGAAAATTTCCCTAACCAGCGAATTACGACTATAGTCAATGTTTCAAAAGCTTTTGTCCGTACCTTGGGCTTGTTGGGAGTAGTTGCCAAAGCTTTCCGTGCGATTCTTTGAAGTTATATTATTTACCGAAGACAACAGAACACAATAAATCCAACGAAAATTCTTTGGCGACTACTCTCGACAAGTACAAGATACGGATGAAATAATTTTAAAACATTGACTATAGTCGACATTCTCAGGTTGGGGAAATTTTCATTCCGTCAACTTACGCAGTGAAAGGGCTATTCTAATAACATACTAACACTCCCGTTCTGCAGATAGTTAAAAGATCTACATACGTAATTCAATTAGAATTTGCTGACTTTTATCTTATAAGTAAGTGTCTCTGAACCTTCTGGAAAGATTCGTGTTCATCTTGGTGCCAGGGATGTTGGAATCTATCATCACAGAACCCATCTCGAATAACTCTTATATGTTTGAGTACGTTAGACCCTCGCCTTCAGAAAGTTTACACCTTTTAATTCTATGGAGGATGGTAGGTTCGAAGTTGACGCAAAATATTACGTGATGTAACACTTGGGGATATTAGCTACTTTTTATTGATAATAGACTCATAGCAGATTGTTGTGTTTTGTATTAATAATAGTTTCTACGTATACTCAGCGTCGCTTCACACCTGTTCCCTATGGACCACTTCCGCGCGGGTCCATCGGTTTCATCCTCCCCTGACGCGAAATAGATACAATTCTCACTTATATATACATAGGGACGGATCCAAGGTTGCTACAGCGGCTGTAGCCCCCCTTGACGCTCAGGTATACACTGGATAAAATGGGCCTCAATCCTGCTTTACACTGGATAAAACGGCAAACTATGGTTTAGCCCCTCCCTTAATCATATCCTGGATCTGCCAAGATATATATATATATATATATATATATATGTGTGTGTGTGTGTGTGTGTGTGTGTGTGTGTGTGTGTTTACACGAGTGACAGTTTATATAGCACATCGGTTTGGACTAGAGATGGCCACAAAGTTCCGGTTCCGGCGGAACAAGTTCCGCTAAAAACCGGTCCTTGGATATCTGGTTTTCAGAACCGGTTCAAGATCTGGATCCGAAACACCCCCAAAGATCCGTAAAGGAGGCACAAACTTGATCTTTAAAACACTGCAAAGAGGACCACGCTCTTGTGTCCTCCGTGCCAAGACACGCTTGTGCCCTACAAAAAAAAAAAAAAAGTTTCACCAGTGGGTCTTTAGCCAAATGAGTTTGCCGGTTACACATTTTGTTTAGTCAGATGAGAAAACGGCCGCCGCCTGCCTATCACTTCCATTACTTCATCTAGCACATTGTTCACAGCCTGACAGCAGCTCGGGTTTAGCGGTTGCACCTTGAGAAAATAACGAGAAATTTATAATACAGGGTGTTGCACGGAAATGTTTACATTATATTACACCTGAAATAGCCGACTGGAAAATCAGTTTATGCAGCCTTACGAATAATTGAACATAAAAAATAGCAATGGGAAAATTTACTGACAATGTTCAAATTCTTGCAGGATCCTCCCGAAAAGAGGGGTAACGGACTTGAAAATTTGAAATGGAAAGGAGGTTCAACTGAAAACTAGGGATGGACACAAAGTTCTGTTACGGCGGAACAGGTTCCGCGAGAAACCGGTTCCTGGAGATCCGGTTTTCAGAACCGGTTTCGGGCCTGAATCCGAAAAACGTTTCCAGACCTGAATAAGAAAACCCGGTTCCCGAACCGGGTCATTGGAACTGGTTCCAGACCTGGATCCGAAAACCCGGTTCCGGAACCGGATCTTATAGAACCGGATCCGTTCAGAGCGGAAAACCGGTTCCATAGGGAACTGGTTCCGGCCGTCCGTAGTTTGGAGGCAAGTTATCAATCTGTACGGAATTAATTGGACAAAATCCACAAAAATTCGAGTATAAAACATCTTAGAGAATCGTTTCAAGGAAGAATAGTGCAGTATAGTACCTGACATGAACAATCTTTGTGGCATACAAGTTTGCACGTATATTACCAATCTGTAGACATTTGGAATAATGCACGTAAATTAGGGTGTATAATGTCATAGAATCGTTCCAAACAAGAGAAACAGTGAGTAATGTGCGTTTTTGGCATGGATATATATCATGCCAAGACAGCTTGCAAGCATATTATCAATCTGTACGTAATTATTTGAGTATGATCCAGGGAAGTATCAGTACAGAATCTCTTAGCTAATCATTCGAAGCAAGGTTTTTTTTTTTTTTTTTTTTTTTTTTTTTTTTTTTTTAAGTATTTGACTACCTACTGCAAATGTACAGGGAAATGGATTCTTTCCATTTAAGTGGCGTTGTGATTAATCTTAGTATATAAATTTATTTTTTTCGGTTTTTTTTGTTAGTTAGTTAGTGTGTGTGTGTGAGAGAAACGTTTATGTAAAGTCTCTGATCCACTGGAATACGCAGTTTGCATTTGAACAGGTAATTGGTTCCGTTGAAGACCACTATTGTGGTGATTGTGATTTGCAGTAGTGCATATATATTTGTGGGCCAAACACGGCTCTACTCAATACGCATTGGCCTGATTCAGCTTGACTCAGCTCGGGTAATATCGCACTGACAAAAGTATGGTGTCTACTGTGAACTCAGGCTGCAGTCTCAGTGCGAAAAGTCCTTAATTTGTAATTATAATAATCATAAATGTTACATAAAAAGACTAATTATAAATCGTTTGTAATAACAGCACTCCGTGTGAGTCCTGATCTTCAACAACCTACCGATTGGCAGAACTTTTCTGTATGGTGAGTAACAAATTTTCTATGAGCTATATTTCTGATTTTATTAATAATAATGGCAAATAAATATTTTCAGATGTAAGTAATCAATGGTAAATTATCTCCTATTTTACAATAATTACAAATATTAAACGACTTTCATCAAATGTGATTTCACTTAGAAGTTGCTTTCTAAATACACAACGTTCTCCACCACCTAGTGAGCTAGTTATGATTTATTGGTTACATTGCCATTAACGTAGCAGCATTGTCAATGCGAACAACATGCTTAGATGAAAATCATTGTAATCTCGTTCACAATTAATAGTCAGGGTCTCGTTAATTATATGCTGATGAAGTTATAGACCATGCGCGCAAAACAAGAGGGGTGCTGGACAGTGGCGGATCCACAAAAGGGGTGCGGGAGGCACCACTTAATGAGAAATATTTTTGATAATATAGAAAAGTTTTAAATGAATGATGGTATTTATTTAAGATAGAATAAATTAATAAGCATGTTATTAAAACCATGAATCTATTAACTTTTAAGCAGTGAAATAAGCTTATGATAATTAAAATAATAAACTATGATAATTAAAATTTTTATCTTTATATACACATAAATGAATGTATGAATGTGTGTATGTACCAACATAACTGGAAAGTCTGGCGCTAGTTTAACCGAACTTGATAGATATTAATTACTTAGAGTCTGGAAAAGGTATTGTTGAGATGAGACCCAGAGCAAGGGCGCCGGTCCCGGGGCGCCGAGGGGGCCCGATCCCCTAAACTCAAGTAGCCCTCTTACTGCATTTGTAAATCTACAATATTTGGCATAATTTGAATGCAGTTTGTTTTGAAATCCTCATATATGTTTTCTGCATCTGAATGCTTCCCTCCCTCCCCCCGAATTTACAGAAAAATCGGCGCCTGTGACCCAAAGCACACCTAGAGTCAAGGGGAAGGGGGACATATAAAAATGATCAAAAACGACTGAAATCAGTGTCGAATCCGCAGTTTTCGGGGTCGCGGAAACACTTCTGATGCTCTTTAATTCCCTATTCAGTCCACCTTAGTACTCCTTAGGTGGGACGATGACATTTAAAAATAATTGAAAATTACTGATATTAGTATCGAATCCGTAGTTCTCGGAATCCCTAAGTTGATTAGTGATAATTTTAGCACCCTTTAAGTCCAAGGTCAGTTCCCAGTTGGGGTGAGACCCTGTCACTTCTAGAGGAATGGCAGGGGAGACATAAAATGATCAAAAGCCAGTGGCGGATCTAGAAGGTAAAACTGAAGGGGGGGACCAAGAATCTAGACTATGATAGATATACCATGAATTTACTATAAACTTTCAAAAATATATAAATAATAGCTACGATTATTTTTGTCACTTATAAAACTGGGAGGGGGATTAGGATTTAGGAGTTAGATTTCCGGGCTTTCGGCAACTAAGGCCATTTAACCCGTCATGATTTGAGAGTAGACATCCCTTGGCAAGCACACAATCCGGGGAAAGGGAAGGAAGAAAGTATTAGGGAAGGAAGGAAGCGGCCTGGGACCTATAAATTAGATACCACCGCGGCATTTGCCTGGTGTGAATGAGGAAAACCACATTCAGGGTGGCTGGCTTGAAAAAGCGTGTTATATTTTTTCGACCGTGTAACCCCACCGGGAATCGAACCAGGGGCTGCTCGCACTGAACGCGAGAGCGTTAGTGACTACGCTACGCAAAACTGGAAGGGGCTTAGCCCTCCCGGTCCCAGGCTTTATCCGCCACTGTCGATAGAAAGATGTTATTGTCGAATTTCATAGATTTCAGGATCGCTCAGATCAATAATGACACTTCATGTGCCGTTATCTAACTTAAATTTCATTGGCAATGGGGAGAGGAGTGAAATTGTGACATGTGAAAATATCGAAAGCGAACGATATTAGTGCCGAGTCATTAGTTTTCAGTGTCAATTACTTAATTGCTGGCAGTTCTTATGCCGTTTACGCTGAAGTTCAGCCCCAAGTGATGGCAACACCCTTTGAGCACAGTTAGGGGGATTGGGAAGGGCAGACATAAGGAAACGACCGATATTAGTGTCGAATCTATAGTTTTTCTGGTCGTTTAAATGAGGCATCACATTTCCATTGCCATTTAAGTTCAAGTTCAGCCGCCATTAGCACCCTTTGGGGGGGGGGGGGTTGAAATTGACACATGTAAAGTAATTAAAATGACCTATATTAGTACAAAAATCATCGTTTTCGAGGTCGCTAAAATGAACAGTGACATCCTCAATGGCGTTTAAGTCCAAATGAAATAAAAGGAAAGGAAACCCTCGTAAACGGTATTTGTCCACCACAAAGTTCACTTGGCGCAAGCTGGAATCGAACCAGAGATCCTTGCTCCAGGGATGAACGCTCTACCACTGGGCTACCGCGGCCCCAACTTTTAAGTCGTAGTTTCTCCCCATTTGCAGAGGGTGAGGTGGGAGGATGTGAAATGTAAAATGTCAAAAATGTAAGATTGTGTCGACTTCATAGTTTTACAGGTCGAAAAAATGTCTGATCAGTTTGAAATTATCTTTGCAAGTTAGTTGTGCGCTCTGCTCTTCAGAAGAAAAACCTTCAAAATTAAGTTACGCATGTTTTGGAATTTTGGACCACTGGGAATCGACTTCTGAATCCCATGCAGTAAACAAACGTTTCACTGTCACTGAAACATCAAAGGGGAGGGCATAGTATAATTATGTGGGAGGAGACATGGGGACTTCGAAAAGAAACCACGGACATGATATAATTGAGGATAACCTTACGTGGCGGGTTTTTGAAGCAAGGCTTTCTACCAACAAAAGCAACACTCCACCACAGAGCAAAGTGAATGATGAAGTTACCACGGTTTTTCATTCTTGAAGAAAATAATTTAGTTTTCTCAACGTTATAACGATGTTTCTTTCTAATTTGAAGAACTGTAATTTATTGCAAGGAATCTGATAACGATTTTTTTTCTTTTTTGAAGAATCTTACAGCATTCATAACGGATTTCTTTCTAATTTGAAAATTCGTACTTGATTGCACGCAATGTGCTAAGGACATATTTTCTTTGCTACAAAATCGAGAACGATCCACACCCACCTTGATACAGGTATATCGTTATTTTTAAAGATATAACTGAAAATTATTAACACTTGTGAAACCCATGGTATGTTTTCGTACCAAAATGCAGTGTTGTCTTTAATCATTTATTTATGTCCAATAACAAGCATTTAAGTCGTTTCTTTTATTGGTTAAGTCAGACATGGACCAAAGAACACCCCAGATGCATTCTGAAACCAGATGATCAGTTTGCTGGCGCCAAATGGGGTGGGGCATAACATCATTTGTTTTGTTTGAGACAATTTTCAAAAATGTTTCCCGCCCTTAGCTCTTAAGATATCATATTGAAATTCTGCATAAGCATTGTGTACACCCCTTACTTTTTATCATTTCTTATGATCTATACGTCAACCCGCGCCCGGGCTCAAGAGGTTCAAAAATTTCAAAAAGAATTTTTTTTCTGGAAATATCCCGGACTTCCCATAACTTTTCATTTCTGTTGTATGCTATGAGCATGAGAGTGGTACTCTTTAAAAGGTTGTTTTATTCTGAAGAGAATGAGGTACAAAACATGATCCAGAAACAAATAGTCTTGTGTAAGGAAATATTTACCTCACGCCGTTCGATGGTTGAGAGCCAAGGGGTCGTAATTGACCCTATGAGGACATGTATCATGGATTTAATTTGGTTGTGACAGAACTAAATTTGAAGTGTAACTTAAATATCGTTTTCTGAGGACAATACACTGAAAAGATATTGTGAAAATAAAAATTGGCACATTTTTTAACTCGATTTTCTCAAAAGCACTAAAACAGCGGTTACGTCCCTTTGGTGATCAACGACTGATATAAAAGGTTGGCCACCTTGAGATTTTTCAAAAAAAAAAAAAAAAAAAAGAACGAAAGAAAGAAAAAGAAATAAATAAAGAAAGAAATCCTCTCTTAGTTTTCAAAACATCACATTGAAATTGTGCACACGTATTTCGAACGTAAGATATTTTTCCAGTGATTTTGAGATCACTACGCCAACCTAGGCCCGAACCAGAGGGATGCAAAGATTTTAATAGAGTTATTTACAGAAAACTCACAGTTTTTCCCGATTTGCCCACATGAGGTGTATTATACGGACACGCAATTTATTCAAAAATTGTAATATCAGTTTAGTATAATAATTTTGGATTTTATTCGGAATTATTCAATAAAATAAATAAAAATAGGTTTTGACTATGTCCCCTCCTGAGAAGTATGGTTCAGGAGGGACAATTTATTTCTTTATTTTCTCAAGCATATAACTTTATTTTGCTTTCTGAATTCCGTATTCCGAATTCGCAATATGAATTTTTTTCCCGAATTCCGTATTTTAAATCCGGGAATTTTCTAAACTAGGGATTTTTTTCCGAAATCTGGATTCCGAAAAATTTTGGTCATCCCTAGTATAAGCAAATGGAATCTTCAGTGCACTTTTGGCATTTTGCATATAATTTACTTTTAAGATCTCTATCTGATATCAACAAAATTAATTACCCATTAATTTACATATCTTACTACAACTACTAAAAGTCTGTCGTTTGTTGCATCCAGTTATTAACATCTACAATAGTTCGTATTCTGTCGTTATCTCAATCTGAGTCTTAAATTTATTATAGCATATTTCAAATTTTGTTTATCACTATACTACTTCATGAATTTTTTCTCCTGTATATTTTTCTATAGACTATGTTATGGAAGAAATCACCCCCAGTCTTTCTTTGTTATGAAGTCTTCCTTGTTTTAAAGAGGCCTTACTCTCTGAGGACTTTCGACACAGTTGGTGATACAAACGAAATCAATTAAAAAGCTTTTGTTTTCATATTTTAGAAATAAAGTTTTTGCTTTTCTTCCTCGAATCTTTTCTTTTCTTTTTGTTCTTTTTATATTTTTTTTTTAAAATTATAACTCCAAAAATAATTCTTGGAACTACTTAAAAAGCAACTGGGAAAAGAAATAGAATCATTTCAAACACAGTTTCTATAGTTTGCCAAAACGTGTTGACTAACTTCGTTTACTAAAAAAGAATTGGAAGACCATTTGTACGAATAAAGGTAAGAGTCCATGTTCCTGCCCATTCGTGTCAGTTTACTGTATCAGTTGGATGCCTACATGCTTGTTTAGCAATCTTGAATTCATATGTTGAGTAGAAGAAGGAAAAGAAAGGTGAAATGAGCTATGAAATAGTCAAACTTCAAATGCAAGAAAACAAGGCATATTGGTTATACTGAACATACAAGTGTGCTTTAAGAAAGTTTAGCAAAACTACCCCTTTTGAATTTTTCCTAGAAAAACGACTTATGCCATATTATAGAATTGTTAGTGGAACATTGGTTTGTGAAATATGAACGAAGTTGTTAGAGCTGTTTTTGAAAAAAATTGCAAATTTTAATTTTCACCCTTCAGTAAACTAACCTTGGTTTTAGGGGCAGGAATACAATTCGAAGGAAACCTAGAGAATATTTAGGAAAACCTTAAGTTTAAAATTTGGTGCAGATACGTTTGGACAATAAGGCTTCTAGACAAGTGGACAGATTTACATCCTAACGAACAAACAAACAAACATACGTCTGATAACCAAAAATCACGTTTCTGGATTATATTGGCTATGAAACGTGTAAATCCGTTGAAATGTCAAATTCGACTTTTCCAAAATCAAAATATTTCATCTCTCCTGTCGTCATTTGAAAGTTAGAAAACATCTGAACATGGTAGGGTCTAAAACATTAGAGCACCGCCCGCTGGAGTCACTCCTCTCACTCGCTCCTTATACTGCCTGTCGAAACAACGATTTATAGTAGCGGTTAGCGTACGCGCTTTTGGCGTGGGAGGCCCGGGTTCGATTCCCGGCGGGAGCTCATGTGGTTCGGATTCCACGTTAATCAGTAGGTCCACGTCTCATATAGCCTCGCTGCTGAACGGGACGTTAAACTCAACTCAACTCAACTCAACGATTTATAGCGTACGACAAAAAGAAAAAAATTGGCCGCTAGGTGGAAGGGAAAGCCGAGGCTTCTTCTCGTCAATTTCAATGTAGCTCTACAGCAATTCGGCATATTTTTACCCCAATTTTTGAAAGAACTAGTACAATTTTTCAATAACTTACTTACATACGGGAAGGTTGTACATATTTTTTAAATAAGAATTTTACTTTTAACAAATGCTACATATCTATTATCACAAAGTAAGAGAAAGGTTAACACAAAAAGAGCGCAATAGACATGTAATCATCGTTAGCTGTATCAATCAGTAACGCCATGTCATTTGTGATTTGCTAAGTATTTCTCTCACATATAAAAAATACATAATATGTAATTGAAAATACGTAAAGTATCATCGTTAGTTTCTCAAAGAAGTAAATCCAAAATAGACCAAACATACTCCAAGCAATTAAATTATGATCAACTCAGTTGATAAGACCAACCTGGTGTTGATGAGCACAACCACCATTATTATTATTATTATTATTATTATTATTATTATTATTATTATTATTATTATTATTATTATTATTATTATTATTATTATATTAAAATTATAGACAAAAAGAGCAACAACTCATCATCTCAGAAACACAAGACTGCCATTGAATCTTATCATTGAATCTACACACTATAAAATGAAATAGGATTTACTATCCATCTCCTCAAGATGCATTCTCATACATCGTACATTTTTCTATGCCAACCCAAGAAATTTTGTACCTGATATGTATATATCCTGTGCACGGCAGGATTTAACACTACAACAACTAGACACAACGTAAGGGCAGAACGATCTTATGATCGCCCGTAGGACCAAAATTTAATATGCAAAACGAAAAAAATGCAAAAGATGAAGAATAATAAACATGGTTAGAGACAGTAAACACCTCCATGACGTTCAGTATGATTACGCTAATCATGTTGGGGAGATGAACACCTTCGTTCGGTACAAAGCAAGAAGGAAAGCAGTTTAAATTTGTTTTAAGGACAAAAGTTCATATAAATCTAAAATAAGTTGGACAATAGCAACAATTTCCATATTATACTGTTTCATAATACCATTTTCTTTCACTTCATTAATCTTTATGATTTAGTGTTCATTAAGATGATACTGAAATTAAGATTTTAGTGTGAACAAAAAGTATAATATTCAAAAGTTTTATTAAGGATTTAATTATTCTAACCAAAATAATCACTTCACATTGCAGTAGAAACATAAATTTCAACATTCAAATACAATTATTCTGAGACTTTTTTAGTATTTCAATATTAACAATTTACGAACGAAACTTCAAAACAATTTCTTTTACTCTAGCACACACTGATCATTCTCTGTAATTCGTTAAAATTAGTACAAAAATATATATAGGGGCAGGGTGGTTCAGTGGTGTTCCTCTGATGCGTGGAGTTCCTGATTCTATTCCCGGCCAAGCAAGTTTGTGATGCACAACTTCGTGTCCGTTGGTTTTCTCAGGGTATTGTCGTTTCCTTCCACATTTCATTCCACCAATTCTTCCATCAACATTCACTTGCCTTAATCATCCGTCTTCCTTAGCTAGCCTTTGGCGTAGGAGACTCGGGTTCGATTCCTGGCGGGGAGCTCATGTGGTTCGGTTTCCACGTTAATCAGTAGGTCAACGTGTCATATAGCCTCGCTGCTGAACGGAATGTTATTATGAATAATAATGATAATAATAATAATAATAATAATAATAATAATAATAATAATAATAATAATAATACAAAACAGTGGAAATTGTCCAATACTCTTTTTTTTAGAGTTTAAACTGTCTTTCTGGAAATGGGTTTGAAATTTCAAGAAAATCAAAACTCCTTGTTTATGCTTTCTGCACATATGAATAGTGGTTTCTCATTTTTTTTTCACTATTATTTCTCATAATATAAATTTGTGCTTTTCTTGACTGTGACAGTTCAACAAAGTACATTCCGCAGAACTGGCAAACATAATGCCTCAGATTTCTCAGTAAATCTACCGATCTCTTGAAATCCGGTATAGCAGCCTCTATGAAGTCTTACAGTCCTTTAATGAGGTAAACGTGAGACAGTTTAGAGTATGGAAGTTCACCTTTCTAGGTGGTTCTTCTAGTCGTCTATTACTAATATTCAGATAACACATTGGGCACAGAGTCTTCTTTCAGCTTCCGAATTTTACATTTTTTTTAAAAAATCTTCTTTTACAGAATGTTAACAACAAACAACAGATCTGTCTGGAGAATTCAGTTTCTACCAATCGTATCACTATGTCTTGATATTTTACTTAACCATTTTTCTGTAGTTGAATACTCGATACTATTTCGTAAAACGATACCCGAACGTATTCTAAAATGCCTCTTCGTGCCTTAGAAAAGAACATACAACAGTAATACACTTTAATTTGCGAAAATACTGAACCACACAATGTATTTTCCTCTATTAAGTTTATACACACAAGCCTCGCTTAGTGCTGCACCCATGCGGCGGAATTAGGAAAAATGTTCGTACGGTGATCTCCATGTTATTCTCGATGATTCGACAGGCAGTATAGAGAGCGAGCGAGAGAAGAGTGACTTCAGCGGGCGGTGCATTAGAGTAACTAGTAGTAAAAATTTATTATATACTAGGGGCACGGAGACTCAGTGGTAAAGCCCTCATTTCTGGTGCGACGGGTACCTGGTAGGAGCACCGTATTTACACTAGATTGTGGTGGACATCATGTCTATGTACTTTCTCGGAGTTCTCCCAAATTATCCTCCCTCATTCTCATGCTACCAATTCTGTTCACAATAATATACGCTCATTAATCAATCGTTTCCTTTAGCCCAAAGGGATTAATGGGACGCAAAACTAAAAATTTAATTTGATTTAAACATTTAGTACTTTCAAAGATAACGCCAATTTTGTGATATTAGTAAGAAATTGAATATCTTAATCTGCACGCATTCAAGATTGATATAAATTCAACTTTGTACCATAAGAATAAACTTTATTCGAATTAGTAACAACAACCTGATTTGATATGGTTCAACAGATACTTACACAGCACGTACTAAGAAATAATAATATTCGTTTACATTAATTAGTATTTCTCTCCCGTTGGTCAACAGACGGCAGTGCGTTATTATTTCTAGGTAAGAAGAAAACCATTAAATGCTTCCATTTTAACAGTTTGTAAAACCCTTTCTTACATAAAAATGAGTTTCCTTACTCCCTTTTTTTCGATTCTTTCTTATAAAGAAATATATAAATTCTCTGAAGTAGGAAAAACTAAAATTCTCGCAAAACATCGAATCCCCAACTGTGATATTATGTTATCTAGTGTCTTTTGATTTAAGTATAGGAAAAATGGAAGATTGAGATATTCGTTCTAATAATATTAATTTTAGTCTAGTAATAAACAATTGATTATAATAAATTTGGAATTTGCTCGACCTTTCTGAGACAATTACTCTTTATTAATAATGATAATAAAAAACATTGCTCGGCTTTCCTTGCGATAAATCCGCAAATGGCGGTGACGGGGTTGTACAAGTTGTTATGACTGGTCAGTGTGTCAACTCCAAACACCATTGTCTCTGACTTTCTAGACCCGACTTCGGCACCTCGTAATTCATAAGAACAATAAATAAATATATTGTAATGGCCTTTGCAAGTTAACATTTCAAAATAGATATTGTGATGTGTTACCCGGGTCCAAAAACATCTGGAAATTGCGAGGGGAGGAGTATAACTAGAGGCGTCATTTCGGAAGGGCAGGAACAATTGGCCTCTCAGGCTTAATACCAGCCAGAGGTTTGGGGCGGGCATGAATATGTTAATCCTTTCACTACCATTTTGTTTCGGAGTGTGAAACAATATATGGTTACTTTAAGTTGTTTTCAAACGTATAAATATATATATTTAAAAATTCGCCGTTTCGTTCTTCGAAGTGGGAAGGGTGGGACATATGTATCCCACTGATATTTTTATGTCGGACCTATATGTCCCAGTGGTAGTGACATTAATGATCATCTTGTATTTTCAGTTATGATACGTATATTGTCGGAAAAACAGTTGAGTCGTATTTATGATTACAAATATTTTACATTTCGACATCCTTTTCCAAATAACAGTACATGCAACCACTGCTTTGTCACTAGCACCTTGTTCTTCACTTTCATCTTTTCCATTATCACCACGTTCTCTTCCACTACTGTCTATTTGATAATGTTCATAAGAATTCTGTAAACCATTAGCAGGCTTTTCTTTACCAGTGGAACATCGATTCACAGCAATAACATGCGGTAAATTACCACGAGTCCATTGAGAATGTATCGTGGAACACATATGTCCCAGTGGTAATGGAAGGGTTAGGGGGCCAAATCATTAAAATTTCTCTTACAAAAATCTAAATTGTGTTTTTTGTATTAATAATAGCATGTCTTGATGTCTGGAGGGGCCACGAAAAGTTTAGAATGCAGGCACCCCAGCCCGCTCTGGTTGCGGCCCTGTGCCCTCCATGACTTTAACAACGCAAAAACCGAAATGACACTTCTGAATAGTACGATCCACATTAAAGAGTAATTGTCCCTCACTTGTAAAATCAGTATTTTATTAAGCTAAAAGATTTATTGATTAATAATAATAATAATAATAATAATAATAATAATAATAATAATAATAATAATAATAATAATAATAATAATAATAATAATAATGTTAAGAGAATCGTCATTGTTATTTGAAAAACATCAACATCGTTCCTTGATCTCCTGTATTTCATATTTTATATGCTTTGGTTCGCATAGTCTTGGAAGAGAATCCCGGTGAATCATCACATTTTACTGATCTAATCCCACCACAATAAGTCAATTGCATTCATAGATAATAGATTCTAATCTTTAAAGTGGAAAATAGTGTTGCCAGGGAGCAGAAGGTCAGAAATAATGTACACACTAACCAAAAGTCTTATTCTTTACCAGGCTTTGGAAAAAATGCAGAGCGTAACGCAAAGTTCGCAAGAATTAGTTATACCTGCTTTGTCTATTACTCCAAACTAAAACGCAGATCTCGCCTTGAATTGACGGAAGCCATTACGGAATAGGGCCCAAATATTATGCTGTTGAATTGCACAATCTGGTCATTCAAAGTCTTCACATTTTTTGCTCAGAGTTTTTAATTTTTATTTATTTACTATCAAGAATGTCCCTTCTTCACACGGGAAAGATAAATTTGTTGAGAGTGTTTGAACCCTTTTTCCCCCCTTAAGATACGCATTTCAATGAAAGTATTATGATAAATATACACACTATGGATATTTGAACCCGCACCCCGTTAGGATACGCCCTTTAATCAAAGTATCATGATAGAAAAATCAGCTTGAAATAGGTACTAACTGCGTCTAAAATTCATTTCAGACGGGGCAGTTGTTTCTACCTGATGCTATTACAAACAACAGACAACATCCGTATCAATTGGCAAAAAGATTGTAGAAATTCTATTCATCCTTTGAAACCGAAATTTTGGAAACGCAGTAACGCTTGTGGAAATTGACAACCTCGTAGTCATCTCCATTAGTACTTCCATGCCGTTGAAGGCTGAAGTTGGACTTAAGCTGCATTGGCAGTGTCACTATTTATCAATGGATTCAGCGTTAAAGTAAGTCACTTTTGATTATATTTACGTTACCCACTTTCTCAACCTTAGGGATGCTAAAGATGCCTTACCCCTTCGGCTAAACTGAGCTTACCTGCCATCAGGACTGTTACGTATGACCTTAGATAGCTCGAAAATAATGGATTCGACTACTAATATCGGTCTTTTATTCTATTATTAGGGGGCCGCGGTGGCTCAGTGGTAGAGCGTTCACCTCTGGTGCTTGGGGTCCCGGGTTCGATCCCAGCCCCCGCCAAGTGAACTTTGTGGTGGACAAACAGCGTGTGCGTGGGTTTTCTCGTGGTCCTCCCGTTTCCTCCCACTTTCTTCATTCCACCGTTTCATTCATTACTCATCATCACCGTCTCCTTTAGCCTAGCCGGCATAACCGTGGGACGTAAAACTCAAAGATTTCATTTCATTTTTTTTTCTATTATTATTATACGTTATCCTCTTCCCACTCGATCACTCGCTACACCGATAGAGGATGAGTTGAACTTGAAGTGAATCAGTGTTGTAACTATTCATCTGTGACACGCCGAAAGTTATGAATTGGACATTAACATCGGTCCTTTTTGGTTACTTTTACATGTCACTCGTTCCCACCTCATCCCTCACGCCCCATACCGATAGGGATGAACTTGGATTTCATCAACATTGGAAGTGTCACTATTGACATCATCAACCCATTGAACTATGGGTTTGACAATAACATCGATCGTTTTAGATTATTTTAACATGTCAATCTTTCCTACTCCCACCTCTCATGCCTTTGGGGGACGAGTTTGGATTTAAAGAGCATCGGGAATGTCAGTATTCATATCACCAACCCCAAAAACTGTGCATTTGACACTAACATAGATTACTTTTAAATGCCATACCCCTCCTTTCCCCTTGCCATCTACACCTAAGTTAGATCAGGTTTCACTCACGTTCCGAAAACCATAAAAGTGATTCAGCGGTCAACGAGAAGATATCAAAGGAACATCGTTACATTCATTTTTATTTACATAAGCTATTTGAATGCTCGTTCTTCGCATGGGTAATACTGGTTTATGCAAAGTGTTTGCATCCTTTCTCTTTTATGATACATATCGGGAATAAATTTTGACATAAGTCAGTATTCATCATAGCTACCTCAGAAAACTATGGATTCCAGACTAATTTATCGGTTGTTATCGATTATTTTTACTAAAAGTTATGGGCCAGCGTCCTGAACTATGTCGTTCTAATTTCTTAAATTAAATCATTTTCTTGTAAAAATACGAACACATTTATAAGGTGTTACCAGAAAACTTCGTCAAAAAAAGAAAGAAAACTTCCCAAATGCAAACTATATTTTGTAGATTGTCCATAAGAAATTACTCGTGCCATATTTTAATGTTATTAACCGATTTAAGCCTCACGGGTCGAACACGACCCACTTCCATATTTTGTTATTGATAAAGTCCCCCCGGGTCGTTTTCAACCCAATATCATAATTAGCCAATGGGAGATCAGCAAAAAGAAACGACACTAAATTCACCAATAATAGGTCGAAAACTATCTATTTTCCAAAATAAATCAAAACATTGAACAAAAAAAGATAAGGGCATATATGGGTTCATGGAATATTTATTTCGGAAATGTGAACATAATTGCCTCAGTCACTTTTGAGAAAATTGTCCGAAAAAGTCATCCACAAGAATAAACTACAACTTATAGAAATTTTCAGAACAAATGATTTATGACATACTAGCAGCGTTCACCCCGCTTCGCTGCGGTCACCCCGGAACGCAATAAACGTTGTTACTTAGATAATTTTTACTTTTTCGCTTTCAATGCAGTAAATGTTAACATTATATCGCCTGTCATTTATGTTAACCCGCCGAGTGACACGGTCATGCGGGTTGCATATAAATACGTTTATTTTTACCTATGATGAACTAACAAAGGATTTGTACGTTATGGACACTTGAATGGTCAATTATCTCAAGACACTGGTAATTAAAAATTAAAGTGATATGATAAAAACCATCTAGGGTCCAAATCCTAATAACCCCCCAAAAATGAAAGAAATTGGTTCAGCCGTATTAGCGTGATGAGGGAACAAAGGATTTGTACGTTCTCTTTTATATATAAGATTATCAGGTTATTAGTGAAATATTTATTTAGGAAATATGGACATGATCGCCTGAGTCGTTTTAGAGAAAATCGCACGAAGAAACTTACCCCTAAGACTTAACTAAACCTTCTTCATTTTTTCCAGAGAAACGACTCATACCACAGATGGAGTTGTTATTGAGAAGTTGATTTATGAAATAGAAACAAAATCGTTAGAGTTGTTTTCGAGAACATTCAACTTTTTTATTTTCACCCCTCAGTAAACTACCCTTATCTATAGGGGTAGGAAGAAAATTCGATACCTCCTTCTGAAGAATCACATAGAAGTCTTAAGTTTAAAATTTGGTCGAGATACGTTGGACGGTATAACCTCTAGGCGAGCGTACATTAGGACGAGTGTACGAACAGACAGACATATGTTGAAAAATCACTTTTTCGGTATCTATAGATCATAAAAATGTAAATCCGTTGAAATTTTGAATTAATCTTCTCACGATTGCCATAATTCACTCCGTGCTTGAAAGTAAAAACAGGAAGGAGAATAAGGCAAAATAATTTCGTCTTTGGAACAAAGAAAATAGGAACTTTCCGTAAAAATAGTAATACCAAACAAAAATTATCAAAATTTGAAGAGAATTTCAGATAAAAATGTTGCTCATAGCAATAGCAGTACTAACAGGAATATATATATGATAAATAACTGAAAGAAAACAAAGAATGTATTTAAAACCAACTGATTTATTTATTTTCTTTTATTTAGATTCCGAATGCTCAAAATGTTTACTTTCTTTCTAATTTACAAAATAATACTTTATTTGTTTCTTTTATTTAGATCAATCAATGAATGAGTGTTTACATTTTTTTCTAATTCTGAAAAGTATACTTGATTTACTATTTAGTTGTACAGACCTTATCAAGTTGTAAATTATTCATTGCAGCTTTAGTAAATTCAAGACTGCCAATAAAACTCCAACTGAGCAAAACAGTATGTGATATATATAGGGTATATATTTGTGTTACAGTTTCGGCTACGTAACACACATATATAATCTTAATATATATACACACTGCTCTGGTCAGTTGTAGTTTTATTAGCAATCTCATCAAGATTAAAATATTAAAAAAGAAAAGTATTATTGGAAGTTTTGAGGCAATGTTTATTAGATCCAACAAATCTTTCCTTAACATATCATCATCATACTCAATATTGTGCAAGGTTAACCACTGCCACATGTCGTCTTTTTTCCAAGCTGTTTTAGTCGAGACCCAACTTATAATTTTACCCGGGTTTTTCTGTTTTAAATAATTAAACATGTTCATGTCAAACGCCCTTTATTTGCTCTCCAATACTTGATTACTCTTACGCTTAAAAGAGGTGCTGCCTGTAACTTATTCCATTTTGATATATTAACACACACGCACACACCTACACTAGAGATCTGCACGGACTCGGGCCGAACCCGCGGGCTTAGGACCGACCCGGCCCACGGGCCGGTCTCGGGCCTACTGTGAAGTAGCTGTGTATTAGATCTGAAGTGGCCATGTGATAATTGTGTAAACTCTTAACTTAATTCGCTAAATTCAATTACTTTATTAAATTGTTAATTGTTACTTTTGAAACTGTCAATAAATGCGACTAGTTTCCTTCTTGCCTTTCCGCGTTCTTTTCCGGCTAGCTTGACATTTCATTGTTTTCTGAGCATCAGATTCATCGTTTTTGATTAGACAAAACCACGGAGGACACTTCGACAGAGGATATTCGCCACAAGGTTTAGGAGAGTGCAGTATCGTCGTGAGAGGCACGTCGCTCCATTGGAGAACAACCCACTCCATGTGTTAAGAGTACCATTCTGTTCGTTCATACACGCAGCAACAGAGTCTATATCTGACTAGTTGAATGAATTTGTAGGAGAACATCATTGGAAACGCATCAAGACGAGAGAACTCGACGCCCCTGGCAGTCCATCAGGACTAAGATCCAGATGTTGGCTGACTCCAGTACATCCAGGCTCCTCCGGGGAAAACCTTTCATCAGCCAGATGACCAGGACAACACCAGTCTAATTGGATCTGTCTGGCTAGTGCTCATCCTTTATCTTTTAATCACAACCCATTTCTCTCTCTCACCTATTTCCCCAACTAGTCATTTTCAAAGTTAAAACATTTGAATTTTATTTGAATTCAACCAAAATTTTACAGTTAAGTACCGAGTTGTGCATCAGTTTCATCCCCAATTCGTTGCACTCATTTAATGAGTATTGTAGAGCTTATTCTGAGCTATGACTGATGGTACAGCACGGGCACACTACAAAACATATATCACTTTGGGCTCTGTACGTAAAGTTTTAAATATACAACCATATTTTTCGGGCCTTTTCTTGCCTAATTTTGTAAACATACTGTACTACAACGATATTTATTGGACCGTTCTTATTGGAAACCTTTTAAAGCAAAACTACAAAACTAAACCTCTAATTGCTGTAAATAAAAATACAATTTTGCTCTAATTATTCAGTTTCTGTAATTCGGGCTTATTTCGGGCTCATTTGATTATCACACGTACTCGGGCTGCGTTCGGGTCTAAATTCCAAAACATATTTCGGACTCGATTCAGACCTCACATTATAAATTCACGGTCCGGACTCGGGGTAAAAGTCCGGCCCGTGCAGACCTCTATCCTACGTGCACACAGCCACACGCGAATGCCGAATGTTCAAATAAAATGCCGAATGTTCAGAGACCACACTCTGCACAATAACAAAGGCACAACAGAGAATAAATTTGTCTGGAGTCTGACATGAGTCATCTAGCGCGACAATAGACAATACAGTAGGTAAGCAATTGGTCCCATCCAATGCATCAAACTGTCTCCATAATTCCTGGTGTGGTTTCTGAAACAAATGCTATTATGAAATCCAACAGAAGTCAGTCAGCTATGAACTCCAAAAGAAATTTCAATACACGAAAGTCAAAAGAAGAAATACGAAATGTGTCCTACAGCAATTCTCGCTGAAATTTCCTTGCCGACGGGAAATATATCGAATTAATAATCGAACTCAGATGTACCGACAAAAAATTCATAAATCAGTGCTAGGCCAAAGAAGTTTTACACTTAGCGTTTATTTTAACCCTTAAAGTCACAGACCCTCTAAAAGTTGGATGAAATTTTTTTCACTGATATACTACGCTAATTAGAGTCTACTGAGCTGGAAATAATGAAAATTTTGCTCATTGTTGTCGATGTTCTATTTTTAGAAATTGTGTCCATATGGCAACATTGTCACTTAAAGGTAATATGTATGAATACATTCAGATATATGGAATCTTAGGTAAGATTGTTTATTTTATGGCGTTTATTGGCACTATTAGTTGTGATTGATACAAACAATTAAGAAAATATATTTCTATATGCATTGTTGCAGAAACCAAATATACAATACTAGTATTATGTTATCAAATTTCTTATACCAAGGCAGATTTACATTATAGTTTTAGATTACAGGAAATTAGTTTACATTCATTCAATCATTCGCACATTAGTCTTACATGGAGACGGATAAAAGAATCTTTTTTCTTCTGTCATTTTGTGAAACACAACACAAAATCACACTTTGTACATTTCATTCTACTCATTCCTTTAGGGCATAATCTGCAACGTCCTTTTGATCAGTATGATGGCCAATGTCCTATCTGATCATCATTTGGTCTTGGAACCACTAGAACTCTTTATCTTTCCAGTAGGCTGTGCTTCATTATCTTGTGATGGTCTACCACATTTTGATCTTCCTGCATTACATAAAACTTATGATCTATTTTCGGAATTCTTGGAGAGTCATTTCTTTGGTGTCCAAACCCGCGTTATTGTCCTTTCTATACAACAGTCATGCATTGGATACGGACAAGTCAAGGAGGTATGAAAATATGGGGTAGTACCACCGTTTAGAGTTTGATGGGGTCTTATGTTGTTCCACAATCATATCTGATACACCTACACCACCTCTATGGTTATTGAATTCTTTGACGATAGCTGGTCAAGGCACATCCGTTTTTTTCTTTTTCTTTTTGTCACACTTTTTGATGCTTGTCACAGGTTCTACATCGCAGGATGTTCCTGCTATTGTTATGCACTTATTATGAACCCATTTCATAGCAATACGTCTTATCCTTATGAACCTATTTAGTGGTATAACATCAGTTACTTGCGGAACCCAAGTGCCATTAGCCCAGTAATCTTTGTAAGATGAAGTACTCATAATTCCCATACATTGCATCCCAATAGCAGAACATGCCGCGATCTGTGATGTGATCGCAGAAAAACTCACGCATCTGTGCAGAATAATTGCCATGTAACGTTGTAATAAAAATAAGACAGTATCATCTTTATTCATTTTGGAATTCCTGCAGAAAAGTTTTGACTTACAAAACCTCATCGCAGAAAGTCAAAGAAAGTTCTGCTATCGGGTATAGCATAATAGCTATAAAATCTTTCATCTCGTTTGAAGTGCAGTTGATCGAAAAGTCTGCTGAACAGAATATAGGTGTGACTGGTTTACTATGTTATGTACAAGATCATCCGCAGAAAACAATTGAAAATGTGGAAATGGAGATTTTACTTATATATATGTATGTATGTCTATGTATGTGTATGTGTCAAGAAACAATAACAGTATACTCTTTCCTACATCACATCAATAGGTATCTCCTATTTCACAATGTGTCCATATGGAAACACTCATATTCAAATCGCTATCAACAATCTACTAATCATTACTGATATGTTATAAGTGTTGCTTCTTAATTCTTGTTGTCATTGTGACCACTCCACTCAAAATGTTAATCAGTTCATAGTAAATAATAATAATATTTAATAAATTATATTACCACTTTTGTCGTCTTCCATCCGAACTGCTAAAAGCTACAGTTCAGCTACTGTGGAAGCTACAAATTTCTGACGTACGGTAGCAGTGCTTGACAGTTGGGTTAAAAGGGTGTAGACAAGTGTCTACAACGCGACATAACGGGCATGAAGCATCAGAACTATATATTTAGTTTCTAAGAAACCAATGTTGCCATATGGTAACAAAAATACTTTAAGGGTTAATACAAAGCAAGTATTAAAGATATGGATTATATTAAAGATATATAGATATAAAAGATATGGATTATGTCCGTAGCTTGGTTAAATAATAATAATAATAATAATAATAATAATAATAATAATAATAATAATAATAATAGACCTAATAAAACTGAACAATTTCAGATGGTAATTTCCTACTTGAAAAAAAACCCACAGACCATCCCCTGGAATTATTTACTGCCTTTCTATTCACAGCACACTCCCGTGGATGAGTAGTTACCCTCGTTGCCTTGTAGTCGAAGGGTCTCGGGGGACACAAGTAGTTCGAATCCCACGTTAGGTTGTAACCATTTTCTGCTCTCTTTCCGTTTTCGATTAAAATATTTTTCTTCGGCTGAAATAGGAAAAAAGAAAGAAAAGGATATGGAAAGAAGTTTTACTTTTTCTAAATCAGAAAGTGTGCATTCGATTCTTTCTGCCAGTACTTTTAGTCCTTTTCAGCTACCTTTTTTCGTACTTGAAATCAGTGGAAATGACAACACTAATGAGCTAACGAATGAAGGTTGACACTACGGTGACATTACTCGGCAGTTGGCAGCGCTACCTTTGAGCAAAGAGTTTTAGTCACGTGCAAATGCAGCGGCAACGTTCTAGCAGCCGTTACGCTTATCACGCCTTCCCCCTTTGAGTTTCAAAAGCAAAAACTAGTCTATAAAAGCTAATTAAATAAGTTATAAAGAGAAGAGAAGCTATGAAAATTATTTTTGTATTGTTGGTAAATATTTAACATTTTTTTAAGATAAACTACAGTAGTGAAATCCATTCTGTTTAAGGGGGTAAGTACACAGAAGTAAAAGCCCATAAGCAGCCACAGTACAGACCAGACTCTGGATAGCCTATAGATCATAGATTCTGATTAAAAATTCCGTTTCAATGAAGTCATAGGTCAAGGGTGTTGCTAATTTGAATTACTCATGGGGTGTGGCCTAGGAGTATGCGACTTCATTATGTCATACCACGTGACCTAGGAGGCGGGGTTAATTATGAATTTTCCACGGGGGCGTGACGTAATAACACGTAACGTCTCAGAACCAATCAGAATCGTCACGTGATCTAAATTCAACAAGTAGGACCAATTATGGCATAAACAGGTCCCTAGTACTAACGGAATAACGCAAAATCACACTCGAATCGAGAAATGCAACAAGAAAGTAAAAAACTTAATTGCATCGATCAGATGCCATAGCCAGCCTATAGTCCTGGCTTTGGCCCTTCAGATTATACCTGTTTCGGTCCACGACACAATATATGAAACCATAATGCTTCGCCAACCAGCAGGGGATGCAACTGACTGTGACTGACTGACTTTATCTTTGTGGGCTTTTGTCCAAAGAAAATGTTTGCCATCTTGGCAAGAGTTAATTTTGGCTTCTAAGCAGGTCTGCGTACCTTCAGGTCCATAAAAGAAAGCCGACGACTTAATTCAGAGACTTCAACAAATCTATTTTAAATTTCTTTCAGAAATTAAATGAAATCTTTGAGTTCAAAGTCCCACAATTATGTTCTTTAGGCTAAGGACAACGGATGATTAAGATAAGTGAATGACGTTAGAAGAATTGGTGGAATGAGTTGGAAGAAAAAAATGCAAGGGTACTCCAGGAAACACACGGACACAGTGTTGTCCCCCACAAACTTACAAGGCCGGGAATTGAACCAGGGAGCCCACACCAGAGGTAAGCGCTTTACTACTGAGCTACCGTGCCTAAGCGTTTTCAGTTTCAGTTCCATTGTATTGAAGAGTGACGTATTTCTTGCCGATTTCTTTTTCAGATCAAACGAGTTACAGCATTTTGTCAGAGTATTAATGAACTATTAATTTGTGAAATATGAACAAAGCCGTCTGAGTCGTTTCTTAAAAAAATCGCTCGGAAAAGCTCACCTCCAAGAATAAACTACCCCTTCTGGATTTATCCCAGAGAAACTACTTATACATAGTAGAGAGTTGCTAATAAAGTATTAATATATGAAATATAAACACAATCTTTAGAGCTGTTTGAGTTGATTTTCACTCTTCAGTAGCCTACCCTTATTTTTAGGTGTAGGAAATAAATTCGTAAACCCTCTGAATAATCTTATAAACATCTTCCGCCTTATGCAAAGTCGTTTTGACGTATGGTTAGCATCATACTAAAGGCCTGGCTACTGCAGGAAATATATGTTAATCGAACTCTTTAATATAGGACTAATCACGCGCCAGAACGACTCTGCATGAAGCCCCCTAAGTTGCAAATTTTGTGTGGATACGTTTGAAAAATAAGGCATCTAAACGAGTGCACACATTTTCACCATGACGAACGGACGGACGAACAGACAGAAGAAACCAAAAAAATAACCTTTTAGTTTGTAGAGGCGATGAAATATGTAAATCCGTAGAAATCTCAATTCGATTTTTACATGATCACCATATTTCTTCTCTCCTGTCGTCGCTAGAAAGTTAGAAAACAAGTGAACATAGTAGGGTCTAAAATATTATAGTAATTACTAGTAAAGACTCGCTATATATTACGGTTGCGGAAACTCAGTAGAACTCAGTAGAACTCAGCCCTCACCTCTACTCTCTGTCCCATCCTAGGAAGATTATAAAACGGAAATGACGTTCAAGGAGCGCGACGTTGCCACTTATTATGAGTAGGAGGAAGACGATTTGAGAAAATAAAAAGAGAACACAAATCAAACTGCGCAGCGGTAAGTGACTCAATAATAATAATAATAATAATAATAATAATAATAATAATAATAATAATAATAATAATAATAATAATAATAATAATAATAATAATAGAAGAGAAACTGTAATTACCATACGTAATCTATTCCTGGAGGAAAGAAGCACCCAAATCTTTATTCCACACAAGTTCAGTGGGAGGGAGTTCGCAATGGTAAGGTGGAGACGAAGAACTTAATATCCGACTTCCTTTGCAATGCGGTCTATTTTGTAGGAGACTCCTGTGTTAGAAGCAACTTTATTTAACATTTCTATTACATGTACTTCAAATTTGTTGCAGCTTGAATCACATTTAACACTTTTGTTTTTTAACTACTCTACAATTTCTTTATTTGGATCATGATTTCGTACGGATTTTTTTCGTCTTTTATTGAGTGTGTGCGGTCATTATCTATAACAATCACGGAATTTGGTGCTACATTCGAAAGGAGTATTTCTTGGAAATGTTCATATTCTGTTGCTCAAATTCTCCGTGATAATCACCTGTTTTTGTGCCGCGAAAAACGAGGTCAGCTCCAAGAATTTACCCACTCTCAGTCATGGTATGAATCACACTATTCCTCTCACCCCTTCCCCCCCTTTCCAGAGATGCCATGACGTCTAAGGACAAACCCTCTCTCCAGCTTCATTGTCTGGTTACGAAAATATGATTAAACATTTAATAATATGACTTTTTCACCAGTAGAATGAGGTTTACCTTCTTTCTTTGCTTCTTATAAATATGTGGGAATTTTCAGGGACTGTCTCCAAAAATACCACTACAGCAGATAAACACAAAATTAACTACTAACACAAAATAAACTGCCGCGCAAGTCAACTCTAAAGTTTAATTTGTTTTTACCCAGGGGTGTAGCCAGCAGCTTTATGTAGGAGGGGCCCGTCGTTTTTGAGAGGGGGCCAGCTACAATGTACAAAGCCAAAAAAAATGTGTTGCTGCTAGTGTCTTTGGGACCTGAAAAAAAGGAAAATTTTGGTTTCCTTCTCGAAAACTAAAAACACTATTTTAGCTTATTATTATTATTATTATTATTATTATTATTATTATTATTATTATTATTATTATTATTATTATTATTAATTTTATTATTAGCTTTTTCTCCAAAATTACATTCAAGGTAGTTTTTATTATGCTTAATCAAGAACTACTGCCCGGGACCAAACGGGACCCACTTTTGTGCGTAACTATAAAGGTAACCGAGAAAGTTCTGTCACTTTTCGTGGATCTGTGTTCAATTGGTCCTCACACCGTGAGTTGAATGCGAGTGGAGATAAGGCGAAGGTCAGTTGTTGGTGTGGGTATATCCAACATACTACCTGGTTGTGGCAATTCAGATACACTGTGAACTTGCGTAAGGACAGAGGGAACATGGGACATTCACAGAGCGTCATAAGGGCATGTATGCTGAACGAGTTCAAACGGAGGTCAAACGCCGCTGCAGTGGGACAGAAGATATGCCAGGCATTTGGTGAGGGTGTGACGACGCGGACTGTGCAGCGATGGTTTAACAAGTATAAGGACGATGATGAAACACCCGAAAACACCACATGCCGGAAGACCAACACATGCACTACTATGAGCAAAATAAATGACGCGTCTCTTTATTTTGAAGTTTTTTGAAAATATCTCCGTTTTCTTTATATGTTCGAAATTTCGGAAGGTTTCCCCAGCAGGACAGGTTAATAACAAACCCGTTTTTAATATTTGTGTTAGATATTAGCTTAAAATAAAGAAATTAGAAGCAAAAAACATTAAATCGACAGAAATCTCGAGAATTACCAACTCTGCTAAAGTGGGAAATTTTCAAGAACGCGAGGGAATTCTGCAGTTCAACACGAAGCAGCGACATCTATGTCATTGAGAGAAGCGTGAATTATATACCTCTATAATCGGAAACACACTTAATTGTTTGCGTACTTCCACAAAACATACAAACACCAAATTTTGCATACTTGTTCGTCATGGGATGTGAGTAATGAGAAAATTCCGATATCACGAAAAAGGCGACATTTTCCATGTAAATGAAGTGTCGAAATTTTTCGTCGGTTTGAAATGCTGGTTTTTAGAGTAGTTCCGCACACCATAGAAACGTCATATTTTGTCAGGCAGTGAAGCTAGGAACATAGTTTATGATAGAAAAAAGAGCATTAAAATTCGTTTTCGTTTCGCGGCGCAAATCGAAAAAATGTGAAATTTGTAATGGCTGTATCTAGGAGGTAGAAATTTCGAGGTGATGTTTATTCTGATGCGTAGTTTGCGAATCCGCCCTTAAACTTGAAAAAAATAGTCATGTTCGGTGTAAGAAAGTGCTAGGAATATTATAAGGCGGCGTCTAATTCTACACAATTTGTAGATATGGTGGAATCACGAAATTGCGTTCAAGTGTGTAGAGTACAGCGCATGTGAGGGGAAAATTCCGACATGTTGGAAAAGTCGTCATCTTCGATTCAAAATGGCGGCTCAAAAATTTGTAACCATGAAAATTGTAAGTTGTGCTCTTGGTAGGTAAGCCAGGTTTCGCTATGTTATTAAGGACGTAGTTCAGTTTAAGTGAAGAAACAAATCATTGGAGAAGTCGCCATCTTGAATTCAAAATTGCCATATTTTTGAATTGCCTTCATTTGGCCTCTTATGTGGTATATTGAGGAGAATAGAACAAGCAGAATTCAACGTAGTAAGTTAGCTCCGCGGTAAAGTGTCTGGTTTCTGAGTAGCAGGTCTGGGTTCGAATCCCCGCCGACCTTGTTTTATCTTGCGTTTTTTTTCTTATCACTTTGCTTTGTTTTATCAAAATAATTTCTGTTGGCATTGCGTGAACAAAATATTTTCGTTATTACAGACATAGACGGAAAGGATATATTTATACGCTAACTGTTGAGATGGTCTCGAAACTAGGCAGTATGTTCGTGTAAAGTTTCGAGACGATACTGAAGTATTTAAAATCAAACATATGTAGCATTGGAAATGGAGCATCAGCAGTGTCTCTATCGGAAGCAATGTTGGGGGGGAGTATTACCCCGGGGGCACTGCTGATAACATTCTATTTGTTATTGTATTATATACGTATTATTTTGATCTCGCCAGGGGCGCTCTGAGGAGGCGGTGTTCCCCAAAAAGAGTCTGAAAGAAACAATGGGCATCTTTTTCACGATATAGTGTCCATACAAGACAACAATACATTTTGTCTCGCGACAACAGTGTCTACTTCAAACCGGAAACGATTGCAAAGTATCTCTCTCCCCTTTTATGTCCCTCGTTAAGATACCTGCGTATACCAAATTTGGAGAGAATACCACAAATAGAAAGTATAAAATATTAATTTTAAGGAAATACACACACATACAGGGACGTACGCAGGGGGTGGTTCCTGGGGGTCCGGACCACCCCCGAAATTCCAACTTTTGTGTAAATGTAGCCTAATTTTTGGGACAAGTTTAGGAATTTCAATATAAAATACACAGATATTGAGTTTGGACCCCTCCCGAAATAAATTCCTGCGTACGCCACTGCACACATACGCTCATACACACACACACAAATGGGCCCCTCTTGAAAATTGTCTCGTCGGCAGCGTACATATTTATAATATATAAGATACGTGGGAAAGTGCCCCTTTCGATTTAATAGTTTTAGTTGCGGGTCCGGTTGGAATGAAATGCCGTATATGATAGAGTCAAGCTTATTTTCAATCACCTATGCTATAAAAATAAACTTTCAAAGAAAGAAAAAGTGAGAGAAAAACTTGTTGGGAATCGAACCCAGGTCTTTTGCACAGTAGGCTTACGTCGTTCCCCTACATTACTCAATTCGTTAGATTTTGGATTTCCTACTTACTGCTCAGATAGTACTGGTACGTAGCTGGCCCGCGTCCGTGGAATTATATACCTCTATAATCGGAAACACACTTAATTGTTTGCGTACTTCCACAAAACATACAAACACCAAATTTTGCATACTTGTTCGTCATGGGATGTGAGTAATGGGAAAATTCCGATATCACGAAAAAGGCGACATTTTCCATGTAAATGAAGTGTCGAAATTTTTCGTCGGTTTGAAATGCTGGTTTTTAGAGTAGTTCCGCACACCATAGAAACGTCATAGTTTGTCAGGCAGTGAAGCTAGGAACATAGTTTATGATAGAAAAAAGAGCATTAAAATTCGTTTTCGTTTCGCGGCGCAAATCGAAAAAATGTGAAATTTGTAATGGCTGTATCTAGGAGGTAGAAATTTCGAGGTGATGTTTATTCTGATGCGTAGTTTGCGAATCCGCCCTTAAACTTGAAACAAAATAGTCATGTTCGGTGTAAGAAAGTGCTAGGAATATTATAAGGCGGCGTCTAATTCTACACAATTTGTAGATATGGTGGAATCACGAAATTGCGTTCAAGTGTGTAGAGTACAGCGCATGTGAGGGGAAAATTCCGACATGTTGGAAAAGTCGTCATCTTCGATTCAAAATGGCGGCTCAAAAATTTGTAACCATGAAAATTGTAAGTTGTGCTCTTGGTAGGTAAGCCAGGTTTCGCTATGTTATTAAGGACGTAGTTCAGTTTAAGTGAAGAAACAAATCATTGGAGAAGTCGCCATCTTGAATTCAAAATTGCCATATTTTTGAATTGCCTTCATTTGGCCTCTTATGTGGTATATTGAGGAGAATAGAACAAGCAGAATTCAACGTAGTAAGTTAGCTCCGCGGTAAAGTGTCTGGTTTCTGAGTAGCAGGTCTGGGTTCGAATCCCCGCCGACCTTGTTTTATCTTGCGTTTTTTTTCTTATCACTTTGCTTTGTTTTATCAAAATAATTTCTGTTGGCATTGCGTGAACAAAATATTTTCGTTATTACAGACATAGACGGAAAGGATATATTTATACGCTAACTGTTGAGATGGTCTCGAAACTAGGCAGTATGTTCGTGTAAAGTTTCGAGACGATACTGAAGTATTTAAAATCAAACATATGTAGCATTGGAAATGGAGCATCAGCAGTGTCTCTATCGGAAGCAATGTTGGGGGGGGAGTATTACCCCGGGGGCACTGCTGATAACATTCTATTTGTTATTGTATTATATACGTATTATTTTGATCTCGCCAGGGGCGCTCTGAGGAGGCGGTGTTCCCCAAAAATAGTCTGAAAGAAACAATGGGCATCTTTTTCACGATATAGTGTCCATACAAGACAACAATACATTTTGTCTCGCGACAACAGTGTCTACTTCAAACCGGAAACGATTGCAAAGTATCTCTCTCCCCTTTTATGTCCCTCGTTAAGATACCTGCGTATACCAAATTTGGAGAGAATACCACAAATAGAAAGTATAAAATATTAATTTTAAGGAAATACACACACATACAGGGACGTACGCAGGGGGTGGTTCCTGGGGGTCCGGACCACCCCCGAAATTCCAACTTTTGTGTAAATGTAGCCTAATTTTTGGGACAAGTTTAGGAATTTCAATATAAAATACACAGATATTGAGTTTGGACCCCTCCCGAAATAAATTCCTGCGTACGCCACTGCACACATACGCTCATACACACACACACAAATGGGCCCCTCTTGAAAATTGTCTCGTCGGCAGCGTACATATTTATAATATATAAGATACGTGGGAAAGTGCCCCTTTCGATTTAATAGTTTTAGTTGCGGGTCCGGTTGGAATGAAATGCCGTATATGATAGAGTCAAGCTTATTTTCAATCACCTATGCTATAAAAATAAACTTTCAAAGAAAGAAAAAGTGAGAGAAAAACTTGTTGGGAATCGAACCCAGGTCTTTTGCACAGTAGGCTTACGTCGTTCCCCTACACTACTCAATTCGTTAGATTTTGGATTTCCTACTTACTGCTCACATAGTACTGGTACGTAGCTGGCCCGCGTCCGTGGAATTATATACCTCTATAATCGGAAACACACTTAATTGTTTGCGTACTTCCACAAAACATACAAACACCAAATTTTGCATACTTGTTCGTCATGGGATGTGAGTAATGGGAAAATTCCGATATCACGAAAAAGGCGACATTTTCCATGTAAATGAAGTGTCGAAATTTTTCGTCGGTTTGAAATGCTGGTTTTTAGAGTAGTTCCGCACACCATAGAAACGTCATATTTTGTCAGGCAGTGAAGCTAGGAACATAGTTTATGATAGAAGAAAGAGCATTAAAATTCGTTTTCGTTTCGCGGCGCAAATCGAAAAAATGTGAAATTTGTAATGGCTGTATCTAGGAGGTAGAAATTTCGAGGTGATGTTTATTCTGATGCGTAGTTTGCGAATCCGCCCTTAAACTTGAAAAAAATAGTCATGTTTGGTGTAAGAAAGTGCTAGGAATATTATAAGGGGGCGTCTAATTCTACACAATTTGTAGATATGGTGGAATCACGAAATTGCGTTCAAGTGTGTAGAGTACAGCGCATGTGAGGGGAAAATTCCGACATGTTGGAAAAGTCGTCATCTTCGATTCAAAATGGCGGCTCAAAAATTTGTAACCATGAAAATTGTAAGTTGTGCTCTTGGTAGGTAAGCCAGGTTTCGCTATGTTATTAAGGACGTAGTTCAGTTTAAGTGAAGAAACAAATCATTGGAGAAGTCGCCATCTTGAATTCAAAATTGCCATATTTTTGAATTGCCTTCATTTGGCCTCTTATGTGGTATATTGAGGAGAATAGAACAAGCAGAATTCAACGTAGTAAGTTAGATCCGCGGTAAAGTGTCTGGTTTCTGAGTAGCAGGTCTGGGTTCGAATCCTCGCCGACCTTGTTTTATCTTGCGATTTTTTTCTTATCACTTTGCTTTGTTTTATCAAAATAATTTATGTTGGCATTGCGTGAACAAAATATTTTCGTTATTACAGACATTGACGGAAAGGATATATTTATACGTTAACTGTTGAGATGGTCTCGAAACTAGGCAGTATGTTCGTGTAAAGTTTCGAGACGATACTGCAGTATTTAAAATCAAACATATGTAGCATTGGAAATGGAGCATCACCAGTGTCTCTATCGGAAGCAATGTTCGGGGGGGGGAGTATTACCCCGGGGGCACTGCTGATAACATTCTATTTGTTATTGTATTATATACGTATTATTTTGATCTCGCCAGGGGCGCTCTGAGGAGGCGGTGTTCCCCAAAAAGAGTCTGAAAGAAACAATGGGCATCTTTTTCACGATATAGTGTCCATACAAGACAACAATACATTTTGTCTCGCGACAACAGTGTCTACTTCAAACCGGAAACGATTGCAAAGTATCTCTCTCCCCTTTTATGTCCCTCGTTAAGATACCTGCGTATACCAAATTTGGAGAGAATACCACAAATAGAAAGTATAAAATATTAATTTTAAGGAAATACACACACATACAGGGACGTACGCAGGGGGTGGTTCCTGGGGGTCCGGACCACCCCCGAAATTCCAACTTTTGTGTAAATGTAGCCTAATTTTTGGGACAAGTTTAGGAATTTCAATATAAAGTACACAGATATTGAGTTTGGACCCCTCCCGAAATAAATTCCTGCGTACGCCACTGCACACATACGCTCATACACACACATACAAATGGGCCCCTCTTGAAAATTGTCTCGTCGGCAGCGTACATATTTATAATATATAAGATACGTGGGAAAGTGCCCCTTTCGATTTAATAGTTTTAGTTGCGGGTCCGGTTGGAATGAAATGCCGTATATGATAGAGTCAAGCTTATTTTCAATCACCTATGCTATAAAAATAAACTTTCAAAGAAAGAAAAAGTGAGAGAAAAACTTGTTGGGAATCGAACCCAGGTCTTTTGCACAGTAAGCTTACGTCGTTCCCCTACACTACTCAATTCGTTAGATTTTGGATTTCCTACTTACTGCTCACATAGTACTGGTACGTAGCTGGCCCGCGTCCGTGGAATTATATACCTCTATAATCGGAAACACACTTAATTGTTTGCGTACTTCCACAAAACATACAAACACCAAATTTTGCATACTTGTTCGTCATGGGATGTGAGTAATGGGAAAATTCCGATATCACGAAAAAGGCGACATTTTCCATGTAAATGAAGTGTCGAAATTTTTCGTCGGTTTGAAATGCTGGTTTTTAGAGTAGTTCCGCACACCATAGAAACGTCATATTTTGTCAGGCAGTGAAGCTAGGAACATAGTTTATGATAGAAAAAAGAGCATTAAAATTCGTTTTCGTTTCGCGGCGCAAATCGAAAAAATGTGAAATTTGTAATGGCAGTATCTAGGAGGTAGAAATTTCGAGGTGATGTTTATTCTGATGCGTAGTTTGCGAATCCGCCCTTAAACTTGAAAAAAATAGTCATGTTCGGTGTAAGAAAGTGCTAGGAATATTATAAGGGGGCGTCTAATTCTACACAATTTGTAGATATGGTGGAATCACGAAATTGCGTTCAAGTGTGTAGAGTACAGCGCATGTGAGGGGAAAATTCCGACATGTTGGAAAAGTCGTCATCTTCGATTCAAAATGGCGGCTCAAAAATTTGTAACCATGAAAATTGTAAGTTGTGCTCTTGGTAGGTAAGCCAGGTTTCGCTATGTTATTAAGGACGTAGTTCAGTTTAAGTGAAGAAACAAATCATTGGAGAAGTCGCCATCTTGAATTCAAAATTGCCATATTTTTGAATTGCCTTCATTTGGCCTCTTATGTGGTATATTGAGGAGAATAGAACAAGCAGAATTCAACGTAGTAAGTTAGCTCCGCGGTAAAGTGTCTGGTTTCTTAGTAGCAGGTCTGGGTTCGAATCCTCGCCGACCTTGTTTTATCTTGCGTTTTTTTCTTATCACTTTGCTTTGTTTTATCAAAATAATTTATGTTGGCATTGCGTGAACAAAATATTTTCGTTATTACAGACATTGACGGAAAGGATATATTTATACGTTAACTGTTGAGATGGTCTCGAAACTAGGCAGTATGTTCGTGTAAAGTTTCGAGACGATACTGCAGTATTTAAAATCAAACATATGTAGCATTGGAAATGGAGCATCACCAGTGTCTCTATCGGAAGCATTGTTCGGGGGGGGGGGGAATATTACCCCGGGGGCACTGCTGATAACATTCTATTTGTTATTGTATTATATACGTATTATTTTGATCTCGCCAGGGGCGCTCTGAGGAGGCGGTGTTCCCCAAAAAGAGTCTGAAAGAAACAATGGGCATCTTTTTCACGATATAGTGTCCATACAAGACAACAATACATTTTGTCTCGCGACAACAGTGTCTACTTCAAACCGGAAACGATTGCAAAGTATCTCTCTCCCCTTTTATGTCCCTCGTTAAGATACCTGCGTATACCAAATTTGGAGAGAATACCACAAATAGAAAGTATAAAATATTAATTTTAAGGAAATACACACACATACAGGGACGTACGCAGGGGGTGGTTCCTGGGGGTCCGGACCACCCCCGAAATTCCAATTTTTGTGTAAATGTAGCCTAATTTTTGGGACAAGTTTAGGAATTTCAATATAAAATACACAGATATTGAGTTTGGACCCCTCCCGAAATAAATTCCTGCGTACGCCACTGCACACATACGCTCATACACACACACACAAATGGGCCCCTCTTGAAAATTGTCTCGTCGGCAGCGTACATATTTATAATATATAAGATACGTGGGAAAGTGCCCCTTTCGATTTAATAGTTTTAGTTGCGGGTCCGGTTGGAATGAAATGCCGTATATGATAGAGTCAAGCTTATTTTCAATCACCTATGCTATAAAAATAAACTTTCAAAAAAAGAAAAAGTGAGAGAAAAACTTGTTGGGAATCGAACCCAGGTCTTTTGCACAGTAGACTTACGTTGTTCCCCTACACTACTCAATTCGTTAGATTTTGGATTTCCTACTTACTGCTCACATAGTACTGGTACGTAGCTGGCCCGCGTCCGTGGAATTATATACCTCTATAATCGGAAACACACTTAATTGTTTGCGTACTTCCACAAAACATACAAACACCAAATTTTGCATACTTGTTCGTCATGGGATGTGAGTAATGGGAAAATTCCGATATCACGAAAAAGGCGACATTTTCCATGTAAATGAAGTGTCGAAATTTTTCGTCGGTTTGAAATGCTGGTTTTTAGAGTAGTTCCGCACACCATAGAAACGTCATATTTTGTCAGGCAGTGAAGCTAGGAACATAGTTTATGATAGAAAAAAGAGCATTAAAATTCGTTTTCGTTTCGCGGCGCAAATCGAAAAAATGTGAAATTTGTAATGGCTGTATCTAGGAGGTAGAAATTTCGAGGTGATGTTTATTCTGATGCGTAGTTTGCGAATCCGCCCTTAAACTTGAAAAAAATAGTCATGTTTGGTGTAAGAAAGTGCTAGGAATATTATAAGGGGGCGTCTAATTCTACACAATTTGTAGATATGGTGGAATCACGAAATTGCGTTCAAGTGTGTAGAGTACAGCGCATGTGAGGGGAAAATTCCGACATGTTGGAAAAGTCGTCATCTTCGATTCAAAATGGCGGCTCAAAAATTTGTAACCATGAAAATTGTAAGTTGTGCTCTTGGTAGGTAAGCCAGGTTTCGCTATGTTATTAAGGACGTAGTTCAGTTTAAGTGAAGAAACAAATCATTGGAGAAGTCGCCATCTTGAATTCAAAATTGCCATATTTTTGAATTGCCTTCATTTGGCCTCTTATGTGGTATATTGAGGAGAATAGAACAAGCAAAATTCAACGTAGTAAGTTAGATCCGCGGTAAAGTGTCTGGTTTCTGAGTAGCAGGTCTGGGTTCGAATCCTCGCCGACCTTGTTTTATCTTGCGTTTTTTTTCTTATCACTTTGCTTTGTTTTATCAAAATAATTTATGTTGGCATTGCGTGAACAAAATATTTTCGTTATTACAGACATTGACGGAAAGGATATATTTATACGTTAACTGTTGAGATGGTCTCGAAACTAGGCAGTATGTTCGTGTAAAGTTTCGAGACGATACTGCAGTATTTAAAATCAAACATATGTAGCATTGGAAATGGAGCATCACCAGTGTCTCTATCGGAAGCAATGTTCGGGGGGGGGGAGTATTACCCCGGGGGCACTGCTGATAACATTCTATTTGTTATTGTATTATATACGTATTATTTTGATCTCGCCAGGGGCGCTCTGAGGAGGCGGTGTTCCCCAAAAATAGTCTGAAAGAAACAATGGGCATCTTTTTCACGATATAGTGTCCATACAAGACAACAATACATTTTGTCTCGCGACAACAGTGTCTACTTCAAACCGGAAACGATTGCAAAGTATCTCTCTCCCCTTTTATGTCCCTCGTTAAGATACCTGCGTATACCAAATTTGGAGAGAATACCACAAATAGAAAGTATAAAATATTAATTTTAAGGAAATACACACACATACAGGGACGTACGCAGGGGGTGGTTCCTGGGGGTCCGGACCACCCCCGAAATTCCAACTTTTGTGTAAATGTAGCCTAATTTTTGGGACAAGTTTAGGAATTTCAATATAAAATACACAGATATTGAGTTTTGACCCCTCCCGAAATAAATTCCTGCGTACGCCACTGCACACATACGCTCATACACACACACACAAATGGGCCCCTCTTGAAAATTGTCTCGTCGGCAGCGTACATATTTATAATATATAAGATACGTGGGAAAGTGCCCCTTTCGATTTAATAGTTTTAGTTGCGGGTCCAGTTGGAATGAAATGCCGTATATGATAGAGTCAAGCTTATTTTCAATCACCTATGCTATAAAAATAAACTTTCAAAGAAAGAAAAAGTGAGAGAAAAACTTGTTGGGAATCGAACCCAGGTCTTTTGCACAGTAAGCTTACGTCGTTCCCCTACACTACTCAATTCGTTAGATTTTGGATTTCCTACTTACTGCTCACATAGTACTGGTACGTAGCTGGCCCGCGTCCGTGGAATTATATACCTCTATAATCGGAAACACACTTAATTGTTTGCGTACTTCCACAAAACATACAAACACCAAATTTTGCATACTTGTTCGTCATGGGATGTGAGTAATGGGAAAATTCCGATATCACGAAAAAGGCGACATTTTCCATGTAAATGAAGTGTCGAAATTTTTCGTCGGTTTGAAATGCTGGTTTTTAGAGTAGTTCCGCACACCATAGAAACGTCATATTTTGTCAGGCAGTGAAGCTAGGAACATAGTTTATGATAGAAAAAAGAGCATTAAAATTCGTTTTCGTTTCGCGGCGCAAATCGAAAAAATGTGAAATTTGTAATGGCTGTATCTAGGAGGTAGAAATTTCGAGGTGATGTTTATTCTGATGCGTAGTTTGCGAATCCGCCCTTAAACTTGAAAAAAATAGTCATGTTTGGTGTAAGAAAGTGCTAGGAATATTATAAGGGGGCGTCTAATTCTACACAATTTGTAGATATGGTGGAATCACGAAATTGCGTTCAAGTGTGTAGAGTACAGCGCATGTGAGGGGAAAATTCCGACATGTTGGAAAAGTCGTCATCTTCGATTCAAAATGGCGGCTCAAAAATTTGTAACCATGAAAATTGTAAGTTGTGCTCTTGGTAGGTAAGCCAGGTTTCGCTATGTTATTAAGGACGTAGTTCAGTTTAAGTGAAGAAACAAATCATTGGAGAAGTCGCCATCTTGAATTCAAAATTGCCATATTTTTGAATTGCCTTCATTTGGCCTCTTATGTGGTATATTGAGGAGAATAGAACAAGCAAAATTCAACGTAGTAAGTTAGATCCGCGGTAAAGTGTCTGGTTTCTGAGTAGCAGGTCTGGGTTCGAATCCTCGCCGACCTTGTTTTATCTTGCGTTTTTTTTCTTATCACTTTGCTTTGTTTTATCAAAATAATTTATGTTGGCATTGCGTGAACAAAATATTTTCGTTATTACAGACATTGACGGAAAGGATATATTTATACGTTAACTGTTGAGATGGTCTCGAAACTAGGCAGTATGTTCGTGTAAAGTTTCGAGACGATACTGCAGTATTTAAAATCAAACATATGTAGCATTGGAAATGGAGCATCACCAGTGTCTCTATCGGAAGCAATGTTCGGGGGGGGAGTATTACCCCGGGGGCACTGCTGATAACATTCTATTTGTTATTGTATTATATACGTATTATTTTGATCTCGCCAGGGGCGCTCTGAGGAGGCGGTGTTCCCCAAAAATAGTCTGAAAGAAACAATGGGCATCTTTTTCACGATATAGTGTCCATACAAGACAACAATACATTTTGTCTCGCGACAACAGTGTCTACTTCAAACCGGAAACGATTGCAAAGTATCTCTCTCCCCTTTTATGTCCCTCGTTAAGATACCTGCGTATACCAAATTTGGAGAGAATACCACAAATAGAAAGTATAAAATATTAATTTTAAGGAAATACACACACATACAGGGACGTACGCAGGGGGTGGTTCCTGGGGGTCCGGACCACCCCCGAAATTCCAACTTTTGTGTAAATGTAGCCTAATTTTTGGGACAAGTTTAGGAATTTCAATATAAAATACACAGATATTGAGTTTGGACCCCTCCCGAAATAAATTCCTGCGTACGCCACTGCACACATACGCTCATACACACACACACAAATGGGCCCCTCTTGAAAATTGTCTCGTCGGCAGCGTACATATTTATAATATATAAGATACGTGGGAAAGTGCCCCTTTCGATTTAATAGTTTTAGTTGCGGGTCCAGTTGGAATGAAATGCCGTATATGATAGAGTCAAGCTTATTTTCAATCACCTATGCTATAAAAATAAACTTTCAAAGAAAGAAAAAGTGAGAGAAAAACTTGTTGGGAATCGAACCCAGGTCTTTTGCACAGTAAGCTTACGTCGATCCCCTACACTACTCAATTCGTTAGATTTTGGATTTCCTACTTACTGCTCACATAGTACTGGTACGTAGCTGGCCCGCGTCCGTGGAATTACACCTCTAAAATCGAAATAGTAATCGTGTTATATATGTGTTTTTTACGATGATTAAGGAAATGATCTCTTGTTATTTGATTGTAATAAGAAATTTGAAAGACACGATTCTAGTACAATGTTTTACTACAGTGTAGAAAGTGGTGTTGTTTTAGTTGCTATAAACATTTTTTTTAAAAGCCTCCAATAATATTAATATTTAAATTACCTAGTAAATAAACGTCTTCATTGAAAATATAAGAGTAAAGATACAGGAAGACTGTATGTAATTGTCCTGTATAAATAATCATTTCAACAAGTCCTGCTGCCCAATAATTACTTTTGTACCAAAGGACAGCATTGTAATACAGTGTACTACGTTACTGTGCAAAAACTGGTGTTCAATCAAATGTTATGAACTAATGTTTAAAAAGCCTTAACAAAATTCATATTTGTAAATTACGAACAAATTTAGTCTTCATAAAAATGCAAGACGAGAGATACAGGTAGACTGCAAGAAATTGTCCAGTAAATATGAAATATTTCAAAAAGTCTTGCTGCAGGTAATATGTACTACTATGCCGAAGGGTTCTTTTATAAGGGACTTTTCTATATTACAGTGCAAAATAGTGTTTTCTCAAATGATACCAACAAATGTTTAAAAAGCCTCCAACAATAATCATATTTGTAAATCACCTACAAATTGAAGTCTTCATTGAAAATACATGAATAAATATACAGGGAGACTGCAAGAATTTGTGCAGTATATATGAAACTTTTCAAGAAATCTTGCTGAGGTAATATGTACCAAATTTCACATAAGTAAATCCCCACGCTAAGCGGGTTTGCATATCCAGGCTCCTAACTATGAAAATATTTACGATCACTCCAACCCCAATCATTTCACAGATTCAACCTTTTGTATATAAGTTATTAGGACGTAAAATTGAATGTAATTTATACGAAAAACCCTTTTATGCATTGCAAGACCTGTAACGTCCAAATATTCACCACAAACTTATAGTTGTATCGACATAAACAAACAGAAAAAGTGTGGAGCAGGAAACCACTTTACACAAAAGTCAAAAGAGGTCATTGAAAATATACGAACTGGTCGAGCGGTTTGGGTGACTAATCTGTCAATCAGAAGTTTATGTGTTCAAACCCTGTAGAAAATATTCGTTTTGTTTTTTTCTTAAAAGTGTGTTACTATTTTCATCAGAGGACTGAGAACATTTCTTTGAATAAATCTTTGGAAACTACTTTTCTCTCAAATTCGATTAAAAGCGAACATTACATGAATTGCTAATCTAAAATCCATAGCTGAGAACAAAATATTAAGTATGTTCAATATGTCATTATTATCATTTGATTTGTAGTGAAAAACTAATTATAAGCATTGACGATTTCAGAAGATTCTCCCCGGTAATGGTCAATATATGAATGAGAAAAAACTAATAAAACATTATTAGTCCATTTGAGCATGATCGAAAATAACTTATGGCCACGAAGGGGAAATTTATGTCGACAGGGTCTCAAATTCTCCGACAGGTCATGCCCTGAAAACTTCACTGTTTGAAAGGTATCCTTAACAAATAGAATATTACATTTATTTCTCCTTCTACGTTTTGAAATGGAAAAATCATAATTTTAAATAGAATTATAATACGATAAGCATAAAGATTTATACAACTAATGAAGTAAATATTCTTGTGTAAGTAATCGATTTCTATTCGGATTAAAACTCGAATACTCGTTTGCATCACACTTTAAAGTAAATCCTTTCTATATGTAATTCTTACTGGAAAGCATGTTTAACTCCAATTACTTAATCAATATTTTTAACAATATATATTTATTGTAATACTTTTACTATTCAATGTTGTATACACTTCACTTCCCAAAGCATGTTGTATACACCTCATTTCCTAAAGCAAAACCTCGCAAATGTATAGTTGACTAGTGAATATTATCAAATAAATTATCATTTAGTTTACGTAAATATTGCATTGCCTGATTGAAACTTCGTACTTTAAATAATAATAATAATAATAGTAATAAAATCATAGCCATATCTTTATCAGAATTTCAGGCTTAGTCAATAAATGAATTCAACATGGTCTCTATTCGAAGCTCTATTTAATCGAATCAGATAGAAATACGAAGAGGAACTTCGGGAACAGGTAAAAGAAAAGTGTTACTTTGGTGGGTTTGGAAGTAACTTTTAAGAGGTTTTTTTTTTTTTTTTTTTTTTTTTTTTTTTTTTTTTTTTTTTTTTTTTTACAAATTACAGACAAATGCCTTGGACACTTTTCTTTTCTTTAAGTTAACTAATTCACCGAACGTATCTCAGTAACTTGTCTCTATTCGGTTATACACGTTTTACAATCTTTTCCATTAACCTTGAACGACAAGAACACGAACACAAAAACATCCACATAGGTATGACAGTTAAAATTCCTAACTTCCCCCACGGGGAATCGAACACGAGACCACATACACCTGAGGCACACGTGCTAGCCACTAGACCAGCGGGAAGAGCAAATGAAATGTATTTTGTAGTGTCTGAAGTTTATAGCTATTTCACCCTGTGGTAATATGTCTATTGATTTTTTAATGTTTACCGTATTCGTTACTTTGAAGAATGATATATATTATTGATATAGGTTTTATTACATATTCGGCCATAAATATTATATAAATTATCAGAATTATTCATGATCTTCCATGGAAATTCACTGGTGCATGCGCAGTAGAAACAGAAGAACACAATTTTCTGATGTTGGTCAGAACGCAAATTTCTAACAGGCTGTCTGAATTCCTTGGTGGAAAGCAGTAGTTCCCAACCTAGGAACCCGCAGCTTCCTCCTGAGTAAGCATGAAGAGCGAGTAAGGTGGCGAAAGCTACTGGCATAAAAGAATTGTGCAATAAATAAATAAAGCACTACTTATTATGACTTTCAAATTCAGTTTGACAATTTTATAATTGCCGTTTTACAAAAACATCATATTGCACTAGGAGGGTATGCAAAAGTCTTGCTGGAAATAAATATAAATTCCTGGGATTATTATTATTATTATTATTATTATTATTATTATTATTATTATTATTATTATTATTATTATTATTATTATTATTGGTCTCCTACTTCTTGGCAAAGATGTGAAATATTCACTACCTTCTTCATACGCTAAATCTATTACTTCACTGTTTTCTTGTCACAGCTCATACCCCTAGCTATCTGAATGGCAATTTGTCTAATTGTTGCTCGACCTATGATTTTCCCTCGCATAGTAACAGATAGTTTTCTACAGCTTTTAGAGCGAGGTATTTTGACAACCTGTAGAAATTTGCATTGTGATTCGTATTAGCAATGACAGTAAAGTGGATATTTCTGTTCCTACTGTGCATCATCAGTATCATTATATCAGAAGTATTCCGCCATTACCAGCGGGTCACTTACCGCAGCTGAGAAGCTGCCATGCTCCACGATCTTCTGTTAACCTCTCCATCTTCACGTACGATTTTTCTGTTTTGTTATCGCCAATAGCCTAATTCTGTTTCTATATAGTCTAATTCTCCTCTCCCTCTCTTTCCTGCCACCATACCCTCTAGCACATCCCTCATGATACAGTTCCTTCTTAACAGTTTCTACAGTTTCGTCCATGTTTATGTCCTATAAATACAGTAAAATACAGTAAACGAAGCATTTTATGAGTCTTTTTCTTTACAACTCTATTCGTGGTCCCACAAAATACTATTTCCTCCACCCTAAAGGCTCTTTTCGCCATTTCTATCCTTGCTTTTATTTCACGTTCGCATGTCATATCATCACTAGTAATAGTACTCAGATATCGAAAACTAATCACTTGTTGTTTTTTCCCGCTCCTACTTTTATATTTCACACCGATCGCTTCGTTTCAATCACCATGGATTTTGTCTTTCTAACATTTATTTTCATCCCATATTCTTCACAAGCCTTTCTCAAGTTTTCTACATCTTATTAATTTGTAATATGTAATAAAACCTATATCAATAATATATATCATTCTTCAAAGTAACGAATACGGTAAACATTAAAAATCAATAGACATATTACCACAGGGTGAAATAGCTATAAACTTCAGACACTACAAAATACATTTCATTTGCTCTTTCCGCTGGTCTAGTGGCTAGCACGTGTGCCTCAGGTGAATGTGGTCCCGTGTTCGATTCCCCGTGGGGGAAGTTAGGAATTTTAACTGTCATACCTATGTGGATGTTTTTGTGTTCGTGTTCTTGTCGTTCAAGGTTAATGGAAAAGATTGTAAAACGTGTATAACCAAATAGAGACAAGTTACTGAGATACGTTCGGTGAATTAGTTAACTTAAAGAAAAGAAAAGTGTCCAAGGTATTTGTCTGTAAATTGTTAAAAAAAAAAAAAAACCTCTTAAAAGTTATATACCAAAGTAACATTTTTCTTTTACCTGTTCCCGAAGTTCCTCTTCGTATTTCTATCTGATTCGATTAAATAGAGCTTCGAATAGAGACTATATTGAATTCATTTATTGACTAAGCCTGAAATTCTGATAAAGATATGGCTATGATTTTACTACTACTACTACTATTATTATTATTATTATTATTATTATTATTATTATTATTATTATTATTATTATTATTATTATTATTATTATTATTATTATTATTATTATTATTATTTAAAATACGAAGTTTCAAATCAGGCGATGCAATGTTTACGTAAACTAAATGATAATTTATTTGATAATATTTACTAGTCAATTATACATTTGTGAGGTTTTGCTTTGAGAAATTAAGTGCATATATCATTGAATAGTAAGAGTATTACAATAAAAATATATTATTAAAAATATTGATCAAGTAATTGGAGTTAAACATGCTTTCCAGTAAGAACTATATATACAGAGGATTTACTTTAAAGTGTGATGCAAACGAATATTCGAGTTTTAATCCGAATAGAAATCGATAACTTACACAAGGATATTTACTTCATTAGTTGTATAAATCTTTATGCTTATCGTATTATAATTCTATTTAAAATTATGATTTTTCCATTTCAAAACGTAGAAGGAGAAATAAATGTAATATTCTATTTGTTAAGGAAACCTTTCAAACAATGATGATTTCAGGTCATGACCCGTCGGAGAATTTGAGACCCTGTCGACATAAATTTCCCCTTCGTGGCCATAAGTTATTTTCGATCATGCTCAAAGTGGACTAATAATGTTTTATCAGTTTTTTTCTCATTCATATATTGACCATTACCGGGGAGAATCTTCTGAAATCGTCAATGCTTATAATTAGTTTTTCACTACAAATCAAATGATAATAATGACATATTGAACATACTTAATATTTTGTTCTCAGCTATGGATTTTAGATTAGCAATTCATATAATGTTCGCTTTTAATCGAATTTGAGAGAAAAGTAGTTTCCAAAGATTTATTCAAAGAAATGTTCTCAGTCCTCTGATGAAAATAGTAACACACTTTTAAGAAAAAAACAAAACGAATAATTTCTACAGGGTTTGAACACGTAAACTTCTGATTGACAGACTAGTCACCCAAACCGCTCGACCAGTTCGTATGTCTTCAATGACCTCTTTTGACTTTTGTGTAAAGTGGTTTCCTGCTCCACACTTTTTCTGTTTGTTTATGTCGATACAACTATAAGTTTGTGGTGAATATTTGGACGTTACAGGTCTTGCAATGCATAAAAGGGTTTTTCGTATAAATTACATTCAATTTTACGTCCTAATAACTTATATACAAAAGGTTGAATCTGTGAAATGATTGGGGTTGGAGTGATCGTAAATATTTTCATAGTTAGGAGCCTGGATATGCAAACCCGCTTAGCGTGGGGATTTACTTATGTGAAATTTGGTACAACTATGCCCAAGGTTTCCATTATAATCCACTGTACTACATTATAGTACAAAAGTAGTGTTCACTCAAATGCTATGAAATAATTTAAACAATCTCCAACAATATTCATATTTGTAAATTATCTAGTAAACTGTAGTCTTCATTGTAAATACAAGAATAAATGTGCAGGAAGACTGAAATATTTTCCCACCCTTATATCACAGATATGAATTACTTTTCCTGCTGGTAATATGTACAATTAACTACAAGGACACTATTATATTACATTGTACTAAATTACACTGCAAAACATAATATTAAAAAATGCTACGAATAAATATTTGATAGGTTGCAAAAATCACATTTGTAAACAGTGAGTGTTTTCGCAAAATGCAAGGTTTAATAGGTAGGCTATTGGAAGACAGTGTCCGCTGTATATGTTTCAGAAAATAAATTCTGTTATTGTCTCTAACATGTATAGGTGTGCGCAAAGTGCACATAATAAGCCATGCACATGATAGCCAGAGTAGAAGTAGTAATAGAGTTCTTTCTAATAAATTGTGTTTGGTTTTCAAAGTTACATGGAAGGAATAATACCGGTTGAATTGAAGTATGTGTTGGTAACAGGTGTCTGCTGTAAAGGGAAGTGAATTCCTGAAGGAATAGTTTTCTAGAACATGACACCTCATGGCAAAGGCCTGACCGGGGGCCTGGGGGCGGAGCCCCCAGCGAGCTTTAGCGAGTTAGATCTACAAACGAAAATTTTAACGAAATATTTCTAGTATGTCTTATTATATGCATTATCAGCGAACTCCAAATATATGAATCTATGCTAAGTATTAACGTATAGATAGTGCAAATAGTGGAAATTACCTATGGAAAAAGACGAATTGTTAGCCCAATCGTAATGAAAAATCGTCTTTACTGTAGAACAGGGTCAGCTTACGTAACAAAGCAAATAGCTCAGTTAGATAAAACAACGAGTTTGTATACCGAAGGTAGACGGTTCGAATCCCGTGGAAGTACTGTTGTCATTTTTATCACTAAGGTTATTTTATTTATTTTTTATTTGGGAAAGAATCAAAATGTAACATATGTGTAAAACTCATGACGATACCAAAAAAAAAAAAAAAAGTTTGGATATTTTGATAACAGATTTCCTTATTAAATGTTTAATTTTCTCTATAAATATTTGTCTTAAATTGAAATTGTTTTGAATTTACTACATAAGGAAATTTGCCCGAAGGAGGAGAACTCAAGTAATTGATATTCTATGTAAAAGCAACCTATTGTAGAATGATGATGGTTCTTACCTTCAGCACATAATCTTAACGTTAGAGAGTCAGAGAGAGAAAAATCTTGTTTTTCCTCCCCTATGACCACTCATCTTAAAGCTCTATCTATAATGATTCGTGTCACATAATTTCGGCTCTCCAAAGACATTCATATTTATTATTATTATTATTATTATTATTATTATTATTATTATTATTATTATTATTATTATTATTATTATTATTATTATTATTATTATTCCTGAATATGAGCCAGAGCCCACTCTGAAAAATTGCATCTGGCGTTCTGAGTGAAAGTTCTATGGGATTATTAGAAAAATATATTCCCGTTTCCACGCTGATGGTAGAATTTCTTAAACAGTTATTGAATTACGTTCGAAAGGTAGGCGTAAATAGCGCCCCCGCAACAATGTGGCGTGGGGACCGCACAAGCTGCAAGGCCAAAAAATATACAGAAAGTACGCCGGGGCGGAGCAGGCCAAATTTTCACACGGGCAAAGTGACTTTTTGGCGCCCTTCCCCTAGTAGTAGCCTATATTTTACATTTTATCATAGTGTTTTAATAGTTTAAACCAGGAGCGTCATTTCAGATTTTGCTTTGGGGGGGGCAAGACCTCTTGATATAAGTAAAATTTCGCGTTTTTCACTGATTTACTACTATTCTAATGATAAAATCTATATACATCTCAAACTCACGGGGGGCAAATGCTCTCCCTGCCCTCCCTAAATGACGCCCCTGTTTTAAACCCATTTTCAAAAAGAAATCCATTACCTAGGAAAACTTCACAAAGAATATGGCCCGCTATAAACAATACCAACTCCACCCCCTCTGGTCTAGTGGCTAGCACGCCTGCCCTCTGTGGTACCGGGTCCAATTCCCGGTGGATTACTGTTGAACGATAAAAGTGGTTCGGATTCCACTATAATTAGTATCCACATCTCCCTTGCCCATTAAGGCATAACCGTGGAACGCTAAACTCAAGCAAACAAACAAACAATACTTAATTCCCGGCACTCTTTATTCTACATGCCATCTCTCAATTTTTCGATACAGCCCCCTTAGTACTATGAAACTCTCTTCTTCCATAGTGAAATGTAAAAAGATCATATAATTGCCACTACTTTACAAGAATATAAACCAAAAACGTCAGTAGAAACCACATTGTAAAATTTACTTTTTGAGGCTCGTTTGGTGCCCCTCTTTCTCTGGCGTCCCGGGCAGTCGCCCGGCCCTTAGTCCGCCCTTGAAAGTACGGACGCATAACTAAGGACTGCGGAGAAGAGGTTAACCTTCATGTTATGTCACTGGTTTGACGTGTTTGAAATGTTCAGTAAGTGATCGGTTAGTGAAATAATTTCGACGGTTACTGATGTTTAAAGTTTAGCTAAGACAAAGCTACCTAACCAAATACATTTGATATCGCGATGTCACAATTTGATTTTTCCTCACATAAAAAAGATAAAAACAATAGTAATAAAAACCCTCACTCATACTGGGCTCCTAACTAACTAACAACCTAATTCGTACAGACTAGTTGCTCTGACCAACTGAGTTTCGATTTCTTACGTGAGAGAAGTCTGTTATATTAAGAGGCATGCTTTTCATTATCAAAACTGTTCGAAGTAATACGAACATGGCTTAAGAACAGAGACGGAACTGAATTACCACTCGATTGACCTTGAGGGCAAATCACCAAAGCGTAGCTATAAACGTAAGTTCCAGCATGCATTTCTCTGGAGTTGTGTTCAGTATTCCTATCTGCCAGTCATGCTTGTTCGTAGGAGTAATATGTTACAAACCTAACCTTTCGATAGAGCACAGTGACAGAGAATCAGAGGAAAGAAACTCTTGCCATTGTGAACGTGGGATACCACACTGTGCAATAAAACTGACGCGTCTCCTTGAAGTGATATTTCATCGAAAATAACTCGTTTTCCTTTATATAGTCTATCCGAAGTTTTTGAGGGTTTCAAAATGAGGAAATGTTACTGACAAACAAGAACGCATTTATGGGTGGGTCTAGGGGGTCCGGCCCCCCTCTGAAACCCCAACTTTTCTGTAAATTTAGCCTAATTTTGGGGATTATCTTTTAAAATTTTATTATAATTTATCCTAATATTGAAGTCGGACCCCTCCCGAAATAAATTACTGCATACGTGTCTCTGACAATTTTCAATATATTCGTTAAATAATAAAGTAAAATAACTAAATTAGGAGCAAAAAGCTTTAACACGGGCTAACTTTTGTCTACTGCCAATATTGCTAGAAGGGATATTAATAGCAAAAACTGCTAGTCAATGCTAAACCTTGGAACGTCATCCCGAACAACAAGTCTATTATTGAGAACTACATATGAAACATGTTATTAAAACTTATCCAGCTTTTATCTGGCATGAAATTATTATATACACCAAAATTCACTCTCCTAAAATGTGTATCTAAACAATGTACGAAGCAATGAAAATTTTTTATCGAAATATTTGGGCAGGAAACTCTAACAGCCAGCCATTTTATTTAAATCGTAATAAACCCTGTAACCGTACGTTAACGTGAGGACAAAGCTTGGTCCATTGGTAAATTGTTTGAAGAATAAAAACTCAATGTTCGTAGGTTCGAATCTATCCAGTCACCACAACATTTTATTCTTATGTGTAACGATGAAATAAGAAAAAAATGTATAACCGTTAAGACAAAACTTCAACCAAGTCTGAAGAGAACAATACTAAAATAGTAACACAATGACGTCAACCAAAAATTATTTCATGCAGCGTTTGGACGAAATTACAGCTGTTAAAAATTGCAGAAATAAAAACAGGCTGATAGCTGTAATGCAATCTAGACTTCTGAATGCATTTACTTCCTGAAAACTTCCGTCTCGTCATTGGTATGCCGTTAATCATTGTAAAACCTTTCAATTGGAAGTGAAATGACACAAACTAAAACAGTTTTAAATCAATAAATAATGTCTATGTGTAAAAGTAGGTGTCTTTTATCTGTAGTTCTGAGTTCCTTTTACTTTGAAGTGACAAATGAGAGAAGAAAGTATGGTGTTCGAAAAAAAAAATCAAATTTGAGATTTCAACGAATTTATACGTATTATAGCCCCTAACACCGAAAAAGTTATTTTTCGATACATGTCTATCTGTTCGTCCGTCCGTTCGCTACACTTTTCTGTGCACTCGCCTAGAGGCCATACCGTTCAACTTATCTGCACCAAATTTTAGTTTAAGATTTTCATAGTATTTCCTATAGTTTTTTTTATTTCCCTCCTACTCCCAAAACAAGGGTAGTTTCCTGTACGATGAAAATAGAAAAAAGATATTTTCTCATAACTGGCTCTAACGATCTTGTTTTCTTTCTTTTTTTATAAATCAATATTTAATTAGCAACCCTATTTTGTGGTATAAGGCATTTATCTGAGAAAAATCTACAAGGGGTAGTTTATACTAAGGGGGTGAGTTTTTTCTCAGTGATTTTCTCAAAATGGACTCAAATGTTTTCGTTCATATTTCATAAATAAAGATTTCATTAATAACTTATCAATATGGCATAACTCGTTTGTCCTAAAAAAAATGCGAGGGGTAGTTTATTCTTGGTGGAGTGTTGTCTGGGCGATTTTCTCAAAAACGACTCAAAAGAGTTTATTCATATTTCAAAAATAAATATTTCGTTAATAACCGAACAATATGGCAAAACTCGTTTGTCCTGAAAAAATATGCGAGGGGTAGTTTACTCTTGTGGGTGTTTTTCCTCCACGGTTTTCTCAAAAATGAGTCAAACAATTTTGTTCGTACTCAGAAATAAATATTTCATTAAAAACTTAGTAATATGGAATAACTGGCTTACCCTGAAAGAATCCTCAAGAGATAGTTTATTCGGGGAGTTATTTTTCCCTCACGATTTTCTCAAAAATTACTCGGACAATTTTATTGATGATTCATAAATAAGTATTTCATTAATAACCCTATATTTTAGTATAAGTCATTTCTATGAAAAACAATTACAACGGATAGTTTATTTTTGGGGTCAAGGTTATTTCCCCGACAATTTTCTCGAACGACAGGCGATTTTGTTCAAATTTCGCAAATAAATATTTCATTAATAACCAAAAGTATATCTTAACTCATTGTTCGAAACAATTCACAAGAGGTAGGTTACTCTTCACGTGTTCTTTTTGAACGACTTTCCCAAAGTGACTCATTTGATTTTTTTTTCATATTTCATAAACAATGATTGCATTAATTGGTCTATTATATGTCTAATGAAAATGTGCTCAAAGTGTGAGTTAGTTTTGTAGTGTGGATTTTCTTCAATCGAAGTTTTTTATTCGATAATCTGACATTCGATGTATTTGAATAATACGATAATTTTATTCGTATTATCCAAATACACACTTCAGTAACAACTGCGGCCTAACACAGTTAAGAAATTGAATTGAAAAAGTTTAGTGCGGTGGCCCTGTAATTGAATATTTTTTGAGAAACTCCCTAGCTTTTTGTGGTAAACTTAGGCTTTTCTTTTTCGAGCGACAAAAGAGAGAAGAAAATATAGTGATTATGAAAATAATATCAAATTCAGATTTCAACGGATTTACATGTTTCATGGCGTCTACATACCGAAAATGTGACTTTTCGACACCCGTCCTTCCGGTAAGTCCGTTCGGCACACTTTTATATGCACTCGCCTAGAGGCCATACCGTTCAACTTATCTACACCAAATTTTAAACGTAGGGTTTACTTAGTATTCTTACAGGAGCTTTTCCATTTTTTCCTACCACCTAAAATAAGTGTGGTTTACAAACAGCCGAAAATCGAAAAACGCTATTTTCTCAAAAATGGTTTTAACAATTTTGTTTATTTTTCATTAATCAATATTTAATTAACAACCCTATATTGCAGTATCAGATATTTCTCTTAGAAAAATTTACAAGGGGTAGTTTATTCTTGGAGGTGACTTTTTCTCGACGATTTTCTCAGAAAAGACCCTGGCGAATTTTGTACACACTTCATAAATAAATATTTGACCTTACAACATGGTATAAGTCAATTGACCTGAAAAATATATGAGTAGTAGTTTATTCTTGGACTTGAATTTATTCTCAGTGAGTTTCTCAAACACGACCAGTTGGCAACCCTGTATCTCGACAACGAAGCTGAATTCGAAAACTGCAAGAGGACCATTTGTCTCCTTTTGATGTCACGAATCACCTCCCGAAGTTTCTGGACATCTTTCAGGTTCACCCTTAATGAAGCTTCTTTTCGAAAAGTTAACTATTAACTTTAGGCATTGTTTATCTTTTTTTAAATCACAAATGTTGTTATTAATTTTAAGGCAGAGAACTACTTCTGAGAGAATAGATCTTGAAAGATAATATTAAAACTTAGACTTTTGTTTTCGAGACATTCCAGACAAGACGAGACATTTTACAAGCTATCTCGTATCCAAAACATTTGCCTAGTATTATCTTGGATGTCACAAAGCGCGTCTTGTCTCTTTCTCGAGACATGTCTTATCTCGTGCGCATTCGTTAACACTTGGAAAGGATTATCTTTCTACTCAAAGCATCGTTTTTATAATGGTTTCATATTTATGATAATTGCTGTCCACATAAATTACAGTCCTTTCAGTTGAATTAATTTTTATTATTATTATTATTGAAATTGCAATATCTAGTTTAACGTTGGTCGATTATGCACCTACGCTAAGGGAGAATGATGATGAATGAAATGGTGAAATGAAGAAAGTGGGAGGAAAATGGAAAATCTCAAGAAAACACATACCCATGCACACGGTATTTGTCCACCTCAAATTTCACTTGGCGCGAAGTGGAATCGAGCCACGGACCCCATGCACCAAAGGTGAATGCTCTATTATTATTATTATTATTAATAATAATAATAATAATAATAATAATAATAATAATAATAATAATAATAATAATAATTGTAGCGAGCTCAACGGGTTTCAACCGTTCGACTTAACCAACGTTTGGGTGCCTATTCGTTCGTCGGCTCCATGAGAACTTCTCATAAAAGACATTTCATTTTAATGAAACTAGTAAGTGCCTTCTTTTAGCTCTGCGAAGTAACTATTGCTTGGAATCAGAATCTGCAAAACATACGAGGCAAAATTAACCAAATGGTGCAAGTTTCCACTTATATATATAAAACAATTTTGCAATATCAACTACGTGAATCTTGTCCCATAAAGAAGCCGAAACCCCTACACCGAAGAGCCCTCCGAGATTTGATCATTGTCCACACGGACTGAAATTGTCATTTGAAGCCAAGGCTTCAATATGAAGCCAATAATTTCTTTAAAATAGACGGAAAATTCGGAAGTTATAAGCATTTTCATATTTTTCCCTTTTCTTATAAGGGAGCCGTAGCCCCCTATACTGAAGAGCCCCCCCCCCCCCGGAGATTTGATCATCGTCCACTCGGACTGAATTTGTCATTTCAAACCAACACTTTAATACAAAGCAAAATATTTCTTTAAAATATACGAAAAATTCGAAAGTTATAAACATGTTAATAATTTTGCCTTTTCTCATAAGGGGGCCGTATTAGCCTACACTGAAGAGCCCCACGAGATTTGATGATTGACCACTTGGACTGAAATTCTCATTTGAAACCATAACTTTTAATATGAAGCCAAAAATTAAACTTTTACATCAATTTAAACTGACTGGGTTCCGGTTCCCCCCACTATTGTTTAGTTTAGTTAAGTGGTAATTTGTGACAGCTTCACATCATCAAAAGAATGTTTCACTTCAACTCCCCTCCCCCAGGAGTTCGTGCTGGATCCACCACTGGAATCAATAGACACTCTTCCTATTCTTTTTGTCACCCTTGATTGTGTAGGGGCTCCCTCGTACAAATAAAGAAGCGGTAATATTACAATCAAGGGGCGCTATATATTAGGTATTTTTTTAGTTACCTACCCCTAACCGCACAGGGCCATCTTTCGTAGAATAAAAAATATTACGTGATATTCCAATCATGAAAGGGGAGAGGATGCTGTAAATATATTTCTTATTCATTTTGTCTGTCCTGCTTATCAAAAATTACTTTCTGTTGGAAGGGTACTGAAATGAGAGGGGCAAAATAAAAAGTCGTACCCCCTCCTACATGGTTGCTCAAATAAGTACTAAAGAAATCATTTTAAACTAAGATATTTAAGATTTAAACTAGGAAACTAAGATATCCTTACATTATGTAAGGATGGCATATTCAGGATTATTATTATTATTATTATTATTATTATTATTATTATTATTATTATTATTATTATTATTATTTGAATGTTTTTGGAGCACCGAAATTTTGTGAGACGAACAGTGATATGTAGAGGTTTAAGATGGGTGGTCATAGAGGAGGAAAAACCAGGATTTTTCTCTGTCTGACTCTCTAACGTAAAGATTATGTGTTGAAGGTAAGAAGCATCATCATTCTACAATAGGTTGCTTTTACGTAGAATATCAATTACTTGAGTTCTCCTCCTTCGGTCTACTTACCTTATGTAGTAAATTCAAAACAATTTCAATTCAATACAAATACATTGTAAAACTTTTCCGTAATTAAACATCTAGGGAAAATTAAACATTTAACAGGGACATCTGTTATCAAAATATCCAAACACGTAGATAGAATAGTATCTAGTGAGAAATATTGTGAAACTTTATAAAATTCTCCAAATTAGAATTAACATTTACTGGGAAACATTCGTTATGCGCCAGCGAGCATATGGTGAGCAGTGAGCACAGGGGAAATAATTACGAAACTGTTTGCAAACAAAATTAGGGACGCTAATGCAAGTGCGACAACGGCATTTTTTTCTTTTTTTGGTATCGTCATGAGTTTTACACATACGTTACAATTTAATTCTTTCCCACATAAAAAAATAAATAAAATAACCGTAGTGTAGAGATAAAAATGACAACGGCACTTCCGTGGGATCGAACCCGCTACCTTCAGCATACAGACTCATTGCTTTAACTAACTGAGCTATTTGTTTTTTTACGTGAACTGAGCCTGTTCGGGTAAAGACGATATTTCATTACGATCGTCATACCAATTCGTCCTTTTCCATAGATAATTTCCACTATTTGCTCTATTTTTATGTTAATACTTAGCATATATTCATATATTTGGAGTTTGCAGATAATGCATATAATAAGACATACTAGAAATATTCGTTAAAAGTTTAGTTTGTAGATTTAATCCACATTTCTCTCAATGACATAGATGTCGCTGCTTCGTGTTGAAATGCAGAATTCCCTCGTGTTCTTGAAAATTTCCCACTTTAGCAGAGTTGGTAATTCTCGAGATTTCTGTCGATTTAATGTTTTTTGCTTCTAATTTCTTTATTTTAAGCTAATATCTAACACAAATATTAAAAACGGGTTTGTTATTAACCTGTCCTGCTGGGGAAACCTTCCGAAATTTCGAACATATAAAGAAAACAGAGATATTTTCAAAAAACTTCAAAATAAAGAGACGCGTCATTTATTTTGCTCATGGTAGTACAAAGAGGAACTGGGACTACAATTCAGTGTGAGTGGAGAAACCATTCGGCAGCACATCCATCAACTTGGTAAGCACTACAAGTTGGGTCGATGGGTCCCACATGTTTTGACTCCGGGCCAGAAGGCAACGCGGCAGTCGCCTGTGTTTATTTACTGTTTCGGGGCCATTTCTGGACAGGGTGTTGACATGTGATAAAAAGTGGGTCCTGTACGAAGTTTCACGGCGCCGTCATCATTAGTTAGCATCCCATGAACCGATTTCAAAACAGCCGAAACCAGCACTGCACCAGAAGAAGGTCCTTCTATGCCTTTGACACATCGTACATCGGGAACTGCTACCAGCTGGTCAGAGTATCAATGCAACTGTGTAGTGTCAGAAGTTGAGCTGTGTTCAAGAAAAGCTCAAAGCTCTGGAACCATTACTTCTGAATTGCAAACGGGTCCTCGTTAACGGGACAACGCTAAGTCCCACGTGGCTAGGATGGCTCAGGACACCATTCTACGCCTTGGATGGGAAACAATATTGAAACCACTATATTCCCCGGGTATTGCACCGTCCGATTATCACCTGTTCCATTCTTTGGACAATCACCTTAGAGGACGCCAGTTCAAATCCCTAGTAGAAGTGCAAAATGCACCTGATACCTTCTTCGTTTCACGGCCCACCATGTTCTACCGCGATAGAATCCATGGCCTTTCAGAATGTTGGGAGAAGGTCGTCGATGCTGATGGGGACTATTTTCGATCTTCCAGGTTAGGTGACATATCGATTTTCGAAGGTGTGTGTGAAAAAGCAACAAAACTTTTCTTGGTTACCTTTGTATTTAAATTTAAGACCTTGTATACAGAACCTATCTACATAAGATTGATTTTCTTTTAAATTTCACTTAATTTCTTTACGGTTTCCTGACAAAAATATTTATTAATTATTCGTGACTAAAACAAGAAAAGAAAACATAATTATTTTATTACACTGAGTAGAAGTAAAAGATAGAGCGAATGAAATCCAAACTGAATAAAAACACTGTTTCTCACCAAATTTTCCAACCTCTAAGTCTTTTAAAATACTTGTTAAAGCATATAAAAATATAGTGTACTTACAAATCAGTTTAGTACCTTTGTTTTATGGCTGTATTTATAGTGCCTTGTTAAAACGTTTGTCTTCAAACTGTCAAATATAAATCGCAGTAAATTGTGTAATTTGCTGTCACAAAAAAGTATCCTATTTTTCGATCGGTATGGAAAAACAATATTTTTCCATACTATTATATGGTAAATTATTAATTCTCAGTAAATTTTGTTACTTTTAAATGAATGAAACGAGACAATTTTACAATGATGTTTTAAAAGCTGGTCCTTTGGGGGGGTCAGGAAATCATTTGGGGGGCCTGGCCCCGATGGGCCCCCCTTGGCTACACCCCTGTTTTTACCACAATCTTCAAAAACATTTTAAATTATGTCACTAACCAAATTCACCAAAACCGTTTTTGGTTTTAAACCGGCTTGTTTTTCTTCTAAAAAAAGGTTCGGTTTTCTATTAAAATCGGCTTCAGTTACAAACGCAACAGTTTTTAAATTCGAAACAATTTTCTCTAAAAATCGGAACTGTTTTATAATCTTCCCGGTTTTTGAAAAATCTCTGTCGGTTCTTTTAAAAACCGCAAAACCGTTATTTCTTTTCGCACCAGTAGTATGGAATACCACACAGGACAGTGGGTAATCCGGAACCCTCCCCCGTAAAAGTTGTTTTAGGCTTCATTTTTTACAAATTTATATTCCCCCACCGCTTCAATGACTTGCTCAAGCAAATTTAGTTTTGCTTAAATACTTCCAATAGAGAATGGGCAAGCGCATTTAAACAAGTTTTACATCATAAATAACAATAAAATACATAAAAAATTCAGTGTACTGAAAATAAGAATAGTATAGGCTATTAACTTGGACAGTTTTAAAATTGGCTAATTATAACTTTTACAAAAAATAATAATGCAGAAATTTAAAAAAGAAAACGTTTAGGGGTGTATAGCCCCGAATCCTCCCTGGCCACACTATTGCTACAAAAATTAACATACTTTAAATTTCTGTTATACTACACTTTTCGTAAACCTCTTGTGATAAGGAGGGAATCTCATAAATTGTGGATGAAATTAAAAATAATCAGGGCATAAAAAAATTTACAAAACAATCCGAATAAATTTTGAGATGAGACGAGAACTAATCCTTCGATAATTGAGACGAGAAGTGAGTCTTCCATAATCGAGACGAGGCGAGAAAACCTTATTTCTCTTCTCGTGAGCAACTCTATTTGGACAGATTGGAGATTGTCACTATACATCTAGCGACCCCAAAAACAATGAGTTCTACACTAATCTTAATGAGTTTGGACATTTTCATCCTCACCAAGTGGATGGGGCTAAGCTTAGACTTGAACAGCTTCGGGAGAGTTACTATTCATCTCAGTGACATCTGAAGTATGAATTCGACACTAATATCAATCGTTTCCGATTATTTTTACATATCAGCCCACTACCAACTCGTAATATACTAAAAGCGCGACCTCTCATTAAAAGGGGAATCAATACGTAAACCAGGAACTTATAATTAGGGGGATGTTCAAAATAAAAGGGGGTGTTTTCACAAAGCAATATATTCTGTAACTCAACTATTAGTGATAATAACTGGTTTAATGGTCTCCTCCCTCTCAACCTTCATTTATACGTATCAATTTGCTTAAAAAGAAAACTCTTACACGCTTAATTATTTCTCGGAAGGTACTGCGGCGCCCAGAAGAGAAGGATTAAGCATGTATATTATTTTTGATTGTCTTGATCGAAACTCCGAAACAATAAAATTATGTGCTTTACAAAATCAGACATGAGCATGTGTTTACTTCGTATTTTGAAAGGAAACAAATAAATCAGCAAACCTTTTTTTAAATTGATGCAACAAACATATGATACTAATCGATGGAATTGGATTTGAAAATAGAATTGGATTCCTTTTCTATCCAGGGGTGTGCGTAAGAAAATTGAATGTTAGAAGGGCCTAGAATCTGAAGGGAATTATCAAAAACGCTAAAATTGCTAGACTGTCTGCTTATTGTTTAAAAATGTAAAATTTCAAGTTTTTAAGTTGAGCGACTGGTGAGATACTCATTTATTATTATTATTATTATTATTATTATTTTTTTTTTTTTTTTTTTTTTTTTTTTGCAAAAATTCGGACTTCTCCCCACTCTTTCTTGGTATACTATTATAATGAATGTGATATGATAATATCTCAATTGGGATTGGGGTCTAATATAAACAGAAAATCTTTTCATTCTGCTTTGCCGTTTGCCCATACATAAAATTGGATCACACACACTATTAGGTTATTTAAGTAAAGATATTGTTATAAATAACTACATAAAGTGACTTGTGTTGTTCACTTCCCACTTGTTCTGTGAATAGAAGCAACCGTAGGGTCAGTAACCTTGTTGTATGAGACTATATGCACATGTATAATGGGACAATAGTCTTTCATCCTTTCTGACAGAAAAGTCACTTTTTGCTACTGACTGCACTTGTTTGACGCGTTTGACGTATTCCGTTTTGTATTCTTCCTAGGGTGAAACAAAGAATATTGCGAGGGGTACCTGATTCGAGCCCCGTGCTCACGCTAGTTTGTGGTGGACAGCATCGTATGCATTGATTTTCTCGGAGTTCTCCCAATTCCTCCATCATTCTTATTCCACCAATTATTTACGATCATCGATCATTCATTTCTTTACCCCAAAGGGCATAATGAAACGCAAAACTAAAAATGTCCCTTGATTTAAACATTTAGTACATTCAAAGATGACTCCAACTTTGTGAAATGTTTAAGAATTTGAATATCTTGGTGTGTCCGTATTCTTTATCTACACGAAGTCAAGATTGATATATGTATATTCAATTTTGTACGATAAGAACAAAATTTTGTGAAATTAGTAACAACAACCTGATTTAATTTGGCTCAGCAGACATTAATGCAGCACTTAAGAAAAAAATAAATCCTTGTAAACAGTAATTTCCACTTCTCTCTCGTTGGTCAACAGGTGGCAGAGTGTTATGATTTCTAGATAGGACGAAATCTATAAATTGTATTCGTTTTAACAGTTTGTAAAGTCTTTTGTTATATAACAATGAGTTTCCCTGACTCCTTCCTTCAATCCTTTGCTATAAAGAAATATATTCTTTCTCTGAAGCCGAAGAAACTGAAATTCTCATTAAACATCGAATACAAGACTGTTATAATATCTCCTCTAGTGTCTCTTGTTTTAAGTCTAGGGAAATAATAAGATGTTAAAGTAGAACTTTTATAATTTAAATCTGACTGTAAGTTTTAGATTTTTATAGAAGCAATCAGAACTTGGGAAATTCTCGAAGGTTCTGATGAAACTCATAATAATAATAATAATAATAATAATAATAATAATAATAATAATAATAATAATAATAATAATAATAATAATAATAATAATAATAGGAAGAAGAAGAAGAAGAAGAAGTAGAAGAGGAAATTATTCGCGGCTTTCCCAGAATTGCAATACATAAATGATGTACTAAACCTTACAAATGAACACAGTGTGATGGACTTTTCATGTGGCAATTTGAAAATAGATGTTGTGATGTGTACTAGGGTGAAAAACTGAAGTACAACCAGGGGCGTCATTTGGGGAAGGCAGGGGAATTTGGGGAATTTCCTTCATAAGTTTAAGAAACAGAAGCTTTTTTTTTTTTTAAATATACAGAGTGGTCCAAAAGTAGTCCTGCATCAATCAAGTGTGACATTTCAATTTATTGAGATAATGAATTTATTTGCTTTGGTCTGTGCTAAGCTTAAGGCATAAGTGAAAAGAAATTAAGAACGTACAATGAATAAACTAAGTCATTACCTGTACAGATTATAATAAGTAACTGATATAAAATGCCATGAGCTGGTCAGTACAGGACTGTATACCTACTTTTGGGCCACCCTGTATACTAGTATACAAAAAGAAACAGATAAAAGTCTTATCTCAGTTGACAGTCTGGTCCTCCCTCATGGCAAAATCGGAAATGATGCTTCTGAGTACAACGTTGAAAATTAAAGCGTTACTTTGTTTCACTGTGAAATCAGATATATTGAGTGAGACATTACTGAGATTTCCTTATTCACACCAGGCAAATACTGGGATGGTACCTAACATATAGGTCCGACGCAACTTCCTTCCTTCCTTTACCTCGGATAGTGTGATCCCCGAGGGACATCATCCCTCACACGTGAAGAGCTAACATGGTCATAGATGTCCAAAGCCCAGAGATGTAACTCGTCCTTTTCCCTTCTAAAATTTTCGTCAGGTAATCTCATCAAAATAAGGCAATTGTATTAACAGATAGCAGACTCTGGCCTTGTGTGGAAAGTTAGAAATAAAGGGCCATATGCAGAGTCGTTCTGACGTGTGATTAGAGGCATACTAAAGAGTTCGACTAACATGTTTCGTTCTGTAGTCAGGCCTTTAGAATGACGCTAATCATACGTCAAAATGACTCTGCATAAAGCCTCATGGCTCTGAGTTGATGTACGTACTATTCAATGGACTTATTCCTTACCAGGATTTGCAAAAATTAAGCAGCATAACACAACGCAAAATATGCATGAATCAATTATTCATTATGACTGTTATGATTGTTTTGGCATTATGACTGTTTTGTCCATTATCCCAAACTAAAACATAGAATTTGCGTTACGTTTACGCAAGCCATTACGGAGTTGGGCCACAAGAGTTTCGCAGTCGAACTGTGCCATCTGAAAATGAAATGAAATCTTTAAGTTTTACGTTCCACGATTATGCCAGTTAGGCTAAAAGAGACGGTGATGATGAGAGATGAGTGAAATGATGGAATGAACAAAGTGGGAGGAAACGGGAGAACCCCGAGAAAGCCCACGAGCACGTTGTTTGTCCACCAAAAGTCCACACCGCGCGAGCTGGTATCGAACCAGAAACCCCAAGCAGCAGAGGTGAACGCTCTACCACTGAGCCACCGCGCCACACTGTGGTAGCTGGCAGGTCTCATTTCTCCATCAGTTGTAGCTCAGAGTGTATAATTTTTATTTATTTACTTAATGCAACGTCCGTTCTTCGCACGGGAAAATAAGTTTGTCGAACCCTCTCTTGTCTCTTAAGGTACGCATTTCAATGAGAGTATAATGATAAACACATAAAAGATATTTTGAATAAGCTCTTTAATCAAAGTGTCACAATAAAAGCCCAGCTTGAAGTAGTTACTAACTGTGTCCAAAATTCATTTCAAATGAGTCAATTGTTTCTCCATGATGTGATTGAGCTCCCTCGTAGGTAAGCGATCAGCTTTTGGCGTGGGGGACGCGGGTTTGATTCCGGGAGATCGGGAGCTCATGTAGTTTTGGTACTACGTATAATAAATGACAATGATAACTCCATGATAATCTCTGGACCTGCTAACATGCACGTTCTTGACTAGACTTGAGCTTAAATACCATTTGGATTGTCACAAATCAACTTAACGACTTTGAAATATGTGGATTCAACACTAAACTCATCATTTTGGACATTTTATTTTTCATTCCTTATCACTTTCATTCCGATTAGAGTGAATTCCTATTTAAAACGCATTGGTAGTGTCACTATTCTTCTCAGCGACTCCGATATCTATAGATTCAATACTGAAATCAGTCATTTTTTATTATTTTATTCACGCTCTCCCCTAAGCGTAGGGATGCTAAAATGTATTACCCCTCAGACTTAAACGAGCTTATGGGACATCCGGACTGTTACCAATGAGCTTACTAGCTTGACTATCATGCATTCGACTCCAAAATCGGTCGTTTTCGATTATTTTTACATTGCACCGCTTTTCTATTCCCCAGGATTGCTAATGAGACCTGTATTTTATTGAGATGACAGACATCAGAAGTATTACGGTTCATTCCAGCGACCCCAAAAAATTTTGGTTTGAGACTAATGTCGATCACCTTTGACTATATTTTGATATCAATCTCTTTTCATTGGAATGGCATTATTCATCTCAACGACCTTAAAATTTATGAATTGGAGATTAATATCGGTAGTTTCCCATTATTTTTGCATGTGATAAAAAACAAAAGATAACAAGGCAAAATCATTTTCTCTGTCGATAATACGAACTTTGCACAATAACAGTAATACCAATTACAAAATATCAAAATTTGAAGAGAAATTCAGGTAAAAATGTTGCTCATAATAATACACACACAATAATTTACCAAAATCTGAAACGAAGCAAAACAATGGATTTAAAGTTAACGGATTTATTTATTTCCTTTTATTTAAGTTAATCAGAGGATGAGTATTTCAATTCTTTTTGAAATAATAATAGTAATATAATCATGTATTAATAATATCAGTACTCAGTCAACTTACTATACTGATCATATAATAGAACGGTTGTTAAAGATAAACATAGAACCCTGAAATAACAGCACTAGCACTATATATATGGTCTTATGTATGAGAGTCCCTTGTTGAGTTTCTGGCTGCGCCACTGATATCTAGTATTAATTAGAGCTATTTCGTAAAAATATATTAATAAAAAAGTATATAAATTTTGAGATTCTCAGTTTATCTGTGAATCCTAGTATTTAGCAAACTGTCACTCGACAGAACTTTTCTGCGTGATGAGTAATAAATTTTCTATGAGCTATATTTTTGATTTTATTAATAATAGTGACAAATAAATATTTCCACATATAAATAATAAATGATATATTACCTCAAATGTTACTATAATTACAAATATTAAACGATCTCCATGAAATGTGAGTCCATTTAGAAGTTGCTTTGTAAATACACAACGCTCCACACCACCTAGTGAGCTTATTATGATTTAATGGCTACATTGCCATTAACGTAGTAGAGTCTCTCAGCACTGGCATGACTTCATTTTTTTTTTTTAAATCTTCGTTTGTAATTAATAGTAAGGGTCTTCTAAATTACATGTTAGTGGGACCATAATCTATGGGCGCCAAATAAGAAGGGCGCTAATTGACTAAAAATCTAACATCAGATACGCATAATTTTATGTCCATGAATTTGGCAGGCCACCTATAGCAGGCCACAATTTCGATTGCACACATCGTTAGTTATAATAATCACAAACTAGTGAAGCAAGCGCATAGAGCTTCTTTCATTGAAATCAACTGGAATTTTTGTGTCTGTCCGCATCATGATGACTCCCGTAATATTTATCCGATTTAAATCAAACTTGTGGACCTTATGCAGTCGTTCTGACGTGTGATTAGTGTTGTACAAAAACCGCTTATTAGAAAACATATGACACATATCCAGACCGTTTCAAAGTTTCTGATTCTAAAGCTTGAATGAACAATTTCCATAACATTTGCACGCCTTGTGATCTGTATGAGCAGCTTAGTGAAGTTCTTTTTTTTTCGAACTTTTTTCCTGTTTTCTTCAAAAATTTTCCGTACTACTCATCACAGAAGTCTGCGTTCAACAACACAACGCAAAATTACAGAGAATTATGACTGTTTGATCTATTATCGCGAACTAAATCGCAAATTTTGCGTTCTGTTGACGCAAACTATTACTGAATGTGCTCGATTGTTACTAATAGACTGGAGTAGTGGAGCCTTATGCAGAGTTAGATGTTTCACATGCACAATTTTACACAAACGTGGAATAACCACCAAAGCTTAGTGCACTCTTCGTGGTCCATAAAACGCTAATCACTAACGTCGCTGCCATCATAGTTTAGGAGCTATTAATAAATTTACTCGGCGGGGCTAAAATCTTTTTTTTTAACTTTACACTATTAATAAAATTCAATAAATTTTAATTGAGTTTCATCTGAATTATTCAATAATAACTCCTAAACTATGATATTGCTATCGTCAGTGTTTGCTATGTTTTGGGGCACTAACAAAGCACTAATCTTTAGCGATTATCCAACATTTTGATTGACAATTATTGTAAAATTCGATAATTTACCTTCGCGCATATTATTTATTAATAACTCCTAAACTATGATAGCACTAACATTAGTGCTGGGGGCTTTGGCAAGCAATAACGATGCACTAACTTTTGACATTTATCCCACCTTCGTAAGACAATTATTGTAGAATTCAATAAATTTCAATTTAGTCCCACGTGAGCTATTCACTAATAACTCCTAAACTATCATAGCACTAATTTTAGTGTTTTGTGACCTAATGTGCACTAACGAAGCACTAACCACGTGAAATGTTTTGGTAGTAATTCAGATGCGTGAGGGGCTAAATTTAGACAAGTGGCAATTTCCATTTTGTAAAATTTCCACCAAATTTAAAAGCACTAATGAACATATGTAGTGTAATGGTAACTATTACAATAGTGGGTCTTTTGCGGAACTCCTAATATTAGTGCTCTTATTGTATGAATGCTAAAAGACGAAACTTAAGGGAAGACAAAAACACGGTATCTCATCCCAACAAAAGCATTCACGACAAGAAAAACTAATGTTCGGAGTTGGTGCACTAGCAAATACTAACGATTGCACTAGAAGAGATCATTACTACTTTTGAATTTGGTGGGAATTTGACCCAAAGAAATATTCCCGATGTATTTCTTATGGTAGTTTCGTGATATAATTTGCCATAAGACGAAATTAATAGACATCACCCGCCTTATGCAGAGTCGTTTTGACGTATGATTAGCCGCATACTAAAAGCCAGACTACTGCAGGAAACATATGTTAGTCGAACTCTTTAGTATGGTACTAATCACGCATCAAAACGACTATGCATAAGGCTCCACTACTCCAGTCTATTAGTAACAATCGAGCACATTCAGTAATAGTTTGCGTCAACAGAACGCGAAATTTGCGATTTAGTTCGCGATAATAGATCAAACAGTCATAATTCTCTGTAATTTTGCGTTGTTTTGTTGAACGCAGACTTGTGTGATGAGTAGTACGGAAATTTTTTGAAGAAAACAGGAAAAAAGTTCGAAAAAAAAAGAACTTCACTAAGCTGCTCATACAGATCACAAGGTGTGCAAATGTTATGGAAATTGTTCATTCAACCTTTAGAATCAGAAACTTCATAATTGTAAAATAACATTAGAAACTAGAGAACATTAAAAAATTAAGAATAATGTGAGTGTTGGCCCGTCGAAAGTTGTATAATCACACTAGTCTGTGAATTTCGTTATTGAAGAAAATGGTTTGGATTTAACATGTTTTGCTTATGTAAATGGAAATAACAGCTTTTGCATCTGGATGAGCGGCCATTTTTGTTGAGGCTCAAGATACAAAACCTTTCAAAAAGAAAGGGAGTCAGAGTCAGAAATCAGTATTATGCCTACTAAAATATGGGGGGGGGATGTATTATCAACTATACATTGCATAAGATTGTCACTAATACTGGATCCAAATGTGCAAAAACTTGAATTATGTAACCTCCTCTCCATCATCATCTATGGAAATCCATATCGCCGTCGTCCTCTGGTGCATCACAATATTTTCTCGGTTTCCTATTCGTCAAAAACCTCTTTGTAAAACGTAAGCTTTGAGCTGCTTTCAATCGTCAAACCCTTCGTAACTACAAGCGGAGTAATTATATCTATCCGTATACATTTCTAAACTGAATGACTATATTTTGGAAAAGTTTCTAACCTTTTAAGGACTAACATAGGGTGAATATTATTTTGCCAATTATCCCAATATATGAATTTGAAATATAGCAAAACAAAATGTGCAAATCTTGAGTTTGAGCAAAACAGTGGCAGAAAGAAAATCAAAAATGGTAAATAACTGGCAAATTTTTTAAACATGTTGAACCAGAAGCATGTTATAATTTTGAATGATAATTGACACGAGACATTTTAAGAAAAAGGTTCTGCTGAAGCTGAAGAGACCGTTTAGAGAAGAATCTAATCCTACAATGTTCTGTTCAAAGTAAAGAGTTACCCTGAAATACAAAACAAACGACTTTTAACCATAGGATAGTCCACTCACCTTGTCTTTTGGCTACATTTCGTTCGCAGTTTTTCATGTGTCTTGTACGTTTTCTAGACAATTTTGGTGTTGCCTGATAACAAAATTATGATCATCGCTGGTTAGAGTATCGTTTCCTTTTGATTTTGCGTGCATTTGTCTAGTAATTATTAAAGAAAAGGAAATAAGCACAGAAAAGTTTCAGGAACAGTTAGGTTAAGACGTATAATGTCTCCATTTTCAGTCCAGGGTGCGGGGTGGCTCAGTAGTATTGCGTTCACCTCCGGTGCTTGGGGTCCCTGGTTCGATCCCAGCTCGCGCCGTGTGGACTTTGTGGTTGACAAACACCGTGCTCGTGGGTTTTCTCAGGGTTCTCCCATTTCCTCCCACTTTCTTCATTCCACCATTTCATTCATTTCTCATCATCACCGTCTCCTTTAGCCTAACTGGCATAACTGTGGGACGTAAAACTAAAGATTTCATTTTTTTTTAAATTTTCAGTAAAAAAAAATTTAAAAAAATAATGAAAGCACACACTTCAAATTCTGCCAAATAAAATTTCGAATGATTTACGAAGAGTTGCAATAAATATTCAGATTACTAAACTAATCCCATACAGTACGAAACATCAAATTGTTTGAAATATGGAATTAACCGGGTTTGATTCTGCTTTTCTCATTAGAGTATTTGGAGGTTTGGAATTTAACAGTTTATGAAACTGAATATGGAAGAAGGATTTAACTGGTTTTGCATCAGTATTTTTCAGTTCTTCACATAGTAGGGAATATTTTTTTTTTCAAAAAATTTCCCTCCAGTTTTATCTCCACGACTTTTTTATAGTCCACCATTTTAGGCGAAACGAGGATCAGGCCAAATGAGTATCCTTATTTCGCCTAAAATGGCGGACATAAAGCTTATCTTTTATCTGTCATAAAAGTGTCAGATAATTGGTTAGGCGAAACGAGGATTAGGCCAAACGATGCAAGACCTGTTGAAATATTCGAAACAACGTAAACGCCTGAAATCGAGAAAACGCAAAATGACGGCAGCCGCTGCTTCGCTACGAGATGTTTCAAAAACCCAATGATCGTGGTTTTGAAGTACTCTTGATATAATATAAACATTCATGAAAAAAATAGATTTTTTTGGAGATGGTCGAGCGGCACATGCTTGATCACTTAGAATGGATCGACTCTCAGGTGAGAGAAAGTGAAAACAAATTCTGGAAAACATTGCTGCCCGAGTATGCGTTGTGAGACCTGACACCTCTTCTGAGGATGTGAAACAGAAGTTTAATCATCTTCGGCGATCGTATGTGGGTGAAAATACTGGACAAAATGAAAGAGTGGTGCAAGTACTGATGAGGTATGTTTTGTTAATTTATATTCTGATTTTTATGTTGTTTTTTAAGGTGTGCAATTCAACAATATAGCGTCTGGTATCAATATCAGTACGATGCGCAACGTCATTTGGTCAGACAACAGTTGCATCAGAACGTTGGATGAATTCCCGACTTCTAATTGTTTATATAGAAAAATAAAATTTGTAGAGTCAGATTTAAATTATAATACTGCTACCCAAATAAATCTACTTATTTCTCTTACTTGCAACACTTAACATGGACGGTCTATGTAAAGTAGTCCATTGTTTACAACAGTATTAAGATAACTACGCAAAAAAAGAAATAGTTCAAGATATTATGCACTCTTCAAGAAAGATATTATTATGCACTGTATATATGGAACTCAGACATATTTTGCGAGTACAAATTAGCAGAAATAGTACAAATATTAGCATCAATATGTAATTTCAAGAAATATTAAGTGTTCGTAAGTAGTGTATTTTTCTATTTGCGATTTTCAATACTAAGCTTCAAAAGCATTATTGAGATACAATAAGAATGTTATAATAACGTCCGTGTACTTTACGGTGTCAAATTTGGTTTCAAATTTTGAGCAGTTTTTTTTTCGTGATTCTGTAAGAGTTGACGTCGATTTTATTTTTATTTATAGTAATTTTATCTGAACCGAACAATGTTTACTTAGATTATAACGGAAACTTTTAAAAACGCATTAGTATATATGCACACTTGCAACATATGTATGTTGTCCCGTTCACCCCCATATTTGTGATAAGTTTGAATGATAAACCATAGAATTATTTCTGAAGGCTAAAGGAACGTACACAGAATGTTTGATTGAAATTGGACAAATATTACTGGAATCACCATGAAACGGACATGCACACAAATTCCAGGTGATTTCAGTGGATGAAGCTCAATGCGCTTGCTTCACGAATTTGTAATTATTATATATTATTCAGACATGTTACACAAAAGACTAATACTTTCGGAAATCGATTACAGACACCGTAAAAGTCTTACTATTAAGGAAATTGTCACTCGGCAGTACTTTTCTGTACGTTGAGCAGTGAATTTTCAGCGACCTTATAATTTTACTTTCATTGATACCAATGAAAAAGAAATATTTTGATTTATAAATAATAAAAGTTGTATTATTAAATATATTAAAATAATTGCATCTATTAAATTGCCTCCTCCAAATATAAGGCTATAAGATTTTGCTCTGTAAATACACAATGATCTTCACCATCTATTGAGTTAATGTTTATTGCTATTAACCTTTAAACGCACATTGACGCAACTGCTGTGTTAAAGCTTTAAATATCAATAGCTCAGCCCTTAATTAAGCTAAGAAAATAATTTTGAAATCAATGTATTTCTGAAGAATGAAGATTTCCGCTGACATGCATTTTATGTATTTGGGAGGTACCACGGCGGAGGAGAGGGTAAATTTTGTGTTGCTGTTTTTTTTCATATCAGGTTTTTTGGGGAACCATACCCCCCTTCCTACCTAAAACGAATTAATTACGCTTTTTTTATTTTTATATTATTGTCACAAGTGTGTTGCTTACACTTTAGCATCATTTTGCTAGCGTAGGGTGACTGCAAGTGTTGCAAGGATTCCCTAAATTCTATTTTTTTCATATTTTTAGGACTTTTTGGTTTCCCCTTCTTCTTCTACGAATAGGGCAGGAGCTTCACAAGAGTTACCTCGTTGGAATCTGAATTCCACAAGACTTCTAACGATATGTCAATCATGAGTCTGTGGTAATTAAGGGGAGTTACCAGATCCGCCAACGCAAAAGTCTGCAACAACTCTTCCAAGATGAAAAACAATACGTTTCTTTTATAGAAATTTCGTTCTGAATTTTTATCTCGTTCTGTATTACAGCAATGGGCAACATTTTTTATATTATTCTCGAAAGTGTGTTGTCGAGACATTAGCATCATTTTCCCAGCGTAGGGTGACTGCAAGGGCTGCAAGGACCCTCCAAATTCTTTTTTTTTCATTTTAGAACTTCTGTTTCTTCTTCTTCTTCTTCTTCTTATTATTATTATTATTATTATTATTATTATTATTATTATTATTATTATTATTATTATTATTATTATTATTATTATTATTATTATACTTCGAAACTATGCTATGTATAAGTGCCGTAAGTCTTTATGAACGTTATGTCCGTCTGTCTGTCAGGAGATATCAGAGCAGAAACGGTAAAATACATCTAGAACCGGGTTTCTGCAATTGATTGTGCGTAAAAGAAAAAAACTACATTCCAAATCATCCGTCTTGGTTGCTACGCAATGCACGATGAACACAATATACTTCCACATGAGGCGAAACAACGCTTACCAATGTGATATGTTCTGGAAAGGAAACCTCGAAACCCGCCAGATGAAGGATCAGCATATAACAGAAGCCAAAAAAAAAAAAATCAAAGAACATAAAAACAAACAGCACTGCCAGTTCTACATCCAGAAATGTTAACTGGGAGGGGTCCAAAGTATTTGAGGGAGGTCCAACACGTCTACATAATATGGAACCTGTCTTATACTGCAGGTATAATCTAAATAAAAGACGATAAGTAATTCTTACTTACTGTTACCTATATTTTTAGAAAAAATGATAGAACGATTGTTTTTATAAGAAAAGAATAGTACATGATGAGGCGTAAAATAAAATATTTAGCCTACATCAATCGTTTCTGTGTTAAAAAAGTATAGTTTATTAAGAAAGTCTACAAATGTTGCTAACTAGTCCCTAATTCAATGTGGCGTTCCCATCAGACAGTTTTATGTGGAAATTATCAAGAGTATAAAATATACTTATTTTATAAAAGAAATATGTTTATACTAAAATACTATCCACAGTGGGGGGGGCGATTATACATACTGACTTATTAATATTTGATTCACAAATTACTGTAGAAGAAGCCTTCATTATCAATATAAGGTAAGAATTAACTTGTAAATGCGGGTCTACTTTCATTTGTTTTCTCCTCTACTAGATATTTTCTTTCTTATTTTGTAATTTTGCAATCACTTTTTTCAATTGTCATTATATTGATTTGCTTCAGTATGGTCCCGTAATTTAAAAATATGAATGCATAAAAAAAAAATTCATTTGTTAATTGCTAGTGAAAGAAAATTCAGAACTCTCATTTAGTGCGAAAATCCTTCTCGTTCACTGGAAACCGTGCTGTGTTGCAGAAGCACTGCAACGACCAGTCCCTTTAACTTCTGAGATAGGGGAAAGGAGACTTAACATTTGCTCCAATTGCCGCGCTGAAGGAATCTGGTCGTTGCATGCTCGCTGCAATACAATGTAAATTACAGACTCTGTGACGGATTATTTTTCGCTTCTTTAAAACAGATTAACGGAACGGACAGTTACAGAGGTAAAAAAAAAGTTATTTAAAGTGTATATACGCAAGTATTAAAAAGTATTTTTTCTGTTTTTTACTACTATTGATAATAATATTTTTTCTTGAAATACTTTGGTTGTTGCGCAACGCTGCAACACTAACATTAGCCGCCACTGAATTTAAGTTTATTGTATCGCACATATTATTGTAACAAGTATCCTATTATATGACCAGACGTTAACGATAGACCTCAATAAATTTACCAAAGCAAAACTTTACGACAATGGAGAAAATTATTCACTTTTTCAATTTTCAATTTTTCCATAAAACTTGGCTAGTAGTGGGAAGTATGTATACTATATTATTATTATCATTATTATTATTATTATTATTATTATTATTATTATTATTATTATTATTATTATTATTATTATTATTATTATTATTAACATTAAGAATGTCATCATAAATGTTTTCTTTGTTTTATTTAGTTTCCCACCTAGAATATGGGCTTCAGAACCCTCAGTAGCTCCTCGAACGAAAATAGGGCGGAAACATTTCACAAACATTACAATTAATAATTCTATTCACTTGGTCCAGATATTTATCAGGTGATCTCTTCTTTGTTGAAGATACAATCAGAAACAAAATTGAAATTAAGATCAATTGCGAAAGGATATACCAATAAACAAAAAAGAGGAAGATTTAAAGAAACATAACATTATATTGAAGCAGTATGAAATGCTTAACCCTTATAGATTCTGGCTTTTTAAGGTAAATCAGACTTTCAGTCAAGCGGCTACAGCATGATTTCTATTTATCATAGGATCATGGTTCATACCTCGTTTTCTTTTTACAATAGAGCAACCTTTCAAATGGTACCATTCACATCTCCTTGTCATGTCCCTGAGGCGGGAAATTTTTGAGAGAAATCGGGATTTTTCTTTGAAAATATTTCCGAGACGCCCACTGTGTTAATGCAGAGACTTAAAACTCAACTGGAAAACACTAAGGGGTGTACTAAATGCCTGTACAAAATTTCAAGCTTTTATCTTGAACAGTCAGGGCGGGAAAAATATCAATAATCCCCACAATACCCCAGATTACTGTAAAATACCTTGATCTCAGGCAGAACATTTCCTGAGACATCCCTATTTATCCTAGAATCATAGTTCGCCCTTTATTATCTTCAGAATAAAACTGCCTTGCAAACGGACCCTTCACATGTCTCCATCATGTATCTCAGGCGGGAAAATCGGGATTTCTTAAACCACAAAATCTCTTTTATTTACCTTTTTGTCTTTCTGGATCCACCTTGTGCTAACGCGGAGATCCGAAAAAATCTAATAAATAGTAGACTGAATATAGACTGAATGTTTGTACAGAATTTCAATCTTTTGGGTGCGAAAGTAAGCCCGCCAAAAAATAATGAAAATAGGTCTAAATAATATTTTTTTAAAGTTATGATATCATCACCTCCTATGTCTCGATGCAGGAAGGCGTCAAAACATACGTAACGTATTCTGCAGTGCCTCTAGACTTGAAAAAAAGTAAAAAGCTTTACTGGTTCTTTTTTAATCGAATAATGAAGACGCTACTTTAGTACTAAAAATAGCTACTAGAACTCCAAAGGGATTCAGATTATGAGACAAGAAAATTTTAACATTTGGATTGTAAATTCGGAGGTATCATGACTTCTTGTATCTACTGACCAAATTATATTTAGTTAATCCTCAATATAATATGAATTTTATTTCTAATTTCTGTTTCTATCCTAGTCTGAAGGAAAACCTTCTTTGCTCACAGATTTTAAATCTACCATTGTGGCAACATTTGGCAAAAATCTGTGTTCAGAAAGACCAACAGAGATTTGTGCGCAATTCGGGATCTATAGTGTGCGCAATCCTGTTGCTCCCTATTCAAGATGCCATAAAATATATTTTTCCCTCTTAAATATTTTCCTATTCTTTTTTCCTTTTTTTTTTTTTTTTGCTATTGGTACACTTGCTTTTATTTCACGTTTGCACTTCATATCACCATAAATAATACTGCTCAGGTATAGAGAAACACTACCTGTTCTATTTCCCTGATGCTTTTATATTATGCCTAGTGGTGTTAGATTTTTTAAAAAAATTATGATACAAAGCTACAAAACATCTGTGTTCTTCTACCCACCACGCTTCTTATTTGGCGCCCAGGGTTATAGACTGCCCCATTAACATAATCAAGGAGTTCTTCCCTATTAATTACAATATTTCGTTGATTTCCATCGAAGTCTGTTATCCGTATTGGCAGTGCTGAGTTATTCTGCTATGTTAATGGTAATGTAACAATAAATCATAACTAGCTCACTAGGTGGAAGGAAATGTTGTGCAATTAGAGAGCAACTTCTAAGTAAACTCATATTTGATGGAGGTCGTTTAATATGTGTAGTTATTGTAACATAGGAGATAATTTACCATTTATTATTTATATCTCAAAATATTTCTTTGTCATTATTATTATTAAGATCGAAAATATATTTCACTGAAAATTTTTTACTCATCACGTATAAGAGTTCTACAGAGTTGCGGTTTGCTGAATATCAGAACTGAAACAAGAGCTGGTAAATCGTAAAATTTATGTTTTTAAATGCATTTTCGTGTAATAAATATAATTAATACTAGATATCAGTGGCGTAGCCAAAAACTCATCAAGGGACGGCTCATACACATGAGCATATACGAGACACGTCCAGAAATAAGTGTACTAGATATTTGTAGCATTCAAAAACTTACTTAAAAGAAAACTTTTACATGGTTACATCAGTACATATGTGAAGTATTCTTCCACGTAATTGCTATACCCCTCGATGCACTTAGTGAGACAAGGGATACATTTTTCTATGCCTTGGTCAAAGAAGTCGGCCGCCATCTATTTGCCCAATTCTTCACCTCCACCTCAGTTGCTCGTCAATTGAACTTTTCTCCACCCATGTGCATCTTCATGGAGGTGAACAGATGATAGTCTGGAGGTCAGAGGAATGCGCAGGGTGGTTCAAAACATCCCATGCGAAGAACGGATTTTTCATATAGTCTGTATAAACAAAAAATAAATCTTTGAGTTTTACGTCCGTCGCTTATGCCGTGTGGCTTAAGGAGACGGTACTGATGAGAAAAGAATGAAATAGTGAAATGAAGAAAGTGGGAGAACCCCGGGAAAACCCATGCACGCAGTGTTTGTTCACCCCAAATTCCACTTGGAGCTGAGATCGAACCAGGGATCCCATCCACCAGGGACCTCACGTTCTCCCACTGGTAATCGAACCTGGGACTCCGTACACCAAAAGCGCACTTGATAGCCACTAGACAACCGTTGAGGGCAAACTGAACCACTGCGGCCCTTTATAAATAAAAACGAATGTAACTGTTTCCTAGCTAACCAATCCGCTCCCTTCGCACCGCTTTTGATGATTTCCGTTACATAAGAGGACCGTGGCCTAATTTAGGTGTAGAGCACATTTACACCAAGGGAGAAGAAGACGTAAGGGAATGCCATGTAAAAGTAATCAAAAACCATCTATATTAAAACAAATCCATTATCTTAGTAGTTGCTGAGATGAACAGTGTCACATCCAGTTCTTTTCAAGTCCAAATTCATCCTCTACCTATATGGGAAATGGTAACTGACATAAAATTTTCATCTGGTTTATTTGTACATTGTAAAAAAGCTTGTGTTATTTCAACGACATGCCTATGTGTTAACACGATTGTGTTAAAATATAACAAAAACAACGGTTAGAACAACTCACTCTTCATTTGGAGTTGTGTCAAATGCCGGCAGTTGAAATGACACACAGCCTGTGTGTTAAATTAACACAAGTGTAGAATCTTCGGTGTTGTTTTCTGCGTGATTGCCAAATATGTTGGGATTCCATTATATATAAAACTACATGAGATGACAAATTATTGAGCACTTCCTCTAGGGCTACAATGATTAAATTTGACATGATAGGAGCGTTTTGGGTCTAGCCGACAGAAAAATTGCCAAAGTGAATATTTTTAATTTTTAGGGGATCTAAAGGAGAAGTGAAGAAAATCCCCATGTTATTTAAATGGGCATTTTTGGACTCATATTTTAGGTACTTGGAATTGAAATAAAAATTTGAAATTCGGCACGTTTATACGTTTTCGTAAATCGCTAAAAATAAAAATTTCCAACTGTAGAGTGGTTTTATGGGGAACTGAAAAATCTTCCCCATGTTATTTATATGGAACATCTTCTACACCTCAAAATGTTTAGAGACTTCCAGCAGGACTGGAAAGATGAAATTTCGTAAGAGTGTAGCCTTCCGGAACTAACGTACAGGAAAATTGCCAAAAGTGAATATTTTTAGTTTTTAAGGGGTCTAAAGCGGGGATGAAGAAAATCCCCATGTTATTTAAATGGGCGTTTTCTTAGGATACAAAATCTTTTAGATAGCTGAAATAGGAAAAAAGAACTTGAAATTTGGTAGAATTGCGGATTTAAGAGATGCGAGGCCGTAGGCCGAGCAAAGGCGGGGGTTGGGGGCGGGGGCTTGGGGGCGGGGGCCTGTGGGCGGAGCCCCCAGCCCAGCTAGCCAGAAGCTAGTCTAATTATAAAGGCTTATGAATTGAAGCTACAGACAAATACAGTAGAAAGAAATACTTAAAGAAATCCAGGTATTGTGAACGGGGGGAAGATTTAACGTATGTGTTGTGAAAAACAAATAATTAATTACTTTAGTAAAATGATAATGTAGGAGGAGACATCACACACAAGCTAATAATTACGTTAATTATGCGTACCCTTCCACTCACAAAGTTCAATGCTAATGCATTTATGTCAGTCGGTAGAGTCAAAATTGAAAACAAAATTTTGAAACTATAATTTAGAAAATATGAAACATGAGAATCTTGATTACAAGGTACGCGCGGTTTTAACGACCAACCTGAGTAGAAAATTACTCACTCACACATAAAACGTGCCCAGCAGATTCACGGTGTGTGCACAATCCTGGCATCTGGCCTGAAAAGAGAACATAAAGAATAGAAATGCCAACACATACCTGACGGCAAAGATGGGTGATGAAAAGGGAACACTCTCCAATAATTCTGCTTCAATCCTTTTACTGATGTTGTTGAGAACTCAAAGTGTTATAATACATTTTGACAATTCACTCGCGCGCAGATACGAAAAAGAAAAAAAAATAATAATTTAATAAATTTTGAATTTTGAATAAACCACTGATATTTTAGCAGAGCTCGCTTAAGATACCGTTCGTGCACGCTTTTTCTTCACACTTTCACTGATGTCTTCTTTCTTGCAGTGTCCATATATTTGCGTTTTTGATCCTTCTCCACATGACCGCTGATTCTTGCAAATTCCTACAGTTGCCGGTGGGACTCTGGATTCGGTTGCCGGATCACCTCCTTCTCTGGAACCCAGGATGTCTGCATTCCTCGCTTCCTTAGGGGTCCGTCATTCATACCCTCTGCGTCGAATTACATCAGTGTCGGTTGTACGTTCGAGCATAGTGCGGTTAATTGGACTTGCACTAGAAAGTCTTGCTCGATTGCAGTAACAATAAATCACACAAATAAAATATCTATATACACGAAGCACTAACGAACGAATATTCATACATGGTGACGAAAAATATATATACAATTTGATACGTCGTAGATTTTAACTTAGTCCCTACTTGTACAAGGCTATGTTGTACTCAGTCTCTTGTAAGTGGGTACGACACTGGAGATTATATTTGAAAATTTACTAAATCGAAGCATTGGTTCACTATGCATGAAATTAAACGGACGCACTAAGTTTGTGAGCACCAATGGATCAGTAAATAATCTTTAAAAATCACTCTGAATAAGATAACATGCTCATCCTGAGCTTAACACGTGATCACCATGTTAGAAGTTTTCAAGCACACTTCAACGATCAGGTAGAAACTGCCACTTAATAATCACGCTTGTGGTGCTTGATACATGCACCACCAAAGTTGAAACGAAACTGCCACGAGTCTCATGACCTCTTCGGTTTTATTCAAACAGAAGTTCATTGTTCGTCCGAAACTCGCGTCGGGTGAATCCACTTTCAGCAACTTCAAAAAAAAAAAAAAAAAAAAAAAGGGTGGGTGGAAGTTTCACCCTCACAGTGAGGCTACCTGTGACCTACTTATTTTAAGTATCAACAATTTTGCCTACATTTCATCACTTTATAGTTCACACCAATTAAAGTATTTAGTGTCACTAGACTCGTTACATAGCTCGTTTAATGAGCTTTGATTTGATATATTTCACTATCTAGCACTGTAACGTATTAATTCAGAATGTTTAAATAAACACAAAAAATAGCAATATCGTCACTTGCCATGCACTACGACCTGTGTCGTGACATGTGCTGCCACCTAGTGACCAATCACCCAAACTCTTGTCCAAGTGACGTTTGGGGTAGCATCAATCTACACTGTTTACTTTCAATGTTTCTTTGCTTTAAAATTGTTTATCAAAGTAAATGAGTTAAAATAAACAGAGTATACATATTAATTAAGCTGTGGACAGCCTCTTAGGGGCTGTCATTGAGTGACACATGAAATCAAGGATTGTGTTTCTGGCGAGGGTTCCTTTCTTAGCTCCCAGTATTAACATATGGGTGGAGGTTTAAAATAAACTTAGGTTTGTGTCTTTCCCATATGTTACCTCACAAAACCATCAACCAGGCTTCTGATCTTTATTAGTACAAGTCATTACTTTACTGAAAACATAGTAACGATTTAAAATTTATGTAAATAGTTCGTAATCATCCAGAAAGTTTATTTTACAACATATCAAAACATACTCGAGTAGCAGGACATGCTAGGGAAGCAGACGAAAAATTCTTACACGTCAGAGACATCTATCGTGTGTTTCTGACTTACTACATCAAGGACCAGGGTGGACTCTTCCAAATTTCAAAATTTTCAGCTTCTCCACCCAGGCAGAAGTTCGTTAGAGGAAAGGACGCATACCCTATCTAGGACGCTAAAAAGAGGAGGAGTTATCCAAATTCACACACTATTGTGTCGTCGATTTGCCATGAACACGCTAAATTTCCGTGTGCTGCAAAGCTTTTGTGTTCACCGACTTGGTGACTACTCTGGAACAGTGTATGCTCCTAACAAATAGTACACTAGGAACTGTACCTATCTCTTCTTATAAACGAAGTTTGAAGCTCTTGGGTTACTATTCCAAAACAAGATGGATACAGTGTATAAATGTACGCACCCAAGCTTCGCTGGCACAAAGCAACAGAGTGGCTGCTTGCTTTCTTAAAGTTTTTTTTTTTCTGAGGGCTTCTCTGCCTCGACGAAAAGCAAAACCTAGCGTATTTCAAACTCAACTCCTATGTCCTTCTATCTTATAATATGCAAATAGTATCCATATATTAATGTTCCTTGTATCGTGTCCTGTCCTGATGTCAAATATATATGATCAAATCTGCTACACAAACAATATATATACACAAAATACCAACATTAAGTCTGCTCCCTCTGCAACATATGTAAATTAATTAAAATTAATATAAAAATCGTCCTAATTAAACGGTTAATTATTCATATTATATTGCAAAAATTTAGTATGCAAATTAAATATTATAACACCTTTAATGTGCTGATTACAATATACGCAAAATTTCAAAATGCATACCGCGCAATGTGTTTTCAATTGTTTTACATAATGTTTCTGAAGAAACCCTAACAGCACAAGACGTGCTAGGCATGTGCCATTTAGGTGTTTTAAATTCATCTCCCAGTAGGTCAAATAGTTTTGAAGCTATGGACTTCTAAAATTGATTTTTTCATGTTTTCGGGAGCCTATAACTCCGAAAGGAACCATTTGTGCACCCATATTCTTCTATACTTTTTGTCTTATCTTGGTGTCAGGAATCACCTCCAAACGTTGTCGGTGCTGTTTTGAAACACCTTGTATATGAAATACAGTAGATCCATGTTATGAATTTGGTTCATCGAGTAAGGAATAATATTGATGTATTTTAAATAACAATGACGATTCATTTAAAATATGTATTATTATTATTATTATTATTATTATTATTATTAATTAGATCTTTAAGCTTGCTAAATACTTTTTCACACGTGAAACACAGTTACACTTTAATGTGGATCATTGTACTTAAAAGAGCTATTTCATTTTTTTAATTTTTTTAAATTTATTTATTTATTTTGCAACGGAGGATGGGGAAATTGTCCATTGAGATTACAGTTTCCTGTATTTTATTAGTATGCAATTTATTAAAGAAGCTTTTGTTTCTTAAACCCATGGATGGCAACTGTCCCCTGTCCTCCCCAGAGCAGAGAGAGAAAAAATGACTTAAAAGAGTATATGAGAGAGAAAAAAGGCAGAGGCAAGTTGCGACTGCCCTATAATAAGACCGTAAGAAATCGGCCAAGGCAGGGGGAAGTGGAGGCTTATAAATATAATTTTAAAAAAAATTAAAAAATGACGATGGCATTCATTTTAACGAAAGAGTGTACAATTTGTTCTAATCATTTATAGTTTGAATAGCAATTGCGCGACAACAGTTAGAAAAAAAAAAGCTCGGTCTACGCAAAAATAGATAAGAAAAGTATATGTGCATAAAAATAATACTAGATTAATATATCTCTATATTTGTGTGGGGTCCACGAAACATAGTATAATTATAGCTATGCTTACAACAACAATAAAATTATATTATACTAGCCTTCGTCTAAGTGGGGCTTTGTCCATAGATCCCCAATCTGCTCGGCATACGGCCTTGCACAATATAGTAAATGCTTCTACGTGCTACTGTGGCCCAATATTTCGCGTTCTTCCTTCTGTCTTTCATATAGAATTGGATTGTGCTAAAACTGTGTCACGAAATTAAAACACCTCGTAAGGCATTTTAATGAACCACCCCACCTTTTTTCCTTCTCTTCTACGTTAAGTGAAAAAAAGCTCAAATACATGTTGAATTTTTTTATATGAAAAATCAAACTTCCAACTTTCATGTTTCTAACCACAAGGGATCCCGAGATATGGGCATCTTATAATAATAATAATAATAATAATAATAATAATAATAATAATAATAATAATAATAATAATAATAATAATAATAATAATAATAATAATAATAATCCCACTTCTTTTCTTCCCTCCTAGGTAAAATATCAAAAACGCTGGAATACATTAGTAATTTTCAAAATTATAAGGAAATAAAGGGTTAGAAAGTAGGTGTTAATCGTTTCCAACTCTACAGTAAAGAAAATAAGTCCTTAGAACGTTGTGTGCAATTAAGTACGAATTTTCAATTAGAAAAATATTCCGTTATGAATTCTGTAAGATTCTTCAAAAAAGAAAAAAAGATCGTTAGCAGAATCCTTGCAATGAAGTACAGTTCTTCAAATTAGAAAGAAATATCGTTATTACATCAAACAAAGTAAATTATTTTCTTCAAAAAGAAAAAAAAAAAAACGTGGTTACATCACCATTCACTTTCTCTGTGGTAGAGCGTTAGATTTTCTGCCAGAGATTCTTGCTTCAATAAGCCACCACGTAATGTTATCCTCAATTATATCGTGTGCGTGGTTTCTTTTCGAATTCCCTCTTTTTTCCCTCATTATGCCACGCACTTCCCTTTGGTGGTCCAATGCCATCTTCTTCTTCCGGTTCTTTTCTGCATGGGGTTCCGAGTGTAATTCTCGGTCGTGCCAAAATTCAAAAACACTTTTAATTGCTTCTGTTGGTTTTCTATTGAATGGGAGAGCGCAACTAGTAGTTGATTTGATGAAAGCGGTAAAAATTAACAGAACAGAAGCTAATAATTTGATATTCGTCTCAAGACGACTTGTTAGCTATGCTTTCTGTTAAAGTTTGGCTATTGTAGCATTTTGCCCTTGCATTTCACGTGCCATTTTTCTTTCCGAACTGTAATATCAGGGTTTCGCTTACTGTTAAAAGACCAACTAGAACGCTGTATAGGGCATAGTTATTGTGCACGTGCGAGGAGACCATTCCTGTTACAGATAAAAAAACAGTATTTGCATTGTGCAACATTCGGGCTAAACAAGGGAAATTTTGATGTTCTGTGAAGGGATTTTGTACTGCTTCAGGTTGACTACACTGACCAGCAAATATGGACTACGTCAGTGGGCCGGTGGGTCAAGTGGATCAAGATTTGTCAGTGGGTCGTGGGTCAACAAGATGCAACCCACTACCCACTGCGACGCACCTATCCACCATGATCCACTGATCCACCGACTCATTCTGACCTGCCAACCCACTGCTCAGTGCATTGTAGACAGCATCCTCTGAACACTCGTCAATTTGTCTCCGTTTTTCTTTCAAGACTTCCATTTCCCTTCCTTTTTCATTTGTACTCTCTCTTGGGTATTGATATTTGTAATTGTAATAATAGCAGTAGGACTTACTACTTGGCTTTCCAGACATACAGCTTGTGAAATTTAGGTTAGCTAACTACTAAAAAAAAATACATTTTTGGATAATCTGTAACATATGAATTATTATACGGTATATAAAAAATAATAATGTAACTATATGTGCCTGATCATCACGAAAGAATTGCAAAGTCAAATGAAATTATTTTTGCTATGTAGCTAGGCCTCAATCCAAACTGGGATGTTATCATATCGCTTTTATTATAATAAATATCATAAGGGGATACTGCGGGTCCAAATTTTTGCGAAAAAAATGAGTATGCCAGAAGCCGATTAACTTAGGGAGCCAGAATTCAGTATACTAACCCCTTATTATAAATAAACAGAACGTGTCACAGTATTTTTAAAATTAACTTCTATTAGGGGGGACTTTCTATACAGGGTGTTTCAAAACAACAGCGACAACGTTTGGGAGGTGATTTCTGACACCAAAATAAGACAAAAAGTATAGACCATCCTGAGAGTACAAATGCTGCCTTTCGGAGTTATAGGCTGCCGAAAACAAGAAAAATAATAAATTTCAAAGGTTTATAGCTCCAAAACTATGGGATTCACCGTAGTCGGGTCAATAATTCAGTTAGGAACTAATATAAGCCCTATACCAAAAATGCGTGTTTCAGAATCCTGAGATGCTTTCATAACAATTTTTATAGAGGGAGTTTGGCTACGGGCATATAATTTAAAGTACTCTCCAACTACCTTCGTAAAAATGGTTGCGGAAGTACCGAGGATTCTGAAACTTGGATATTTGGATAGGGCACATGTTAGTTCCTAAGTGACGTCTTGACCCGACTACGGTAGGTCCCATTGTTTTTGGAGCTATGGACCTATAAAATTCATTTCTTTCATGTTTTCGGCGGCCTATATCTCCGAAAGGAAGCATTTGGACACCCAGGTTGGTATGTACTTTTTGTCCTATCTTGGTGTCAGGAATCACCTCCCAAACGTTGTCGGTGTTGTTTTGAAATATGGGAAATTGGTAGTGGATTGATTTATAAAAATAATCGAAAACGGTCGATATTAGTTGAGAAACAAATTCACAAACAATTATTAAGAAACAAAAAATACGGTGCTTCGCTTTATATATCCACTCCTTTCCATTACAGTAATCGCAGAAGCTTGTGTTTATTATATGAAGCGCTCAAAGCGCAAGACAATCAATTCATAAAATTGTGAGAAAGTAGACATAGAATTTCTCCTGTAAGCTTTATTACATGGAAATTTTAAGTTTGTACTGTACACTTAATTTTATGGAAAATTTTACACCATTTTTCCCTTTACATTGATCTATTTACCTTGATTTGGGACTTTCAAATTTCATACTTTTTTTCCACTGAAAAATTTTGGTATTTCAACAAGGAAATAATTATACCATAATAATTTAATCGAAATTCATCGTAATTTGGGCCATGACACGGACTTTACCATTTTATATTTTAAAGGTCAAATCCACCGTTATTGTCACAAAGTGGTGCTTGAGCGATTGATCGTAGAAATTCAAAACTTCAATTAGTAAGAATTTCACTGCCTTGTTTGGCAGTGAAAACTCTTCAGTCAGTGGAGATGGCGTGGATCATGGGTCAGGGTTGATGACGATAAGTTTTGGTGGGTCGGAGTGGGTCACAGTGCGTAAGAATGGTTCATAGTGGGTGGTGGGTCGAAGTGGGTAATGGTGGTTCGTGTGTAAGAGTGGGTCACGATGGGTAGTGGGTCGTGGGTCAAGTTTTTACTGACCCACTCAATCTCTGTTGATCGGAGATAAAAGACAAAGTATTTTTCTTTATTCTCTTTTGTCGATCTCGTAATAAAAAAAAAACGAGTGTGTCGTAATTGAATACTTCCTTAGGTCTGCTATCTACTAAGACAAAACATTTTTTTTATTTTCTTTCAGTGAGGTGCTGCACCTAAGAAGAAACTCGTACGTTGCATTCACTATAAAATTTCATCACCCCCAGGATTAATACGACCCTCAATAAGGATACGTTTTCATGACATTCCCATGGATGTCACTGGTATTTTGCAATGGGGTATTTTATGACATCCACTTGGATGTCACTGGTATTTTGCAATGGGGTATTTTATGACATCCACTTGGATGTCACTGGTATTTTGCAATGGGGTATTTTATGACATCCGCTTGGATGTCACTGGTACGCAAGGACTTATTAATTTTCAGAGTTACAACATAAAAACGAGTTACCCAAGTGTGTGTGGATCGTTTGCAATTCTACAGTAAAGAAAATAAGTCCTTAGCACATTGTGTGCAATTAAGTACGAATTTTTAAATTAGAAAGAAATCCGTTACGAATACTGTAAGATTCTTCAAAAAAGAGAAAAAAATGTTATCAGATTCCTTGCAATAAAGTACAGTTCTTAAAATTAGAAAGAAATATCTTTATAACATTGAGAAAACTACATTATTTTCTTTAAGAAGGAAAAACCGTGGTTACTTCATCATTCACTTTGCTCTGTGGTAGAGTGTTGCTTTTGTTGGTAGAAGTCCCTGCTTCAAAAACCCACCACGTAAGGTTATCCTCAATTCGTTCCATCATTTCATTTCATTTCTCATCATCACAGTCTCCTTTAGCCTAGCCGGCATAAGCATGGGACGTACAACTCAAAGATTTCATTACATTTCATTTCATTTGGACTTAAACGTCATTGAGGACGTCACTGTTCATTTCAGCGACCTCGAAAACGATGGTTCCCATACTAATATCGGTCATTTTAAATAACTTTACATGTCTCAATTTCAAACCCCCCCCCCCTCCCAGGGTGCTAATGGTGGCTGAACTTGAACTTAAATGACATTTGGAATGAGATTCTTTAATTAAACGACCACAAAAACCACGGATTCAACCCTAATATCGATCGTTTCCTTATGTCTGCCTTTCCCAATCCCCCTAACTGTGTTCAAAGGGTGTTGCCATCACTTGGGGCTGAACTTCAACGGCCTAAACGACAAAAGAACTGCCAGCAATTAAGTAAGTGACACTGAAAACTAATGATTCGACACTAATATCTGTCGGTTTCGATATTTTTACGTGTCACAATTTCACTCCTCTCCGCATTGCCAATGAAGTTTAAATCGGATAACGGCACAGGAAGTGTCATTATTGATCTGAAAACTATGAACTTCGACAATATCATCTCTCTATCGACAGTGGCGGATAAAGCTTGGGACCAGGAGGGCTAAACCCCCTCCAGTTTCGCTTAGCGTTGTAGCTAACGTTCTCGCGTTCGGTGCCAGCGGTCCGTCGTTCGATTCCCGGTGAGGTCACTCGATTGAAAAAGTATAACACGCTTTTTCAGGTCAGCCACCCTGAATGTGGTTTTCCTGGGTTTTCCTCATTCACACCAGGCAAATGCTGGGGTATTATCTAGTTTATAAGTCCCAGGACGCTTCGTTTCTTCCCCAATCAATTTTTCCTTCACTTTCCCCGGATTGTGTGCTTGCCGAGGGACGTCAACTCTCAAATCATGACGGGCTAAATGGCCTTAGATGCCGAAAGCCCAGAAATCTAACTCCTAAATCCTAAATCCGCCCCCCAGTTTCTTGAGTGACAAAAATAACTAAAGCTATTATTTATATATTGTTTGAAAGTTTATAGTAATCTCATGGTGTATCTATCATAGTCTAGGTTCTTGGTCCCCCCTTCAGTATTACACTCTAGATCCACCACTGGCTTTCGATCATTTTATGTCTTCCCCTCCCATTTCTCTAGGAGTGACAGGGTCTTGCCCCAACTGGGAACTGACCTTGGACTTAAAGGATGCTAAAATTATCACTAATCAACTTAGGGATCACGAAAACTATGGATTCGACACTGATCTCAGTCGTTTTTGATCTTTACATGTCTCCCCCTTCCCTATTCCTTAGTGTGCTCTGAGTCTTATTTCAAAAGCACCTTTCCGTTAAAATAGCTCCAGCCCTTCCAGTTATGCTGGAACACACACACACACACATACATACATACATACACTCATATATTCATTTATGTGTATATAAAGATAAAGATTTTAATTATCATAGTTTATTATTTTAATTATCATAAGCTTATTTTACTGCTTAAAAGTTAACAGATACATGGTTTTAGTAACATGCTTATTAATTTATTCTATCTTAAATAAAGGCCATCATTCATTTAAAACTTTTCTATATTGTCAAAAATATTTCTCATTGCTTGGTGCCTCCCGCACCCCTTTTGTGGAGCCGCCACTGTCCAGTACCTCGCATGGTCTGTAACCTCATCAGCATATAATTAACGAGACCCTGGCTATTAATTGTGAACGAGATTACAATGATTTTCATCCAAGTATGTTGTTCGCATTGACAATGCTACTATGTTAATAGCAATGTAACAAATAAATCCTAACTAGCTCACTAGGTGGTGGGGAATGTTGTGCATTTACCCAGCAACTTTTATGTTAACTCACATTCGATGGAGATCGCTTAATATTTGTAATTATTGTAACAAACCAAATAATTTACCATATATTATTTATATCCAAAAACATTTCCTTGTCATTATTATTAATAAGATCAGAAATGTAGCTCACGAATAATTTGTTACTTACCATGCAGAAAAGTTCAGCCGAGCGGCAGGTTGTTGAAGATCAGAACTCACTCGTACCACAGCTGTTATGACATAAGCTTTATGATTAGTCTTTTTATGTATCATTTCTGATTGTAATAATTACAAATTAAGGACTTTTCGCACTGAGACTGCAGTGTGAGTTGACAGTAGTCAACACGCATTTGTCAGTGAGATATTACACGAGGTGAGTCGAGCTGAATCAGGCCAATGCGTACTGAGTCGAGCCGTGTTTGGCCCACAAATATATATGTACTACTGCTAATCACAATTACCACAATAGTGGTCTTCAACGGAACCGATTACCAGATCAAATGCAAACTGCGTATTCCAGTGGATCAAAAATTTTACATAAATATTTCTTTTTCTTTAAAAAAAAAAAAAAAACTTGAAAATTTTAAATTTCTATACTAAGATTAATCACAACGCTACTCAACTGGAAAGAATCAATTTCCGTGTACCTTTGCCGTACGTAGTCAAATACTAAAAAAATAAATAAAAAAAACTTGCTTTGAATGATTAGCTAAGAAATTATGTACTGTTACTTTCCTGGTTCATACTCAAACAAGAGCGCACAGATTGATAATATGCGTGCAAACTGACGTGGCATTCTATATATATATATATTCATGCTAAAAACGCACATTACTCACTGTTGTTTGGAACGATTATGTAAGACATTATACAGTCTTATTTTAGGAGGGTCATTTCAGATTTTACTTGGGGTGTCAAGAGCCCTTGATATAAGTAAAATTTCGAGTTTTTCACTGACTTTCTACTACTGTATTGATAAAATCCCCCCTTTCCCCTAAATGACGCCTCTGTTTTATTTACGTGCAGCATTCCAAATGTCTACAGATTGATAATATACGTGCAAACTTGTATGCCACAAAAGATTATTCGTCTCAAGTAAACTTACTATACTGTACTATTCTTCCTTGAAACGATTCTCTAAGATGTTTTATACTCGAATTTTCGTTGATTTTGTCCAATGAATTCCGTGAAGATTGATAACTTGCCTGCAAACTAGGGATTGCCGGAATCAGTTCCTGATGGAACCGATTTTAGGCTCTGTACGGATCCGGTTCCGGAACCGGGTTTTTGGATCCAGGTCTGGAATCGGTTCCTAAGATCCGGTTCGGGAACCGGGTTTTCGGATTCAAGTCAGGAACTGGTTCCAGGACTGGAACCGGTTCTGAAAAGTGAATCTCTAAGAACCGGTTTCTCGCGGAACTGGTTCCGCCGGAACCAGAACTTTGTCTCCATCTTTAGTTTTCAGTTGACCCTCCTTTCCATTTGAAATTTCCAAGTCCGTCACCCCTCTTCTCGGGAGAGAGAGATCCTGCAAGAATTTGAACATTGTCAGTAAATTTTCCCACATCTATTTGTTATGTTCAATTATTCGTGAGGCTGCACAAATGGATTTTCCAATCAGGTAGGGCCTATAATGTAATGTAAACATTTTCATGCAACGCCCTATATGATAAATTTCTTGTTATTTTCTCATGGTGCAACCGCTAAACCCGAGCTGCTGGCAGGCTGTGAACAATGTGCTAGATGAAGTAGTGGAAGCGACAGGCAGGCGGCCCCTTGTCTTATTTGCCTAAACAAACTGAGAAACTGGCAAACTGATTGGCTAAACAGGCAAACTCATCAGCGGCGTAGCGAGCATTACCAGATTGGGGGGGGGATATGAAACTTGAAATTGCCAAGTCCTAATTTAAAAAATGCCAAGTCTTGGTAAAAAAAAAAAAATACAAAGTGTTTCGAAAATCTTACTCTCACTTTTACCAACCCTGCGGAAAACTTTACAGCAACCTTATTTTCATATTCGTCCCATTCCGTGCCCCACCTGAGATATGAATACGAACAGCCCCCGGTTTCTAATAAAATTTCTCACCTCAACTCAAAATTATTATCATCTCCCACGATGCACAACTGTTAATTTGACAACTTATGGCTAGTTTAGGTAATCTGCACCAGTCAATCCTCACCAGAAATGCGCAGGGTTTTTTTTTTCTCTTCTGTCCTCCAGCCTCCTCCCACTTCGATTTCATAATTTCGCACTCTGATGAAAAGTATTAAATACCGGCAAGAAAAGTACTAATATAAAACCTCCCTTTTAGGCGCCCCTCCAACCGCAAATCCGGGTCACGTGCCTCGCTTGCTGCCCCATCAGCTACATAAGTAACATACAATATTTACGTAATGCTTTCACTTATAAGTACTATAAAGAAAGGAAGAATTGCAATTTTTGTTTTACTTTCCGAAAGAAACAAGTACGTACGTGATGTGATTAAAAACAAAGTAGGAAAGGCAACACATTTGTATGAAAATGAAGTGAAACACACACCGATGTATGCTTTCACCCAGCAGACGTATTGTTTGGCCCCCCAAAATGTGACTTTTGGAAACATGCACTTCGGTTCATAGCGGAAGTGACAGAATGACTCGATTCATCCATTGTAGCTTTCGTCCATCGAAAAACATTTCCAGAAACCTACTGTGCCCCCCTGTGCCGTGTTATGGAAAATCAGCACCAGGGGCGAGAGTATATGACGGCGGCCTCGTACATATGAGTTAGGGCGACAGATCATTCGCGAAGCGCCACCATGGTTGGCGCGAAGCGTAAAAAAAAATTTTCAAAAATAAACCCTCCTTGATTTTGAACACTTTTTATTACTTTTCCTTCCATTTTATATATGTGCACATACATTTTCCTAACATGACTAACATTATAGGACCACTTGCTAGAGCAGAAAGAGGATTTAAGTACATACTAGTAATATTCCAAGTAACTTTTTCTTACTCTCTTTTTCTTTCATTCTCTTTTTTCATTTTCTCCCCAATTTTGTGCCCTCTTTCTTCGGCGCCTGGGGCTATCGCCCCCCGTTATGAAAGGAACTGATAATGCCATTCCCAAAACACACTTTTGTTTAGTTCTCCCTACTCGAAAAGCCCTGTAAATAGAAAGTCTTACAGCAAAAAAGAACTGAAATAAGCTATTCTTGTCCTCTATATTAATATGATCAGCTTTTGTTTCAAAGCGAAAGGTTTAGTCACACACAAAGCATACACGGTTACACAATACAAAGCATATTCACTCTATCAAAATCTACTTCCCTTTGACATTTTACTGTTAGAAAAAAAACTTAAATTTGTCAAATTTACATACTATACATAGTAAAAAGTTTATACTAATAAACCTGCCATGTTTTCTTTATGGGAATACGGGACACCTTAGATCCCCTTCTCCCCAAACTTTCCAACACAATCCAATAAATAAACTATACCTCTGGTTATGAATAACAGTATAATAGGGCGCGGTGGCTCAGTGATATAGCGTTCACTTCTGGTGCATGGGGTCCTTGGTTCGATCCCAGCTCACTTCCAGTGAGCTTTGTAGTGGAAAAACACTGTGTGCGTGGATTTCTCGGGGTTCTCCCGTTTCCTCCCACTTTCCTCATTCCACCATTTCATTCATTTCTCATCATCAACATCAACTTTAGCCTAGCCGACATTTATTTTTATCAACAATATAATAGGCGGAAGTTCCCTAAGCTGGAGCTACTTTTCTCTCGTCGTTCCCTGCAATTAACTTTACGGACTGAAGATGTTTACAATCCAACTACAAAAAAAAAAAAAAAAAAATCCTTAAAAACTTAAGATAATGTCTTATAAAAATGCTTTACAGAAAAACAATATGCAAACTGTTTAAATCAGTGACACAATCTACATTCAATATTCTTCGCGCGTTTAGCAGTATTTATTTACATGGTAGTATTTGAAAAAAAAATTACGTTTGTAGTTTAATCTGATGAAAAGTTGATTTTTCTCCTTGTGTCGTCTAAAATTGTCAGGACCAAATTTACATATTTCTAAGCCCTGGACCAAGCAGAATTCTGTGCCCATAACCTCTCAAAAATATTATAATTCTTGTTACTTTATTTAATGTCTCTCTGAAGAAAAAGTCACTCATCTTTCCTGTGCTTGTACAGTACATGTAGAAACACTCAAAGCCATCTTACTTTTTTTTTATGCTGGAGAGTGTTCGAGTTTCCACCAGGCACAATGGAAAAGGCAGTGTTGCAAATTTCGCTCGCTATCAAGTCGGACAGGGTATTGTGATAACTTGCTCAAAACTGTTACATGCTACACTTTATTATTCACTCACATTATCCCAGCCACTTCATTACTTTTCGAATAAGCTTATATTGATAGCAGAAATGGGATGGAATTAAAATATGGAACATTTGCCTGTCCCGACTAAATTTATTGGGACGCGGGATTCTCGGGTCCAAAATCGGGACTGTCCCGTTTTTTACGGGACGTATGGTAGGCTTAATACTAACCAGTCACTGCTTGTTCTTGTTTTATTAACAACAATTCTGCCAGTCACTACCTGTTGCCTTGTATACGCTCTTGTATCAAATGCTTTTGCGTCCAATGCTCTACTTGCCACCGAAACGCCTCTTCTGTCTGTCTTTTCATGTCAACTCTATTCTGCTTTTGTCAGTGGTACGGTTCCCGATTTTCATTAAAGATTCTTCAAAATGTTTACGAATATCAAATGAACAAAAGTGAAGTGTAATCACTTGCAACAAGTAAAGAAACTTTAAACGAATATATCAATTTATTTCAAGATTGGAAACTACACAAAACTTATGCCAAGTCTATAGGAGAACTGATAATTTGCAGCAACTGGGTACCTAATAAAATGTTAAACCGGATAAGTCAATTGAACAAACCGGCATTCTTCAAATTGCCAACTATGTATTTTAATTTGCCAACTTGTCAAGAGATTGGGAACTTTGGGGGGGCTAACCCCTTTACCCCCCTTAACGACGCCCGTGAAACTCATTTGGCTAAACACCCACTGATGAACCAAAATTTTCTTTTTGGAGGGCACAAGCGGGTCTGGGCGCCTAGGGCACAAGTACGTAGTCCTCTTTGCAGTGTTTTGAAGGTCAACTTTGTGCCTCCTTTACGGGTCTTTGGGAGTCTTTCGGATCCAGGTCTGGAACCGGTTCTTAAAACCAGATAGCCATGAATTGGAATTTTGTGGCCATCCCTAGTACAAACCGATATGCTGTATAAACTGTCACTCATGTAAATATATACAGGGTGGCCCATTTTAATTTTTCCACGGAAATATCTCGAAAACAGTTCAACACAAATGAACCAAGCAATAACTCAAAAAAGAAATGCCATAGGACACATCGAATGGTGTTGTCGCGGTGTCCCCCAGGGCCGCTCGTCAGGGAAGCCCACGGTCGAACTTTAAAATTTTAAATGGGAACATGGGGTGAGTGATGCTTTGTTCGATGGATCTTTAAAAGGTAAAAAGCGTTGTGTCAAAAGATTTTTCATATCGGTCATCGTACTCATAATGGCCGCCAAGACATGGTGCCTGTATCAGATAAAACGTCCAATATCGCTAACATCAAAACGGTTGAACATAAATGAACCAAACAAAAACTCAAATAGGAAAGACCAGGGAGCACGTCGAATGGTAATGTCGCGGGGCCCTCCAGGGCTGTCATTCATGGGATCCCAGGGTTCAAACCAAAAAATTTTAAATGGAAACATAGGGCGAGTGATACCTTGTTCCATAGATCTTTAAAAACTAAAAAGCACTGCGGTAAAAGATTTTTCGTATCGGTCACAGTATTCAACATGGCCGCCAAGACATGATTACAATATTAAATAAAACGTCCAGTACCATTAATATGATAAATGAACCGAACAAAAACTCAAATAGGAAATTTGTGTATAAACTGTACACATCGCCATGGGGCACATCGAATCGTATTGTCGCATTACCCCCCGGGAGGCCCAGAGCCAATTTCAAAATTTTAAATGGAAATCTGGGGCGAGTGATATCTCGTTCACATTGAAACACTGCAACGTTCGACACTTTTGTTTTGCATTTCAGTTGATTGATTTTTGCATGCAATAAAAATAGAATGTACCATTTAACACGAATTTTACCTACTTTTTCTCATTACAGAGACATCTATCTCTTATAAAAACACATTTCAGATAATTCATAGATTCAATTATCAAAAACTAAGGTTCTCATTTGCAATTTCACCATTCTTTCCCACTTCAGAGAAGTCAGGTTGCAATGATAACTTTCTAGGAATTAGATTTCCTCCTTTGCATTAAGTCACTTTCATTTTAATTATCTTTTTCTCCGTTGCATCGTTCTCGAGCCGTGGAATAATAAATACCCTCTGTGATTTCCTACACGAGTTTTATTCTGTTCATTTATCTCCAATCGTTTCCATATTAGTGGTACTGGACGTTTTATCTGATACAGAGATCATGTCTTGGAGGCCAATTTTAAAACGGTGATCCCTATGAAAAATGTTTTGCCACAACGCTGTTTAATGTTTAAATAAATAAACGTGACCCATATTTTCATTTAAAATTTCAAAGTTAGGCCCTGGGCCCTCACGAAAGGCGGCCCTTTAGTCACCACAACACCATCATTCGGCGTACCCTATACCATTTTCCTGTTTCAGTTTTTATTCTTTTCATTTATCTCCAACCGTTTTCTCACTAATGGCACTGAACATTTTATTTGATATAGGCACCATGTCATTTTATACGGTGACAGATATGATTTTTTTTTTTGCACCAACGCTTTGTAGTTTTTAAAGATCTATCGAACGGGGTATCAGTCGCCCCGTGTTTCCATTTAAAATTTTAAAATTAGGCCCTGGGCCCTCATGAAGGGTAACTCTGTTGGTCACCCCATTAACACAATTCGATGTGCTCCATGGCACTTCCTATTTGAGTTTTTGTTAAGTTCATTTATGTTGGAAAGCTTTCGGCGGGCTGTGGTGCGTCCCTAGGTAGCAGATGTGAAGCGACGCTGAGTATACGTAGAAACTATTATTAATGCAAAAACACAACAATCTGCTCTGAGTCTATTATCAGTACAAAGTAGTTAATATCCCCAATTTTACATCGCGTAATATTTTGAGTCCTCTTTGAACCTACCATCATCCGTAGAATTAAAAGGTGTAAACTTTTTGAGGGCAAAGGTCTAACATACTCAAAAAATATAAGAGTTAATCGAGATGGGTTTTGTGATGATACACTCCAACATCCCTGGCACCAAAATAAACACGAATCCTTTCAGAATGACCAGATATATTTTTTTTAAGATAAAAGAAAGCAAATTCCAATTGAATTACGTATTTAGATCTTTTAACTATCTGCAGAACGGGAGTGTTAGAATGTTATTAACCCTTTCACTGAATATGTCGACCTTTGTCGATGGAATGAAAATTTCCCTAACCTGCGAATGTCGACTATGGTCAATGTTTTAATATTGTTTTGTTCGTATCTTGGACTTGTCGAGAGTAGTCACCAAAGGAATTTCGTTTGATTTATTGTGTTCTGTTGTCTTCGGTAACTAACGTAACCTCAAAGAATCGCACGGAAAACTTTGGCAACTACTCCCAAGAAGCCCAAGATTCGGACAAAATCTTTTAAAACTTTGGCTATAGTCGAAATTTTCTGGTTAGGGAAATTTCCTTTCTTTCGATTTACGAAGAGAAAGGGATAAAAAAGAAACATTCAATACCAATTACCTCCTGTTAAAATTACTGGCTCAACTCCTGTCTCGGTAGAAACATATAGCTAAAAACGCTTCCTACAAGCAGCTGAAGGGACTTTTGCCGGCTGCTTGCAAGGAAGTTTTGTCCAGCAAGCATTGTTCGAGGGCAAAATCAAATTGTGAGGAGATTGCACTGGGACACTAGTTGCTAAAGGATGAATCCTGCACAACAGCGACAATTTAATTTACTTCAGCTCCGGTGAGGATGTTCAGGAGTTGGTCACTTTGGGGGCCACCATGTTTCGTTCCTGGAAGAAACAGTGACGCTGAAAAACTTAATGCCTGCCCCATCACCTTTTATTTATAAAGCAGAATTTATGAGGGAAAAAGAAACAAAATCCGTGTGAAATGCAAATAATCTCTTTTATTTTTAAATTGTATGAAAATACAACTTACTTTCAACTCATTTCTTAACTTGACTTTTGACATTTGGAAAGCTACAATCCATCTATAGACTATTAAGTGCCTTCAAAATATGTTTTTTCTTTCAGAATTTAACTAAACTAGGCGTTTATATTAATAAACGATAAAATTAATTTACAAAAAAGAAGAAACAAATGTATTTATTATATTGAAGAAATCGCAAATATAAGGGGGTAATGAAACTTGAAAATTAACATTATAGGTTGAACTTAGCATCAATCACACACACACACACACACACACACACATATATATATATATATATATATATATATATAGAGAGAGAGAGAGAGAGAGAGATTACTATCGAATCCATTGGGATCTATCGTCGATTACTGTGCTTTCGGAATCGCTTAGCCGTTGGGTGCCAACCCCGATGACATTTGAGACAAAGCTTAGGGAAGAAAGAACATTTCAGCTGGCTCGGGAATTTACAGTGTTGCCAGTCGTTATTTATTCTATTCATTCCTTATTTTGTGACTGTATTTATTATCCTCAGGTTATAATTTTCTGACAGGGCAACGACAAAGGAATTGATCATGCCATATGTATATATAAAAACCTATGGTTGTGAGTATGTTCCAACACACTGTAAAAACTAAAACAGCATTTTAACACTTTTACTACAGATATTGAGGGAGAAAATATCAAGTGTGTGTTTATACAGTGTGCTTTGCGTATCCAAAAGCGTTCATTATCCGAAAACAGTTCAAACACAAAGTGATGACATTCATTTAACACATTTTGTATATACATATGGAACATACTTGGACAACACAGTATGTGCAAGGGGTGATTATGTGTCATCTGGAGGTGTTCAAAGAGTGTCGGTAATGTGTACAGTGTCTCACTGTGTCGAAAAGTAGTTTCTGTACTTTTCGCAGTGCATAATTCAGTTAATTCAACCTAACTTCTTACACGAATAATTTACAATATAGGAAAAATTGCTGTATGGCAAGCTGCGAAATATGTTCACTAGTCAACATATTAATATAAATTACTTCAGGTGTATGGCCAATACATAGTATGTAATTCCTGTCATGAAATCTCAGGGACATGAACAAAAAAGTAGAACATGAATTAATCATGATATATGAATATGACAATGAAATGTCACGTCTTCTAACTTTGGAGCAAACTGGAAAATAATGTTTAATATTCTTATGCAATGCTATGCAATAACACATACAAAACAAGTTCCCCCTGGTATCTGCAGGTGCATTTCTGAAATTAAACTACATACTGTTCTGTGGACCGATCCCAACCTATTGCACCTAATAACTTAATTTCACCGTAAGTGTTGCTTATCAGTTACTTTCCCCGAGGCGCTGATATCTGAACCATAGAACTAGCATATTGTAAAGATTTCTTGGGTAGAGCAAATAATGTACTCGGGATTTGGACTTTTCCCTTCACCTTTTTATTACAAAAGTTTTATGTACACAAATTATAGTAAGAAATTCCTCTAATATTTAGGTGAGATTAGATAGGAGCCCGGTGACCAAGCGTCGTGGGCTTTGGGGTTAGGTACTCTCGGTGACCGTGCGTCGTGAGAGGGGTGTAGATTAGGTTTCTCTTTCTCGGTGACCGTGCGTCGTGAGAAAGAGGATAGGAACCCGTTGACCGTGCGTCGTGGGTATAAGGATAGGTACCTCTCGGTGACCAAGCGTCGTGAGAGGGGTTTTAGGTGTTGTGATCAATCCGTGAAGATTGATGTTGGTCGAGGTGTGCAGGTCCGTTTTATTCTATCTTGTCGGATTCCATCGTGGGTACTCGTCCTTCCGACTGATGGCGATGGTGTTCGACTCCTCTTCGGGAACGTCGTCTGTTTGTTTGTGTTTATTATCAACACATGTAGTTCACACGTGGTTATTGCCTGGTACGGCAACGTGGGGATCCTTACACCCCCGGGGCGTAGAAAAAAATAAGCCACTGGATTATTTTTTCGTGGTTGTGCCAGCATGGAATCTGCATATTGGGCACAGTAGACACTGGAAAACACTATAACACTGAAACACAAAATCAAAGTTAAAAAGCACTGGTCACTGATATCACTGTTTGAGATATTATCACATAAGTTTTAAAGTTGAAGTTGAGCACTGACAGTTTGTCCTCTTAAGCTAAGCAGGATCCGTATGGCACGTCATTTTCCTCAAAGGAGAGGCTGTCGAAGCTCTGATGATTACAGTTAATAGTTATAACCACGTCACTGATAGTAATGTCCGCAGTATAGGTTATGAAGTTCGCGCGTCATATGGCGCTATTATACAAATGTTTCTAATATTGGTCTAGTTCTGGCTAGTACTAGTTAATAGATGACAGAACATACTTAGAGAACGGTTAAAGTCATTACATTGATAATTGTAGTCACGGCGGAAAAAGGTTGCCAATCAAAAGTCCTGATTTTCCGAACACTCTGTATATGTAGGTCATTATGTTAGTGACAGTTATATGATACGAAGCAGAGAAGCGAAGATAAAAATGTTATAGCTGGCCTTGTGAAGTTCGTTCGCTCGAAGTCGAAAGAAAATGCTGGCTTGCAATTTTGTTTACTGAAGGAAATTGTATGTATGTATGCTTATTCATATGACAGAATGCAGGTTGGTTAGAAATTATAAGAGTGAAAAAAAAAAAAAGACAAGGGATCGTTTGCGATTTGAACACTAAGGTGGGTACTAGATTTGGTCACTTCAAATAGTTAGCTGTATTATAGGTGTATCTTGGTTTCTTCTATTCCATATTTAGTTTTTTTTTCTTTCTTCTTTGCCGCTGAAACGAAGAGTGCGCTTCGCATGTCGCTTGTTTATATCTGCTGAGAGGATGATGATCTTGGTTTTCTCTCTTCTTATCTTATCTTTCCTTCTTCCTAGCTGGTGCGTTCGTCATCATTATCATTGTATATGTATTCTTCGGCTGCATGAAATGGCTTAATCCTTTCAATGGAAATATTCTGTTCTTTCTCCCTGAAATTATGGGGCATGCGAACGCGATAGAGATTATTGTTTAGTTTTGAAATTATTGTAGCCGGTCCGCAGTATCTATCGGTCCATTGTGATGACTCTCCAATTCTTCGAAAGGGAAAGTAAATGAGTACTTTATCTCCAGTGTGAAAAGTTTGTTGTTTATGTCTTCTATCAAAGTACTTCTTTTGTTGTTCGTGAGCCTTCAGTAAGTTATGCCGTGTCTTTTCTCGAAGTTTTACGAGTTGGTCCCGTTCAAGCTGTAGCTGAGGGGTAATATGAAGTTTGCAATCGCTGATGGTCCTGGGTTCGTATCCAAACATGAGAAAGAAGCTGGATTTCTTCGTTCCTAATTGAGCGAAACTATTTAAACCAAAAGTAATATGAGGTAATAACTTTGGCCATGTTTCGTGATTTTGTTGGACGAAAAATTTTAAGGAATTCTGCAGTGTTTTGTTCATAACTTCGACTAGTCCTATGTCTTGATGGTTGAAAGCAGGGCAAAACTTAAATTCAAAGTTATATATCTCTGCTAGTTTTTGAAGTTTCTTCGCTCTGTGCACAGGATGTCTCTCTAGATGAAGGAAACGAAAGGCGCCGAATTTCAGAATTATTTCTTCCAACAAGAATTGTTCAATTGTATCTGCTGTAATCCCATTAACAGCCTTTGTCACTATATAACGTGTACTTGTTTCGATGGCGACTAAAACATATTTTGGTTTTCCTTCTTCGTGCGGATAGGGACCTAAGCCGTCAAACATCCATCGTTCTCCTATATGGCCTATCGGGTGGTGCAGAAGTTCACCTTGTTGTTTTCTGGGTAGTTTTTTCAGGAGTTGGCACTCCCTACAGTTCTTGATTCTGAATGCCAAGTATGATTTCATGTTTGGCATGTAGTATTTGTTAAGGACAGTCTTATATGTCTTAGAAAACCCAAAATGAGGAGCTGACGGGTCTTTATGAATATACTCGAACCAATATCCTGCCAAGCTTTTCAGGATGCACAAAAGATGAAGTAGCCCAAGTTCTGGATGTTTTTGTGTTCGATACAATATGTTGTCTTTTAATCGAAAATATTTGGCTGCTCTCGTGGTGGAACTTTTAGCCGGTTCTCCCCCTTCTAAAACTGTTATAATATCAGCGTATGCGTCATCCTTACGCTGTTCTTCTCGTAAGTTCTTCAAAGATCCTGAGTATTCTATTTGGAGAATGGGTTCCTCTAATGAATTAGATCTGTATGCATGTAGATCTTCGATTGCCTGATGTGGGTCCATGGGTTCTGAAATATCACTGGTATTTTGCTCTAAGCGGCTAATGATATCAGCCGGATGTTTCTTTCCTTCGATGTGACAGATATCAAAATTATAGTCAGCTAAGAAAAGTCTATAGCGAGTGTATTTTCCTACTCTGTCCGGGTGACTACGTAAAGAGGTTAGACATTTTGCGTCTGTAAACAATTTAAATTTACGATTGAGTTAGAAATATCTAAATTTGCGTAAAGCATATATAATAGCGTATAGTTCTTTTTGCCAAACTGAGCTCTTGATCTCAGTTTTTGTGAGACGTCTGCTACAATAGGATACGATTCTTTCTTCGTTAGTTTTGGGATCAAAACAAGCTAATAGCCCTCCGATCTGGTGAGAGGATGCATCTGTGTTTAGCCTTATCTCTAGCTTTTCGTCGAAATGATAGAGAGAAGAGGCATTCAAAATGTCTTCTTTCAACTTCTCAAATAATTCGTCATGTTTTTCTGTCCATTTAAATTTGGCATTTTTGGTAAGAAGTTGCTGGAAAGGTTCTACCTTGGTCGTGAAGTCCTTGATATGACTTCGTAAATAAGAGCATAGGCCAATAAAGCTCTTAAGTATGCGTTTGGTCGTTGGCTTTTTAAAATTCTTGATCTTCTTAGCGATTTTTGGTGAGATGCTTATCTTCTCTCCGGATACAAGGAATCCTAGAACTGGGAGTTCTCTATATAACAGGTGCGTCTTCTTGGGGTTGGCTCGGAAGTCGTGTTTCCTTAATTTTTGAAATAAAAGCTCCAAATCTGAAAGTTGTTGTTCCCATGTATAAGAACCGATGACGATGTCATCTGCGAAATTGGTAATGCGTTTAGGTAAGCCGTCTAGTAGCATTTTAATTACTATGGTTAAAGATTGGGAAGAGGAACAATGGCCCATTACGCATCTAAGGAATTTACAACTTTTGCGTGTATGATTTACCTCGAAAGTCATATATTTAGTGCTTTTTGGATGCAATTTTATTTGAAAATACGACTGGGAAATGTCCAAACTTGAAATCAGGTTTTTTTCCTTTTAAAACCTGTAAAACGTCCTCTGTATTTTGAAATGGTATGCTTAGGTATTTTGTATAAACATTACATGCCTGGAGGTTCAACACAAGCCTGAAATCTGAACTGTTTGGCTTTTTAATTGCAATTAAAGGTGAGGAGAAATTACTAGTCTGCGTCTCCGTTATGATTTTTGCATCTAACAGCTGTTGTATCTGCTTATCAATTTGATCTCTTATCCCTAATGGAATTGGTGGGGAACGGTGATGGAATGACGCACTTTTATCTATACGAATTTTGTGTTCATATCCTCTAAAATAGCCTATATCCTCTGGGCTGTATGAAAACACATCCCTGTATTTATACAATAAATTGGTTACAGCTATTCGCTGGTATTCTGGTAAATCTGGATTTATATCAAAAAGGTTAATGTTAAAAGATTTAGCAGTTTGCCTTAATCTTTCCTTTATCTCTTCTTGAGTACGAAATTGATGTGTTTTCTTTTCGTCTTCTTCTATTGTAAATGAAAATTCTTCCACGCCCTCCTCTGTATACGCCACTGGTGTACCTTTATTTAATGTTATTATTCGTGACGTGGGATTGAAAATGAGTAATGTAAGGTCGTTACTCGGTACTCTCATGGTCATTGCCTGTAAGCCATATCGGTCTAATAATGATTGCAATGGAGTAATGTAAAATGCAGCGTCATGAATTGTTTCTCTTTGAATCGATACAGGAAAGAAGAAATGTGATTTCGCTGGTATCGTAACTTTACTTGCTGTGATGACGTTTGCATTCCTTTGCAAGTGCAATGAGTGCATAGTGTCTCGTGACATTTCTTCCGATTCTTGCTTTTCTATTGGAAACGTAGGTTTCCTAGTTTATCTGTATAATGATATAGATTTATTCTCCAAGTCTATTTGAGAGAAAAGTCTTGTGAGAATGTCATTCCCAAAAATCGGATTAAAGTCAGCATCTATGATGCGGAAGTAATGTGAGAAAGTAGTGTTGCCAATTTTAAATTTAATTAAAGCTATTTCTTTTAAAGTTAGAACTTTATTGGCAATGCCCTTGATACGAGTTTGAAATGGTATTAGCGTACACTTTGGGGGTACGTCCCGTCTTGACCATAGACTAAGACTAGAACCAGTGTCTATTATAGCTGGTAGACTGTTTGTACTTATATTAATATTGAGTAACAGTTTATTATTTTCTATTCCCAATCTAACATGTTCACGATGTTCATTATTGGTCGTCTGGGTGAAAAATTTGGCGTTCGTGTCCTTAAGAGTTTTCGCTGTTGCCTGCTCTTCTTGAATGCCAACACATCTTAATTGTGGTGGTGTCTGTGTGGCCCGCGCCGACTTTTCGGAAATGGCCCGCGAGGCTTGACTTTGGCCAGCGAGCCCATCTAGGCGTTTCCCTGGTTGGAATTTTTTGGATTATTCCAACAGGTAGATGCTCCGTGGTTCTTCTTGTAACAAATTGAGCAGACTGATATTTTGTCGCCCTTTACAAAATTGTTCCTTTTTCTACCACCGTTATTTCCTTTATTGCTATTCTTCGCATCCGCTTTTTGTCCGTTTCCTTTACGAACTTTTCCTCCGTTGTTACGTCTATAATTAGACTTCATGGCATTCTGTGCTACCATTAACGATAACTCGGCCATTTGATTTGCTAATTTGGTAAGGTCCGTGTGAGGAGGTTGTGAGGGTGGGTTTTGACTATGGTGGGGGTGCGGATTCGAAACTTCAGGTGCAGAGGAAGTTGACTGGGGAGGGAAGATATTCTGCGATGGAGGTGCAGAAGGTATCGATTGCGAATAACTAGGAGCAGGTTGGGTGTGATGCACAGTAGAAGTTGGCTGTTGTGCATAGGTTGGCATGTATGAATTAGAATTCGTTTGGCTATAATGGTCGTACAAAGGGTGTGGTGAGGGGCGGTTAGGTTGGCCGATTAAAGAATGAATTGCCTGTGACAATTCTACATAATTCCTCTTTTGCATGAGATCTTGAGCTTTTTCCAGTTTGTGGAGTCGTTCCTGCAGCCGCTGGATTGTTGGAAAGGATTCCAACGCTATCTTTTGCAGCAAATTTCGTTGTAGTCCTAACGAAAGAAAATGAATTTTCTGTTCCTCTGAAGCCTCTGGCATCAGCTGTCTGATAGTCCTCAATTTCCTTAAGAAATACGAATCGACTGATTCATTTTCGTTTTGTTGAATTTGAAAAATTTCTAATTCCGCCTTATACGCTGGTATATTTGGGCGGGACAGAGAAATTAATTTGGTTTTCAGCTGTTCGTAATTTAGTGTGTCGAATTGATTCAGATTTTGCAATTGTAAGACAAAGTCAAGAGCTACCTCCTGTAGATACATAGGAAGAATTTCTTTCTTCTTTTCGGGGGTCCAAGCCTGAAGTAAAGCCAAATGATCAAACAGCATGAAAAATCGATCGGGATCGTCAGTAATGTGACCAACATACCTAGTTAAGTGAGGAATATTAAGAGGTATACGGGAGCCTGATTCTGCCATATTGTTATCGCCTTCTTTATATGTATTTTTCCCAGATTTAGTTGTCGGCATAAATACCTGCCAGCCTATAACGAATCAATCTACTGTTAAGAGTAATGAGAGTATTTACACTGAGAAAAAAAGGACTAGGATTTCCGTGTGGATACATCGTATTTACGCGGGTGCGCTCCTTAAGTAATGCAATTTCATGTATAAAAGTACAGCAGGAGGGAACACCATGCCAGGTCTGGAGTTCGTTGTCGTCGCGTCGAATTATCCGTGACGTAATGAGTCACAAATGACGTAACGAAAAAGTTTAGCACAGCGTGTTAGTCTGGTGGTTACCTCCTGCTTTTCTGTCATTCATAAACTGTTTTTACGTGAGTTAACAACAGTCTGAAATGTTGAATTGTGGTCACCAACAGCTGAGAAGGACGGAACTGCATTACTGACAGTACGTTACCAACCTCATGTAGTGGAGGTACATACTGCTTTAAAGAAGTAACTCAATTTCAATTAGTGGTCACCACAAGTTAAGCAGGAATCAACTCCATTACTGGCAGGTTGGTACATCTTGCTGTACTGGTGTGTCCCCTAACTAGCATGGTGTAACTGAAGTAGTGAATGTGTGGGCCACCCGTATAGAAAGGGTGTTCCGCAAGTAAAAGCATGACGGCACAACATGCAGTACTGTGTTCCCAACACAGTACTGCATGTTGTGCCGTCCTGCTTTTCTAGCAGTCAATACCATGCATAGAATGTACGGACCAACAGATTTTACGTTGATTCAGCACGTACCTGCTGACTACATATAAGCGTAATGCAGGGTTGCATATCATGTAAAGTCAAGACTGAAGAGTTAATCTTGAAAATGATCTTCCTCCGATTAACACTTCAACTTTTACTTTACAGGTTTAGAATTCTACCCTGCACTACGAGTTACATAATCAACCGGTACGTGCTGCACCAACCAAAAATCTGTTCGTACTACAATGCAAAGGGTCCTTACATTCCTGCATGTTTGTGCTGTATCAATTGCCAATTTCCAACAAAGTACTTACCTTTACCATGGATCTAAGGATTTGTAGTTGGGTCTACGAAAACTTCCTTCTCCACATATTTACGTTGTATTGCCTTATACTTATCACATCTATGGATCAGCCCGTTAATACCATGACACAACTGTGGGACTTTCACTTTCAAAAACTTCATACATGGTCACTAATCTGTTTACCAAAGCATCCTTGTGGTATGAGTCCAGAATGCTTTGTGAACATTGCACATAGCGCAATTGGAAAAGTGTCAAGCAGTGGCGTACGCATGGGAGGGTTTGGATTTTTAACACCCTTGAGAAAAAATATTAAAAAATAAACATTCACAAACTGGTATAATATTAAGATATGAGATACCAGCACTTTGAATTATATGAACTAGGAAACTTGAAGAGCTTCTGCTTACGCCACTAGTGTTAACAATTGGGGAACCCACCTTTCCGTCACTTTCCTCACGTGCAGAGTCTCACTCAACATGGTGTGAACGGACCGCTACTCACCTTCACCTCTCTAGCTAAAGAATTAGTAGTCATACTTCTATCTTCAAGCATTAAGCTGCTAATTTTGTTGCCAAACTTAGGTCTGTAGACACTGAGTGGCGAACTTTAGTCATCCTGTATACTTGTGCGATCATATCTAAATTCTTTCTTCCAGCGTTTTACTGTAACAAGATAGGCATCCCTCACTATATACCATAATGAAATAAATTATTTTCAATAGCGTACATTTTAAACTTCTGTGGGAGTAAGACAAACTTAACGCTTTGGCATTGTTTATTATAATTTCAGGATTCTCACCTACCTGGAAAAGTGAGGGAATTTTAAGTATGGACTTTTACATTTCTGTTGGATTTTTCTTTTTGCCTTACCCCGAAATAAAGTTATTTGTTTTGAAAAATTTTCTACCTAAACACACAGACAGACAGACAGAGAACGAGGTACGGTCTACTGTCTGCTTTGCCTGCTGAGAATGGACTATCGTTCGTCCTCATGACCGGTCCATGAACAAAATATAACTTAAAGAGAAGTGGGTACCTACAACCAATTCTTTGTACAATTATAAGCGAAACACATATTATGAATAGAAAACACCAGTTGAAATTTTACAAACGTCTTGTATTATGGTGAAAAATTTACATAACTTTACACATTCTCACACATGAAACATTGTTACATTCTTCAGGAGAAAAGAATAAACATTATACTGAACTACTATATTTTACTTCACTTCTAATTTTAAAGCATTATTGCAAATTACTTTGTTACAAAATAACAAAAATGCAACACATGAAACGTATGGTAATTGAAAAATACAAAAACTTGCCATTCTCGTTCAAAAAATATTAATTGCGTTTCAATATGGGAGTACAAGAATTGTTCCAACAAATGTAATACAACAAATAATGTAAACAAAATTACAAACAAAAATACAACACAAAATTATGAAATACGAATAATGTAAAGATTATGAACTTTTACGATAAAGTGTAAATAGACACTTAACTAAGTACGAGGGATGTTCAATTCCAAGTATTATTTTCTCTCATGAGCATGAGAGTACACACTTACTATTACTTATAGTGTGCTATAGACGCTGGACAAAGCGTATCATTTGTTAAATAACCTATAGACATGTCCGAATGCATATGTGGAATTTGATGTTTTTGAATAACATAAACGCGAGTGAAGTTTACACATGACTTCAAGCTGAATAGAGTTAAGATAACCATATAATAATCTGTATAAGTTCTAGGATGCATATTTAAAAAAAGAAAAAGAGAAACACACCTTGCATGTGGTGCTTTATTATCTTTGTTGAATCTCCCTTTCAATATATCTGCCTGCGCTGGGGCCTTGCTTTCGAAAACTCCTATTAAAAACTAAAAGAAATAACATAATGTGATTTTTAAAGCCATGTAATACGAAACACTCCGCATGTCCCTAAACCACTAAAATTCTTTCACCTTAACAGCTCGAACTGTGTCCTTTCGTTTTGGAGATGTAAACGTATTAAAATTATTTCCATTATAAAAATAAATTTGTGTTCTGGAGAACAGAGTGGAATTGAATCATTTAGCAAAGTAGTGTACACAAGAAAAGTGAGAAGTGTAAATTATTAAAAAACGAAATATTTTCTTCGATACGTTTTACATCTTCGGAACAAAAGGACACAGTTCAAGCAGTTAAAGTGGCAACGTTTATTGTTTTGGGGACATGTGGAATGTTTTATTTTAGAACTTTAAAAGAAATTCACACACTTTCAATTTATTCTAGTTTGCAGTAGGAGTATTCGAGAGCGGGACCAAGGCTCCAGCGCGGGCGGATATATCGAAATGAAGAACTAACAAATACAATAAAGTACTACATGTAAGATGAGTTTTTTTTCCTTGTTAAGGTAATTCTGTCAATAGTTAACCTTTGAATAGTGTACATAAGTACAAGATAATCTCAAACGAGGTTGCTCAGAGTCACAGTCTCTGTTAGCACTTGGCAAGTGAGATTATGCCCAATACTACTTGGAAGGGGTGTCGAAATGTTTTATTCATATATTAACATTGAAATATCTCTCGGTCAAAGGTGTACTCGTCGCATTGGGAGGATGACAGTCCCTAATGGATGGTCTAACAGAAACTCTTCTTAGAGTGAATTGTAGTACTCACTAATTGTAAAATGCCGGATGATTGGACTCATCTGAATATTTTACTAATTTTCGTCTTCATATCAAAGAAATTTCACAACACACTGTTCCACGTCAACACTCACATACTTTTCTACCATATCATCTAACAAGTGATTTGTGTGACTCATAGATTTTGCATATAATTGAATAATAGTAAATAATTGCCTTTTATAAGCATGACATAACAACATTTGTGTGTTTGCATCTCTTATACTCATGAGAAAGAAGCTTTTTACAATTACAATAAAACAGGAAAGACAAAACCTATTAAATCAGACCTAGTACAGTTCCCTTTAACTTCCCAAGAAAAAAAATTCACAACACAGTGTTCCACGTTCACACTCATATACTTTTCTACCACATCATCTAACGAGGGACTTGTGTGGCTCATAGATTTCACATACAATGGAATAATAGTAAATAATTGCCATTTATAAGCATGACATAACAATATTTGTCTGTTTTCATCCCTTATACTCATGAGAAAGAAGCTTCTTACAATTTCTATAAAACAGGAAAGACAAAACCTATTAAATCAGACCTAGTACAGTTCCCTTTAACTTCTCAAGCAACAAATAAAAAATAAACAAAATAAAAAATAAATACATAAAATATAAAATGATGGAACTCCATGTAATCTAAGCTAGCCAAGCTATTCTAAGGGCATTCTGACAGTTATGTATATCTTACTGTCGCACATGATAGTAATTGCATTCGGCACTAAAGAAAACAGAGCAGAGGGTTGAAACCAGTCACTCTCATTGGTTCTATGTACATGATATGCAAAATAATAAGTCCAATTCCACTGTTTGAAACAGAGAACATAAGAAAAAAACTCATCCATCATCAGCAACAAATATTTTAGTAATTTGTGCAAAAGCAGGAGTGTATCAATGCATAGATCTACTGTGACAACAGAAGAAATATGTAACCTCTGACCCTTAACTTTAATCCACTTCACTACGAACAAGTTTGATTGCCGCAGATCAAACCGTTCACACAGGAGGTGATTAGTTAAATTACTAACTGATACTTTCTTTGCACATGCAAAGGCATCCAACGTTTTGTTTTCAATAAAAATATCATTGAGGAGTAGCTGTTTTCTTAATGCTATTGTTTTAAAAATATTCAGTCGGTTACAAGAGGCCTTTGCAGAAAGAAAATCTGTAATCATAAATTGCAACTGTTCTGTGGAATCAACACAAACTCGGCGATTAAGTAGCCTATCCATAATTTTACGTTACATATAAATACAACTCCCGCGCACCTCACAGTCTGTGGGTACATACTCTCTAATTATCAGACCCAAGTGTCTTATCAATACCATCATCTCAGCAGCTGATGTTTTAATTCTTACATTGCAACCATCAACAACAATACAGTTTGTGGGTTTTGAACCTGAGTCGGGCCATAATTAAAAGCTTTCAATTGCTTTCTAAAATGTTAAGTGAAGTAAGTTTAGAACGAATTAGTAAAAATTCAACAAGAAATGGCATGACATAGCGACAGCAACCTTCAAAATAATCGTGAAGAATATCAACAGACACGTGGTCAAAAAGTTGAAAGCCATGCAATGTATCAAGAATGACACATCTTTCTTTTATACCAGTTTTTGATTTATTCTGTAACAATACAGCATGTTCATAATTTACTATTGTCCTTATGAAGAACAGATTTTCAAAACACATGGTCTGCAACTGTTTTTTATTTACTGAACATATTCGACACCAACAGTCTGCAACAAAACTTTCCACAAACCTCAAAATACTGTTTAGACCAAGATTATCGCCTGAGAAACAAACATGAAACCTTATATTACCTGTGTGCACATCTGTGGATACATTAATACCAGTATTACGCAAGAAGTTAAGTTGTTCACTTACTTGCTTAAAAACTGTCATTAACAAACTGTACTCTGTCTGATGCATGAAATAATGCTAAGAGAAATATGTAATTCAATTGTGAAAGCAAATGGCCAGCCAGAAAAGGTAGTGATAAATAAACAGCACCCAATTTATGAATGGTATAATGGCTACCAAGAGGATTGCTTATCTCGGAATAATAATAATAATAAAAAAAATCAACGGGAGCATTAAACTATCCTGCTCTTCAGTTTTGGCCATGATGTCTAGCCAGACTCTGCTTTGTATTATGTTTTCCATACCAGCTGTACAATTTTGTAGCCGTTTCAGGTTCCGCAAAATTGGTTTTAAAACTTCATTCATACATAAGAAATTCTGAAAAACTGAGGCGGAGTCTTTCTGCTTCTCACTTGTTATTCTCTGGAGTTTTTCTGCTTCTCATTTGCTATTTTTATTATTTTGTCACGGACCCTAAGGATGCCACTAAACTGTGAATAGTTTTTTCCAGGTTCCTTGTAGTCAAAATCGGTAAGTAACTGAAATAAAAAGCAGTGTTGATGTCAGAAACCTATTAATATCTCTGTCATATATAGCCTATTACATAGAAACTACTGAATTATTAACATTTGGGAGTAACTATATAAAAGTGCCTTTTCTCAAACCAGTCAGGTATTAATGACCTCACCATGGAGAATAGGTTTGGAAACCAGAAGGATAAAGATTTGTTTTTCACAGTTAAAAATCAAATCGCGCTTTAGGTAAATTAAGGTAATCTGCTATATTCTTGCTAGTATTCATGCAGTTGAAACATAAACCAATCATATATATATATATATATATATATATATATATATATATATATATATATATATAATTGTTCATTTTTATTCGCGGATCTGATTAGCCAGCGAGCCGCCATTAGGTCATCAGTGATTTAAGACATTTAAGCTACACATATTATGAAATAATTCAAAAGTCATGTGCGTCCCTAAATTTGTTACAAAATTTCATATATAGGAAATAGATTGTCACGATAGTTGATCAGGCAAAGAAACAATTTTTAGAATTTATGTTCTTTCGTCAATTACTCGAAAAACATTAAGCAGATTTTGATGGGATTTTAGTGGTAGATAAACTTACTGGCGAACTTCAACTAAGTTTGACTGTTTGGTTTATAATTGTTTTCATGTTCCCACGAGATACGGTAGTTCTGGGTTTCAGGCCAGGCATAGAATATGAGGTCTTATCAAATCCAAACGCACTACAAAATGGTTGTATATATTAAGGTGCTGATGATGATCACCTACACTTCCCCCTGCATCACACTTTATTGTATCATCTAGGAAACAGAAATGTTTCTAGGAACGTTAGCGAATGGCACTAAAGTATTATAAATCATGACGGACCGTATAGCTGACAATCTCAGTTTGTGAATTGTGAACATATTTAAGTAGGTACCCTCGTTAGCTTTAAATTGAAGAATGGAGAAATATACAAATATTACGTTTATTTCCAAAATTCTTACCTGCGAAGACACAGGACAACTGATATAATTTAACCCTTGAAGCTATATAAAATATACTCCAACTTACACACTACAAAGTTTCTGACTTGCTTCTTGAGAAAGAAAAAGATAACGACTTACTCAAGAGAAACATCTAAACCAGCTTTCACATATACAAAAAAAAAAAAAAAAAAAAAGAAACTTAATAGAATGAAATATAAAACTTGTTTGCTCTCAAATTTGATCTTACACTTTTTGTAATGCAATATTTTGTAGTTTTCTCTTACAAGAAAAAGCATACAATTGAATTTCGTATCTATGAGACAATTATTCGTCAAAACTGAAGCTGCTGCTTGTGAGGGCTAAGATTCATAAGAAACGATAAAAATTATTCGTATTTAGCATTTGATTCGAATATTGTGAAAAAATAACCAATGCACTAACATATCCCCCTACACCACTTACCAGTTGATATCCCTGTTGTTGCTTCAAGGCTGGGTATTTATTGAAATACTCGCTCAGAGTAACTTCAGTATCTTCTAAATATTTTAGCCGAGAGTCTACGGTTTCCTTCCAATACAGGGACCATGGCTGGATTGCATTACTCAGCCACTGCAGGTGTTCAGCCACAGATGGAGCAACTGAAAGAAAGTAAATATTGAGATGACGCTTCAGGTATCTGATTTTAATGCTTTTTAATATTTTATCTTTTGTAAAAGTACTAGAGACCAGATATGTAAAAAAAAACTTTTTTTCTTTGGCAGAAGGTCGTCGATGTTGATGGGAACTATTTTTGATCTTCCACGTACGTCTAAGGTGACATATCGATGTTCGAAAATGCGGGTGGAAAAGGGACAGAACTTTCTTGGTTACCGTTATATAAGAGTGGCATAACATTATTAAGAACTAACTCTAAAAATAAAAAATAAAATGTTCTAAGGTATAGACATTTCTTATGTATATGAATTCCTTCTATTACGTTTCTTATTATAGATTTATTTTATTATAACAACTGTATACAATTTTAATAATAGGTAAGTGCTTCTTCTGTAAATAAGATTTTAGTTTAAAAACTGATCATTTATAAAATGTGTTAGGCATATCGTATTTTTTTCTGACCTTTACAGTAAGTATTAAGAGGAAACGGTGGTAATGTATAAAAAAACGTGGATGGCAAATTGTTCATGATTCTCTCTTGAAGGCAATTTTGAAATCTGGTTCCTGCTCTATTTCGCTTAGTATTGATTGTAGTAAATAAATCGAAGGACTTGTGGCAAAAGCAACCCTTGTTGAAACAAGTTTTTTTTTTCAGAAAAATGAAAAGAAAGCTGCATGTTTTACAAGGTATCAGAGACACGTATAAAGAAACAGATTTGCAGAGTTTCTCATACTGTATACTAGAGAAAGCTCTCTTTTTATTCTTCAGAGAAATTTTGTATTTTAACAAGGGTTATTTTGGAAAAAGCCCCTCAATTCATATTAAAACTGGATAACTGTAATTAGTTTATACACAGACTTAATTATCAGGATTATAGACTTACAGGCAGACAAGATTATATATATATATTAATCATTATCAGCTGCTGATATATACCGCTTGTGGGAAGGTAACTCTTGGGCCGCGCCGTGATCAGTTTCACACACGACAGAATAAAGTCGCTTTAACTCAGGCACTATTAGTCCTACACTAATATAAGCATGCATTTTTTGGAAGAGCATAAAATGGCGAAAAACGTTTAGAAGACACATTTTTCCAAATTCGATCTTGTAAATAATCTGTGGCTAAAAACTGACTTCACACGCAACCAATACTAAGTGAAAATAACAAGAAAACCATTATATTTAGCTCAAAAATGCACTGAAATTAATTTGAAGACAATTACGCAAACAAAATGAAAAAACTTTGTATGCTTTAGCTTCAATAGTTACGAAGATATAGTGAATAATACAAATGGCTAAAATTTCGGCTTTCTGGCATCCGGCTCTGGTGTTTTTGTGATCAGTGATGGGTATATATTCAAAAAAATATCGGATGCCAAATTGTTACATGATTTGCCCTTAGACCTCAATTTTTTAGCCCCGATGCTTAGACTATACTAAGTAATAAAAGTACTTCTGAAAGAAACTCACATTACATCCAGTGCTTTATTATTCTTATTAATTCTTTCTTTAATATTTCTGCCTGCGCTTCTCCCTTGGTCTCGAACATTCCTACTACGAACTAGAAGACACTGTGATTTTTAAGTTTTGTAATATGAAACACTCGACGTGTCCTCAAAACAAAACACATTCTTTCACCTTAAAGTTCGAATTATATCCTTTCGTTTTGGAGATGTAAAACGTATTAAAGAAAATATTTTGTTTTGTTTTAATAATTTACACTTCTTTCACTTGTTTCTCTTGTTCAGTTACACACAAGGATGTAAGGTGAGTATAATCTATTCCAGCCTGTTCTCCTAAATACAAGCTTGTTTTAACAATGACAACAATACGTTCACCTCACCAGAACGAAAAGACACAGTTCGAGCTGTTACGGTGAAAGAATATTCAGTGCTTTGGGGACATGTGGTGTGTTTAGTATTACAGGATTTAAAAACAAAAATAAATAAATAAAAGAATAATAACAATAAAATAGCATGTAAATAAATAAAAATATAATACAAAGTCTAGTATATAGTAGGAAGATTTCAGACCAAGGCTCCAGCTCGGGAGGCAATATTGAAGAAATGAAATATTAACCAGGATAAAAAGCACGAGATGCAAGGTAGGTTTCTTTTTCTTCGTTAAATATTCAACCTAGAGCACCTACACGTTATTAAAATTACTTATTTACACTTGTATAGTGTGTGTTTTTTGTCAGATCTTACTAATAGTTCTCAGAAATGGAATAACGGGAAAATTTTAGTGTTTACATGAGTCATTCGGAAACAAATGCAATTAGCAGGATTTGGACGTGAAAAGAACATAGCAAAAATTTGAAAATTTAGTCCTAATACAGCAATACCCATACATCAATTCGCGGGTTGCACTTTTCTTGTGTCTCCAGCTGCTCTAGTGGCTAGCACATATGCCTTTAGTGCGCATGGTCCCGAGTTCGATCTCCGTTGGGAGACCACATAAAACTTAATTCCACCATCATTCACTTTCATTAACCATCCAGCTCCTTTTGCTAAAAGGGTATAACTGTGGGCCGTTAAACTTAATTATTGATAATTAATTATATGCACTTCGCTTGGGAGATAAAGTCACTATCACAAAAACGATATCTTGTCTTGTAAGCTGATAAAAGATTCCATTCACCAGAGTGAACCTTTTCTTTAAGGCTTAAGTGCTTTAAAATATTTAGCAGATAAAGTAAATATATAATACAATAGATCCTAGCACTTTCAAAATATTTGGCAACTGAAAAAATACTTACCGACTTCAGTATCATCTTCAGTACAGCTGGAATCTGTTAGTGTTGCTGGTGATGAGGGTCTTGAGTTTCTTGACCTACTGAATCCAGGAAGCTCCCCAAGTTTGCGGAATCTTCTGCGCCTTGATATATAAGCTTCATACAAGATGCCACCAGCGTTCCGTTTCTTTCGGTAAGGGATAGCACTTAATGAAGAAGTGAAGTAAATAGCTGGAAGCTCCTTCGGAAATATTTTTCTTATTTCAAGAGCTAACTTAGTAAAGGTTTCTGCGTGAACTTTTAAGGATGTGCTATCACCTAAGATCGCTCTGATTATTATTCCACCAAGCTCTTTTCTCTGCCTCTGTGTTAAGAGTCCACCGGTTGTATTTCCTGCTGTAATAAGACCTTTCCCATCCATGGAGCTCTGTAGTACTTTGAGAACCTGTAATATAAATCACCGAAACATATATTGCATATTGGATGATCTAATGTTCATGCTTAATAGAAGAGAGTTAATATTCGAGAAAACAGATACAAGCTTGAACAAAGGTAATGTATAAAGAGCGAAAGGTAATTTAAAATCTTCAAGGAAGCATAGTGCAAATGCTGCTACTTAATTTGTCGAAATACTTTTGTATGAACAGTGACTGAATATACAAGGAATTGTTCACAGTAAAATAAA